>NC_091839.1:46075975-46700975 GCF_037783145.1 Equus przewalskii
TATATATGTACATATACATATATATAAACACACACACTCACTCACTCACACACAAATACACACACACATTGGAAAATCTATTATTTGCCTGTATATACCAAGATATTAAATATCATGAGTCAAATAGATTTTTGTGTGTTTTGCTAATAATCTTCACAACTACTTTTGTTGCCATATCTCTCTCAGTTGGTTTTTCTCATAGATTTCCATAAGACTTACTTTGATGAATTTTATATGAAAATTGTATGATGCTGGAAATACTCAATGTTTATTTCAAATATAATATTTGTAAATATTTTGGTTTATCAAAAAGCTACTCAGTTTGATAAAATGTGTTGCTCATGATGCCCTAGTCACTGAGCTATTTATATTTTAAAGAATAAATCATCCTGTTATTATAGATTGCTCAATATTTTATTCTTATGGGTACAGAAACTTTAAGTAATTTGTTCTCATTAAGTAGTTCCTACTTTAATTAAAAAGTATTTTTATATTACTGCAATGCAATTCTGATTGCTAACTATCAGGAGTTAGGTAAAACTTCACGGGTTAAGGGCACAGTCTCCCACAAGACTACCTTAAATCAAACACCAGCTGCATTTGAAAGTTCCAAGGCCACACACACTTTTGGTCAACGGCTTACAAATTTAGGAGTTCCCACTAACCCCTCAGGTTTGATAATTCACCAGGGCGATTCTCAGAACTCAGGAAAGCACTATACTTATGATTATAGTTTTGTTATAAAACAGAAAAATCAGAAAAAGCAAAAGAAGAGACCCATAGGACAAGGTCTGAGAGGGCCCCAAATTTGGAACTTCTGTGTCCTTTCCCAGTGAAGGCAGGATGAGTCACCCTCCTGGCATATCAATGTGTATCACCAACTGGAAAGTGTACTGGAGCTTTGGATGTCCATTGTTTTTACTGGATTTCATTATGTAGTCACGGTTGATTGAATTGCTGGTCATGCAGTTGAACTGAATCTCCAACCCTCATTTCTTCCCAAGAGACTGAGCTGATGTCACGTGACTCAAAACCCCAACCCTCTAATCACATGGCTCACATTTCTGGTAGGACCAGCCCTCATCCTAAAACAATCAAGGGCCTACTTGAGTCACTTCATTAGCATAAATTCAGGTGTGGTCCAAGAGACCCACCATCAGTAATAAATACACTCGCCTCAAGTGGGGGAATTCTGAGGGTTCAGAGGCTCTATCCTAGGAAATGGGGACACTGACTAGCCAACTTCTTCATTACACAACAATTACACTAAGATTTTGCTATAATATGTTAAGGAAAAACATTGAAATAAATGTTAGACTGATAACAAGTCAACAGATCTTAACTATAATCTCAATTTCAATCAGACCAAATGAAAGTTTAATGGTGTTTTAGAATAGCCTATTATAACTATCACATTAGCGTGTAGACAACACACTAATTCATAAGAATGTCAATAACTTCTAACATTGGAAATATTCATATGTGTGCAGTCTAATTGAACATGGTCAAAAGATTAAATCAATCTGATTCACCATGGCCTGTTTTTATAACCCTCTGACCATGAGGGAACCACAAATACCAATCTCATTATTCATAGATCCATTTTAGGAAAAAGAGAAACTCAGTTATATTTATGCCTTGTCTAGTCCTACAATTTAACTGTCCAAATGTTATTTAGAAATTTTTAAAGCCCTCTTCCTTGCTTCAAATTTATCAAGATTATTTGAACAAAAGCAAATCACAGAAGCTCTAACTTGATTTTTTTCATACGACACTAGAGTCAAAGAAGTATAATCTAAAAATTCTTTCATATTAACTATTATTAAATTTTTGAACATGAAAAGGTGTATTTGTTATCATTTTTTTTGACACGGTAATGAAATAACTAGACTATGAAGATGTCTGACATAAGGTTGTAGACCCTTACTCTTTCTTTCACTTTGCTTCTGCAAACATTAGAGCCTATGATAAAATGTACTCAGTAAAGTGATTATAATTGAGGGAAAAGATCATTTTTAGATTATATATCCTTCATATATCCTTTATACATAAAAATGGGTAAAATTATACTTTTCTTTTTAGTTTGATATCATTTTATTATTTTGTATTAGACCATTTCAAATCATAATAAATATCAACCTAGAAAATCAAAAGTAGTGCATTGGTGTTGAATACTTATTGCATTAGCATCATCCGTACATAAATACTAGGATGATAAAATAATCATGTATTTGAGGTCATTTTTAAAATTTAAGTTGTTACTATTCCTAGAGTGACATAAAGAGGCTGAAACGCAATAGTGGCAGATATAAAAAATAATCATTTATTTTCATTTTTGTTGATAGCATCTATCATTCATAATGTCAATCTTGGGTGTTGAGGATGTATATGAAGAAATACGCATTTCTTTTTATTTTCTATGTGGTATGCTGTTTATTTTATACATTGACAGTAGTAATATTGTTTGAATTGCTACACTATCTTCCCAAGTAACAAATAAATCTAACCTCAAAAAATAGCAATAACATATTGAGGAAAATTAAGTGAAAATGGTTTCACAATGTTCTATACTTCTTTTAGGGATTATATGTTGCTCCGGCCTACACAGCATTCTTTCACTGAGGAACCACCTCTACATGTCCACATTGCTGTGAGAGGAGAGGATGCTCCCAAGCTAAACAGAGAGGGGCAAGTGAGTTAACTTGACAAATAAGGGCACACTGTCTCTTGGTGGTGGTAATTTGTATAAAGAAACGGAAGAAGAATCATGATCCTGATTTCCCCTAGGATTGAAAAATTGATGTTCTCTAGTCTCCTGTTTTTCAAAAGTAGACAATGTAATATGGAGCTAAGAACAGTCGTGTCTCAGAGCACTTTGGAAGAGCTTATCTGCAGAAGGATATGAAACCAGTATGCAAATAGAAAGGAGAGACTGAAATAAGAGATGGAGAAAGAAAATCAAGAAATGGAATGACATTTTTGAGTGTTTGTATACAGCTTGTCTGAAGATAATTCCACAAATAAATTTCACAGTTATAATGAATTAATAATTTTTTTTATTTCTAAATAGTATTGTCTTGGATTTGTGTTCAGTAATAAACACTGGGTTTATGAATAACGTACCACTGTGGAAGTATGGTAAACATCTAAAGCAAATGCTCAGAGACACCTTAGGTTATATACTGGACATATGGGTACAAGATATAAAGATTTAATCTGTGAAATTTTGTATGTGCAGAAATACATTAAAAGGAATTTAATAGTTGGTATATTTCAGACTGCTTACTATGTGTCAGGCAGTCCTCAAAGCACAGTACATTTTGACGTCGTTAATTTTCATGACAATGATAAGGAAGGACTATTATGTAGCACTTTCATAGTGGAAGAAATTGAAGAACAGAGAGGCTAAGTAACTTGCCCAATTAACAGAGCTATCAAGGGACAGAGTGAGAAGGGAGTTCTGGTCTTCTAATTCCAGAGTCTCAGTGCTTGATGTTTAATTACTGTCCCAGCAAGGGGCATTGGAAGTTATCTCTTGGGCCTGATGAAAGTTTCATTGCCCTAAACTCATGTCAAATGCTGGCAATTTGCCTCATTATAATCTGAATACCAAGTAATACTCTATTTATTCAAATGATATGCTGCTGTAGGGGAGAACCTAATCATTAGAGTGCAATCTGTGTAAATATATATATTTTCTACAGAAAAATCTATGAACAAGAGATTAAATAGTGTAAAAGTTTTTATTACTTAGGAATGGTATATTCTCAAAGGATTGGTAGAACTCAAATATAACATCATTGAGGATAATTTTTTTAATTAAGTGTTGTATTTATACATCATTATTTACTTATTCTGATTTACTGCCTATTTATGGTCATGTTAGCATACTATATTTTTCATAAAAATCATCCCTTTAGGTAACATTTAAAAAAAAAAGTGTTACATAGCAGAGAAGTATATGAGAAGCTTATTAATTTACTTTTTAAAAATAATAAAACATGAAATACAGTCTGATAAAAAATTAGGGAAAAAGAGAAATATAAAATTAAATAATCTTCATATTAAAGAATATAAATAAACACACTGGACTTCCAGTTTCTAGCCCAGTCTGTAAGGAGCTTAGAAGTCATCACTCCCAACCTCACTACAAGTAAAACACTGAACAAGCTGAAAATTAACAACTCTTCTTAAGTTTTTCAGAGACTTGATGTCACAGGGCAAACCTGTCCCCAAAATTTGAGGGATAGACAGGCAGACATGTAAAATTATAGTTTACTTGAGCAGAAGCACAGGAACAGAAATCTCTGCTGGAGCCAGCACGTAGGTAGGACAACTTAACCTGAATAGATGAATTGCTAGAGGTTCAGTGTGGACAAATTTGAGAGTTAAAAACACCATAGTGACCCAGTCATTTGGTGGTCACACTTTCATGTGCTTCACTATTACAAACCCTGCTAGGTTCTCAGTGAAGGTGGAAGAAAAACCTTCTCGTCCTTCCAGGAGAAGGAAGAGAAATGTAGCTATTTTGAAATACACCCAGAGCATTATCATTTCCTTAACAAGAATTGCCTTCAGTGGAAACTATTTTACCAGAGACTAACAGACTTAAGTTTTACCAGAGCCTAAATGACCTAGGGAAAAGACATCTTTTTTAAAGTATAGTGTGTTAATGGAAATTTTGAGGCATAATAAGGCCAACAGGTCAAGAGATGATTGCCACAAAAAAAGATAGTTTCTTACTCAAGTTTCCAACTGGCAGGAGCATACCACACCACTCCATGGGGGTTCACACCTGGAAGCACCAGGTCAGTCAGGAGGCTGCGGGAGAAGAGAAGAACTATGGGCGAGAGCATTTATTGTGGTTTCCTTGGGAAGGTGTGAGCCAGGCATGGTAAGCAGGCTAAGTTGAATAATTTCAGCAGGCTCAGGGGCATAAAGCCTCTCTTTAGTTTTCTGGTACCTGTCCCTGGGTGATTAGAGCAGATGGTCAGTGGCCCACAGTCTGAAAGTCTGAAAAAGCGGGTGGTTGAAGGGGGAGGCTCTGGATTGCATGGTTTTCATTTGAAAAGCATGCTCATGTGCAAGTTGTTTACTATCTCTAAGGATTGGCTGACCCTGGGAGGGGCAGTCTCTCTGGGGTCAGCAAGGCCCCAGAAGTCAAAGCATCAGAATACAGAGAAGAAAACACACAGTTAATACAATACCCAACTCCAGCCCCTCTAAACTCATAATACCCCAAAGATGGAAACTACCCAAATGTCCATCATCTGAAGAGTGGATAAACAAAATGTGGTGTATCCATACAATGGAATATTATTCAACAATGAAAATAATGAAGCAATGGCCCATGCTATAACATGGGTGAATCTTGAAAACATTTTGTTAAGTGCAAAAAGCCAGGCACATATAGTTTGACAGTGGTGATGGTTGTACAACATGTGAATATAGGAAAAACCACCTTAAGTTGATGAAACTATGGTAAGTGAAGTATATTTCAATAACATTTAAAAAATATACTCAAACAGTAAATTAATATTGCAAGAAGAAGAAAAACATCACTAGCTATCCTATATTTCAGTGATAACCATTTAGAAATGGTAATATAAATAGTGTTGCACTCCAGTAATTTTAAAAAATGTAAAATCTCTTGGGACATTAATACCATAATGAGAAATACTGTGTGAAGAAAACTATGAAACTAATTAAGAGCTATAAAAGGAGTTATTTAAAAAAGGGAGAGAAAGTCCCCTGTTATAGACATAAGAGGTCAATATTATAAAGAAACCAATTTTCTTAAAATAGTGTATAAATCTAATTCTATCAAAATAGAGTACTGATGGATTTGGGAAGGTATGGACTTTTCATTTTTTCTAAATATCACATGGACTTATATAAGTTTGAGATTAGAAAGAACTTTTAGAAATAAAAATATTTCTGGGATCAGAATAGACTAGTGGGGCAGAACGTGTATTTCAAAAACAGATTATAATATTAAAATTATTTATTATTTAGTAAAGTGGTCATTATATTTAGTGGTAAAATAGAATTATTGAATAAACTTTCTTGGGACAGTTTAGGAACAACTTGGAAAATATTAAGGCTGTATCAATGTCTTATATGTCATTTCCATATGAATTAAAATTTTAAATGAAAAACTGAAAATTTTAGAAGTACTTGATACCTAGGTCATTATTTTATAGTATGAATATGGAAAAGAATGTTTTTAATATCAAATGAAACTATGAACACAAAATGCAGTTTATAATCTTTATATTTATATGTAATTCATAATAATATACTATGCACTAAGGATTCAAAATAATGCACTGACTTTTATATACACATATATTAATAAACAATCATATATATGTATGTGTATATATATACATATTTTAACATATATAGCCTTGTAGTTAAGAAAAATAAAGGCTCTGGCGTAACACTAATGAATTGCTAAGTCTGTTTCCATTTTGCTCATCTGTAAATCATTATAAAAATAGAATTTTCCTCTTAAAATATTTGTTGTAATTAAATGAAATTGTACATATAAAACAAGTTAGCAGTGTTTTAGATATAGTAACATCTCAGTAAATGTCACCTGTTAATTAATATTGTAGAGGGTTACAGATTCAGAAATATATTAAGTAATGAAAGGACTTCATTTGAATTTCAGCCCTTCCCCAGAGGTAACCAACACTGACAGATTTGTGTACATTAGGTACTTTTTATATCTGCTTTCACACATGTATATCTATTTTTATTTTATTTATTTTATTTTTATTTTTATTTTTATTATTTTTTGAGGAAGATTAGCCCTGAGCTAACATCTGCTGCCAATCCTCCTCTTTTTGGTGAGGAAGACTGGCCCTGAGCCAACATCTATGCCCATCTTCCTCTATTTTTTGTGGGACACCTGCCACAGTGTGGCTTGACAAGTGGTGTGTAGGTCTGAAACCTGGATCCAAACTGGTGAACCCTGGGCTGCCGAAGCAGAACGTGCGAACTTAACTTCGGGATGGCCCCCTCACACATGTATATCTTAAGGAAATCTTTACTTACTGTTTACTTTTTATAAAAAGATATATAATTTCTATCATTCTGAAAATTGTATTGTTCACACCTAACAGTATAACTCATTAGAGCATATCATTGGGCTTCCAGCATCCATTCCTCCCATTCTTTTAACAGAATACATCTTTCTGAGCCATTACCCCAGTTCAAGTGGATTGGATGTGCCAACTTCAGGCTAACCCTAGGTGTGGCCACATGACTCAAGTTTGGCTAAGTAGGTTATGGAATCTTCCTTGGCACAGTGTCTAGTTTAGGGATGGGCAATGTACATTGTAACACAATTCAAAGTGTTTTATTGTTGTGAAAAGATTTATATTTTTGCTGGATTGAAAACTGAGCCTGAAATTAATGGCAGCTATATTGCCACTAACCAGTGAGAGTCAACCTAGAATGAACACAAATAATACAGTATTCAAAAGACAGAGAAAGTGATAATATGTCTTGAGTATATTGCTGGAACTGCTGGATGTCTCTTTGACTAAAGCCAGGACTATCTCTGGACATTTTCATTGTATATAAAATATATTATGTTTTCCTTAATTTTGTTTTAGTTAGCTTCTGTCACTTGCAACCAGAATTAATAAATATGGAGAGCTATGTCTCTCTTTATGTGTGTGTATATATTTATATGTATATATGTACATATATATGTACATAATATATATATTATTATCACACCAAAATGAAACATGCATCAATATCGATATGCATATGTGCAGTTATTTTTTTGTGGAAAAATTGCTACAAGTTGCTTATTTGAGTCAAATTTGTATAGTTTCAGTTTTGAAAAGTGCTTCAAATTGGTCTATCCTCTACTTTTTCTTTTAATTTAGACATATCAAATAAGATACAAACTCCTTATCAAGTGCTTTTTTGCCAAAACTGAATGTTACCAATATTTTATGTTTTCCATAATCAGATGGATGAATAATAATACATTTATTAGTAAAGGGTAGTGCAGAGTATAATGTATATATGTGTATTAGTCATTGGTGTTTTTGATGTGAAAATCATTTGGCAATAATCAGCATTTTTAGAAAAATGTTTTACATTATTTTTTTCTCAAAGATTTTTAAATTCTTGTGTAATAGTTAATCATTATTTGTTCTGGATACTGCTAAAAATGTCCCCTTCTATCACAGCATTTTCTTTATTCATGATGTCTTCTGTTATATAAGTGATTGTTTTGTTTGATGTCAATCTTTATGACTTCTGATTGTGTGGCTAATTTAGGAATGCATTCTATGCATAATATGAAAGCAATTATCATAAATGAATTAGTTGATAATTTAATGGTGTAAGAATTAAAGAGCTTTTAAACAGAACAAAGAATTCAAATAAAACGAAGGAACAAAAGGGAAAATAGGGAAAATATTTGCAATATAAATGGTGAAGAAAGGATTCACGTTCATTATATACAAAATTATTGCAAAACAGAAAAAATCATGAAAGATTAAAGATTTTAAATATGTACATGAAAACTTCCGTTGTTGAGGAGATTATTAAGAAACAAGTAGGGGCTGGCCCGGGGGCCGAGTGGTTAAGTTCTTGCACTCCTCTTTGGCGGCCCAGGGTCTCACTGATTCGGATCCTGGGTGTGGACATGGCACCACTCGTCAGGCCACGTTGAGGCAGCGTCCCACATACCACAACTAGAAGGACCTACAACTAAAATATACAACTACATACTGGGGGGATTTGGGGAGAAAAAAAAGAAGATTGGCAACAGTTGTTAGCTCGGGTGCCAATCTTTAAAAAAAAAAGAAAGAAACAGGTAATCTAACAGACTCAAAGAGAGACTCTGGTATAAAATTTCTGGAAGGCATTTGGTAAATATGCATAAAATCATGTAAAATATGCATAACCATTGACCCAGCAATTCCACTTCAAGGAATTCATCCCAAAAAAAGAATTTAGTAACTATATGACATGCTCATATAACATACTAACTGCAACATTGTTTATAGAGGCAGAAAATTTTAATACAACCAAAATGGGTTAATATATCTAGATATGTAAAATAAAAAATTGCCACAGATCAATTTGACATGTAAAAATAAATAAGACAAATTTCACATGAAAAAAGGATTATACAATGCATATTAATCCTATTTTAAATGTATAGATATAAAATTGATTTCTGCTTAAAAATACATATCTATGCAGATTGAAAACAATTAGAAAAATTAGTAGATATACTCTGAGTGCTAATAGCAATTTTCTCTGGATAATCGTATCAAGAGAGTTTTATTTTTATTTTTATAATTTGGAGATTTTTTTAACAAAGATAAAGGTTTACTTTTACAGTAAAACAATTACCAAACCATTTTTGTTTTGATGATAAAGATATGAGGAAGGCTGAGACTAATTCTGGGAAAAGCAAGGACAGGGGAAATTTCTGAAGCAACAATCATCAGATGAGAGTTTTAAAATAATTAAACTATTTAAATTAAAGAATAGTCTCCTTTTTTCACTTCACTGGACTATTGTTTTCCTTTCATGCTATTTTCTCCTTTTCAGTATATCGTGGTGTGTTAACTGCTTTGTCTTTTTGTGATTGCCCCCACCATCTACTATTCTTTTTTTGTCCAGTACAATATGCTGTTTCCCAGCATTTACTATTGGTTCCTGTTTGCTACTCAATGCTAATTTGCATTTCAAGTTGTTACTAAAACCACCCTTTTGTCATTGTTTTTTTGTTAAAGACATTACATGATTTTGCCTTTCTTCAACTCTCATTCTTTCCTCTCATTTTAATTCAAAACCAGTTTTTTTTTTTAGCCAGGAAGTCTAGAAAAGTGTCTAAACGTCCATCCTTTGTGTTAGAACTCAAGATTTGCATTTGCAGGTGGACTTGATTTGCATTTGCATGCTCCCATGGGTCTGTATGCACCAACATAACTGGCCAATTCTGACAACTTTGGTTTATTTTGAATTTAAAGTTCAGGACTGAATTATCAAAAGGTCAACCATCAGAAATAGTTCCATTTGTGCTATCTACTTCTCTTTAAAGCACAAAAATTCTCTGCCCTTTTGACCTTGCCATTCAGAAAAGGTCACAATAAAGTAATTTAAACAAAGGTGTTCAAAATTAAAATATCAAAAAGAAACAAAACATACATGAATTGTAATTTCTTGTCGCACAGTAATAGGATTACATCAATCTGAAAATGTGTGGAGCTTTAAAACTTGAAAACGTCAAATGATGGTAGTGTTTAATGTTTTATCTACCTAGGCCCAGATGCACAAATATGTCATAGTAGGACATCAAATTACAGATATAGGTTTCCCCTCCTTCCACTATGTATTCAATGATACAAATATCCCGCAGTACTCTGGAGGTCTGAGGGCAGGATCTACAAGCTGGTCAATGGTCCCTTTTACCACTGTTCTTGCAGTTATACAGGAAGATATTGTACTGGGACTCATCATGTCTCCATTTACTTTACAGAATATCATATCATGGGCTCTTTCTTATGGTAAATTGGCTTTCTCCAAACCACTGAACTGCTAAGACCTCACCCAAGATAGAAGGTCCTAGACCTAGGGTTACCCTCCACACCCAATCACTTTTACATTTTATTTCTGTCCACATTTTCACTATCTCTTACAATCAAAAGTTCCAAATCTGCTTTTTCAAAAAAAAAAATCGTATATAATGACCATATGGCCAGAAGAGTTAATGATCTTAGAACAGAACCCCAAAGTTTAGCATCACAAATATATTTAGTAAGCACTTAAAAATATCTTATCTTCACTTCCTTGAAGGAAAGGATAAATATGTTTATTCCTTCATGATCCATTTTTCTTCTTCTGGACCAATTTGGACAGCTTCTTCATATTATATCAACAAACAATGCAGTAAATGAAAGAACAGTGAAACAAAACCCAGAATTGGAGAATTCAAAATATGAGGCAATAATTAATTGGCAAATGCAAAATGATAAGTTGTGTGAATTACCACAGGAATAATACAGGATAATATAAAAAATGGCATAGGCTGAAACACACAGCAATTTTTTTTTTGAGAAAGATTAGCCCTGAGCTAACATATGCTACCAAGCCTCCGCCTTTTGCTGAGGAAGACTGGCCCTGAGCTAACATACATGCCCATCTTCCTCCACTCTATACATGGGACATCTGCCACAGCAAGGCTCAACAAGTGGTGCATAGGACCACACCCAGGATTTGAACTCGTGAACCCTCAGCCACTGAAACGGAACGTGCAAACCCAACTGTTGTGCCACAGGGCCGACCCTCAGATAGTATTTTTATGTGCAGCTTTTCCCAACTGTTCATTGTCTTTTATAAATTTCCTTTTATAAATCTAAAATCATAAAAAATTAGCCACAGATACAATCAACTTACAGTCACTAGCAGTGACTTTTAAATTATAAATTTAGTGGTGGGGGTAGTATAGTGATTTTATACTATACTTCTAATTTTTCTCATGTTTCATTGTATTGCAAAAATCAAAGGTAAGAAGAAAACAACTAAACAGAAATAAAAATTTAAAATAATCCATAGAATACATGGAAAGTAATGAAACAAACCTTTCTGTCTTGTGTTAAAAGAAAGATGATAAAATATTCTGAACAATTATGCTTTCAATTTCTTCCATAATGATAAAAGGAAGTAAAAGTTTTCAATGATAATTACATAGTATTAATATTTAGAAGAAATCAAAGAAGCCATCATAACTTTACCTCTGTTTTCCAAACTATGTTCTGCTAAAGTGGTATTGTACTCTAGGGGAGGAAGAAATATTCTTTTACCCTCTAGGTCCTTCTGGCTGGTCTACAAATTAAATTGACATGAGACAGAATAGCAGAATAGGAAACAAATTTAATAACATGTATACACGGGAGAAACCCAGGAAAACTGAGTAACGAGGCAAAATGGCTGAAGCCACTACCTAAATACCATCTTCAGCTAAAGACAAAGGAGGATGTTGAGGGTAGCGGATTGGGACTTCAAAGGGGGGAAGGGCAATTCACAAGGAGATGGGAAAGCAAATGTTTGGTAAACAAATGTTTGCTGGGCTGTCTCTAGACAATGTGACTCCAGAGGAAGAGCTTTGATAAGAACGAGTTTAGCAAGGATCCTCCAAGTCTGTTATACCCAGAGTTATCTATGATGATGGCCTGTCCTTGGAACAGACTTTCTGTCTTAAATTCTTTTAGACAGTTAGGGGGAAGGTCAAAGTCTCTTTCAGAGTCTTTTCTCTTTAGGAATAATCAAGCCAAAAAGACACATTTGGGGTGGGAGACACAATTCTGATCCCTCACAATACATAATATAAATAGATGTTCTTTGAATATATGCTATAATGAAGCAATTTTTGAAAATTCTTATTTAAACAAAGGTAAATCCATATATTTACTGTAAGGATTCTTAGATGCTTAAAATTTTTATTCGTACTGAATTATCCAAGGCAATGCTTTATGTTTCTGCAGTTTATTCGATCAGAAATCCTTCCACCATGCATTGAAAAAAGTGTTCTTATATTTCATAAAATACAAGAATGCTAACCTAATAAATTTTAATTTTTACACTATCTTGTCCTAGAAAGGTATGCTACACTCTAAGTGACTTAGGGATTATCTTAAAGTTGTATCCTGACTCTTTTTCCCAAGACGTACATTAATAAAAACTAATTAAACTCATGTTACATAATTGTCATTTATCTAACTCTGCAATACAGAACAATGAAATTTGTAGAGAATAAAACAACAGCTATAAAACTCATATCTTTTTTTTCTATTTTTGTAGTTTTGCTCCATTGATTACTGACTTTTATTCTATTAATAAAATACTTCCATTTTATAGGTGAAAAAACTGAAAAATTAAACTCTGTTAAAGATCTAAAATCTGATTCCAAAAAGAGAGACTTAGACAATAGCTCCTGGATCAATTTGCTAAGATCTATGCACAACAAGGCCAAGTCTGTTCTCCATTGGACTTTATATTGATAAAAGATTATCTTAAAATTTCGGGAATTTCAAACATGCTGCAAACAAATTAAAATCAATTCTGTAAAATTTGTCAAGCTTGAGTCTTTATTAGAATTACTAATTATCTGTGTCATTTGATTGAGAAGACATATGATTCTGAGCACAGCAAGGGGTATGTAAAACCATTAACTGTCTCTCCCTCTAGATATAAGGAGTAATGTGTAGACCTCAACTCAGCAGGGACCATCTTGATAACCATGCCCTGAGGGGAAGTGAAGCATGCTTGAATGGAATACTGTTAAATGAGCCCAGTATGACCCTCCTTTCTCTTTTCCTCCATCTACTTATTCTCTGTAGGCTTTGACTTTTGAAATGCTGGCACCAACTCCTGTTTCGTCTATGTAAGACGTAATATGGTACATTACTAGTTTTTAAACTAATCTAATAAAGGTAAACTTTCAACACAAAGAATGTCAATGATGCAACTCAGTTACCATTTCACGACGCAAACTGATTTTAGCAGGACCATAGGTTTGGGCTACCCTAGAGAGCAATACGATATTTGCTCAGTGCCTTCTCTCGTAACATGCCCTGTGTTAATTGTCTCAGAGATAGTAAGGAAGTTAAATTGGCCCTCACCCCTGGAGCTCTGCTTCTTCACATGACATCATGAGAAGTTTCCTGGACTAGTCAGTGCAAGTCCTCTACCCCTGAGCAATAAAGGCTCTTTCATGCTAACACAAATCCTGTTTTCACTCTATAGCTCTACTGCTCCTCACAAGAGAAATTTGATTGAAAAGAAGAAAGAAAGAGATAAAAAAAAAAAAAAGAATGAGAAAGAAAGAAAATCTTCCAAATCTGAAATAACTCTAGGTAAAATTTTTAAGCTGTTTTGATAGGTCCGTAGAAGAAAAAAAAAAGGAATAAGGCAAGAAATGATAAATAGTCACAACTTGGTGGCAGTTACTCTTTTATGCAAAGTGGATAGGGAATGCCTGTCATGACTTTTAAGATAAATGAATTGAACAAGGGTCTAGACCATGGAGTTATTTGGGAGAAAATTATTTCACATGTAGGTTGTAGAGCAAGAAGTCTAGTGTGACCGAAGCAGAGGAATAGGGTGTCACAGAAGGGAAGAGTTACGTAAGCCAGATTCCGTAGCACCTTTTAGGTCACATTAAGGTTGCTGAATTTTAGGTATTACTTTGAATTAGATGGAATGCAATCATGGGCTATGCAAGGGAGGAGTAAGAATCTGACATATTTGTATATAATTGCTTTCAATGTGAACTGGAGACTTGTAGGTTAAACACAGAAGTAGAGACACCAGGTCTAAGGGTTTTGAAATTATTCAAGTAAGATAAGATACCAGTGTATTTGGATGATAGTGGTGGAACAATAAATAGTTGTTGATTTGAGATGCATAATGAATAAAGGCATGAAAACTTTTGCAGATAAAGTAGATGTGATGTATAAGAGACCTATGGTAGATGATGTGTTTTGGGGTTTTTATCCTAAGCAAACAAATGAATGATCTTGGGATTTACTAATATGGGCAGAAATAAGGAAGATCAGGTATGATGAGGGTAAACAAATGTTTGTTCTCAGACATATTAAAGTTGAAATGCCTTTGGATGTTCAGAGTATCCAGGTATATAGGTAGTTGGCTTTATAATTCTCATGTCTAGACAAGCCATCAAGTTAGAGATATAAATTATGGAGTCATCAGGATAGAGATGGTATTTAAAGGCATGGGACTTGATGAGCTCCTCTAAGGAGGAGACAGAGTATATAGAGAAGAAAGGATGTCAGAGATGAGACCCAGGTTATGCTGACCACAGTGACCAGGAAAATGAGGAGAAAGTAACAAACCAGCTGAGGAGCTGGGGCATCTGGAGAAGTGGGGATCAAAGGGATGGTTTTAGGAACAAGAGGATAATCATCTGGGTTAAATGCTGGTGACTGAAAAGAATTAAGAACTGATTTTGACTCTTGTGTTAACAAGACTTTGAAAATAAAATTTTTCTTTTTGCAATTGTGAGGACAAAAATCTCAACTGAAGTAAAATTTAAAAAATTGGAGAAGAGAGTTCCATGCACCCCTATGTTCATGGCAGCATTATTCACAATAGCCAAGTCATGGAACCAACCTAAGTGCCCAGAAACTGATGATTGGATAAAGAAGATGTGGTATATATATACAATGGAATCCTACTCAGCCATAAAAAAGGACAAAGTCATCCCATTCACAACAACATGGATAGACCTTGAGGGTATTATGTTGAGTGAAATAAGCCAGACAGAGAAAGACGAACTCTGTATGACTCCACTGATAGGTGGTAGTTAACATATGGACAAAGAGAACAGATCAGTGGTTGCCAGGGGAAAGGGGGGGTGGGGGGAGGGCACTAGGGGTGAAGTGGTGTACCTACAACATGACTAATGGTGTACAACTGTAATTTCACAAGGATGTTAACTTTCATAACCTTAATAAAAAAAAATTGGAGAAGAGAAATTTAGAGACTGTGCATATAGACAGTTTTTCCTATAAAGACGACAAAAATAATAGCATGTAGTTTTAGGTCAAGGAGTTATATTGTTTTTTAAGATAGGAGAGCAGATGGTGAACATAGGATGTTCTATATGACAAAATTATCTACCAGAAATTGAAAGCATGCAATTTACTCTTAGTCATTAAAATGAGTTGGAGCAAATTAGTTTCATATTTTAAAAAGCTGCATACAGTTTGACCATGTCTCATATTGATTGTTGAGCCTGAACATAGAGAGTTGAAAGGCCATATTTTCAAAACTACAGTTATTCTTGTCTGGTATAAAATGATAGCTAAAAAAATAAATGATGGGGCTGGCCCTAGGGCCGAGTGGTTAAGTTCATGGGCTCCACTTCGGTGGCCCAGGGTTTTTGCCAGTTCGGATCCTGGGGCTGGACATGGCACCACCCGTCAGGCCACGTTGAGGCAGCATACCACAGAGTACAACTAGAAGGACCCACAACTAGAATATACAATTATGCACTGGGGGGCTTTGGGGAGAAGAAGAAGAAGAAACGAAAAAGAGAAGGTTGACAACCGATGCTAGCTCAGGTGCCAATCTTTGAAATAAATAAATAAATAAGTTTCATAAGTATCAGCCATTATTCATAGGACCTCTGCCATGAAAGTCATGTTTTTATTGCACAATTTGGCTACTCCGTTTAAAGTGTAAGTACAATAAATGTTTAAGACAGATGTGTCCAAAAATTGAGAGGACAAGAACAGAAAATATGATACAGAAGAGGTATGCTAATGAAAGTGAAAGAGAGAGAGAGAGAAAGCACTAAGCATCAATAAGTTATATACTGATCCCATAATCTAGAAAAAAGGCGTTCATATAATTAACATAATTATAATATAATCATATTAGTACTATTAATATAATTCTTATAAGATTTTGCATTTTCAAAGACAATCATTTTATCAATCCAGAACTAGGGTTTTGAGAAGCAAAGCTTAGATCAGGAACACAAGTTTAGTCATCCCCCAGAGAACTAAATTTGACCAAAGGAAAACTGGCACTATTTGTCAGGGCAGAGCCACTCCAAAGGCTTCAACACATTTACAAAGCCTGCATTAAAACATGGTACAAGGCACGAAAGTGAACTATAAAAAGGGAAAAATTTGATTACTCTAAATTTTGGTAGACATGCCACTTCTCCTACTTTTAACAACAATTTTTTTTCTTTTTGTCACTGAATATGGGTAAAATACTTATTATTCCTTTTCCAACTATAGGGAAAAGTTTTAAAACTAAAACAAACTCAGAATTGGGTCTTAAAAAGTTAGCAAAGATAATAATTTCAGTGTATTTATGAAAGATTCCTTGCCATGAGATCTGTTATTGCAGAGATAAAACTGTATTCCATGTAATCAATAAAATATTATTAAA
The DNA here is from genome assembly GCF_037783145.1 of Equus przewalskii. NCBI lineage: Eukaryota > Metazoa > Chordata > Mammalia > Perissodactyla > Equidae > Equus > Equus przewalskii. Next base: position 46,092,947 of record NC_091839.1, read on the forward strand.
AGTATAATCAGGAAAAATGAACTGTCACCAGACAATCTGTCACAACATTTTTCAATGAACAGGATTTAGTTAAACTAATTAAAACAATGTGCTACTAAAATGATGGTGTAAAGCTGTTATACATAATCATGTGTTTAATGTACCACACTAAATAATAATGCATGCTTTACTCGAGTTTGTGAAGGATCCTGCTTCTGTGGGTTTTTTTAAACTTTCATAGAAATGCTTTCATACATTGAAAGTTTAAATAAGAAAAAACTGTCCAATTATCTGGACTCAAATATGAAGTTTGATTAGCTGGGCCATCCTGTCCTTTTAAGAAGACATGAAACTAGTACAGTAACAAAAAAAAAACTTTGATACTTATTTTGAAATGTGTCTCATGGAAAAATCAACATATTTTCATAAGAAAAAAGGCCAGTGGGAGTGTTTATATGGCACAAAAGTGGTGCATTGCATTAGAGTAAATGCATGAATAAAAGGAAACCTTAAGATGTAAATTTCACTCAATAAATCATGCAAATATTTTAACATTAAATACCTCAGTCATATGGGACTAGAACAATTTATCAAAATGTGAAATGTGTATCAAAAACTTTAAAAGTTAGTCTCTATTAAACTCCACCTTTTAAACATTGTAGTTACCTAAATATAAGTGTATGGTTTGATGTATATTTTTGAATATAGGAACTCCTGAAATTATTTAAATTACATTTTTCTATTCGTTTAGTTTTAAACTTAGAACCAATTTTAGTTGTAAGTTTAAGGCATCTCAAATCTATTTGGTCTGCAGTCCATCAAGCCCTGTCTCTTCTCAGCCTCCATATGTTTTCCCTCCATATCACTATGATTGAATCATCATACTTCAGGCCCTACCTACTTCATCTTGGTCTATACAAAATTAAGAAATTCCAGCTTAATATTCAGACTGCACATCAAGTCATTTCTTGAAGCTAGACTAGCTTTGTTATGTTTTTTAAATTTAAAATTAGAGGATGTTCATTCTGATCCCCAAACCCAGGACCCACCTTATAATATAATTGTGTTAACTGGACTCCATTGCCGTTTCCTGTACCTGACATCTCTTCTATTAGTAGCTTACCAGTGCCCTTGTCTGTATAAGCCAAGGAGTCTTGTCAAGCTTGTGACATTCTCTTGGTAAACCAAAGTTGTATTGAATTTATTCTGATGGCTTTTTGCCCATTATCATAAGGCAGATTTTCATAATGTCGATTGACTGTCTACCTAGATGTAAATTCTAGAATTGTCAAATTAAATTTCTAAATGGATCGGGTTTCATAATCTCTATGAATGCGTCCTACTCATTAGTTGCTGTTAAATTCCCTGATACCTTTGAATACTGGTAGCCACCACACATTTATTCCATGACCTGAAGTGCTGGTTATCATATTCTGAATGCTGGGCTTAATTTTCCCCCATCATATGATTCCTTGGTGTCTCCCATTTTCTAGCAAGAGTGTCTACTTGTAGGTTTCTTCCTCAAATGTCTGAGTATTCCATAAAACTTAGCAATCTGGACCCAGCCATGCGCCAAGATACAATAGAGCTAATGTAAGATAGTCCACTTCTAAAATGACTGACTTAATGCTTCTTTTGGATGTTATGATGTTAAATATTATTATTAAATATTATTTTATAATTTGTTTATATTGATAACTTTTGCAGATTTTATCTTTGTAAATATGATATCATTATAAGGACTTATACTTAATTGTTAATAGAAGCAGTTCCTACCTTCCTTGAGTTCCATGGGTTAGAAAACAAATTGTAAAACATTAAAACCCTTTTTAATTCAACAATATTTATGTTGACAAGTGTTTGATTTGTAGATTTTCTAATAAATGCTACTGCTTAGATCTGTAAAATAGGACACGAAAATAAAACACAAAGTATTTAAATGCAGAAGTGATACTGTTCTCTTTTAAACTGATGCTGGTATAAGAAAGATTAGAAAAACGTGTAGTAACATAAATGGATCTATTTAGGTAGCAGAGAAAGACAGTTCCTAGATGGTGGTGTACTAAATATTTGATGAAGATGATAATGACAGCCATTGCAATGCTGTAGAGTAAGTCAAACAATGTTTGATTATTTAATTTCTAGCTGAATGTTTGTATCTCCTGAATTTTTCAGTAACATTCGGTTCTGTTGAGTTCATGTATAACACGAAAGCACATGGCATAATGATTTAAATACTGTCAGGGACTAAGATATTATATGTTAAACTAAATACATTTTCAGGGGCACAAACGAAAAGCATTCATTTATTTTTATAGGTATTTTCTCTATTTCCATAGATATTCTTCTTCATAAAATAAGTTTCCAGCCTTTGAGCATCCAAATGAATAATGACTGGACGAGATTCTAAAATAATCAATTAATAAAAATTGATGAGTTCATGATGATGTTAAAAAAATAGAGGGAGAAAAGTATAAAGAAAAACTCATTTGTCACCAATTTTACCCCAACTCTGTTATCTGAAATTCATTAAAGAGGCAGAATTAAACATAAATGCTGCTCTTTAATAAAAAGCTATAATTCATCTCCTGTTGATAATCAAAAGCTTTTCTTATAGAGAAGGATAGCTAAAAATATAAAAAGAACAATAAAATTAGAAAATTACTTATTAAATTGATGATTCAGTAAATGATCATTAGCATATGCAAAAAAGTGAATGAAAGATTATTGGGGATCAGATATTTTTAAAGTGTCAAAAGTATTATCTCACAGATTTCTTGCTAATTACAAAAGGAAGAAAATATATCTTTATAATGGAGAGATACGGTCTGTTATCATCTGACAAAGGGAGATGAAAATTAGTACCACTTATTTTGGGACAGTCTGATGCTGTGTGCCAACTGACAGGATTCAACATATAATACATAGCACAACTTGTGCCATATTTTCACCAAAATATTTCATTTGAATCGTATCAGACCTTTAGACCTAATTTCCAGTTTAGAGGTAATATGGCGTTTGAGGAAAAGTTTAAAGGCCATCATTAGGAAACAACTGGACAAATTCAGTATGTGGAAAATTCTAAAAGAAGCAGACTTATTGTCTTCAAAAATGTATGTCTTAAAAGAATAAAAAGGTGAGGGTTTAAAATATATTTTAAAAATAATAAAAAGACATGAAAAAATGTAATGTGTGAAACTTTGAATCGTGGTTGAAATTAAAAATGTAATACAAGATATATTGGCAGACATTTGGGGAGTTTTGAATATGAATATGTAAGCCAAGATACTAGGAAAATACTATTATTTTTTGGTAAATGTTGGTATTGTGGTTTTGCAGGAGTATGTCCTGTTTAGGAAAACATGCCAATTTATATACAGATAAAATATCATTAGCCTGTAACTATCAAATAGTTCTGAACAATATGAATATATAAATAGTATTAAGTAGATAAAGCAATTATAACAAAACTTTAAAGAGTTTTTAATCAAAGTAATGAATGTAATCTGTTGGTGTTTGTTATAAGATTCTTTCATTTTTCTGTGTATTTCATGTTTTTTATAATAGTAAGATAAAAATGGAATGTACTGGAACATTTTTAGACTAAGCAAAGTAGGATTATAATTAAGAATTTTCTACCTTAACATACATATTTCTTTTGGTTTAAAAAAATCAGAATTTATAAAATTGTTTAAATGATGCCTTCAATTTGAAACACAAAAAGTCTAAATCTCAAAAAAGGTCTAACATTATCAAAAGAACATTACTTAAGTATTTACTAGATTGGTCTCCATTCTCCTTTGAGTATTTCTAAATTTGCAATACTCTTCTCTAATTTATAAAACTGCCAAAGCCATTTTAATTTTGACATTTTACAGATAAACTTTGCTTCATCAAGTTGAACTAAAGAGTTTTTTCCTGGGGCTTAAAGAAAAGTTACTTCTGTTTTTCATTTACTTCACTCCTGACTAATAAATCTCATTGAAAATCACCCTCTGGGCTGTTGATACAAACTTTGTTAGATAATAAATAAGTAAAGATTTAAAAAATTAAACAAAGGGAAGTCATGAATTATAGATAGTGCTTTTGTGAGCAACAATATCAACTCACTGCTGTTTTGAAACCAAAGTGCCACTCTTTGCAGTAGTCACATTCCATTTTGCATTTGATATATTGTAGTATCAAATATGTTGAAAACAAAATATCTTTCACTAAAAACCAGCAGGGTGTTCTAGGGACATTTGCAGTTATTTAAAAATATACACTGCACTGCTTATGAAAAATGAATGTATACATGCTTCTTGCAACTTCTAATTATTTGTTATTACATTAGGGGCAGATAGTGCAATGTATATGGGATGAAAGAAGCAGAAAAATGCCAAGTGGCAGGATCTCAAATAGCCTCAAATTGCTGATTGTGCAAAGGCACAGATTCAAGTCTGATAAATCCTTGTAATTTGGAAGAAGTTTAAATGAAGACTGCTACACATGGTTTTAAATGTAATTAATGAAGGTATAACAATAAAAGTAAAATGTAGAGTAATGTAATAGAACTTTTCAATTATATTGGTGTTTGCTAGTAATTTATTGAAAATTTTCTAATTTCATCTGAAAAAAACTACTGGAAAATGTTTCAAATAATCTCAAAAATTGTATTTTAAAATTTCTTTATAAATCTTAAAGCAATAAAAACTGGAAAAGCACACTTTGCATGGCACCTTAATTATTACTATTGTAGACAACTGGATTTAAGGTATTGTTAAATAAAATTTCTAAAATCTAGCTGAAAGTTGTTAGTTATACTAATTTGATGTTTAATTGGTTATTTAGAAGGAAATAGTGAACACATTTGACATGGATATCCAAAACTATAGGTCTGAGTATCAAAGATTTCTAAAAAACCCCACTTATTATAGGTAAGTTTTATTGGATTTTGCTTTTAGTTTCATTAAAAAAAAGTGTATCTGATTAAAGATACAGATTCTGTGTATGCAAGCCTGGTTGAGGATGCTGAGTATTCTGTGGTATCTTCCCAGTCCTCAGAGGCAACAGTCTACACCGCAACAGTGAAGCAGTGCCTTCATGCTTACACTAATGTTTCTGTAAGGCCCTTATCATCCTTTATTTAAATGACTGATTTTCACATATGTCTAACTGTGAAGAATATAGTCTCTTTAGGTGATGGATTGTGTCTTATTCACCTTTGCCTAGATCCAGGTAGAGGACCTGACCCATACTCAATATATTGATTCTCAATATATTTGTGTTGAATGTAATTTGACAAGCTAGAGAGAAGAGTTGACTTTGTGGGGGCCGGCCCCATGGCTGGGTGGTTAAGTTCACATGTCTTGCTCCGATGGCCTGTGGTTCACCATTTCAGATCCTGGGTGTGGACTTACACATTGCTCATCAAGTCATGCTCTGGTGGCATCCTACATAGAACAAGAATGACTTACAACTAGTATATACCAACGACATGCTGGGGCTTTGGGGAGAAAAAAAATATATAAGAAAGGAAGATTGAAAACAGATGTTAGCTCAGTGCCAATCTTCCCCAACAAAACTCATATCTTTAAAAAAAAAAAAAAAGAAAGAAAGAAATAGTCCTAAGAAGTGTGAGAAGCTTAACTGCAGAAAAAAGAGTTGACTTTGTGCTTGGAGGGACCTGGCTTGTGTACCAGCTCACCTGCTCTACTGCTTATGATCTCTGAATGAACTTGAGAAAATAACTTGGCATTACAAATTCTCAATTGTGTCATATTCAGATTGTCAATGCCTACTCATAGGGCTGTCATGAAGATCAGTTATGATGATAATAACAACAGATAATCTTTGTTGAGCACCTACTATGTAACAAGTGTGGTCCTTAGTATGATGTGGTCCTTAAGTTCTCTCCTAAAAATTTTAGATACTTTTATTTAATCTTCAACAGCTCCATAAGTTATGTATTATTATTTCTCACTTTTACAGAATAAGAAAATGAGACAAATGAAGGTTAAATAATTTGCTCAAGATCAAACAGAAAGTGGGTCTGGGGTCCCCGGTGATTTGATTCCAGGGCATCTCATGCTTTGTAAGGGGCCTGCATATAATGCATGATCAATAATGATTGAAAAACTAAACAAAACAAAAACACTTCCATTGCTATTCATGAAGTTACCTTTTTTTTTTGAGAAGAAAATGCAAATCTCCCTTTGGTCCAATAATTGCTAATGAGTATGTCATTTTTATGAACGTATGAATATATTTAAGCCTTCAAAGACTCTCACTTCAGCAAGCTGTCGAACACTAAATGGATGTGAATAGCTACAGGGAAATTCTTTGCATAATGGGAGTGACTTCTCTATTAAAGAAAACCAGGTGTGACTTTGGTTGGATATGGCACTTCTGCCATATGATTTACAACAACATATCTATTCCTTTAACTCCTCCTAGCAATTCCAAGCCAACTTATGCATGTTTTTGGTTTAAATTGCCCTTACCTTTCAGTGGAGATTTGACATTCAAAAATATGAAATAACAAGTGTTATTTCCATGTAATTCTTAAAAATTTGGCTTCTATCTAGACAGGCACCTGATTTGGAGAAAAGCAAAGGCTCTAGCCAGCTGAAAAGAACAAAAAAAGTAAAGAAGAGTCAAGGTTTCCAAGAATATAGGTCTCTCCCCATTAAAACCGTTCCAAACCACACTCACTTATAATCATAGACCGCAAGTCTTGACTCTTTCTCTATAGAACATTTTTAATCATCTATGGCAGGCCAAGGGCTACAGCTTGAGGCAGCCACATGGCCAGAATCTCTGTTCTTATGTCTTTGGCTGTAAGAAAAGTCTGTAAACCAATTTCCAGACTGTGTTAAAAGTATTTTAACTGTCAGAAGAAAAAAAAGTGCCTTTGATGTTAGGTATTTGAAATTAAACATTTGGTTTATATATGTGTCCTTTTTAGGATTATTAAACCATAACCAGTCACTTGTGCTTGAGTCTCACATTGCTATGGCCAGCTAACAATTATATCACTTTTCAGCTGATTCTAGTATTATGCTCACAAGTGCCAGTAATAATTAAAAGAAATTTTTAAAGAAAACTCACTTCACAGTTTATTCATAATACTGCATGTGTTTACTTTGTGGAGTTCCCTACAGGTAAGCTAAGCAAAACAGATGCAATTCTTCTAAAAATTGCCCTCAAACTCTTTTTTTCCCCCAAATATTGACAGCTTTCAAAAAATAAAATGTTTTCCATTGCTTTCTGCCTTATTTCTGCTATAACATTCAGGGAAGAACACTAGTTTGAGCGACTCAGTTCTAGGAGAGTGCATATTTATTTTCCACAAAAACGGAATTTTTTTATTGTCATGATTATTTCTTCTGTCAATATTAGAGAATCAGGGCACAAATTCCAACACATGGAAATGAAATTTTTAGTATCTGAATAAAACTGAGACTAGTAAACTGGGCTCATCCCAGCACACCAGAGGAGCTCCTTATGAAAACAGTCCATTCTTTGCATTGCAAACCAGATTGTGGAGAACGTTCATAAGTCTCTAAAGAGAAGTTGTATTTCCATAAAATACTATTAAGTGGCAGCAATAACGATGTTTGGGGCTACTTTATTTTCCATCTCCATCAGTTCTCCTAGGTCCCCCCATATAAATACCAGTAGAAATACAGTGTGCTTACTGTTCAAATATATCTTCAAGACAGATCCCCTACAGTCCCCTTCCAGTCAGACCGGCTCTCCTCAGCCCCTCTTAAATAGAAATTCTGAAGCTACCACTGGTGCTGTTGCTTCTATTTTGAAACAGCTTAATCAAAATAAATTCCTAAGGCAGTAGTTGTCCTGTTCTCATGCTCTAAAGGTTTGCCAGCTTCACAGAGTCCTGTTTGTGCTGCCTAAGTAAGAACACTTACATGTTTTCTTTCCCTTCTATGAAATTAGGGGGAAGGACTCTAATTTTGTGTAATAGTGGTAAATTTTGACTATAACTAAAACCTTGCTTCAAGTATTCATCTTGACAGCATCATTTTTAAGTTGATAAACATATTCAAAACTGATATATAGATTTTGATTAGTAATCAGACTTATCAAAGCCCAAATTGATGAAATGATTTTTTAAAAACTAATTCTATAAACGTATTTCTTTAAAGTAAGCTCTGATAATATTAGCATATTTGTTGTTTTTTTGTACATTAATGAATTTGAAAAGAAACAATGAAAGAGAATAATATTCAGTTATTCAGCAGGTACAAGGTGGTTACGTATTTCATCCAGAGAATGATTCGCTACATATTATAAGAATATGATATTCGTGTTGGCTTGTAGACTTTTCCTGTGTATTTCAATTGGAGAAAACTTTTCTATCACAGAGTCTCTGTACAAGGAAAGTGTATTTGCCAATACAATTCACAAATACACAAATATTAAGGAGCCCATTATTTGACTTATTGGGGAGATATACATATTGCTAATTCTCTTAACTATACTATCTATTAGCTTGTAAACATAGAATGAGATACAAGCCAGCATCTTTATTTTCAAGCTTATTTAGAAAGTAATTTCATGAATTTAACATAAATATTTTTCTGGCCCACGACTGAAATGTCATAGGGGAAGATATAGAAGAAAATGGCTTGTAAGCTATGGTGGTGGCTTGAAAAATAATTTCATTTTCTACTCTAATTCCTAATGTGTAAAAACTAGTGTGGAATTAATATAACTATGCTAAAATTATTCATATACAAATCTATGTAATTTCCCTAATTTACCTCAACTTTGTTTGGTTTGTCAAAATAAGCACACCATACAACCATTAAACAAAGCAAGAAATAGAACTATATCCACATTGTGGAAACCTCTGCTATGCTTCCTTCTAGTCATAATCCACACAAAGATAAGTGCTCTTCTTACTTCCATAGATCTTTTTCACCTGGTTTAGGATGCTACATAGCAGAGTCATACGGTACGTATCTTTTTCTTTTCAACATCTATTGCTCAAATGTTTTGATTGTGAGATCTATCCATGTCACTACGTGTTACAATATTATTTTCATTTCCAATACTGTGTTGTCTTCCACTGAAAATATACCACAATTTATTTATCCACCAACTATTAGTGAACGTTAGGTTGTTTCCAAATTGGGGTAATTTTGAACAATACTGCTAAGATCATTCTTATGCATGTCATCTAGTGCAAATATGTACATGTAATTGAGTGAACATACGCATGTATGTAGAAAATATAAGTGGCATTGCTAAGTCATATGGTATCTAATCTTCACCATAGTGAATGTTGCCACTTTCCAAATGTATTCTACCGATATACACTCTAAACAACAGTGTATGAGAGTTCCAATCACACCACATCTTTGGAAATTCTTAACGTGGTCAATGTTTTGTTTGTTTTTGTTTTAATGTCCGGGTAGATATAAAATGTCATCTTATTGCAGTTTTAATTTGCATTTCATAATCATGTGAAATATGAAGTAATGTATTTCCTGGTTTTTTGAATATTATGTTTTGATAATTACCTGTTTTATTAGGTCACTTGTTTTTTCTAATTGGTTTGTAAATGATCTTTATCCAATCTGGTTAGGACTCGTCAATCAACTATATTGAAGATATTTTTTTCCATTTTATCATCAAAGATTTCACTCACTTATTTATGATTTAAAAAATATTAATATTAATGCAGTCTAAACTATCAATTTTTTATTTCATGATTGATGCTTTTTGTGTCTAAGCTATCATTATCTATCTGCTTGTCATGAAGGTATTTCTTGTACTTGCCAGAAGCATAATTGGTTTAAAATTCACATTTCATTGTGAAAATTATGAGGAAATGATTATAACATATCGTGATATGTGGAACCCAAGGTCTTTTTTTTCCTTATGAAAATATAAAGTGACTCAAAATATTAATTTGTTTTATTAAGATATAATTCACATACCATAAAATTCACCCTTCTGAAGGGCATAGATCCTTGGTTTTTAGTGTATTCACAAAGTAGTGCAACCATCACCACTACATTTTATCACATTTTAAAAGAAACTCTGTGTCTATTAGAAGTCACTCTCTTTTTTTCCTTTCCTAAGAACCTGGGAACAAATTATCTACTTTTTATCCCTATGAATTTGTCTATTTGAGACATTGCCTACAAGAGGTATCATAGAAAATGTAGGCTTTTGTGTCTGGTTTCTTTCACTTAACATAATGTTTCCAAAATTCAATCATTTTGTAATATATATTAGTGCTTCATTTCTTTTTATGGCTAAATATTTATCCATTGTATGGATAAATCATAAATATCTATGTATCAGTTGATAAGCATTTGAGTTGTTTCCATTTTTTAACTATTATTAATAGGCTTCTATGAACATTTATTTACAAGTTGTTCTGTAAACATAAGTTTTCAGGTCTCTTGGGTACATACCTGGAAGTGGAATTGCTGGGTCATAAGGTAACTCTATGTTTACATTTTTAAGGAAATGTCAAACTATTTTTCAAAGTTGCTGCACTGTTTTACATTCCCACCAGCAATATGTAGGTGTTATAATTTAGTAGTATCCTCACAAATAATTGTTCTGGTCCATCTCTTTGATTAGAGCAATCCTACTGAGTATGAAGTAGTATCTCACTGGCTTTGATTGCATTTCACTAATGACTATTGATGTTGAACACCTTATACTGTACTTACTGGCCATTTTTATAGATTCTTTAGAGAAATATATTTAAAGTCAGCCCATTCCTAAAATTGGGTTTTATCTTTATTGTTAAGTTGTAAAAGTTCTTTATATAGTGTGGACACTAGTCCCTTAATGATTTTCAAATAATTTCTTGATTCTGTGGGTTGTTTTTTCAACTTATTGAGGGTGTCTTTTGAACCACAAAGGTTTTTAATTTTTATACAGTCCAGTTTATCTATTACTTTTCCTTTCTTGCTTTGTTTTTGGAGAACTATCTGAGAATCCACTTGCTAATTCAAAATCACAAGAATTTATGTCTATGCTTTCTTCCACTACTTTTATAATTTTAGCTGTTACATTTAGGCCTGCGATCCATTTTGTGTATTTTTGTATGTATATGAGGAAGGAGTCCAATTTATTTATTTGCTTGTGGATATTCAGTTGTCTGGTCATCATTTGTTGAAAAGAGTGTTCTTTCTCTATTACTTATCTTTGAAACTTTGTTGAAAATCAATTGACCATAATTTAAGTGTTTATTTCTCAGCTCTCAGTTCTATTCTGTTGGCATATATGTGTATTCTTATGACAGTGTCATATTATCTTGATCACTGTGGCTTTGTAGTAAGTTTTGAAAACAGGAAGCCTGTGTTCTCCAATACCTTCCAAATTTGTTATTTTTTCCTCCCATGATTTTTTTTTTTTGACTAATCTGTACCCTTAAAATTCCATATGAAGTTTAGACTGAGTTGTCAATTTCTGAAAAAAGGCAACTGGGTTTTTGATTGGGATTGCATTGAATCTGTGGAACAATTTCGGAAGTCTAGCTATCGTAACAATATTGGGCTTCCAGTCAAGACATCTTTTCATTTATTTAGGTCTTCTTTAACCTCTTTTAACAGTGTTTTACAGTTTTCAATGTACAAATCTTACAGTTTTTTTTGTTGTTGTTTATTCTCAAAATTCTATTCTTTTTGATGCTATTGGAAATGAAATTATTAATTTTGGAATTGTTTAATGCTAAAGTATTGAGATGCAATTGATTTCTTTATAGATCTTGTGTCCTACCAATTTGGTGAACTTGTTTATTAGATCTAAGACATTTTTGTTTATTCCTTAAGTTTTTCTAAATAAAAGGCCATGTGATTTGTGACTAGAGATAGTTTTACTTCTTATTGATTTGAGATATTTATTCTTTTTTAATATATGCATCAGAGCTATAACTTTCCCTTTAAAGCACTGTTTTAACGACATTCCAAAACATTGGGTATGTTGTGTTTTCATTTTTATTCATCTCAAACTATTTTTTTAATTCTTTTTGGCCCAGGGATTATTTAGAAATATGTTGTTTAATTTACACATATTTGTGTATTTCCCAAATTTCCTTATTATTGATGTCTAATTTCCTTTCATTGTGATTGAAGAAAAACTTTGATGATAAGACCTTTTAAATTTTTTGAGACTTGTTTTATGGCCTAACATATGATCTATCCTGAGGATATGCTCATTTTTTTTGGCATCCATTTTCCTTCATAGTGGGTAATATCAATTGCTCTATTTTCAAGTGTGCCGATTCTTTGTCTGCTTGAGTCTCTCTATTGAATTTCCATTTGAGTTATTCTACTGTTCAACTCCAGAATTTCTATGGTTCCCTTTTTATTACTTCTGTCTCTTTATGGATAGTCTCTATTTGGTGAGACATTACTCTCATAATACTATTCTGTAGTTATCTGGACATAATTTTTCTTAGTTCTTTGAAGATATTTGAAATAGCTAATCTACAGTCTTTGTCTCTTAATCCAGTGTGTGTGCTTCCTCATAGGCTGTTTCTTTTGACTCCTTATGTTTTCCTTTATTGGCCATGTTTTCTACTTTTTGTATGCCCTTAAATTTTTTGTAAAAATAGATGTTTTAAATTATATAATGAGGCAACTGTGGAAATCAGACTCTTCTCCTCCCCCATGGTTTGTTGTTGTTACTATTTATTACAGTTGTTGTTTGTTTTAGTAACTATTCTAAATTAATTCTGTAAAGTCTATCTTTATTGTCATGTGTGCTCTCTGAAGTCTCTGCTTGGCTAGTTTAGTGGCCAGCTAATGACTGGACAGATTTCCTCAAATGCCTTGGACTCAGAAGTCTTCCAGTCTTTGCTGAGGTGTTCTGTGTGTGTTCTGGTATATACCTTCAACGTGCAGGCAAGTAATTTACCACACTCTATTATCCTTCACTTTTGGCTTGTGCAGAACCTCAAGGTAAGCCACACTTGAGGGCTAGGAGTTATCAGCTCTTTCCTGGGCATGCACAAATCTTGGGCATGCACACCATTCTGTGCACGTGTGCAGTCTTCTACATTCTCAGGGACATATCTGAGATCTTTAAAGCTCCCTGTGAGCACCCATTCACCAACATTTCCTTTTAAATTTTTTGGTCAGTCTCTTGTTTGCCTCAAATGTTATCACAGCCTCAGGCAGCTGGAATGTCAAGCAGTTGCTGCTCATAACTTTCACAGACCGGGAGAGGTTTTGCTGAATGAGCCCTGAGTCAGTTTGAATAAATACATCTCTGCAAGTAGGAGTCTTCCACAGACCCATAAGACAGATACTGTAGTGGCTCTTATGTAGCTACAGACAAAGGCAAATTAAAATACCCACAAAACTCTTTGTTCTTACTGAGATCATTCATTTTTTAAGAAGAAAATATTCCTTGGGTTGCTGCAAGCCTTTGGTTGATAGCCAGAGCTCTGAAAAAAATGTAATATGATGTTTTGTCAGTTTTCTCATTTTATGGAGGAAACAAATTTCAGCAGTCCCTACTCCATCATTTTCACTCATGTCATCCTCCATCACGTTTTGGAAGACTGTTTTAGCTGGGTACAGAATTACGGGTTGAGATTTTTTTTCCTTGCAGCACTTTAAAAATGTCATCATATAGTCTTCTCACATACATAATTTCCAACAAATGTCTTATTAGATTATTTTTCTTATTCTCATGTAGATACTCTGTGTTTTTCTCATGTTCAAGTTTTTCTCTTTGTGTTTAATTTTCAATAGTTGAAAATGACATCCTTTGATGTATATTTTGTCACTTCATTTTTTTTTCTGCTTATCTTGTTTTCTCTGAAATTGTTGGTTCTGTGGTTGGTGTCGGTCATTAGCTTTAGGAATGTCTTGGCCACTGTTTCTTCAATATTTATTCTTTCCTTTTTCTCTCTCTTTTTTCTGTGACACTAATCATGCATATGTTGAACAGGTTCATATTCCCCCAAAGCTCTTGGATGTTCTATTATGTGTTTTTAATATTTTCCTCTTTGCATTTCAGTTTGGATAAGTTTTTTAGATTTGCCTTCAAATTCTCCTGATCCTTCTGGGAAAAATTCTGGTTGTGTATATGGCATAAGGAGAGAATTGATGACAAGACACCCTTATTTTGTGGTGGTAGAGACAAAACAATAGCCTTATCACCTGAGGAGACAACACTTCACATGCTAGGAAGTAAGGGAGAGGGAGAGATGCTAAGCATATTTATCTTTTAGATTGGAACAGAGTGGAGGTCCCCAGTAACCACATCTGCAAAAGAAAACATCTGCCAAGGTCTTAGGATATCTTACCCACCCACGTTCCAGAGCCATCACTTTGTTATTACGTGGGGCAGACAGATGCCATCCTCCTGGTACCTTAGACACTCCCTTTGAAGCAAAAATTAGATTGATTATTCAAATTGAATTTAGCAATCTAAAGCTCATTAGTTTTTTGGGAGATTACATTGGAGGCATTCTTAATCTCTGCCCTCTCCCAAAGGATATTAGTTCTGCTTGCAAGACTCCAAAATTTTGAAAAAGAGTTTCTTTCTAGGGACACTATATCTGTCTCTGGCAGTGTGTTTCTTATCTGGTAACAATAAACTAACTTACCCCCCTCCCCAAAACACAGAGACTTATAATTTATGGGTAGATATAAGAGACCTACAGGTGTTTTATGAAACACTAACAGCAGATAATGCAGCCCATGTATGATTGTGGATATCTTTTCAAAATGAGGCTACTTTGGTTGCTTAAGGATACTTCCCAGAGGGATAATGGATTTATTATTTATGTGTTCCTCGGAGGCAGTTATCTCTATAATGTGAGTCAATAAATTAGAAACCATGGTACAAAATTTATCCCCAACTCTAACTGAAGTGATCAAATCCATTGCAATGGCCCTGGAAGGCATTCACTTCAGCCTGGACTCACTGGTCATGGTTGTTATGGATGATTGCCTGAAACATGTTCCTTCCTGGCCAAGACAAAGCCTGTGCAATCACTAATCCATCTGCTGTGGCCGGACTAATGCCTCGAGCCAAGTGGAAAGGTCAATGCTGAAACTTATAGAGAAAGACACCATGACTTCTAAATTTTAAAACCTGATTTGTTCGCTCAGCTGTGTCTGGTAACTTGGATGGTATATCTTAGTCAAGACTTCAGGTTGTCCTCATTAGGCTGGTTGGAATCTTATTGAAAATATCCTTAATTAAATGTTGTATGAAACAATTGAAAGGATTTTGCTCCTAGCCTCTGTAGATCAGATTAAACAGAAAGGCAGATACAATGACATATTTATTGGAAAATTCACCAGAATTCAAGACAATGTCGAAATGAGAGGTGAATATTGTTAGGAGACAATTCTCCACAGATCTCTCATGTCTCTACATGTCTTGTGAGTGAGGTACTGATGTCTCTCTCCAATGACGGTTGCATAGAGGATCTCTTGGGAGATAGACATAATATCTCCCTCAAGAGCAAAGTGCAGACATGCTTGGTGTCCAATACAATAAATGTAGTGTCTCACTCCAGAACAATGAGAAGGTGTAATTTTTGACTATTATAAAAAACTAAAGTTCCCTAAACTTAGCTTTACTTTCCTATAACCCACCCTAGTGCATGTAGCGCCTCTTACCAAATGTGAAGGTGGGAAATTCTACAGGACAAATTAGACCATATATTCAACTAATAAACGGCCTGACAAAACAAGGAAAAGGATAGATGATGCCCTAGGGTAAAAAAGACATAAAGATATGCATCATCCAAATGTAATGTATAGATCTTATTTGATCTTAATTCACATGAATCAACAATAAAAATATACTTTTGAAACAATTGATTACATTAGAATATGAGCTATGTATTAGAAACTATTAAAGAATTATTATTAACTGTGTTAATTGTGCTTACTAAATTAAAGTTGTAAGAAAATTCTATCTATTCAAAATACATACTATTAACATATGAAAGGATTTTTTTGAATTTTGTTTTAAGTTAAATTTTTTTTTAATGAAATTCCTTGCAATCCCCCTCAGTTGGGGGACCATTTGTCTGGGGAAGAGAACTGCTAAGGGTGGTGTTTATTCCCACTGGTTCAATACTTTTGCCATCGCTTAATTCTGCCTTCTGCAGGTTTTCAGATAAATGTGACTCTTCTTTTTTTTATTAAGGTAATATTCGATGAGTTTAACTTTATCTAGATCTTCATGTATGTTCAGTGTGTTTTCCACCTGGCTTTCTGGGGAATCAGACTGCTTGTCCACCCTGGCATTATGTCTCACTTCTCACAGGTTTCTAAATCTAGGGCCCCCTTCAGTTCAGCATCACTCTCTGTTCCTGAAAAGTTCAAGGCTGACTGTGCCTGCACTTCCGTAGTGGAACTGATTAATTGTGACTGAGCCTTCCTTAGCTCCTCTAGCTCAAGAGAAAGGCACTCCTTTGAGGTGTCTCTTTTGTCCATTCCACTATCAGTTTGGGAAGAAAGTTCTTCTAAGTCAGCAAAGTCATCATCTTTCCCCGAAAGGTAATTTTCTTTCGTCATATATTCAAATGCAGCATGAGTGTCAGAAGGGTCCTTGCTGACCTTAGTTGCTTGATCACATGTACTTCACCAAAAAATATTAAAAAATGAGTATATGAGGGGATGATATAGTTGAAACAAAATTGGACAAATATTTCTAATTTTTCAAACTGGGTCATGGGTATGAGGTTTCATTGTGCTAGTCTCTCTCCAAATGAAACAAAATGAACCTAAACAACCATGGACTCTGGAGTAGAGCTTTTTTGATTCAAATCCCAGGTCCACTACTTAACAGCTGTGTGAACTTTAGAAAGTTTCCTAACATTGTTATTTCAATTTCTTCAGCTGAAAGTGGGGGTAATATTACTACCTATTTTATAGAGTTGCAATGAGTTTTAAATGTTAACATTTTTAGACACTTAGAACAATGCCTTGCTATATGTATTGCTTAAATACTAAAAATATAAATGTTGCTGGATTATGATAATTATAAAACAAGGAATTTTGCCCTATAATTATATTTAAAGGATCAATAATGCATGCTATAGAATAAACACATCTAATATTAAGCACATAAATAGTATATCTCTATAAAGAACCAGTTAATGTAATTTGAAATTATTGATGTCTTCTTGTATTTTTTTACTGTCAAATGGTTATGGGAGACTTTTGGAAAATTTGATTTAATTCAAGATCTCCCAGCATTTCCATGACTTCCGCTGCATGCACTGAATCTAAGAAGTAGTTTAAAAATTCCCTTTCAGTTGAAAAATCATTTCATTTCTCCTCCAGGTCTGAATAAATATAGATCACTTTTGCAAGAAAAAAAAAATCCCCAGAAAGCAAAGAAGATATTTTCTTCACTAAAATATACATTCAAAATTGTAGCTCCATTGCCTGACAGATAGACAGCATTCCATTAATCGACCAAATCAATCAACCAATCAATCAATATTTTTAAATGAATTATTTAACAGAATTCAAATGTTTCCTGACTCGAGGTAGTCACTAGTTAAACTGTCTGCTTCACAAAATTCCCCTGTGAATTTGTAACAGAGAATAGAATTTACAGCAAGAAAATCACATTATCTATTTCCCCCTCCTCCAATAAGTTAAAAAGTACTTCTTAGATCTACTTCTGCCAGAGAATTGCATTTCCCACTTACTGCTGAATGTACTTGCCTCAAATATACTTCACAGAGGGATGGTAATTTACCTTTCTCAATAAGAAATACATGTTCAATGGTTTAGAGGAAAGAAAAGCCTCATCTACTTGTTCATTTCAGATATTTTCCCACAAACTCACCTCGGTTATATTGGCTTTCTCTGAATATGAGAATGGAAAGTCGTGGAACAGAGATCCCATTTCCCAAGCTAAACGATGTGGTAGTTTTACAACTTGAGTGGCTGAGGTACTTCATTTCACATTTTCTCAATTAGGATAATAAACTCTGGGACCAGTGAGTGGTTGTTAAGAGCTACTAGAGAAAATTAAATAAAAAAGAAAGAAAATATAAAGTAATATTTTTTTGGAAAGAGCAAGTCTACTTAAGTTATATGACAAACACAATGAAATACTTTGGGACAAATTTTTGCATGATAAAATTTTTTTGACCATGATATCAATTGAATGAATAACTTCAAAAGTAACTAAATTTATACTATAGAATTTGATACCAAATTTTAAATGTCGACATTTGATCCTATTTTCAATTAATGATGGAGTCCTTTCCTTTAGGAATTTGGGTCTGTATAAACTTAGAGGATGATTCAAAAGTTCCATCCTGAATTTTGATAATTTGAAATACAAAAATATTAATACAAATATTAACCAGGACTGTATTTATACTATCTTAAATTACTTAATAAGATCCAGTTTATAGTATTAAATTGTTTTACACATGATAATTTTGCTAATGAGAATGTGAGCTTTCCGAAAGCAAGATGTGAAAATATAATGCTGTATGTTGTTTTAGAAAGACGTGTTTTAGAAATAATATGGTCTGGGTTCTCATTCTGACTCCATCGTTAACTAGTTGCATGACCCTAGGAAATCACTTAAACTTTCTGAGTTTTAGCTTTTTAATTTTATAAATGAGGATAATATCCATGAAACATAAGTACAGATAGATCTAAGAAAACGATTGACTATGAAGCACGTATAATTCTGATAAAACCTGCCAAAAGTACACAAAACAAAAAATTACAAGCTAGTACATCACAAAATGTGTTGAGTGTAATAGTCATTGCTCTAGTTGTTATGTTTATTTCTTTAAAAAAGATGAATTCTTGGTGGAAAAAACAGACATTATACATTTCTATACCGCACAATCAGTTGGTATGCAAATTTCCATAATTGTCTTCTAAAAAGAGGATGTGATAGGTGAGGTTTGTAGCTCTCACTTACGAAAAAAGATGTCAATTCCTAAATAAAATACTTTGAGATCAAATTAAACATATGCTAAAAATGTCCCTTTTATTTATTTATTTAATTGAGGTAACATTGGTTTATAATATTATATAAATTTCAGGTGTACACCATTATATTTCAACTTCTGTGTAGATTACATCGTGTTCAACACCCAAAGACTAGTTACCCTCTATCACCATAAACAAGTGCCCTCACCCCTTTCACCTTCCTTCTTCCTCACTTCCCCTCTGGTAACCACCAATCTAATCTCTGTATCTGTGTTTTTTTTGCTGTTGTTTTTATCTTCTGCTTATGAATGAAATCATACAGTATTTGATTTTCTCCATTTGACTTATTTTACTTAGCATAATACCCTCAAAATCCATGCATATTGTCGCAAATGGCAAGATTTCATCTTTTTAATTTTTTTTTCATAGCTGAGTAGTATTCCATTGTGTATATATACCACATCTTATTCATTCATTGATGGGCACTTGGGTTTTCTCCAAGTCTTGGCTATTGTGAATATTGCTGACATGAACATGGGGTGAATTTTGAAATTCAAACAAGCAGAAATACAAGAAAGGAGAAATAGATAAAATCAGGTACAACTACACAACAAATTATAAAATAGTATATTCAAACTCAACAATATTAATAATTAGATTAAATGCTAATGGACAAACTACTCCAACTAAAAGGCAAAGATTGACAGAAAGGATTAAAAACCACCACCAACAACAGAAAACCCCAAGACCCAAGTAGTTTTCCATACAGATATCTATATGGCTATTCAGCACCATTTGGTGAAGTCAACTTTACTCCATATTGAATTACCTCAGCATTTGTCCCACCTTGTTCTTTTTTGAGCTTCAGCGCATGGTTGTGTATCCTAGTTGTTAGTGGAGTTCTCTATGTGAGCTGCCTCTACAGTATGACAACTGACAGACAGGCAGTATTGTTCCACAACTGGAAAACGAACCCAGGCCATGCTGGTGAGAGTACCAAATCTTAAACACTAGACCACCAGGACTAGCTCAAACCTTGTTCTTTTCCAAGGCTTTTTTGGTTATTTTAGATTATCTACCTCTTCATAAAAATTTTAAAATTAGCCTGTTGATTATTTATTAAAAAACTAGGACATTAATTGGAATCACATGTCAACTTGGGCAGAGTTGCAACTTAATGATATTGAATTCTTCAATCCCTTAGTATCACATCTCCAGTTATTCATATTTTCTTTAATTTCTCTTCACAAGTCTCTGCAGTCCCCTGTCCTAAGCATATGTAACTAAATGTATTCTTTGGTATTTTAATTTTGATGCTATTGCAGTTGGTTCATTGCCAGTATTCTGAATTACAAATGATATTTGCATATTGATCTTTTGTCCTGTGACCTTGCTAAAATAACTGTTCTAGGGGCTGGCCCCGTGGCTGAGTGGTTAATTTCCTGCACTCCGCTCTGGCGGCCCAGGGTTTCACTGGTTCTAATCTTGGGCATGGACATGGCACCACTCATCAGGCCATGCTAAGGTGGCATCCCATATGCCTCAACTAGAAGGACCCACAACTAGGTACCAGGAGGCTTTGAGGAGAAAAAGGAAAAATAAAATCGTTAAAAAAAAATAATCTTATTTAAAAAAAAAAGGGGGTGGGAGCTGGCTGGTGGCAAAGCCGTTAAGTGCACACATTCTGCTTCTCAGTGGGCCCAGGGTTCGCCTGTTCAGCTCCCGGGTGCAGACATGGCGCCACTTGGCACATCATGCTGTGGTAGGCATCCCACATATAAAGTAGAGGAAGATGGGCACGGATGTTAGCTCAGGGCCCGGCTTCCTCAGCAAAAAAGAGGAGGACTGGCAGTAGTTAGCTCAGGGTTAATCTTGCTCCAAAAAAAAGAAAAAAGGAGCTGTTCTAATGCCTTTTTTCTATATCATTTAAGGTTTGTGACTATATTATCTTTATTATCAGTACAATACCTATGATAAAGACAGTTTTTTTCCATTTTAATCTTTAGGTCATCTATTTATTTTTCTTCTCTTATTGTACTAGCCATTGTTACTGTTGAATAATATTGTAGTGAGCTATAATAATAAAATTATTATATTATATTATAAATTTATAAATACTATATTATCTATAATATATAAATATATTTAAAATTATTTTATCAGTAAAGATATAAATAACCAAATTAAAAATGATTAACAGACTTATACAGATAATTCTAAAAGGAAAATGTGCACATAGCCAAGAAATATGTGGAAAAGTACACAATAATACTCATCAAAAATTGGAAATTTTACAGTAATGAAGTACCACTATATACCGTTAGAATGGCTTGATTAAAAATACTGAAACTCCAAATGTACACCAAGCTTTCTTAAATTATTGGTGGAAGTATGAAATTATATGAACACTTTGCAAAAATTATTTGGTAACTTTTTAAATAAACATACATCTATCCTGTGAGTTAGCAGTTCCAATCTTGTATTTACCCAAGTGAGATAAAAACATATTCATAAATGGCCTCTAAAGTAATATACCTAGAAGCTTTCTTCATAATGCCCCCCCAAAACGGAAATAGTTCATTATAAAAGGGTTGAATAGGCAAACAGGTAGTGAAATAGCCATACAATGGAATATTAAATGGAATATTAGCAGCAATTAAAAGAAGTAAACAACCATTGTAGGCAACAAAGGGTTGAATCCCACAAAAACTCATGCTGTGCTTACACAGAGTTTTTACCCTCTGATTTGATTGACATAAAGTCCCAGAACAGGCAAAATTAAATTGGGTAACAGAAATTGCAAGTGTCTTCCTGTTGGCAGTAAATTTACTGAGAAGGGGCAGGAGGGAACTTTCTGAGGTGAAGATTATTTTATATCTTAATATGGATGTGAGTTATATGGATATATTCATTTGTCAAAACTCAAACCATATAATTGAGATGTGTCTTTTACTGTGTGTTAACTATACTTAAGTAGAAAAAAAAGATATAAGAAATTTGAGGGGCCGGCTCCGTGGCCGAATGGTTAAGTTCCCGCGCTCCGCTGTGGCGGCCCAGGGTTCGGATTCTGGGCGCGGACATGGCACTGCTCGTCAGGCCATGTTGAGGCGGCGTCCCACATCCCACGACTAGAAGGACGTGCAACTAAGATATACAACTATGTACGGGGGGGGTTGGGGAGATAAAGCAGAAAAAAAAAAATTGGCAACAGTTGTTAGCCCAGGTGCCAATCTTTAAAAAAAGAAAAAAAGGAAATCTGAAATGGAGGGAAATTGTTACACATAAAATTATATCTAAACAAAAATAAATGGAAATATATGTATAGACCTTGCTTTATTATTATATTATTTTATAATTATTGCTCACTACAGTATTATTCAACAGTGTACTACTAGTAAATTGAAGCAAAACCATCCTATTTGACAAATCAACCAAAAACATTTTTTTGTAAAAAGGGGACAAATATCAAATTACAGACGTTTTAGATAAAATTAACATAATTTTGGAAATTTGTTATGCTTAAAAGTAATACTGAATTTATGCTAGTAAAACCTCTCTTTAGAGATACATACAGAAGTGTTTATAGGTAAATTAAATACCTGGAATTCGGTGGAAAAAAAGGGAAAATGGTGTTGGTGGATGGAAATAAAGGAAACAAGATCAGCAAACTGTGGATAATTTTTGAAATGCTGCACAGGGGTTCATTTTTAATGTTTTCTCTTTTGGGCACATTTGAAATTTGCCTAATAAAATGGTTAACATTATCACTTTTTTATGGTTGTTAGGTGTTATGTTATAAGAAAAATTTTCCCACTCTAAAATTTCAAATCTCCGATAATTTATTCTAGTTAAATGCTATTTTGAAAAACATTATTTCTCATATCAATTCGTGTTGATTGTAGAACAATGAGAAAATGCATATAGACTAGAGGAAGAGGATAAGCACGTACAATCAAAATACTCAGAAATAAGCACACTGTTAATGCTTTACAATTATATAAGTAATTATATAATACAACTTTATTGAAGAGATAACAGGAAAACAATTTCTAAAAGCATCTTAGCATACTGAGGGCTATGGCACATTCTGCTGTAAAGAGCACTGATTAACTTCTACTTAATTTTGTGTGTTGAAGTGTATGTGTGTGTGTGCAGTGTCTGTCATGTGCATGCATGCCCCAAAATTTATGCATAAGTGTTAGCCACATCTTTCATTACAATCATTTATAAGTCAATCAATATTGGACACCATCCATTCATATTTTAATATAAATATAATTTTAGCTTTTGATATAATAAAATAGCTTTCTATCTATCATTTATGGAATTTTTTCATAAGTAAACAAAGTTTATCAAATGCCATTTTGGTATATATTGAAGTGATTTTAGCGTTATCTGATTGTAAGTAATTTTATTTGAACTGAATAATCAACCAAGAAAGTAAAAATATTAACAAATGAAACAAGACTTAAAAAAAGAGTAAGACAGATTTAATACTAAAAAGTGTATAATATCATTTAAAATATAAGTATAATTGCTTTAAAAATTATTCTAATTATTTTATTTTTTTAAGAAGCAATGAAATAGAAAAGTTGTAGCATAACTTTTAGGTAAGTTAAAAAGCATAAATGAACTATATAACAATTAAGAAAATTAACATAATGATGGAAAGAAATAGTTTAGACAGTCAATAAATACAGTTCACTTGACAACTCCATAGCAGTGCATTTTTTAAAAAATTAAATGGTAAATATGAGAGTGATTTTTTTGTTATATTCTCATCTTGTGAAAGTGTACATATTCATATTATGTATAGAGATTATGGCCCACAAAATTGATCAAGGTAGGCTTTGAATAAACTCTTCTTGGGGCAAATATTCCATTGGTGTAGAAAATGTAGTTATAAAGAAGGTACAAAGAACAATAAAAAGTGTATTATTCTTTCAATAAATGAACTATATTATTTATACTATTAAATATATACTTAATCTTTGTATACGTTTTGCTCAGTTAATCTGCTGAAGATGGAGAATATAAAAATGTAATGTTGCTTTTTATTTCTTTCTATTTATATTTGCATTTCCTGACAGCTTTTACACTGAATATTTTTATGACTGACTGCAAAATTTTCATTATAATTATATTTTGATAATGAATTATATTCTTTGATACAAGTTATAATGTAATCTTATTTTCAGTCCTATTTTATGTGATAATAACATGGATTTGGGAGGCTTTTTTATTTACATTAGTTGGACATGGCTTTGCTCAACCTTTCCTTTCTAATATTTCTTGTATCTTTTTTTTTAAGGTATACCTTCTCTCTCCTGCATAGGCTATATTTTGTGTTTGAAAATTCAGGGAACATTTCTTAATAGGAGAACTCCAATCCATTTAATTTATTTTTACAAGCTATATTTGCTTATCTTTGTCATTTTGATCAAAATTTTTTCTCTCTCAGTCGCATAGACTTGTATGAAATATATATTTTGTGGGCTTATTTTTTATTTTTTATTTTTGTCAAGTAGATTGGCCCTGAGCTAACATCTGTTGCCAATCCTCCTCTTTTTGCTTGAGGAAGATTGTCACTGAGCTAACATCTGTGCCAATCTTCCTTTATTTTCTGTGGGACGTCTCCACAGCATGGCTTGACAAGCAGTGCTAGGTCTGCTCCCGGGATCTGAACATGTGAACCCTGGGCTGCCGAAGTGGTTGGCGCAAAGTTAACCACTATGCCACTGAGCTGGCCCCTTTTGCTCTTATTCTTGACTGTATTTTTCTAATTGTTTGAATAAAGATTGAACAGAATCATTAAGGACAGCTCTCCATTTAAAGCAGAACTCAATCTCTTTCCTCACAGTCCCTCAATTTTGTTCACTTTTCAGTAATTTTTGATACATCTAGCCTTTAAAGTTAGAATTCATTTTTATACATACCTTCTCCTTGCAAAAAATTTTACATTTGCATTTGCTAATAATAAGATGGCCGGAAATTTTCTACTTTTTTATATGTTTAATTTGTAATCAGTCCCCACAACAAGTTCAATTAGAAAATAACATTCACTTTTTTGGCTAACATTAACATTCAAGTATTTCTTTGTCACTTAGAATATACCTTCAAATCATTTTTAGAAGAGTAAATATGTCAAAATTTTTTGATATCTTGCTTATCTGATGTTCTCTTTCTGTGAAATTTATATATGAAAATGGCTGGGTATAGAAATAGTCCGTGATAGACATTTTATCAATACTGTATATGTGTTGTCATGGTAACAGTTTTCATTTAAATTTGTAGAAGAGGTTTTGGTCTTGTCTGAACTTTATTACCTTACACACATTTGTGTTCAATAAGATTTTTCTTTATCCTGAGAATGCAATCACAGTGTGTATTAAAGTGTGCAATTTCTTTTAGAATATCATTTAGAGTTTTTTCAGTTTATATTTCTGTTTTTACTTTATTACATTTCCTTTATTTTCCCTGGCTTATTCTTCGGGAATACCAATTAAAAATTAATTGTATTTCCATTTTATGAATTACGCATATGAATCTTCCTCAATGATATTTTTTCCACTGTCAGGCATTTTCATTTGCATTTTGTGGGTGTTCTTTAAATTGGTTTCCACCTCATTGGTTTAATTTTCCTTAATATCGATTTGGCTTTTTGGTTTAGGAGTTAATTATTTGATTATGGTATTGTCATTTAGTAGGTATAAATTACACTATGGTACTTTATTTTCTTTTTCCTTCTTATATTATTGTACTCCTATTTTATTTCATTCTACTGCTATTTCATCGCATCCTCTTTCATTTTTTAACTTTTTTTTACTAGTGCTCTTTTCTTCTTGTGTTCTTATTTCATGAAGGACATGTCTTTTTCACAGTCATGATAATGCCGAATGTTTGTCTGAAATTTGAGGAGTGAGAATTCTGCATTAGATCTTTATCTCAAGGGTAACCACTTGTGGTATTCCCTTTTCCTTCCAACATATTTTTATTGGAGACATTTCAGACTTTTTTTTTTATTCAATAAGATGGTCTTGGCTCATATTTTATGAATATGTACTTATTCCCCCTTGTCAGTATTATTTTTGATAATTGAAAAGAAATCCATTTCTCATATGTGGGATTGAATGTAGGGCAAGTTGATTTGACATATTTCTAATACCATTTTTTGGATATTTTTAGCCTTTCTCCAGAACCTACCTCATACTCCACTACTTGGTTCTCTAATACTTTTAAATAACGTGCAAACTAAAGTTCTCCAGAATGCACAATTACCAGCATTTTTCTTGTCTTCTACTCTTTCTCCGGTGGTATGTTTGAAAAAATATTCCTCTAACAGCAAAGACAATGGTTTTTCCCCCAATTCCTTTTTAGAACTTCTTCCCTAGTCCACTCTTTATGCGCAAATATATTGTGTGATTTACTCGTTCTGAAAAGATGTCAAAAGATAGTATCCAAGACGTGGACGTTGCACAAAGGTGACTAGAACAAAATTCGAAGATGCAGATTGAGCTTTGTCCGGTTTTCTTATTGTTACATATTCTGAGTCTCTAATACAGAAAACAGACAGAAGGGACTGAGTAATCCTTAGGGTTTTTTAGGTAGTCTATATCACATTTTGAAACACAGGCATGTTGGCAAAAATTTGAAGCCTAAATGCATTTTCTTTCGAACTGGCTTCGTCTGTCTTTAGTGTTGATATGTCCACAATTCGGGCATTCAATTCTCTGAGAGTCCATTTTGGAGAGTATACCAATGTTTTTATGATTATATTACTGAAAATTTCATATGGACAATATTGTGGGCTTCTACGATATCATCATTTTGAGTTGAATGTATTACTTATTTAATTAGAGACAAATACATTTGTCCTAGTATTCTCAGAAACTGTTAGAGTAGTTGTAAATTAGTTCAGACTTTTAAAGGGCAATTTGGCAATATCTATTGCATTCTAAATTTTATGTATTAGCTGTCCAAATAATTTCACTTTGAGGAAGTTTATGGAGATATGTTCAAAAAAGTGTGAAGTAGTTATACATTCGTTGGCTTTGTAGAATTAATTGAAATTGAAAGAAACCAGGAAAAAATAGACATGTTTATCAACTGAGGATTGGTTAGATATTAAGCATATCTTGAAAAGAATGAGGTTCATCTACTTGTACTGGTACATAAATTCTTTAAAATTCCATTGCAAACTTTAAAGCAAGTTTTTGGAGAACATGCATAATATTTTCCATTTATGTACATAATGGCGCTAAGATGCATATATGAATATGCATATAGTCTTTATAAAAATATATGTGTGTGTCTGTATTAATTTTTTAACTCAAGTGTACAACTGGAGCATTGTGAAACAAGGAGGAATGTTATACTTAAGAGTTATGTATTTCATTATTTTATATTTTCTTTCTTTAAACATGTTTATTATTTTTATAAATATAAAAGTACGCAGTTAATGGAAAAAGCGAAAGAAGATTTTTAAAGAAAATAATAAATACTATTTGAAAGGATTGTTACAGGACTTACATATGATGGGCATGATTAGAGCTTTGTAATCTGAAGCATCCTATAAAGGAAGCTATCATTCTATTTTTCTTGGTGTTTCCCACAGTACAGTACTTAAGCACAGGATTTTTCACATATTATATACTTTCCTTTTGTAATATACATGTCCGTGGTATAAACTGTTCCTTTTTTATAATCATTTAACTCTTATTTATTTTAAAAACTAATTTTTGGCCAGAGGAACTCTGATTGCAAACATATATTATCTCACTTGTGTTTCAGTTGCTCTTTAACTCTAAAAAAAACCAATGTATTAGTTTTTGAAAAACTGTGTAGAAGAATGTTATTTGCATAATCTCCATAGAAAACAGCTATATTTCAGTTAAATATCAGACTATTCTAATTTTTATGCATTCGCATGTACTGTTTTTAATAAAAATGTTGCTTTAAAATATCATAATCATGAGTAGATAAACTTATGGTTTTGAAGTTTAAATATATCAACACATTTAATTATATTTTCTATATTTTCATTTAAGATTGCCATATTGACTTGGAGAAGAGTGGTGGGAAAATGTCCCAACAGATAACAATCTTCTGTGGTGGGATCAAAATCCAAACCAGAGGGCATATGTGTTCGTGAAGATTGAGATACTGAATTAAAATTTGCTTTCACAGTCTTTTAAACAATAAAGGACTATAAATATAGTTATGTAGCACAAAAGTCTTGTTTCTGCAGAGTTCGTAGGCTAGTGGAAAGTAAGGCACACTTTATTACCAGTGGACAAGTTGGCCTTTGGGCATTAAATGTGAACTTGAGATATAATATTACAAATATCTAATCTCTCTATGTTGACAAACAAAAAAGGCTCATGAGTTGTGGTAGTTGGCTAGGAACACATCTCTTGAACAAACATCCTGGGCCTTCCATTAGTCTCTTCCTGCCTTCCATCCTCTGAAAGCCATCCAGGGCCTGGGAATCTCCTCCCTTATGCCTACCAACAGTTCCTCCTTTGCTCCAGGGAGTTCATTGACAGGACTCCTGAGAAGACACATTCCTCAGTGTCTGAGTGGTTTGATTTGAGGCTTGGCTTTCTCTGTAAAAATCTTTCTAAAACGTAATGTTTGCTCTTTTATAGAAAAAAAGTTAATGGAAATCAGAACTGACACACTGGTTTTCATGGCAAATGTTACTACAAATATGATGATGTGCAAAGTTCATTAAGTGGTGTTCATTTAAAGTTCAAATGCTAATATGTGCTGGATTTCACAAAGCAGAGCAGAGGCCCTGCTGGAGTTCTGGGTTCTGTTCAAGGTCATGCATCTGACTTGTCACTTACGCGGCCTTAACCTAAATCTAGTGGGTTTTCCCCCCATCTGTAAAAAATTAGGTTAATAACACATGTTTATTTGTAAAGTGCTTTGGTATGCTCAGAATAAAAAAGTCACAAGCGCAAATGTTGTTACTATTGTATTTATTGATTGCTGAGGATGGCTTCAGTGCACCTTTGCTATTTAAAAATCCTGCTTGCAGCTGTGAAAACATTATGCTTAACACAAGCAATTATCAGTGATGGTTGGTGCAGAATTTACAAGGAAGGCAGCTGTGGGAGGGGCCATTTATTCAGAGCAGAGTGAGAAAGGCAAAGAATCTGCAGGCTCTATTGAAAAAATGAGTGGTGATATTGTATATATTATATATTAGATATATTATACGTTATATAGATATAGCAAAAATTCTCATATATATGACAAAAACAGAAAAGATTGTGAGGCTTTTTGTTTTGTTCTTTTACTGTCTGTCAATCACTGGACTTCACCACCTTCCCTGAGGCCGATCAATCTCCTTCCCTTCCACAGGGTTTGCTTTTGTGTATAATGTGTTACTGCATTTTTGTTTCTCAGTAAAGATAAACAAATTAAACATATTATAATCAAAAAAGAAGGGACAAAATGCTAAAGACAGCCAGTATCAGAAGCACACGTCTTTGTATTGTCTTTGAAACGTCTCTTCTTTCGTTCCTCCAAACGTTATAGCATTTGTTCACTTTTGCACCAGACCAATTAACAGTGTTTGTTTCTCTTCCTCTACTGTATCTTTTACTGATCTTCTCTGTCCATGTATCTTATTTACTATACCCCAATTTACTTATAGTCACCAGCTTTAATTTTTCCAAGATAGTGCATGTTGATTCTTTGGACTTCCTAACATCAGCAACTGTGTCGCTACTTATGGAAACGTGGACTGATGGAAGATAAGACCCTGACTTGAGGGTTAGAGACATGCAGCTAAAACAGCCCTTTAGCTCCATACTTCCTTTTCTTCACCGTCCAGCTGACTGAAAGCTCCTCTATATAATTTCCTTTAATGCAAACTAAGTAAGATTTTACATTCCGGGAGAATATGACTAGTAAAACAAACTCAATTTACAAAAAGGAAAGAGAGAGGGAGCAATGGAAGAGAAGACCCCTAAAAGAGAAGGATTTACAATGTCCGGCTTGTTGTTTAGTTTTCTGCTGCTGCTTCTCTCAGTTACCTCCATCTCTCATTTTTTCTTCCTCTATTTTTGCTTTTCTTTTGTTCACCTTCTCTGCTTGCTTCTTCTCTCTCTAGACTGTTAAGTTTTACCTGTGGCCACTTAACTGATAACAAAATAGTGTCACCTGAATAATGTGTCAGCCAGGGAGCTGCAAGGCAGCCATGAAAAACTGAAGCAACTGGTCAGATTATTCAAGTAAATTAAAAACAAGTCAATGTGCAATGGAAGTCATACACACTGATGTTACATTAACCCAAATAAACACTGTTCATAGCATGTTTTGCTTTGGTTTTATGGACCTTATCTAATAAACACTCTTGCAAATATGGTATTATCAAGCCCTTTGTTCTCAACCTCATTTGAAGAGGGTTGGGTTAATAATATTCTTTTGTAAGTGTCACAGTATCATCCTTGCTCCACAGAAAGACTTTCTCTTATTTCACCCATTCTCTTTCACTCACATACTCCACTTTCCTTCCTACCCCTCTTCACTCTGCTACAGGCAATCTTTGTATACCATCCTTTTTTTGTTGCTTGTTTCAACATGTTCCTTTAAAAAATTACTATTGTATTATATTATTAAGCTTATGATGTTGCTTGTGTTTGATTCACTGAACACTATGATTTTTAACTTCCATGTGTGAGTTTAGGTGATTTTTAATCTAATGCTTCTAAGAGTAGCATCTTTAAAGTGGGATGAGTTTTGTTTCAGAAGGCAGTTAAGCTACTTGGGGATCAGTCTGACACTTTCAATTTTGCTGGGGTAAGTTAGCATAGTCTTTACCTTAGGATTAGTTAAGCCTTTCTACAAGGTATGACCTTTCTGAGGTCTTTAATGACTATCATAGCTGTTCAATTAATTCTCTCTGATCTGGCTGGTTGAAGCTTGAACATTTTCTAGCCCTGTTTCAATTTGGGGAACATTTCATCTTAAATTGCCTAGTTATTGTTCTTTCCCCTGAATTTGTTCTTTGCCAGGTCTTATAGATTCTTATCCTATGAATGTACCTGTAAGTATTTACTGAAAGACTCAAGATTACCCCTACTTAGATTTCTGGAGTTCTTGCTTTGTGTAGCTTCCTTCTCTCCAATAATCTGCTTCACACATTCCAGCTGCTGAGTGTCCCAAACTCTGACATCTGTCTCTTCAGCACTGCCTGTTGTCCAATATCTGAAACCAGTTGTTTCATATATTTTTCTCAGTTTTCTATTATGAAAGTGTAATTCCAATACTATTTCTTTCCTTCTGACCAAAAGCAGAAATAAAAAGTATGTTTGGATTGTATATCTTTTCTGCTTAGTATTGCTTGATTATCAAAGCTTTAACTTTTCATATACAAGAGAAAAACTTCAATTGTAAATGTAAAATGCTTTGCTGAATGCTGAAAAATGCAAACTAGTACAAATTATAGGCAGATGAGCTAATCTAGGATTATTCATCTAATATCAGCTGAATAAGTTTGTATCAATCCATTCCTAGTGACTTGGTTTCTTCCAAAGAGACTGTAATATAGATTACTGGCAGATTAAATAATCAAAAATTTGCCTTTAAAGAAATAGCTGGAATGATCTGTTAATATCAGACAAAACTGGGCATTGGCAACTAGGTTATTTATTTTTATATCAATTAATAGGATATCTATATGGTATTTATTTATTACCAACTTACATAAGGTAAGAAATTGCAGATAGTTCTTGTTCTTGAAAACTCATGGTCCAATGTGGTGGAAAGAGTCCTGGTGAGCAAATACATTCCTCTTAAAAAAAAACCTCTAAATATATAAAATGAAAAATGATATAGTGAATCAATTACATAAATAAAATACAATTATACTTATGAGTGTGTAGACATCAATTATGCAGTTAAATAGTGTTTTTATAGAATTGATTTAGAACTGGAATTTCTGAAAGGATTTTTACACATCTGGAAGAGAAGGAAGGAAATTGCTACTGGAAGAGGAAGAAAGGAGAGAAACAAAATTGTTATGAACCAAAGCATAATGGCAAAGAGGCACACAATAATAAGTCAATGAAAAGATCATTGTAGTTAAATTAGAGTTTTCTTGTAGGGTGTCAGAAAAGATAAGGATCAAAACAAAAATGAAAGACAGTTATTGTGTGTGTCGTTATTAAGACTATGTACTTTATAATAGAATGTAGGTTCAGGTTTGCAGTTTTCTCCAGCACATACAGGACAAACAAGTTGAGAAAATAGAATTTACTTTTCCAAAGCTCACTAGCTTCATCTGTAAAAATTTCTACCTAACACCTTGCAAGGTTGTTTTCTTCTCATCAACTGAAATAACGTAGGTGCAAACTCTTGAATATTGAACATGTTTGAGATGGGAAATTTTTTAATGAATATTTCGATTTAGAATAAGAATCTAACAGTTTGAAAAGGATAGATTTCAGTAAAGAAGGGAGGCAAAAATATAATGAGATGTCTCTTGAAAGAGTTCCCTTATTAGACAATAAAGATGACTGTTTATTTAGAAAACAAACAAAGCAAACGGATAGTAAGAGGCTTTCGGGGTTTAGATACTGAGCTTAGGAGAGGTGACGGAGTAAGTGGTCAGTCCACTGTGACTGCAAGTGGATTCAAGAAAGTTTGATGGTCAGTAGAATATGTTTAATTGTGAATATATTAAAATTGTTTATAACTTTCCCATTCTGTCAAGTATGGGTCAAATTCCCAAATTTAACAGTAATAAGAAAGATTAACTAGAATTAGATCAATTTTTTTATTCCTTTCTTATTTTCCTGAATATTAGCAAAAAGTATTTCTTATAAGCAGTACTTTAGAAATATTAAACATGACTGATTTGAATGTTCTTATTTAAAGAATAAGGAATGGAGAAAACTGCAGCATCTGGGGACTGTTAAATAAAACAAATAGAGCTTGTTATAAAGAAGCTTAGAACTTAAAATTTTGCAATATAAACAAGTACAAACCTCATATATCAACCACTTTTTAAAATTAATTTCCTACAGACTTGTTCTGTTTGTGTGTGTTTTACAGACTATTTATATACTCCCTCGATTTTTCTCCCCTATTTTCTTTGACTAATCACTTTTACCTATTAATTATAGAATTCAATCTATATTTAAGTTAAATGTTGTGTTATGGGAGACATCAGACTAATTCTGGACAAGAGGAATGGTTCCATCTCTGCCCTTACTTACATCTGTGTTTTTCTTCTTTAAAAAGTATTCTCTGTATTGTCGTTGTCACCCAATGCATTCTGATCTGTTCTTTGTCTCCCCAAGTCATCTTGCCCAAATTGAAGACATAACCAAGCTCCCCAAAAATTTGACTTTAGTAATAAGTACTTTCAGCCAGTATGCAAGTATTTAAATACCTCTTTTAAATATGGCCTTGCAGCTGCAGAATGATCATATGTACACCTATAAAGCAAAGAGAGAAATGGGCAAATAATATGAAAAGAATATTTACAGAAGAGGTCATCCAATAAGTGAAGATGCTCGGAAAGAAATAGCAATCAAATGATTTAGCAATCATGGAAATGCAAACGACATCAACAAGATATCATGACATGCCTATAAGAATTGTATGAATTTTATAACTAGATGATAAAATTATAATCTTGGAGGAGAGTGAACCCCCCCTTGAGGAAGTCATGCCATAGAGTGATTTGCTACTCTGTAGTCAAGTTGAGGATGCAATGTTTATAACCCAGAAATAATATTCCTGGAGATAGTTTCCAGATAAATCATCACAGTGAGTCATAAGGGATTATATATAAAAGTGTTCATTTCAGTGTTATTTGTAGGGGCAAGGAGATGGAGGTAACCTTGAGTCTATTCCAAAATCAACACAGTGAGTAGGCAACGTGTGAAGGATGGCCAAAAATGCAACAATCACAATTTCTAGCCTTTAATCAAAAGTATGAGGTATGTGAAAAGAGGAAGAAAGAGAGAGAGACAGAGAGAATGAAAGAGTGAGACAAAGAGGTAAAGAGCAAGAGAATAAATAAATATCTGTACCATGGAGAACAACCACTCAATATAAACAGACTTGAAAGTAAGAAAGACTTCAGAAAACTGCTTTTAAATATGTTGAAAGAATTATAGAAAACAAAAACATAATGAATAGAAAAATAGAAGACATTAAGAAAAAAGAAAAACTAAAAATCTGTTATCTAAAATGAAAAATTACTGTAAAGCTTAACAGCAAGTTAGATTGTAGTTACAACAAATGTTAATTTGAAGACAGTGAGAGACACCATTTAAACTGAAGTAGAGAGAAATGCATCTACATGTGACAGAATGTTTAGAGGGTGAACTGTGCATCAGTATACAACAGTCTAACACATGTATAATTGTATTCACAGAAGGAGAATGGGGAGTGCTTGAATGTTAGAAAACTTTCAAACTTCGGTGTAAACTACAAACCTAAGATCCAAATGGCTAACTGAGCCATGTGGAATAACCATGAAGAAAACTATAACAAACCACAGGAAATCAAACTACTGAAACCCTTCCATAAGGAGAAAATACTGAAAACACAGAAAAAAACAAACACCTTACAAAGAATGGAATGAACACTGACTTCTCATGGGGGAAAAATCAAAACCAATCAAGCCAAAGGCTACATTAATAACATCATTGAGTGCTGAAAGAAACAACGGTCAAATTGGAATTCTGCATCAAGCAAAAATCACCTATAAAACTGAAAGGAGAATAAAAGCCTTTTTCAGAAAAATGCTGACTGATACACTTCTCAGCCAGCCAATCTGCATTTAAGAAATGGAAAAGTCAATTACTGAGATTGAAAGAAAACAAGAGTAGAACAAACCTTGATCTAGGCAAAGAAATGGATAGTGTTGGATATGATAAATATGTTGATAAACAGAAAAACTTTTGTCTAACTCTTAAAATTTCTATAAAAAATAATTGCTTTTTAAAAAAGTCAATGCATTGTGCATTTTCATAATTTATTTAGAAGTAAAATATATGCAAACAATATCAAAATGTGGAAAGAGAAAAATGGAAGCATACTATTATGTTTCCTACCCTGCACTTGAAGTTTGAGGATATTTTATACTATACTATAATAAGTTAAAACTGAATATTGCAAATGTTACAGTAACCATAGAATATAAATATATATTTAAAGGAGGTATATTTTATAAGCCAATAATAAGGATAAAATAGACTCCTAAAAATAATCAAGTATTCCAAAAGAAGACAGAAAACAACCACAGTGGAATAAAGAACAGATGGAACAAGTTAAAAAAAATAGCGAGATGATATATTTAAAGCCAGTCATATTGATAATTACATTTTATGTAAATTTTCTAAACACATCAGGAAAAAAACAATTCACCCTGAATTTATCTGGGTGGATAAAAAAGCAAGAAGTAACAGTATGCATTTTCAACAAAAATACATTAACTATAAAGGGACAAACAGATACAAAGTAAAAAGATGAAAGATAAATATCATACAAATATATTCGTATATGAATCATAAGTATACATGCATTATTAGAAAACTGGAGTGGCTATAATATTATCAGATTAAAGGAGACTTTAGAACAAAAAATATTACCAGAGATAAAAAGAGTATATCAAAATAAATGGGTCAAATAATGAAGACAAAATAATCATAAATAAATGTGTATATACCTAATAGCAATGCTTCACAAATTGTGAAGCCAAACTGACAGATCTGAAAAGAGAAATAGACAAATGTGCTACTATAGTTTAAAATTTCAGCTTTCCTTCTTCTTACATACTTGAACAACAGTATCAATCAACTTAATGAATTTGCATATCAAAAACGCTGTACACAATAATGGTAGCATACAAATATTTTTTCAAGTGTGAAATAATCCATGTAGTGATTCATAAAGCAAGGCTCATTAAATATAAAAACCCTGAGCTAACATCTGCCACCAATCCTCCTCTTTTTGCTGAGGAAGACTGGCCCTGAGCTAACATCCATGCCCATCTTCCTCTACTTTATATGTGGGACACCTGCCATAGCATGGCTTGACAAGCGGTGCCATGTCCACACCAGGGATCCGAGCAGGGCAACCCCAGGCTGCCGAAGCAGAATGTGCGAACTTAACCACTGTGACACCCGGCTGGCCCCTGTATTATAAAATTTTTATTGAAAGAAGAGAAACTGTTCTGTTATAAATGTGAAAAAATAAGGCATCCAATATTATTTAATTTACACAGTTTAATCATTTATGCATAAAAATGGGGAAATAAATGTCATTTGATTGAAGGTTTATTTCTTGCAAATGAATGATAGAAATAAATACTTGAAATTAATCTATATAATGTGGAGTAGAAAGACATGCTCATTTTTACATAACAAAAGTGCTTAATTTCCTATTATGTATTGAAATTTTCTTTAAAATAAAAACTTTGCATAACTAAAAAGGCATTATAATTTATTGATAGACTTTAGATTATCACAATCAAAATGAAACCATCCCCAAAGCAGCCTGAGGTGCCCGGTCCAGGGCCACAGTAGAGGGACAGTCTTACATAATTAAAGTCGCTACAGTAAAATTTCAGAAACGCGTAGTAGAAGCTAACACTTTCAACTGTGTTACAGCTATAGGCCAGTTTCAAAAAAACAGAGGAGAATATCTTAACCCCTCTGAAGAATACCATATTGTTTTCAATAAGTGAAATAACCTTATAATTTTGGTGCTAAAATTGCAGTAATATTTATTTGGTGAAATTGCATGGAAAATAATTTTGTAGCATATTATCAAAATTTTTTAATCTTTATTTAGCAATACAATCAAAGAATAAAAGGAGGAAAAGATGCCAATATCACAAAGTTAAATTTTTAGTTTAATTTTGCCTTGCACATATTATTCCAACTTATACTATAACCTTTGTCAAATGACCATAAGTGGCGTGCACCACAGATGGAAGACCTCGGCCCACCTGCAGCTATGAATATCTGGTGTGTCAGTTTGTTCTTGTTAGCTTGCCAGAATCCACATTTTTGCAAGGGTGGTTGTAGGCGGGTGGTAACACACAGATGTTTTACTTAAAACAGAAAGTGTAATCCAAAGACTGTGAATAAACGCACTTCAACACTAGGGATAAGAATACAAATAACAGGGATTGAAAAAAATTTACTGTTTGTATGGTACAAACCGCTCAAAATGGCTAAAAGAACATTCAAATAATTTTTAGTCAAATTAGGTGATTCACACACTAAGCATTTATTCTATTTTGGAGAAGAGAATTATGAAGTTTGTTTTGAGTTGTCTGTGACAAGATTTACATTTAAATTTGCATGATCAGTGGCCAAGTGTGCTCCCAAATCTTCCTGTTGCAGATGACTTAGATAGAATTCTACAAATATATGTGACGTTAGAAACTCTTCATCACAGTTGCACAGAGCTGTGATAATGCAAAATTGGGCTTATTATTCTGTTTGCTGATAGAAAATAATATGAAATTTGAGCCTCACACTAACAGATGAAATCAATGATGTCATTCATAATTATAAAGTGATAGTACTTTGAATTAAAATAACACAATACATTCTTGGTGATCTAGATAGTTTGGACAAGTGTAGCTGTCTTCATTTTGTTCAGAATATCCTTAAATACTGATTTTCTTTTGCGACAGACTAGATTAGAAGTTGGGGGTTGTTGTGTGCATCAACACAAAATCATTCCAAATACATAATCTATACTCCAGCCAAGAGCTAAAATGGAACATACACTGGAGTGATGAAATACGAAGGCAGGGGCAAGAAGTTCCCATGCTGCCTGTTGGGACTTTCCAGGGAGACACTGAAGGAGAGGGCAGTTTTTTAAAAAACTTGTTAAATTAAAATTTTTTTTCTCTTTAGAGAAAAAGTTCTGTTCTGATTACAAAAGTCATGGACACATTACATAAGAATTGGAAAACACAAAAAATAAATTTCAAATTACTGGTAATCTAAATATCAAAGATAATATAGTTGAGTTTAATGCAATACTTTATAGATTTGCTATGCAAATGTAAATAATAAACAATATATTTACAGCTTTTATTACATGTGCTGGAAAGAAATCAAGTGCCAAAAATTACTTGTGCTTTTGTATAACAAATCAAAGTTGTATTGGGTGTCCAATACAGAATTATTAGAAAATGACATCCTACAATTAGTGATTGTGAAGACACAGTACTTACATATACACTTGCTCTGAAATTAAATTTGGGTTTCAAGAAGATTGGCAAGAGATGTTAGCTCAGGGCCAGTCTTCCTCACCAAAAAATGTGCATATATCTCCCTTTAACAACCAAAAAGAGACTAATCAACAAGATTAGCATTTTCTTGTTCTAAATTTTGTGTGGCTTTTGATTTGGTCAAACAAGAATGACACTGTAAAAGAGGAATTTTCTTCTCTTTACTTTTAGTCTCAAAAACCTATAAAAAAATGAGTTGGTGATATTAGTTATGTTTTCCAAATTGTAAATATACATAATATTATTTTACTAACTGTCTCTCTTTCACATAATTCATTCTTTGTATATATGCACCTATGTAGAAAATGACATGAAATTGGAGATTTTATACGTATGTGTATAAGGATTTAACATTAGAAGTGTTGTATGTGCATATATATTCTTGTATTTGCATATTTAATATCTTGCAAATGCTTAGTTAAAATTACAAAGAATTTAAATAGGCATCATCTGGAAGTGAGAAAAATATTAGAATGAGACATCTTTGATGGGCAGAACAATAAAAGAAATGAAAATTTTTAAAAAAGAAGTGACAACTTTAGAAGGTTGCGTAAAGCATAAAGGTGAACAAATTGAAGCAACTGAGTACGTAACGTCAGCGAATTTTGTCTCTCTCTAATTTTGTTTTAGAGTATTTTTAAAGTTCCTATTAGAAAATTGTGTAGCCTCTGAGCATAACCCATGATAGTTAATACTTCCCATAGTGTCTATCCATTGCTGTAAACTATTTCTGTCTGTAAATAATTCTAGTCAGTGCTGTAGTTTTGATTTTTCTAAGGTGTAAATAGCTAACATAGCTTCTTAAGGTCAAAAAGTTGAGAAAATAAAGGTTAATTTTGTAACAAGCACTAAGCGATTTGGTTGTCTTTTGAAAGGCAACCTACTTGGTGATGGCATTTTGATATGGATGAATAATAAAGGTATGCAGGAAAACTGTACAATTATTTTCTTGCTGCGATGAAAATTTCTCAAACTAATTCATCTTAGATATTTATAGAACTTATACCATGAAAATGATTCCTTAATTGTTCTTAAAGATACTTACACTGATTCAGATATAATTAGTCCCACAAGAGTAATTTAAATATCTGTTCCAGACTGCAAACAAATAAATTTTGTACTGGAAGGATAAAGGCAAAAGGCAGATTCACAACCTAGGATGACCTTTTCATGTGGAGTATTTAATTTTAAAACACCTACTTTCAACCTACTGAGGAGATAAGGTTGAAATTCTATAATAAACTTATCACAAATAGCAATCATTATTTACTTTCCTTTTAAACACCCCAGGCTTTATTAAACTATGTGCTGGTATACTCAAGTAGTAACAGATGACATGTAACATTTAGGGAAGTGCAAAATCTGCTATAATTGGAGGAAGATATCTTCCATCTGAGCAAACAAATACTAAATTATACATTAAAGTAAACAGATATTGAGACCAGGTTTAATGCTTCCTCATATTGTCCTATATTGTAAGCCAAATATTTTGGCATTAAGAATTTAAATCTAAAGCTTCTATTCTCTCCATTTCAGGTTTTGATGTTAATTACATTTTTGAATGTCAATGACCTAAGATTAAAGTAAAATCAACCTCTTTTTCCCTGTCACTTGAGATGTAACAAGAAAAGTTAAGATATAACAAGTGAAACTGGGAAAATTGACTTTTTAATATAAAGCATATGTATGCTTTTTTTTGTAAGTATCAAAACACATTGTCCTAGCTAACATTACACATGACCTAAAGGATAATTTTCTCCTTAGCCTTTTAGAAATTAAACTAGCCTCTGAGAAGCTTTGTATATAAGTTATACTGGAAATTATGCCCAGAATTAGCTTATAACTGAATTTTAATTCATTAGCAACATATTGGTTATGCTATTAAAATTAAATTTAATGCTTTGAAAACATTACTAGAGACACAAAATTTTATACAAAGTAGACAAATTCAGCAATTTTGATGATATAGAGGCAAACTTGAAGGCTAAATTCAATGTAAACGTGCACAAATTATGAACAAACTTCATCAGGTATGATAATGTTTTGACAACACAAAGACATATATTCTAGCTATGTATTAAGGAAATAAGCAAACCTCTAGCTGACCAGATATAAAATATTATGCAGACATGGCATAATACTCTTTTTAGTGATGTTAATTTTTTTCAGTATTTAATTATTTAACTCGGCTAACAAATGCATGTTTACTGACATTATGAGTACATTTTAGTATACACGGCTAAGATCTGGATAAGATACAGCACTTCAGGGGCAATTCCTTTCCAAAGGGACACAGACATAAGGAAATTTAATACAGAGGGAAAGGGAAATACTACAAAAGAGGTGCAAGCCCTGTGTAAAGAGTAATTAGAGGAAGATGTGATTTACCCCACCAGGAGGTCTAAGAATTTCTGCAGAGATGGTAAATAAAAGTAGCCATATTTCAATAAGTAGAGGTTGGCAGAGGAACGTGAGCATGTAAAGAGAGGAAAGAAACATGGAATAGTTGGTTACAAGGTGCCAGACACTTGGTTATACACTTTACATACACTGCCATTTAATCCTGCAAAAATTATTTAAGGTAAACAGCAACATCTCCATTTAAATGATGAGTTAGCTATACCACTTACCTTTGAGTCATGCCATAGCCCACTCCTTTAAGGACTTTAGCAATCTACCTTTATGAACCGAAGAAAGCAATCTTTCTATATTTCCTGCTGACGGGCTACCTTTGGGCATCATTTGAGAACCAGCCAGTCTTTTTATCAAACGAGCTCTGCAATCATACACATAAATCCATTCTAATTTTTTTTCACATTGTGTCTGGATATTTGACATTATATTTACCTTCAGGGACTTCATGATCAGTTTATGAACCTAGGTGACTTTTCATTAAAATAGAAGAAAATAAAAGAATATCTGAGAACAAAATCAAATTTAATGTCATGAGATGTTTCTAGTTCAAAATCTGACCCATGTACTTATGCCACAAGGGCATTGTGTGGCATATTTAGCTTATATTAGGGTCTATAATAAATAAGAGGAAGTATGAAAGTTATTTTAAAATGAACACACACAAAGATAATAGTTGATTCAAATAAGAATGCTTAAATCTGATCCTTCCTGTCCAGAAGAAATAGGAGAAAAGCCTCCAGGGCCCATTTGTCTTGAGGGAATCTCCCTTTTTTTTTTTAGCACTAGTGTAGAATAATGATGGTAATTTCCACAAGGAATTGACAGAGACCATCTTAAACACTCCTTTTTATTCAGTGTCAATTTGTAAACCAAATTACAAAATATTTTAAGGATTTGCAAAAAAGCAAAAGGAGATGAAAATTTTAAAGAGTTTAGCAGAGGAAGAATATTCTAATTTTCTCCTTACTGGTATAAACATTGCATTTCCTTGAGGCTGTGCATAAAGAACTCTGTTTCAACTTTGGTGATTTTTTTTAAGGTAACCAAGCAATTCAGCTTCTAACTAGATAGATGACCTTGGGAAAATAATTCACACTCTCAGATACTCAGTTCTTTCATATGTAAACTGCTAGGATTAAAATATATGTTCCTTAAGGCCCAATCATCTCTAACATTCTGCTGGAAGTAGATGTTATCTTGAATTACAACTGTTATAGCATGGAAAGGAAGATACACAGGGTAGGCTGCTTAGAATATGACTAATTCAGTAGGAACACATCAGCCTTGAAACCAAATGCACATACATGGCAGCTAGTTTCTGGAAATTGGAAACCATATTTAATATATGTTGTCTTCCCTTAATGGATCAAAATCAAGAAAATCTATAGGCCTATCGATCAAGCTTTCTAAAAAGCAAGTAAAACATGTTTTTGTTCTATTGCTTCCCTTTGTTACTCAATGTGATCAGAATGATAGAATGGTCTCAAAGTCTCAAACAGTATAAATTAATGAGAGTAAATTCAGACAGTTATATACATAAATATATATTCCTCTATACTGAAATCACTTTATTGTTCACATGTTTATCATTCTCTGCCATATAGATATAAAATACAAAAAATATATACGTAAATTGCTCTTTTTACTAAATCTTGCATTACTCCCCATCTAATACTTGTAATTCACTCTATTATTTCTTTGGTTAAGAGAAGCTATGTTTTAAATTGCGTAAACATTTTGTTCAGTATTGTCTATCAGACAACATGCAGTCGATATTCACTGGCAAATTTATTTATTTATTTCTTATATGGTAACATTGGTTTATAACATCATATAAATTTTCAGGTGTAGATCGTTATATATTTCCATTTCTGTGTGGATTACATCATGATCATCACCCAAAGACTAATTACAATCCTTCACCACACACATGTGCCTAATCAACATTTTCACCCCCCTCCCTCCCTCTTTCCCCTCTGGTAACCACCAATCCAGTCTCTGTTTCTATGTGTTTATTTGTAGTTGTTTTTATCTTCTACTTATCAGTGAGATCATATGGCATTTGACTTTCTCCCTCTGACTTATTTCACTCAGCATAATACCCTCAAGGTCCATCCATGTTGTCACAAACGGCCGGATTTCATCATTTCTTATGGCTGAGTAATATTACATTGTGTATATATACCACATCTTCTTTATCCATTCGTCCCTTGATGGGCACCTAGGTTGCTTCCAAGTCTTAGCTATTGTGAATAATGCTGCAATGAACATAGGGATGCATGTATCTTTATGCATTCATGTTTTCATGTTCTTTGGAAAAATACTCAGTAGTGGAATAAGTGGATCATATGGTAGATCTATTCTTAATCTTTTGAGGAATCTCCATACTGTTTTCCATAGTGGCTGCACCAGTTTGCACTCCTACCAGCAGTGTATGAGGGTTCCCCCTTCTCTCCACATCCCCTCCAACACTTATTGTTTCCTGTCTTGTTAATTATAGACATTCTGATGGGTGTGAGGTGATATCCCATTGTAGTTTTGATTTGCGTTTCCCTGATAGTGATGTTGAACATCTTTTCATGTGCTGTTGGCCATCAGTATATCTTCTTTGGAGAAATGTCTGTTCAGATCTTTTGCCCATTTTTTAATTGGGTTGTCATATTTTCTTGTCATTGAGATGTATGAGTTCTTTGTATATTTTGTATATTAATTTATTTTTTAAGACCGTGTTTGAGATGTGTGTGTGTGTGTGTATGTATGTAATGGTAATGTGCTATGCATTCTTTGAAAAAGATATAGTCTACCTGATGTCAATATTCATCAATCTACTAGGAAGTAAGTGACAAGGTACCATGTAGAAACACTTCCGTAGAATGTCATTGCAGTTCACAGTCAGTCATAAACCTACATCTTGACCCTGCTTTTCCCACGACTCCATGTCCTCCTTTCAATGCTCTCCATCATGAACACACTATATGGTTTCCCATTTCTATCTCAGCTTTGCCCATTAGATTTGATGCTTATCCATTTTCTCTCAGCTCGAGCCATGTGTCTGATTTTGTTAGACTGCTTCTAGTCACATGCCTTCCTTAGCCCATTCAGCGCAAAGTCCATGATTGCCACTCAAAATGACAACATAAGCAAAATCACCTTCTTTATTTGATGGTTTAGAACTGAAACACAGGGCCGGCCCGGTGGTGCAGTGGTTAAGTTTGCACATTCCTGTTCGGCAGCCCGGGGTTCACTGGTTCGGATCCCGGGTGCGGACATAGCACTGCATGGCAAGCCACGCTGTGGTAGGCGTCCCACATATAAAGTAGAGGGAGATGGGCACGGATGTTAGCTCAGGGCTAATCTTCCTCAAAAAGAAAATTAATTAATTAATTAAAAAATAGAACTCAAACACAAAATATAATTGACCATAGTGTTTTTTTCAAGATGTCTAACTTAGAAGGTTTTAGTTTATCTTTAAAGTACAAATGTCTCAAAAATCTCTAAACTGCAGCATTGTCTCTACTCCTCACATTTTTGCATCTTTAAGGAAATAATATTTCTTCAAACTCTAAGTTTTTTAAGAACTATAAATAAAATAAACATGC
Source organism: Equus przewalskii (assembly GCF_037783145.1). Taxonomy (NCBI): domain Eukaryota; kingdom Metazoa; phylum Chordata; class Mammalia; order Perissodactyla; family Equidae; genus Equus; species Equus przewalskii. Next base: position 46,137,139 of record NC_091839.1, read on the forward strand.
ACAGACACAATAAATGGGCAAATTATTAAATAAATCAATGAACTATTAGATATATATTGGGCCTTTTCATTTTACCCTGGTTTTGAACTCCCTTAGATTTTTTCTATATATTGCATTCTGTATAATTTCTTCAGATTTCATTGCTTACCAACTTTCCTTTTTTTTTTTCTGCTTTATCTCCCCAAATCCCTCAGTACATAGTTGTATATCTTAGTCGCAGGCCCTTCTAGTTCTGGCATGTGGGACGCCGACCTCAACTTGGCCTGACAAGTGGTGCCATGTCCGTGCCCAGGATCCGAACCAGCGAAACCCTGGGCCACTGCAGCAGAGTGCGCAAACTTAACCACTCGGCCATGGGCTGGCCCCACTTACCAACTTTCTTATCTGCTGTATCTAATATTTTAATTAATCTGCTTCTTCTTATATATCAGTGATTTGTTTTATGTTTGGAATTTCAATATAGCTCCTTTTCTATTGTGCAGGTGTGTGTATATTGTTTTATTGTGTTCCTGTTCTTTCACTTTGCTTTTCATTTTTCTTTTATATTTTTAACCAATTAAGCACGTTTATTTTCTATTGTCTTTCAGATTACTTTTTTCTCTCTTAGTCTTGGGGTTGTAATACTTTCTTTTAGTTAATCTTCTATTCTTCCCTCATGGTGATTGCTTCTTTATGCAGTTTTACATTTTTGTTGTTGAACTTACTCTCATTGGAAGAGTGTATTTTATGAGATGCCTATATATTCCTAAAATGAGGAGATATCTCTAGAGAGTGATTTTGACCTTGTTTCTACCTCAAGGGTTTTACTTGTTTTTATGATATTATCTGCTCTCCTGGATTCCAACACCGTGTGGACTGTGGACAGTCTGTCCATACATCCATGCATGATGTACATGTGGAGTTTCTATTGCTTAGTGGAAGCATTTTCCCCCGTGCACAGCCCCATATAGAGTCAAGCTTTCCTAAGCCAGAAAAGAGATGATAGTTTTTCTTTGTTTATATAGCTGTGTGAATTCATTGGTGCACAGGACTTTGTGAAGCCATTACAATTCCAATCTCTGGCTTCTAATGGATTTATCTGAACACAATACTTCTCTGGGCTTCCAGAGCACTAATTTACAAAATGACTGCCCAGATCATTACTTCCCTCTGTCAAAAACTGTGGAAGATTAGAGATTTTACCGTCCTTTCAAGCTAATCAAGTCAGCCTGCCACAGTTCCACGGATGCTGACAGAAGAGATGAGACTCCTGGATCAGAAGTGAAGGATAGTTTATTGTTCACAACAATAGCACTAACCAGAGTATCAATATTTTCTTGTGCTGGTTTACCAAGCCTGAAATCCAACAAGAAAATGCAGAGGCCCAAATGAAACTTGAACACTCAGTGGGTATATTGTAGGAGAGGACCCATGAGCTTAGGGATCCTGAATCCTTTATATTGAGCAACCGGCATGCCTGACTTTTTCTCAAAAGTCACTATCTTTGTTTTCCAAGGCAGTAACCAAATCTGTCCTTTGCTACAGAGGGAAACACCATCCTGTTTTCCAAAGCTGTTTGCCATAAAGAAGTCCATCAAAAGACAGGACCAAAATCACAGTGTCTCCCTCATAAGAGATGACTTAATGTCAGAAACCCACAGAGAATGTCTTCCAACATTTTCTTTAGTTCTAGGCCCTTGAAATTTACTATTATTTCTTTTATAGTTCTATGTATTAAATCATTTTGTAGTTAAATTTTAATCAGAATTTCTAATTGTTTGAAATGGGAAGAAAGAAGTCTTTCTTATTTTATTTCTACATCTTGTCTCACATAGTTACTTCTCCCTTTAAAAGATGATATTTTTGATCACTTTAAATTTATTCTGGTCTCTTCTGCCATTGATTTTTGCAAGTAACAAGAAAACCTCACAAATCTGTGATTTTAATTTTTTTTTTAATGAGTACGCTGCTTTTTTTCCTTTGGTATATTTTAAGATTGCTCTCTTTAATTGTAGATATTATGCATTTTCACCCCAGTGTTCTTGGTCTAGTTACATCAATATACTAGATACAACTAAAATGTTAAGCTTGTTCTTAAAGTATCTCATTTCATTTTACATATCTAGATAGATGTTAATAAAACCAAATCATCGATCATCTCACTTTTATGTGTTCTAGACACATTATATAAATAAACTTCACTAGTTAATCATTTAGAAAAGAAGCCGTCTATGCCTATATACTCCACAGATACTAATAAACCTCTCGAGGAAGTGAGCACAGTTGAATTATCTGGGTCCTCATTCCATAATGTCACTCCTGTAGTTTGAGTTGCTGTCACCAAAAGAGTTGTAATCCTGTCTTAGAGTGCAGACTGTAACTATCTTTACAATTGTGATCATTAGCAAGTATTTATGCTGTGATAAGTAATGTGTTGGGTATAGTTGGAGTTCAGGCACAGTAACTGCATTTCAGAGGGAAAATCCTGCTCCTGCTACTTTAATTGGATTCTAGCAGGGGTGTTTGTCTATATATGTGTGTATTAGGCATTTTAATAAAGTATATAAGTGCAAATTTAATATATTCATGAACATACTAAATTTAAGAAACCTCAAGATCTTCATGAAAATGTAATGGGAATATATTCTGAGTTTAATTCTTAATTTCCTAAAGTTTCTAAAAATGCTCCACTCCAGACCTGCCCATAGCTTCTAGGTACGACCATGAGTAGTGTTTAGTTTCAAAGAAAAGACCATATTAATGTCCTTTTGATACAAGTTATATTTTTACACCTTTTTTATTTTCTTTATTGAGTTAATGATAGGCTACAATCTTGTGTGATTTCAGTTGTACATTAATGTTTGTCATTCGTGTTGTAGGTGCACCATTTCACCCTTTGTGCCCACCCCCCACCCCACCTTTCCCCTGGTAGCCACCAATCTGTTTTCTTTGTCCACATTTTTGAATTCCTCATATGAGTGGAGTCATACAGAGATTATCTTTCTCTAACTGGCTTATTTCACTTAACATAATTCCCTCAAGGTCCATCCATGTTGTTGCAAATGGGATGATTTTGTTCTGTTTTGCAGCTGAGTAGTATTCCATTGTATATATATACCACAACTTCTTTATCCATTCATCTGTTGATGGGTACTTAGGTTGCTTCCATGTCTTGGCTATTGTAAACAATGCTTCAATGAACATTGGGGTGCATAGGACTTTTGGAATTGCTGACTTCAAGCTCTTTGGATAGATACCCAGTAGTGGGATGGCTGGGTCGTGTGGTAGTTCTATTTTTAATTGTTTGAGGGATCTCCATACTGTTTTCCATAGTGGCTGCACTAGTTTGCATTCCCACCAGCAGTGTATGAGGGTTCCATTCTCTCCACAACCTCTCCAACATTTGTTACTATTAGTTTTAGATATTTTTGTCATTCTAATGGGTGTAAGGTGATATCTTAGTGTAGTTTTGATTTGCATTTCACTGATGATCAGCGATGATGAGCATCTTTTCATGTGCCTATTGGCCATCCGTATATCTTCTTTGGAGAAATGTCTGTTCATGTCTCCAGCCCATTTTTTGATCAGGTTGTTTGATTTTTTTGTTGTTGAGTTGTGAGAGTTCTTTATATATTATGGATATTAAGCCTTTGTCAGATATATGACTTGCCAATATTTTTTCCCAGTTAGTGGGTTGTTTTTTTTGTTTCAATCCTGTTTTCATTTGCCTTGAAGAAGCTCTTTAGTCTGATGAAGTCCCATTTGTTTATTCTTTCTATTGTTTCCCTTCTCTGAGAAGACATGGTGTCCAAAAAGGTCCTTTTAATACTGATGTCAAAGAGTGTACTGCCTACATTTTCTTCTAGAAGCCTTATGGTTTCAGGTCTCACCTTTAGGTCTTTGATCCATTTTGAGTTTATTTTGGTGAATGGTGAAAAAGAATGGTCAATTTTCATTCTTTTACATATGGCTTTCCAGTTTTCCCAGCACCATTTGTTGAAAAGACTTTATTTTCTCCATTGTATGCACTCAGCTCCTTTGTTGAAGATAAGCTGTCCATAGACTTGTGGCTTTATTTCTGGGCTTTCAATTCTGTTCCATTGATCTGTGCACCTGTTTTTGTACCAGTACCATGCTGTTTTGATTACTGTAGCTTTGTAGTAAGTTTTGAAATCAGGGATTGTGATGCCTCCCGTTTTGTTCTTTTTTCTCAGGATTGCTTTAGCAATTCGGGGTCTTTTGTTGCCCCATATAAATTTTAGGATTCTTTGTTCTAATTCTGTAAAGAATGTCATTGGGATTCTGATTGGGATAACGTTGAATCTGTAGATTGCTTTAGGTAGAACGGACATTTTAATTATGTTTATTCTTCCAATCCATGTACATGGAATGTCTTTCCATCTCCTATGTCGTCATCCAATTCTCTCAGAAAGGCCTTGTAATTTTCATTATATAGGTCCTTCACTTCCTTAGTTAAATTTACCCCGAGGTATTTTATTCTTTTTGTTGCAATTGTGAATGGTATTGTGTTCTTGAGTTCTTTTTCTGTTGGTTCATTATTAGAATATAGAAATGCTACTGATGTATGCAAATTGATTTTATACCCTGAAACTTTGCTGTAGTTGTTGATTACTTCTAACAGTTTTCCAATGGATTCTTTGGGGTTTTCCACATATAAGATCATGTCGTCTGCAAACAGCGAGAGTTTCACTTCTTCCCTCCTTATTTGGATTCCTTTTATTCCTTTTTCTTGCCTGATTGCTCTGGCCAGGACCTCCAGTACTATGTTGAATAAGAGTAGTGATAGAGGGCATCCTTGTCTCATTCCTGTTTTCAGGGGGATGGCACTCAGTTTTTGCCCATTGAGTATGATGTTGGCTGTGGGTTTGTCATATATGGCTTTCATTATGTTGAGGTAGTTCCCTTCTATGCCCATTTTGTTCAGAATTTTTATCATAAATGGCTGTTGGATCTTGTCAAATGCTTTCTCTGCATCTATTGAGATGATCATGTGGTTTTTATTCCTCAGTTTGTTGATGTGGTGTATCACATTGATTGATTTGCGGATGTTGGACCATCCCTGTGTCCCTGGTATGAATCTCACTTGATCATGATATGTGATTCTTTTGATGAATTGCTGAATTCTGGTGGCCAAAATTTTGTTTAGAATTTTTGCATCTATGTTCATCAGTGATATTGGCCTGTAGTTCTCTTTTTTTGTGGTGTCCTTGTCAGGCTTTGGTATCAGCATGTTGTTGGCCTCATAGAATGTGTTAGGAAGTGTTCCATCTTCCCTGATTTTTTGGAATAGCTTGAAAAGGATCGGTATTAAATCCTCTCTGAAAGTTTGGTAGAATTCCCCAGGGAAGCCATCTGGTCCTGGGGTTTTATTCTTTGGGATGTTTTTGATTGCTGTTTCAACCTCTTTCCTTGTGATTGGTCTGTTCAAATTGTCTGCTTCTTCTTGAGTGAGCTTTGGGAGATTGTAGGAGTCCAAGAATTTATCCATTTCCTCTAGGTTATCCATTCTGTTAGCATAAAATTTTTCGTAGTATTCTCTTATAATCCCTTGTATTTCTGCGGAGTCTGGTGTTATTATTTCTCCTCTTTCATTTCTGATTTTGTTTATTTAAGCTTTCTCCCTTTTTTTCTTTGTAAGTCTGGCTAGGGGTTTGTCAATTTTATTTATCTTCTCAAAGAACCAGCTCTTTGTTTCATTGATCCTTTCTACCGGCTTTTTCATTTCAGTAGTATTTATTTCTGCTCTGATTTTTATTATTTCTCTCCTTCTGCTGACTTTGGGCTTTATTTGTTCTTCTTTCTCTAGTTCAGTTAGGTGTAGTTTAAGATTGCTTATTTGGGATTTTTCTTGTTTGTTAAGATGTGCCTGTATTGTGATAAATTTTCCTCTTAATACAGCTTTTGCTGTATCCCATGTGAGTTGGTATGGTATGTTATCATTTCCATTAGTTTCCAGGTATTTTTTGATTTCTTCTTTAATTTCTTCAATGATCCATTGCTTGTTCAGTAGTGTATTGTTTAGTCTCCACATCTTTGTGTCTTTCTCAGCTTTTTTCTTGTAATTCATTTCTAGCCTTATAGCACTATGATCAGAGAAGATGTTTGTTATTATTTCAATTTTTTAAAATTTGTAGAGGCTTGCCTTGTTTCCCAACATATGATCTATCCTTGAGAATGTTCCATGTGCACTTGAGAAGAATGTGTATTCTGCTTTTTTAGGATGAAGTGATCTATATGTCTGTTAAGTCCAATTGTTTTAGTTTTTCATTTAGCTCCACTATTTCCTTGTTGATTTTCTGTCTGGATGATCTGTCCATTGATGTGAGTGGGGTGTTGAGGTCCCCTACTATTATTGTGTTGTGTTTAACATCTTCCTTTAGGTCTGTTAATAGTTGCTTTATGAACCTCGGTGCTTCTATGTTGGGTGCATAGATATTTATAAGCGTTATTTCTTCTTGATGAAGTGTCCCTTTGATCATTATATATTGTCCTTCTGTGTCCCTCTTTACCTGTCTTATTTTGAAATCCACTTTGTCTGATATAAGAATTGCAACACCTGCTTTTTTTTTCCTTGCTATTTTCTTGAAGTATTGTCCTCCACCCATTCACTCTGAGCCTGTGTTTGTCCTTGGGGCTGAGGTGTGTTTCCTGGAGGCAACAAATTGTTGGGTCTTGTTCTTTAATACATTTTGCCACTCTGTGTCTTTTTATTGGAGAGTTCAATCCGTTTACATTGAGAGTGATTATTGATGCATGTGGACTTAAAGCTGTCAATCTGTTGCTCATTATCTGGCTTTCCTGCTTTTCTCTTCCTGTGTGCTTTATCCTACCCATTTGATACTGCAATTTCTTATGCTGGGTTTCTTAGATTTTTGCTTATTTATGTTTTCTGTCTTTGTTCTGTTTTTTAGTTTAGTGGCTACCCTGAAGTTTGTATTTAGAATCTCGTGTACAATATAGTCTATTCTCTGGTGGTCTCTTACTTACTTGGCCTAGACTAATTTAGTCCCTTTGCTCTTCCCCTCCTAAATTATTATTTTCACTTCTTGTTCCAACTTGTGTTATGAGTTTGTAGTTAGAGTGATAAGATCGTCTTTGTTTTGGTAGTTTCCTAACCTTTATCCTAATGCTATAGTTGATTATTTGCTATCCTATTCTGGTTCTATTTATCTGTCTCCCTACTCTGTGGTTTGTGACCCCTTTTTCCCATTTTTCTTTTTTCAGGTATGGGAGCCTTCTTGAGGATTGAATATGTCACTCCATTCTCCCCTAGCTTGTAAGGTTTTTGCAGAGAAATCCACTGAAAGTCTCATAGGAGCTCCTTTGTAGGTAATTCTCTTTTGTCTTGCAGCCCTGAGTATTCTTTCTTTGTCATTCATTTTTGCCATTTATATTACTATATGCCTTGCATTAGGTCTTTTTACATTGACAAATCTAGGCGATCTGAAAACTTCCTCTACACACATTTCTCCCTCAATCCCTGGATTTGGGAAGTTCTCTTCTATAATTTCATTAAGCACACTTTCTGCTCCATTTTCCTTTTTGACGTTCTCGGGAATTCCTATGATCCTTAAATTCTTTCTCCTCATTGAATCTGCTATCTCTCTAATACTTTCCTCATTCCTTTTAATCCTTAGTTCTCTTTCTTCCTCTGTCTGGAGCCATCCAGCCTGTCTATCTTCGATTATGTTAATTTGCTCTTCTATGGAGTCTACCCGGGCATTCAGGGAATCCGTATTCTGTTTTATCTGGTCCATTGTGTTTTTCATCTCTAGTAGTTCTGTTTTATTCTTCTTTATAATTTCAATCTCTTTTGTGAAGTAACTCCAGAACTCGGCTTGTTTCTCTTTCTCTCTACCTCATTGAGTTTTTTGATTATAGCTGCTCTGAACTCATTTTCATTTAGTTTACCTAATTCCAAGTCCTCTAAACTTAATTCTATGTTTTTATTGCTTTCCTTCTGGTCTGGGGCTTTTATAAATTGCTGAATGGTAGAGGAGCAGTTTTTTCACATGGTGGTGGAATTCAGTTACAGTTACAGCCTGTCGCCACTAGATGGGGGTAGAGTGCCACACAGTCTGAGCTCTCCGCCTTCAGGCAAGATGGCGGCGCCCAGTGCGCTTTTCCGGGGTGGGGGCAGGGGCGGCTTCTCTCGCGCACTGATCTGGATTCGATTAGTTCTGTTCTCTGGTCTCCCGGGGCCCTGGGTTTATGGGGTCCCCATGCATGGAAGCTTTCCCCCATCAGCGGGTTTCCACTGTACTGGCGGCAGGAGTCCTAGACAATCCTCTGGTCGCATGGCCCCTCCCCCACTCCTTCCCGGACCCGTGCGGCAATCCTGGTTTCTAGGGGATGCAGCGATGTTCTCTCCTACCCCGTTCCAGCTCCTCCGAGGCTGGCAGCAGGGGCTCTGGCCTTTGTCTTTTGATACTGTAGGTCTTTGAGTCCTGGCATTAGGTTCATTAGCTGAAATTCATGTTTTTTTTTGTCATTCCTTTGTTGTACTTTGGAGGGGAGAGAGTCCCAGGTCAGCTCACCCTGCCATTTTGCTCCGCCTCCTCCTTTTTACACCTTTTTGAAAAAGAGAATTCCATGGCATTCTCTCAGATTTAATTATAAAAGTTTATGTAAATAATGGCTTATTCTAAATTGCTCTTGATGATAACATTGCTTTCCATTTATCTTAATGCTGTATTTAGCCATATGGAGAATTTTTCTTTGTATTGCAGTCAGACAACCTCAAGCTTTTTTTTTTGGCTATTAAGCCAATTTCTCTTGCACCAAACTGGTACTGATTAAAATAGAATTTCCCTCAGTTGCGCCCATTACTTTAAGGCTCATCCTATTACCACAAGACTATCTGGATCCACCTATATATTTCTCTGGTGACTTCTCTTTCTCTATCCTACCAAATGTAATTGTATTACACTATTAAGGGTTGATTACGTATGATTCTCCTCTCCTACTGATCCTGCTAGGTTAGTATCTGAAACTATACAAGATTTTCCCTTGTTATAGTTTTTCTGGTAGATCATACAAAGTTGTTAGAGATATTTTCTAGTAATTGAGTCCCAAAATAATAGAAAGTAGTCAAAGTGTTTGGAAGTACGAAGTGTATGGAAATCACCTTATTTCTTCAGTTATCTTTATGAAGCTCTGTTAAATTGTCTTTTTTATTTTCTATTTTCTCCAGATGTCATCTAATATTCCTTTTTCTGTATAAGAACCATATTCTAATCAACACAATGTATAATATATGTATACGGATGAGTATACATTTCACACTATAAAGAGAGGTTAAATTTCTATTACTTACGTAACACTCAATTAAGCGTGTTATTATCCTGATTGAGTACAAATGTTAGCCCTGGACTTTCTCTTTAGAGCTGAATAATATTTCATTGTCTTATGGTACCACAGTTTATTTATCCATTCGCATACTGAAGGGCATCTTGGTTGCTCCCAAGTTTTGGCAGTTATGAATGAAAATGTTATAAACATTCCTGACATTTTGTATGGACATGAGTTTTCAACTCATTTGGGTAAATACCAAAGAGCACAATTGCTGGATAGCATGGTAAGAGTACGTTTAGTTTTGTACAAAACTATCTTCAAAAGTCGTTGTACCATTTTACATTCCCACAAACAGTGAATGAACATTCCCGTTGCTCACATTCTCACTAGCATTTGGTCTTGTCAATGTTTTAGACTGTAGTCATTCTCACATGCCTGTGGTGGTATCTCACTGTTATTTTAAATTTTAATTCCCTAATGCAATATGGTATTGAATATCTTTCCATACGCTTATTTGCCATCTGCATATCATCTGTAACGAGGTGTCTGTTCAGATCTTTTTTCCATTTTTAATTGGGTTGTTCACTTTTTTATTGACTTTTAAGAGTTCTTTGCATATTTTGGATAACATTTCTTTATCAGTTGTGTCTTTTGCAACCATTTTCTCTAGTCTGTGGCTTATCTCCTCATTCTCTTGACAGTGTTTTTGCAGAGCAGAAGTTTTTAATTTTAACGAAGTCCAAGTTATCATTTATTTCTTTCATAAAATGTTTCTTTGGTGTTGTCTCTAAAAATCATTGCCAAACCCAAGATCATCTAGATTTTCTCCTATGCTGTCTTTCAGAATTTTTATAGTTTTGCCTTTTACATTTTGGTCTATGATCCATTTAGAGTTAATTTTTGTGAAACATGTAAGGTTTGTGGCTAGATTCATTTTTTTCCTTATATATAAAGCCTACTTTTTAGAGCACGTTCAGGTTCACAACAAAATTGGGAGGAAAGTACGGAGAGTTTCCATTTACTCACTGCTCCCACACATGCCTAGTCTCTACCATTATCAACATCCCCCACCAGAGTGGTATATTTGTTGCAATTGATGAGTCTATATTGATAAAATCATAATCACCCAAAGTCCATAGTTTACATTAGAGTTCACTCTTGATGGTGTACATTTCGTGGATGTGGACAAATATATAATGACATGTATTCATCATTATAGTATCATACAGACTATTTTCACTGTCCTAAAAATTCTCTGTGCTCTGCTTATCCCTTACCAACCCCTGATTAACCCCTGGAAACTACTGAAACTTTTGCTGTTTCCACAGTTTTGTCTTTTACAGAATGGCATATAGCTGGAATTATACAGTACGTAGCCTTTTCAGATTGGCTCCTTTCACTTGGTAATATGCATTTATACATTCATTTTTTGCACAAGGTTGTCCAGGTGTTCCAGCACCATTTGTTTAAAAAACTATCCTTTGTCCACTGAATTGGTTTTGCTCCTTTGCACTATATTTGTGTGTATCTATTTTAGGGCTCTATATTATGTTTCAAGGATCTATTGATTCTTTCCCCATTGAATTTTATTTTATTTTCTAGGAAGTTATTTCTATAAAGTATCATTTTATTATTAATTTCTAGAATAGTAATATGCTTACATGAATACGTTCATGGAATGCATTTAATGTGCACATTTAGGATTTCTTCATTCAGAACTTAAATAAAGGCATTGAGTAATTAAACACTAAAAAAATTTTTCTTGCATATGTCTCTATTTTAGACATTTAAGAGTTATGAATTTTGTTACTTGCAATTATCCCAAATCACTACAATTACAGCCTGGTTTTAGTTCTCTAAATAAATATCATGTCATGAAACTCATGAAGATTGGTTATCTATTTAGAAAAAACAAGTTAGGTTCTTACCCTGTACCTTCTTCTAAAATAAATTCCAGATAGATTAAGTGTGACAAATGAAAGCAGAAAATAGCTTTTAAAAAATGTAAGAAAATATATGTCTGATCTCAAGCTGAGGAAGGTCTTACTAAGTATTTTAACAAAGGAAAGATTGATAGATTTGGCTATGTAAAAACTTCACTACCAAATGTACAAAGAAAGAGACATCACAAACAAATGACAAATGCTTGGCATATATATAAATCAAAGTCTTTATATTCTTATTCTATAAAATTTTAGCAAATCAATAATCACAAGATAAATACTCTATTTGAAAAATAAAAGGGAGACCCAAACAAGAAGCATAAGAAGTACTAACGGCCAATAAACTTACGGAAAACATGTCGAATTGCAAAGCAATGCACGTTAAAACAATAATAAAATACTTTATTTCGCATTGGAATTTTTTATTTTAATACCAAATCTTGGCAAGACGGCATAGAAGCAAGTTAATAAAAGGAGATGATATTTATTGAACGTTAATTTTGGGCAGGGAAGTCTCACAAATGTCTGATAGGATTGTACATTGTTACCAAAAACAAAACATTCATACAGCATAATTTATTATTGTATCACCTTATATTGTTTCATAAAGTTAACAATTGCTCTTTTTTTTCTAGAATGTGCTTGGTTTTTTGAACTCTAAATTTATGGTTCTTTCATGAAGGCATGAATAATATTTACTGTTTATCATATATTCGTCCTAAAGCTCATTAATTTAACTTTTACTTTGTAGAATAATAACATTAAATTTAACTTCTACACTGCTATCTGTTTAGTTCCTCTGTTAACAGAAGAGAAGAGGGCCATGAAGAAGTCATCATGTTTCCATATTTCTTTAATGTTTACCGTCTTAGGTCACTTCTATTTTTTTTTTTCAATCCAATCTTTTTGCAATTTCCCAAATTTGTGCCGGAATCTTTGTAGTTAAAGCAGATAGAACACCAGGATATAATCATATAATAAAAATTGAGGCAAGATTGTTTAAGAGAAAAATAGGAAGCTGTAACCTGAAACTTGCTAAATATTTTTCTAAGAGAAACAAGAAAATGTGCAGCAAACAGTGAAGACCTGTTTACTGCAAATTCCACAAGAAGCCTATATTCTGTCTCCAAGAAAGCATTGCCTATCAGTCCTAACACGGTTTTTAGAACAAAGGTCACTTCTAGCTGAGACCCTAAATATGCCTACGTCATGACCAGTAGCATATTCAAAACTTAAAAGTAGGAAGGGTTTTATCCTGTTAGGAGCATTCTGGAACATTGTTAAAATATGCTTCTAATAAGAAAAGCATAGGAACAGCACAATTATGAACCGGACTTACGTATGGATATACGTATGTTTTGCCTTCTTCCACAGAAAATTTGTGGGATAAACATTCATCATCCATTAAGCTATCATTTATTGAGCACTGATTATGTGCACAGTACTTTTCTAGGTGCTTGGAAACATCAATGAAAACATACAAAAATATGCCCTTTGACTTCAAATTGTAACAAAGGAATAAAGACTCTCTCCATATAGCCAATTATATATTTATATATGTTAGAAGGTAACATGGAAACAAGAAATAAGGAGATAAGAAAGTATAAGGGCTGGAGTGGGAATGAAGGGAGATTGTAAATATAAATAAGACGATCCAGAGATGAAAAGGTGATAGGGGAGAAAATACTTAAAAAAGGCGAGGAAGTTAGCCATGGGATAGCTGGAGGAAGAACATCTCAGGAAGAAGAAGCAGTCAGTGCAGAGGCCTCAAGAAGCAGTATGCCAGGTATGCTTTCGGCTCAGCATGAAAGGCCGTGTGGCTGGAGCAGAAGGAGTGGAGAGGAGAGTAGTAAGGAATAAGGTCAGAGAGGTGATGAGGGTGGAAGGATATAGATCATGGTGAGCATTGTAGGCTGCTCTAAAGACTTTGGAATTTGCTCATTGAAATAGAGAGCCATTGGAGAGTTGAACCACAGAAATATAAAGAAGGTGTTAAATTCTAGATATATTTTTAAGAAAGAACTCACATATTTTCTGGAGGATTAGAACCGGGATGTGAGGGAGAAAAGTACTAAGGATAACCTGCTGTTTGGTCTGGAGAGACGATATCAATTTTATCTTCCAAAGCTGTTCACGACATAAACAGCCTTGAAAAGATACTGGGAATATTTCCACAAAGATATGAGTTCTTCCTGCTGAGATATATAGAGATGACTAGGAACAAGGAAGAAGAGCAGGGGCTACCAGTATCAGCCACATGGTGGGAATGACCATGGTACTCAGGGACCTGCTCTGCAGAGGGCCCCAGCAGCTTTCACTACTGAAGAAACCACAGGTATTCATGTTCCAAGATGCCAGCCTCCTGAGTCCCTCCCCCTCCTTTTCTCTCCCACTCCGCCATAGCCAGGATCTGGTCAGTCAGCTGACCCATGCCACCATGGCTGCAAGAGTGCAAGAAACCAGCATAAACATCAGTGACTGACCCCCACTGCTGTATGCGCATTTGGGACTAGACTCTCCAGCTGTACACCTGCACACTGCAGACCTGATGATTCTTACTGGGTTCACTGCCATGTGCATGCCTGTGGTAGAGATCCTGTAGCTAGGAAATGCACACTGACAACCAGGGTCCCTACAGCTGCTTGTGGGCCCTGATTAGGCCGTTTTCTCTCAGTGGCCTACACTTCTGGGCTCACTTACAGCTAGCCCTGCCAGCTGTGCACATACACACCTCCAATCCATGTCCCTTCACTGGCCTCCACTGCCATGAATGTGCCCATAGGGAGACCCTGCAGCCGCAAGAATGTATGCTGACAGCTAAGGGTCCCTTAGCTGCTTGTGGGCCTGGCTCTGGCCTTATCTGCTGTCACTGGTCTGCTCTGCTGAGCTTACTTGCAACTAAACACTCTGGCTGGGTCCTGCATCCTGCTGCCCTGACTTCTATCACCAACCTTCACTGGTAAGCACACGTCCTTGATAAGACCCGCAGCCACAGGAGTGCATGCTGACCTCAGAGCCCCTACAGTTGCCAGTATGCCTGCAGTTGGCCCTGGTCTTTGCTGCTGGCCCTACCCGTCACCAATATGTGTGTGTCTGCAAGAGGCCCCTGTGACTACACAGGAACCTGGAGCTGGCCCACATAATTGATTGAGTGTGTGCACACCACTGATTCTGACCACCACTGCTCTCTGCCCTGGTGCCTGGCCACTGGACTTGGTGGAACTGCTGAGGGCCCTAACATCCCTTGTAGCTACTGCTGAACCCCCACAACACTTACCAAGGACCACACAGTTGTTGATGCTGTAGACCCCAATGGCCTGATTTGAAGAGACTTCATATCTATCTGACCTAGAGCTGCCACATGCCCTCACATTCAGTGCCCTGCACTACTAGACCCAGGGTCACAGCTTGCTCCAGTGTGTCCCCACCTAAAGGTGAAGTTCTTTCCTTACCAAAGTCAGTCCATCAAACCTGGAAGAGATGTCTGCTTCTTCAAATGTGAAGACACCTATGCAAGGCTACAGGGATCACAAAGAATCTGGGAATCATGACACCACCAAAGGAACACAGTAAACTTCCAGTAACTGACCTCGAAGAAATGGAAATATATGAATTGCCCAACAAAAAATTCAAAACAATTGTTCTGAAGATGCTCAGAGAGCTACAAGAGAACCCAAATATAGAGCACATTAAAAGGATCAGACACCATAATCAAGTGGGATTTATCCCTGAGAATCAACCATAACTCAATACAAGCAAATTAATAAATGTGAAACACCATATTAATAGGATGAAAGACAAAAATCACGATTATCTCAATATATGTAGAAAAAGTATTTGACAAAATTCAATAAACTTTCATGGTAAAAACCCTCAACACACTGGATATAGAAGAAACATTCCTCAATATAATGAATACAATGCACAACCAACCCACAGCTAACACCAAACTCAACAGTGAAAGATTGAAAGCCTTTCCTCTAAGATCAGGAACAAGACAGGAGTACCCACCCTCATCACTCCTATTCAACATACGAAGTCCTAGCCAGAGGAATTAGGTAAGAAGAAGAAATGAAAGTCATCTAAATCAAAAAGAAAAAAAGTAAAGTTGTCCCTTTTTGCTAATGACATGACCTTTATGAGAAAATATTAAATATTCCACCAAAAAGCAGTTGAACTAATCAATGAATTCAGTAAAGTTGCAGGATACAGAATCAATGTAAAAAATTAGTTGTGTTTCTATACACTAATAACAAAGTATTTGAGAAAGAAATAAAGACAACAATTCCATTTATGATACCATCAAAAATAGTAAAAGACTTAGGAATAAATTTAACCAAGGAGGCAAAAGACCTGTACAATCCTGTAAGAATCTGATGAAAGAAATTGAAGAAGATACAAATAAATGAAACGATATCCTGTGTTCATGTATCAAAAGAGTTAATACCGTTAAAATGTCCATCCTACCCAAAGCCATCTAAGGACTCAGTGCAATACCTATCGAAATTCCAATATCATTTTTCACAGAAATAGATAAAAAATCCTAAAACAAATATGGAACCACAAATACCCTGAATAGCCAAAGAAGTTTTGAGAAAGAACAAATATGGAAGCAGCACACTTCCTGATTTCAAACTACACTACAATGCCATAGTAACCAAAACAGTATGATACTGGCATAAAAACAGATGCACAGAACAATGGAACAGAATTGAGAGCCCAGAAATAAAGTCATGCATATATATTCAACTAATATTTGACAAGGGAGCCAAGAATGCTCAAGGAAGAAAGGATAGCCTCTTCTATAAATAGTGTTTATTGAAAACTGAATAATCACATGAAAAAAATATAGAATTGGACACCATTCACAAAAATTAACTTGAAATAGATTGAAGACTTAATGACTTGAAACTGTAAACTTCCTAGAGGAAATCACAGGGAAAAGCTCCTTGCCATCAGTCTTGGCAATGACTTTTTGGATATGACACCAAAAGCACAAGCAACAAAAGCAAAAGTCAACAGGTGGGACTACATTAAACTGAAAAGCTTCTTCATAGCAAAAAAAACAATCAACAAAATGAAAATGCAACCTACAGATTGGGAGAAAATGCTTGCAAAGCACGTGTTTGATAAGAGGTTATTTTCCAAAATATACAGGGAACATGTACAACACAATTGCAAAAAACCAAAAACTCCAATTGAAAAATGGGCAGAGGGCTCAAATAGACATTTTCTCAGAGAAGACACAAAGGCCAACGAGTAGATGAAAAGGTGCTCAACATTATTAATCATCAGGGAAATGCAAATCAAAACCATAATGAGATATCACCTTACACCTGTTATAATGGCTGTCATCAAAAAGACAAGAGGTAATAAATGCTGGTGAGAATGTGGAGGAATGGGAACCCTTGTGCACTGTTGGTGGGAATGTAAAATAGAAAACACTATGGACGTTCCTCAAAAAATTAAAAATATAACTGCCATACGATCCAGGGATCCTGCTTCTAGCTATATATTGAAGGGGAACAAAATCAGTATCTCAAAGAAATATCTGCGCCCCCGTGTTCTTTGCAGCATTATTCACAATAGCCAAGACACGGAAACGACCTAAGTGTCCATTGACAGATGAGTGGATTAAGAAAGTGTGACATATATATCAGTCATAAAAGAAGAAGGAAATCTTGTCATTTACAAAATGGATGGACCTTGAGGGCATTAAGCTAAGTGAAACAAACCAGACAGATAAGGACAAATACTTATAGAGAAAGACAAATACTACCTGATCTCACATATACGTGGAGTCTAAAAACATTAAACTCAGAGAAACAGAGTGTAGAGTAGTGGTTGTCAGGGGCTGTGGGGTGGGGGAAATGGAGTGATGTTGGGCAAAGGGTACAAACTTTAAGGTATAAGATAAATAAGCTCTGGGGATCTAACGCACAGTGTGGTGACTATAGTTAATGATATTATATTGTAGACTGAAAGTTGCTGTGAGAGTAGAGCTTTAATGTTCTTACCATAACAGCAACAACAACAAAATGTCAATAATGTAAGGTGAAGAATGTGTTAACTAACCTTATTTTGGTAAACATTTCATATTATATACGTGTACCAAATCATTGCTTCATAAACCTTAAACTTGTACAATGTGATATGTCAATTATATCTCAATAAAAATAACTCAAAACAAAAGAAAAAAAAGAACTCAAGCTTCTCAGAGAGTTTTTAGTAATAAGTAAACACACACACCACGTACATATCAAAACCAAAACAAAAAACCTTTCTATTGATCCATGGCAGTTCAGATGTTTAGGAAATAAGAATAAAATGATTTACTACCCCCCCAAATTAAATCTGCAATGTATCAGTGACAGAGAAATCTCATTTAGCGTACATATTTTGGGAAATGCATATCATATTTGAATCTATCAAAGATTCTTGAGGGGGAAAGGAAGTAGTGGAGGATAGGTTGCTGCATTCCCTTCGATAAGGAAAGGATCAAATTGTAAATTTAAAGCCTGAAAACTATCAAGAAATAGTAGCTTACTTTAATAGCATTTTTCAAATGCCAGGTATTGTTCTTTTTAACACATGTTAACTCATTTAATCCTTACTACAGCATCACGAGTTTGGAGTGTTTGCTATCATCGGGCCACTAAAGCACAAAGAGTAACTCGGCCAATGTTGTACAGGACTCAGGTCCAAAGTTAGGCTTCAGCTACTCCGTGTATTGTTTGTTATCAAGGTACTTTGTGCTGCTTCTAATTTCATAATCTAGCTTGAGAGTATTATATCATTCTGTTTCAATTGTTTGTTATCCACTGTCATTGCATTTAGTTTGTTATATTTTATGTGTAACTTTGATGGCAGAAACGCACTTATAAGGGATGGAACCCAAATTTTCATGTTAAAGAAAAACAAAGTTTGCCAGATTTGAGCCTGAACTTTTGATGCACTTACAGGTATTTGCAGGGAAGTCCTCTTAATGTAAAAATAAATTCAAGGATGAAGATGATACTCATAGAGTGGGTCTAATAGTGACTTCACCATCTGGCTATTTTATCAGTAAACTTAAAATCGACATGGGAAACAAACTTCTTTGTATCTTTCAAAAGAATGAGCACCTTAGAAACCAAAGAAATGGAGTGACCGAGTGATAGGAAAATTCTAACAGCCTATGTTTATCACTGGTGTAAATTTATGACTGTACAGAGCAATGCTATTAGGTCATCTGTACACTCAATGTTGGCTGCATCGCTACAAGAAACTCATATTAGTGATTGAAAATATCTTAAGAATAAACCGGAGAATGATTGCTGATGCTGTATTGCCAACTCTTGGTACAGCCTGGAGTTAATAGCGAGCACATATACCTTATTTGTGTCTTTCTGGCACCTCCCACCTTAGGGAACTAACAGCACGTTTCGGATTACAACTTTCTGTTTATCTCTTAAACCACGCTGTCTCAATTTTGATGTTGTGATTATATTATAGTGTTGTATCTACCTGAACTACATGGTTCCTGGTATTAGTTAGAGAAACAGAAATGGCTGTATTATTATTTGGTTTGGAAGACAGAAGCCCTCAAGGGAATTTTATTAAGGATTTTAAAGTTAAAGATGTGGAGAAATATGATTATCTCATCATAAAGGAGTTAGTTAAATTGTGGTTAAAGAGCAATACAAAACAGTTATATTAACACAGGCAAAAAGCTTAGTGAAATCACTACACAAAAGCTGAGAGGGCGGGCGCAGTGCTGATACCGAATCAGTACCGGCGAGGGGCCCATCAGACGGGCTCCTTCATCTACGCTGTTAGGTCCAGGCTCTATCTCACAGGCTGAGGCTGCTGCAGGCTGAATTCAGCTGCTGGACAGGCTTTGGGTCCAAGTGTTCGTGTGTGTGTGTAAAATGGAAATCATAAATGGTAGTAGTGAATAAATCTAAATTATATCCCAGTTTCTTTTGTTAGTCATATAAACATTTTGATATTTGGAAAACAAGATAAAAACAACAGCAACAATCTAGTTTTCCTTAAACCGGCTGCCCACAGATGCCACAGATTTTTGAGGGAGAGGCGAAGTGTCTGCAGCTAAATACCCTGATTTATTGGCACCCAAGCTGTTTATTTGAGTCCAGAATATAAATTAAACTTCTGGTGAGATGGGCAATAATTTGAGGGAGCCACAGACCCCTTTGAACTTTCAGAAATAAGGTCTACTGCTGAAGGCTTAATTCACCCCTTACTGTTTTTTTCAGAAATTTAGTCTTATTCCTTTTGTCTCTCTAGAGGAGTAAAGCAAAGGGGATAAATGAGAGAACACTTCCTTCCAAGTGGGGAGACTCTGGCCTCTTACTGCAACAAGTAGTCCTCTGGAGAAACATTCAAGAGGCCAATTCTCCTCAGCAACGGAATAAAAAATATCCCTTGTATCATATTTTTGCACTTAATGCATAAAATTCCCCTTAAATCTTGTGAAGCATAGATTTAAACTAATGGCATTACCCCAAAAGACTAAACATACACTTGAACTGACAAATTTAGGACATTGTATTGCATTTCTTATCACAGAAGTTGCTTTGGTATGCAAATTATAAATTACATGAATACATGGGTCTAAGCCAAAAATATTAATCAATAAAACACAACAGGGTGCAATTTTCATAATTACAAACTGCACTAAGCAGTATAGCAAAATTTCAGGGAGAGTCTTGATGCTTTCTGATAAATGCGTGCCCTTCAGTCGTCTTTCAGGTAGCATAAATATCAGGGACTGCAGGATAAAATTTTTTCTTCAAGGTTTTTTTAGAGACAATAAAACGGGACATTTTGCTTCTCAGATGTTTCAGAAATGATTTAAGAAAATCATTTTCTTCCTGTAAAAATCATAACCATTTGAGTTTTTTGTTAGATCCTTCTGACAGGAGTGAGAAAAGGTGGACTAGAGTCCAGAGTGGTGCCAGGGAGATTGTCTGAAGATTTTTGAGAAGATTTAGAGAGTGGACAAGAGCCTGGACCATGACGTTGACGGTGAGTGTCACGTGGTGATGGTTTTGGATTAGAGAAAGCTCCCTGCGGTGGAACTGGGTACCTACCATTGGAATGTAGGAGGCGAGCCTAGAGCAGTGCCCCCAAGCCAGCAGAAATTCAGACTCCTCCAGTGAACTTTGCCCAGGAATACGATGTTTAATCTCTGTCGTAGTACATTTTAGCAATGATATCAACACATAAACTATATACAATCCTTCACCCAGAAATCCCACTTTAGAAATTTATCTGAGGACATAAATTAGAGAAGCATAAAAAGTAAAGAGGACACAAAAATCTGTTGAAATAGGATCAACACAGGTCTGGAATTCTCAGGTCCTCTTTGCTCTTGTACAAAAGGGACAGTTCCGTCTACAGCCTGATCAACATGTCGTTATTCTTACGTAACTGTGCAAGAGTGATGTCTGGTTATTTCTTCTTATAAATCGTGGAAAAGTAAGAAAGATCATTCCAGTAAGAAATTATGTTCAGAACCCGGATGTTAGAGCCAGGTAAGACGGCTTGCTAAAGGCACTGTAAAAGGCGATTGTCTGAGTTCCAGCATTACCTGGTTGGAGGTTGAGAAGTTGGAAAGCCACACTCAGGTTTCCCACAATCTTGCAGAAATTCAGTCTGGACAACTTGAAACCAATCACCACTGACCTAAGTTTCTGTCTCACGAGGATCCTGAAAAACAAAAAAGGGAGTCCTGACTGATTACCCCAAACCTGCCATTTTTTTATTACAATGAATCTTTCCAGCTATTGCAGATAACTGTTACTTATAAAAGGCTTATTTGTCAGAGTGTTTATTATTCCCAAGGGACATAAAAGCAGTGCTCTGTGGTATTATATCAGGCGAACATGAAAATGTTCAAAACAAAAAAGTAAACACAAATAATATCCATCAGCATTATTTAAAAATATGACAATTAGAGTCATGATGGCTATGAAAGCAACAATGATGACAATAATAATAGCAGGTAATATTTATGGAAAACTTACTTTATGACCATGCACACTACTCTTTTAAGTTTTACATACAATAACGTATTAAATCCTCAGGATAGTCCCTGAGGTTAGCACTGTAACAATCCCTATTTCATAGTGTTTGAGACCAGATTTGATTCCATGTAACCTGACTTCACAATCAAGACTTCACTTCATGGCACTCCATTCTTTATGAAAAGAATTCACGTGTTTATTTTTTTCTTTCATTCCTTTATTCTACATATATATGCAAAGTCAGAGGATATTTATCAGAATGTTAACAGTGTTTATTTCTGGTGGAAAATTGGCGAGATTTTTTATTTTTATTGTGCACATCCCTCTGAATTATTAGAAATTTTACCAAGAGAAGATATTATTTTTTATAAAAATATTCTGGAAACTCAAATATATAATTATGAGTAAAGATATTTGAAATATAATTTTAAAACAAAGTAGATTTCCAAGTTTGTATGCATTTATGATAACATTTTTGTACACTTGAGCCTACACATATACCCACACACATACCCATACTCACAGGTAAAATGTTGGAAGTACAGCAAAATATTAGTTATAATTACCTACGGGTGATGAAATTATGCATAGTTTCAATTCCTTTTTTTTTTTACTAAAATGTACTTTATTGTCTGACAATAAATTAAAATATTATTTTGTAATAAGAATAAAAGCCAATAAAAATTAACCTCAAGAAAAAAGAAGGAAAGAGAAAGACCAGGGAGAGAGGTAGCATGGCAAGTGGAGTTGAAAGCATCGGGGATGTGAAACCTAGTTCCGGCGCCATCGTTTACTGGCTGTCACTACACCTACCTAAACCTCAAATTCTTATTTGTTAAGAAGTGTAAAGTAATAATAGTTATCTCACAGGATTACTGTGTGAGTCAAATTAAATAGTTTATGTAAATTGTATTTATGAAAATGAATTCAAATCCTAGGAATGACTCTTCTGTTTGGCCTAAATCTCAAGAAACAATATAACATGATTCCTAGTGGGAAAAAAAGAGCTGCAGATTCAGGCTAACATGGAAAAATTAGAATTCTTCCTAAATTAGACCTACTTATCTACTTCTCTGACCAATGTGTTCTTATCTACCAGCCTTTTTGATGGTATTCCCATTTTCTGTCCTACACTTCCACAACTTCAAACAATTGGATTCACAAAAAATCGACAAACTCAGTTTTCCCGTCTTTTGACACAAAGTCAATAGCACAATAACAGTTTCAGTATTCCATGCCTGCTCCCCACATAACGGAACTTGGAATTGAAGTGCATACCTAGACCCCAGTGAATGCTCCAGACATGAGGGTTGAACCCTCCGGTTGTTGCCAGCATGGTACTTTCTACCTTGCCCTTCTCAGACTGAATCCTTTCCCCCAAATCCTGGTCATTGACTTTGGCCCTAAAGTCCAGTCTCATCATTATCAGTTAACTTCCAAATAAGGACATTGCTTCTTCTGCTCAACTCCAAAATATTGAGAATGTCTGGGATTTTATGCTCCAGAGCACTGCCTCTCTGTTTGTGCTCCCACGGGAGACACCTCGCAGGTGGTGTAAGGGCGTGATGACTCTGGAGACGCCTGTGTAACAGATGCCTTTTCTGGTTCTATAACTCCATGTTCTTTAAAGTATTTGGGCCAGGCTGCCCTATGCAGTTGTGTGTCTGTTGGAGAGGCTGATATATGACTCCATCTGTTATTCTGTGTTTGAAGAATGTTGCTGATTTCCAGAATGATAACATGAAAATGCTGATTTCCCTCTGTAAACTTTAGATGTGATCAACTGACCAACTAACCTAGCAAACAACAAAACAAGTTTCATTCCCTCATGGTGTGTGTCTGGGACCTTGCTCGTCTGTTCCTGCTACTGACCCATGTCTGCACAAAGGACATGCAGCTCCCTAAGCGCTGCTTTGTACCTGCATTAGAGCACTTCTTGTGCTCTATTTTTAAATGTTTACTCTTTTATTTTTCTCTTGGATTATGTTCTTTGCTCTCTGAGGGCAAGGGCAACATCTAAACTTGCTCCCACTCCTTTCTGTCTCCAGGATCCAGAGGCCTCATTAGGCCTTTTATGGAATCCACTCTAAGCGAAAGTAAACTTACCTCAGCACTGAATCTATCCTGGGGAAATCATTTACAGTAATTTGTGCTCATATATATGCAGTGCCTGCCTTCCGATAAACAGAGAATAGTGACATACATTTCTGAGTAAAATTATATAATTGAGTTTGGCGGATCAGTTTTATGCTCAATCTCATATTTGTGTTAAATACTGAAAAACATTTCTCATAGAAATGTTGAGGTAGGATAGCAACAGCCTTGGAATACAGTCATAATGTTGGCCATGAGACGTCAATATTAGACTCCCTTCATTTCTAAAATGGGAATCAAAATATCTCGGGAGTCAAATGAGATGATATGCTTGAAAATATTTTCCCAAAAATAAAGCTTTCAGTAAATGTAAGTTAACTTTAAAATTGTTATGCCTAAAATGCAAATAAGCATTGTGAAGGTATTCTGGTATGTTAAATGAGTTGGGCTTTGGAGACCAAATATCATCATCCCCTTCACCAGCATTAGCATCACAATAACAACAATAACAACAACTAAAAGTATTTTGTGAAGGTTTACTCTGTGCTAGAAATAGTCTCCATTATTTTTATAATATCTCTAATCTTCTTAACTTGCCACAGAGGTATTATTTTCTCAGTGTTACAGATGAGGAAACTGAGGCTCAAATAGGGTGTCTTAAGTAGCACCACACAGCCAATACACGACAGAGGCTAAAATAGAATTCCAAACTGTAGGTCCTCATCTGGAATTACAAGGTGACTGGAAGGATGATAACACAGATTAGTTGATTTTTCTTATAAACGTAATAGTTTGTTTAAAATGTATGTGGACAAAAGGCTAGTAGTGGAGATGTGCTTCGAGATGTGCTATTTGTGATTCTGCGTCTGCAGGCTGTCCACCCATTCTCTGAAGAATTACTCCTCCTTCTGCCAGGGTCTCAGCTTGCATACTTGGGATATATGAGTTGTTTGGCACAAGAGTCGACCATTTGGACTTGAAGGGCTGGAACATGCTTAATACAAGTTACTCAAGAATTAACTTCTCCATTGTCTTACAGCTTATTTTTAATAATGGGGTTAGACCAAAATCAGATTTCGTCATTTGACTTCTCAAGCTATCAACACAACAGAACTCCTTCAATGTTTCAACCATTAACATTTAGTTTTGCTAAAGTCAATATTGCCAACCGTACCTGGTATAGATTTCTGTAAAAATTCACCTGCTGTTAATGTGATAGTTATTATGGAAAGTTGCTTTCACAATCTTTGGAACAATTCCCTTACCTCTATCACCATTATTTCAGGAAAAACTTAATCTTCTAGAATTTCATTCGTGATTTTATGATTCCCAAAAAACGTTACTTTCTCTAGCTCAGGGTTCACAAGTATAAAATTTAGACAATACTGTGTCCTAAAACTTTCTTTAAATGGGATAATATACGCAGAATACTAGCAGAATGCTTCACATAATAAACCTGCTCATTAAATTATAATTCCCTCCCCATTTTCATCCAGGATGAAATCCATCTAAGATAAATTGGCCTTTGGAGAAGATAAGGACAGTAAAAGACTGTGTCAGATTTTATATATGCATGAATATTTTAAAAATTCACTAATATTATATGTGTTATGCATCAGTCTTATACAATCATTTTTCTTAAGGAAAAATTAGAAAAAGATAGTTTAACACGACGTGAGTATATACATAAAGAAATGTCCCTGAGAGTGAAGGCTTCTTAAAGTTAGGTCTTGCCTGAGCCTCTCTTGAGGTTTGGGCACCAAGCATAGCTTCGCTTTATCCCTTTTACCCACATCCACTTAATTTCTCTATTAAGCAGTTCTGCTCCATTTGACCCAGGGACTCTTAACCCTTATTTCAATTCTCTCCACTTTAAGTGGAGAATAATCATAACACCTGTCTTACCCCTCAGAGGGTTGTTGTGAGGAGCAAAATGAGAATGAATGAAAGAATATTAGCCAGCTGAAAATGTTGAAATAAATATGTTAGAGTTACTCTGTCAGGAGCTACCTTGAGTGGAAAAGCTCCTTTAATCACAGATTTCAGGATCTAAGAAGCTGAGGCAGAGACTGCTACATGTGTCAGAACAATCTATTTGCCTCTTTTTCTGGGCCCGATGTTAGAAACCTTTTTCAGGTCTTCCTCTATGGGTGACACAGTGACTAAGCCGTAGTCAGTAGAGTCTGAGCAGGTGACGTATTTGACTCCTAGACCTGGTCCATAAAAACCTCCCATGTAGACTCCTCTACTTTTCTTGTTGTTGTTGTTTGTCTCCCTTGAAAATGCTGGAATGGAGACCAGATGCAAGGGGACCCTACACACTCTTTGTTGAAAGTGGCAAAGTCTCCATCTACGTGATTCCATAAATGACTACAAGGAAGAAAGATGCATAATTGACATGTGAGGAAGAAACAAACTTCTATTGTATGTAAGTCATTACACAGATTTGGGTCAATTTGTTAGTGTAGCCAGAAGAAACCTACCAATATAGAACTCTGTTCTAATTATGTTGAGAATAATAATCTGCTTTCTTATATTTTGATTCAATTAAGTCCTTCTAAAGAAAACTTGAAAATTAAAATATTTGCCTAAATCAAAATAGGACATTTTCCTCCAACAACAAAACCATACAAATATTTCTGAATACTCATAAATGGAAACTATAGACCCGAATAATGCCTACAATGTTGTCATGACAATTATTTTTCATATTTCACATAAAATGGTCTTTGTACTACCAGGCTTGCAGTAGGTATTCATTACATAGTAGCTTACCTTGAATGAGAATCATGAGGTTTTTCAATCTTTCAAAGAAGGTGCGAATAATTTACCACTAATAAAAATACTGTGTGCTTAGCATATTCTTACATGCGTTTTTCTCAATTACTTCACATAAGAACCCTCAGAATAAAACTATTATTACTCCCATTTTACAGATGAGGAAACTGAGGAGCTAAGCAATTAAGCAACTTACCCGAAGTCACATACAATATCGCTCAGGATAAGCTAGGTTATGCTGCAATAAATAAAGAAATTTCAGGGGCTTGCCAAAACAAAAGTTTCATCCTAAGACTACAAGTTAGTAAGTTTACAGGGGTTCATGCTCAGTATTGTTGCTCAGGGACCCAAGCTGGCCGAGGACCATTTTGACACCAGCTCCCATCTTGCTTCAACAAGAGGAAATAAACATGACAAATCATGCACTGGATCCTAAAGCTTCTTTCCAGAAAAGACACATGTTACTCTTTTCACATTTTGGGGGTCAAAGCATCATCACAGGGTCACATCAACTTTCAAAGAGGAAAGTATAATCCTACCGTATACCTGAAAGGAAGAGACGTGAATTCTTACAAACAGCCTTAACACCTAAAGGTTACAGCTAGTAAGCAGTAGAGGCAGGATGCAAACTCAGGCAGTCTGGGTTCAAAGTTAGGACTTTTAGCCACTAAGCTCTGCTCCCTGGATAGTAGGAGTTTTGGGTGTAGTGAAATGAAGTTCAAGCAAAGAGTTGGTAGATACTGCCCTCCTGGCAGGAACCAGGTAACTTCTTTGTGACTGGATACCATGGACAAATGACCACAGCTCACAGGGTTTCAGCATTGTCCTATACACCTTGAGGAGTTAGGATCAATGGATCCAGGACCTTTGTCTATTCCTGTCAAATACCTAAGGATACAGTTATAAAACTGAGCCTGTTTCCCAGGAATCCTTCTTCTGTTGGTTATATAGAATGTTGTCCCTGAATCCGACCATAACAACCTGGCTCTGATTCATAGCCTTCCTTCAGTTGACTGAGTAGTAAGGTCATCTTCCTTTTGTATAATGCTTTGCAATCTACAACGTTCTTTCACAATCCCATCTCCTACCATGTTCACAAGTTTTGAAGGTGTAAGGGAAAGTAATTTATAGGTTATCAGCAAGCAACTTTTCGTCAGTTTTCCCATTGCCCTTCATAGCATTTCTCACTAGGAGATAGGCTTTGGTATGCAAGTTGTTGCTGATACAGTGGAAATTAAGTAGCGTCATTTTAAAACTTTTTTTTGAATATGACTTAATATGGTGCTATTATTTAATGGAGTCTTAATTTAAAATGAAATAAACTAGAAACTGAAACTAAATCTTGCCTCTAGTCAAACATGACTGAATATGCATGTTTATCTCAACTAGGGTTTTCCCTTCCCCCCCAAAAAAAACCATTAAAATGATGGCATTTTAAAAGGAGTAATCCTACAAAGACAAAGAGAACATGACAGCAAATGCTTTTTTCCCCTTACTTTTTATTGGCTTATTTAGCACTGTGTGTACAATTTGAAGCATTTTGACGTCTGTATAAAATTAAGAATCATCATCACAATCTGATAGCAAATTTATCCATCACCCAAAATGTCCCTTGTATGTCTTCGTAATCCTTCTCTTCCTCACCTCGCTGCTACCAACACCTCCCGCCCATCTTCAGGCAACCACTCATCTGCTTTCTGTCACTAGATTAGTTTCGTATTCTCTAGAAATTTATATAAATTGAATTACATCATATATTATTTTTTCACCTGTTTTATTTCACACAGTATAAGAGATTTATCCATGTTGTTGCTGCATCAATAGATAATTCTTTTCATTGTTAAGTAGTATTCCAATGTATGGATATAATACAATTTATGCATTGACTATTTAGTGGATATTGCAGTTGTTTCCAAACTTAGGCTTTTATAAATTAAGCGGCTATGAACAGTTATGCATGAGTTTTGGTATGGACATGTGCTTTCATTGCTCTTGAACAAATACCCAGGAAGAGAATGGCTGGGTTATCTGGTGGATGAATGCTTAACAATTTAAGAAAATGCCAAATTGATTTCTAAAGTGGTTGGATCATTTTCATTCTCATCAGTCGTATACGAGGGCTCAAGTTGCTCCCCATTCGTGACAACACTAGGTACAATCAGAATTATGTTTTGCCCTTTCTAGTAAGCTCAGTATTTAGTGGTATCTAATTGTGATTTAGTTTGCATTTTTCTAGTGACTAATACTGTCAGGTATCATTTCATGTGTTTATTTGTCTTCCATATTTTTTTTTTGGCCCCCAATTTTTTTCCAGTTTGTGAATTGAATTGCTTGTTGTGTTATTATTGAGTTTTGAGATTGTCTCTCTCTCTATATGTATATATTTATTTATACTGTATTTTATATGGTCTTCTATATATCTCAAAAGTTTTTAGTTTTGATGAAGTCTATTTTGTCAATTTTTTCCTTTTATGGATCATGCTTTTGGTGCCGTATCCAAGAACTCTTTGTTTAACCTAAGTGTCGTATTATCTTTCATAATTTTTATAGTTTTACATTTTACATTTAGGTCTATTGTCTATCTTGAATTCTTTATATGGAGAAAGTTAGGAATCAAAGTTAATCTTTTCTATATGTTTAATTAAGTTTCTCAGCATCAAATGTTGAAAATATTCTCTCTCCATTGATTGTCTTTGTAATTGTATCAAAAATAAGTCATTTATATGTGTATGCGTCTATTTCTAGACTGTCTGTTCTGTTCCACTCACTTACGTGTCTAACCTTTTGTCAATACCATGAAGTTCTTACTATCTGTAGCTTTATAATAAGTCGAAATCAGTTACTGTTAGCCCTTCAACTCTGTTCTTCTTTTTCAAAGATCTTCTGGCTATTCTAGACCCTTTGTTTTCCGCATGAATTTTAGGATTAGCTTGTCAGTTTCTACCAAAACAAGAAAGCCTAATAGAATTTTAATTTGGGATATGTGTTTAATGTACAGATCAATTTGGGAGACTGCACTTCTTAACAATATTGATCTTCTAATCGTGAACAGGGTAAAGCTCTCCATTCATCTAGATCTTTTTTTAATTTGGTAGTTTTTAGTGTCTGGTTTTTCATGTCTTTTGCCAGATTTATCTGTATTTCATATTTTTGATTCTATTATATATGTATTATTGTTTTGTTTTCAACTTTTGTTTGATTGTTGGTAGTATATAGAAACATGATTGATTTTTGTATTGATCTCACATTTCTGTATAGCTCTCTCTTTTACTCTCTTCTGTGAATTCTAGCTACTTCGGTCTCTTCAGACTCTTGGCTCTGTCTCCTCAACTAAGAGATCTGTCAGGCTCATCTGATTTTGACCTCCCTAGAATACGTGTGTGTATATATCTATGTACACACACACACACACACATAAATACATTGTTTTAATTTAGCAGAAGAGAGAAAGCTGAAATCTATGCTGATGAGAATAGGAGTAGATGTGGGCTATCACCACTTGCCCAAATTAATGTTCTTTGAAAGGCTGGAGATTTGGTGACAAAGATGCTTTTGAAGGTGAGTTGCTTTTGAGGGTGGTGTTGAAAACTGGAGAATTCCTTGAAAATATTTATAAAGATCAATGATCAAACCCAGACAAACGGGAGACGACGGCTGCTCAGAATCATAGTGAAAAGACTTGCTGGGACTGGTGACCATTCAGTTCAGATCAGTGCAGGAAGGCAGAGGACTCAAGAAAGGAGGTCACTGGAGGTGGGAAATAAATGCACTTGACAGATATACTGTGGGTTTTACTGTATTGCAGGAAATTTATAGTTTGTTAGGATATTTGGGAATGAATTAACGGTAGGTACCCAGAAATCTAAGAGAATGAAATGAGGCAATTAGCAACTTCAGGGAAAATTAAAAGTTGTACAGGAATAAAAGGTAATCCCTGTGGTCACTTATCCAGGCCCAAAATTTACATAGTGTCATGTCATTATGAATACTGATTTAATAAAAAGATGAAATACCACTGATGAGATGGCAGGAGTGGATGCATGCGTTGTGTGTCTACCATGTATAAGCCCTGACTTTCATCTCTTTGTAGCAGGTAGAAAATATCACGCACTTAAAAATCAAGAAAGAATAATATGAGCAGGCTTTGTTTTATTTTTAGAGTTACATAGATAAATGACAGAAAAAACCCAAACCTTATTACTTTGAGTCCGTAAGAATCAGACAAGTAGTAGTGAGCAGAAGGCTGCTAGTTATTATTCTTCAGTTTGCAGGTCTGTGTACATGTATTAGTTTAATTGAGCTGAAAATAAATTAAAACAAAAGTTATCTCAACATCAAAAGTACAATTAGAAGCTTCAATGTGTCTGGTTAAGAGCTGAGAATCTGTCGACAGGCCCTGGTTTAGAATCCCGTCTCCACCAGTGATTAAGTTGGGCTTGAACAAGTTACTTCATCTATTGATGCTTCAATTTCCTAACCTGCAAAATGGAAAAAGTAGCTGTATCTTCCTCACAAGCCTGTTAAGGGGATCCAGTGAGGTAATATTTGTGAAATGCTTAGTATTGGGACTGAAACATAGGATGAGCTATCTTGTGGTCCATTATAGTGAAAACAAAAATAAAAGGATGTCAATTCAATGTTGTTGGTATCAGACCTTGGCTTCATTTTAGAATCTATACTGAAGAATCAATGCCAAGAACACAGAAATATCACTCTACTTTAAGCATTTGCATTAATGCTCCCTAGATTTAAAATATTTAATGAATTTTAAAATATGAGTTGGTTGTTTTTTGATTTTTTTTGATGAGGAAGATTCACCCTGGGCTAACATCCGTTGCCAATCTTCCTCTTTTTTTGCTTGAGGAAGACTGTCCCTGAGCTAACATCTGTGCCAATCTTCCTCTATTTTGTATGTGGGATGTCTCCACAGCAAAGCTGATGAGTGGAGTAGGTCCGTGCCCAGGATCTGAATCTGCAAACCTGGGCTGCAGAGGCGCCATGTGGAACTTTAACCACTTAGCCATGGGCTGGCCCCCCAAAATGAGTTATTATTGATACTCCTATCTGCTTAAAGAAATGTTTCCTTAGCACATTAGTTGGATTCTAATTGCCCATTTTATTCAAAATATGTTCATTCAAACATTTTTTTTCAAAGCACTCAAAACCCTGCAATGTGATTTTTCAAAACCAGCCGTGTGGAGAAACAGCTGGCCTGCCCAAGCTTCCTGGCCTAGTTGTGAGCCTGAGTCTGAGATGAATTACCAGAAGAAAAGTTGGCCTGCTTTGAATCTTCCAGACAGGAGGAGTTTGTTAAAGGAAAAGTGACCTTGAAGGACATTGCTGGTGTAAAGAATAGTTCATTCCAGTTTCCACCAATTTGTCAGGCGCTAGGGAAAATATAAGCCATATTAGCCTGAAGGCGTCAGTTTATCCTATGGAGCCACTGCAAAATTATTCCAAAATATGTATTAAAACCAGCAACAAAACCAAAAAATCAAACTTTGTCCTATCTTTCCCTTATTTTAGTAAACTTGTTGGGGTTTGCTGGTTGTGAATATATACTGCTATGTAGAATTTGGTATTGTAAAAGGACCAGAATTATCCTGAGGAAAATATATCCCACTAACCCAGAAAAAAAATAAGAGAAATATAACAATGAAAATTTCAGGCTACATATTTTTTTTTTTTTTTTTTTTTTTAAAGATTTTATTTTTTCCTTTTTCTCCCCCAAAGTCCCCCGGTACATAGTTGTGTATTCTTCGTTGTGGGTTCCTCTAGTTGTGGCATGTGGGACGCTGCCTCAGCGTGGTCTGACGAGCAGTGCCATGTCCGTGCCCAGGATTCGAACCGACGAAACACTGGGCCGCCTGCAGCGGAGCGCGCGAACTTAAGCACTCGGCCACGGGGCCAGCCCCCTCAGGCTACATATTTTTAAAATATTTAACCTATCATGAGCTCCTCAAGGGCAGTGGCTCTGACTTTCTTGTGTGTGCCTCTCACTCTCTGTAATGTCCAGGACATAATCAATGTTCAGGGAATGTTTATTTCATTGACTTAAATGCTGGTTTATAATCTTTTCTGGGGACATCTTATTTTCCCTGTGACTCTGAGGCTGTCTTGATGAATATGCAGCTTATTCGTAGTATTGTACCGTAAAGGTCACCATGACAAGGCAATGGAGAAAATATGAATATAGGAACTTGAAGACGAGTTGATTCATTTCACAAAGGTAAACACCAAATGCTGCATAACTGTCTGCTTTTAATTAGCTTGTCAAAAGATTTTGACAAAGACCTCCAGTGGATTACTGAGCAAACCCGGATGCAGATTACTTCTGTTGAATCATTTATCGTCTTTCATAGCTTTTAATAGAATTGATCTAATCATGCTCATTCTATTCTCTTATCAATTTTACACCCCTCTTTTGTTTACATTTGTAACTATAAGGTTTTGTAGAGATAATTTTGCTGTCTCCGTGTTTGCTATAACTGCTCTCAGCTTGAACACATACTTTAGATCTCTCCTGATGTTTTTATTTGGGTCTGAGTATGATGTTTCTAGTCATATTTATACTTTTATTCCTTTCCCTTGGTTTTTGATAAACAGTTTTTTATAGCACTCATTTCCTTCTTCCATTTACTGTTATAACAAAATAAAAATATGGTCATTTTTTTAAAAAGAAACTCTGGAAGATAATGCCTTTAGTATAATATCCAATTTCCCTGATCTTCGCTTTCTCATAAATCTTTTCCATCCCTTTCATCCTCATTACAAATAAGAATGAAATGTTTCTGAAATTAGCAAGTTATCCACAGGATGAGCTGATCTGATACAAATCAATTTTCATCTTCACAGTATTAAATGAATTAATTCACCAAAGTAGCTTGCAAGATAATGAAAGCAAAATGCAAGCAAAGAAATTGAATGACCTTTAACAAGCCTCAAATAGAATTAAATGTCAATGTCCTGAAAAGGAGTTCCCTCTGTTTATTTCTGGCAGCTACACGTTTTACACGTTTTCGCCTAGCCAGAGGCGGATGGGGGGTTGCTGGGTGATTCTTACACCTTGGCTTTTACTTCTGGTGAAAGTTTACTATTCCTGAAAGGACCACAGTGTATGTTTTATCTGAATGATTCCTTTCTCTTGAACCTCTCAAAATATTATTTTTTTTTCAGAAAAAGAAATTATTTTACCAGGTATTGCCTTTCACTTGGCCTGTGTAAAAACTACTATTTAAGCCAGCGTTGGTAATAGCATGTCATACAGGTATTTTACAAATGTCACAAAAGTTAGAGGTATTTTTTCTGATCAGACAGAGTAGTCAAGCTGTTAAAGTGCTGAACAAATCAACTTCAATTGTTCACATCAAAATGAGAAATCTTAAGAGAGTGAAGCTTAAGAATCGCATCCAGAGAATGGGGAAAGAACAGGAATGAATAGAAGTAGAGATAACAATAATAACAAAAAACCTAAACATAACGTTTGACGAATAAAGTGAACTGGGTTCTAACATCAAATTATTAATAGTCCTCCAGCATGTTATAATTGATTGCATACTATATAGTATATGAACAGTTACTTCTAACTCCATCAATCAATTTTATTCTGCATTGGGAAATTCTTTTTTTTTAACAACCACCTCTTTTTTTTTTCTTACTGAGGAAAATTGTCCCTGAGCGAACATCTGTTGTCAATTTTCCTTTTTTTCTTCCCAAAGCCCCAGTACATAGCTGTATATTCTACTTGTAAGTTACATTTGGAAATTTACATATCACTCTTCGCTGATCCCTCATTCTCAATTGTAAAGAGGGAAGACAAAAAGAAAAATAGGAGAAATTCAAGCTAGTCCTTCACAAAATTATGCCAGTGTAGAAGAGTTTCTTATGTACTGTTGAGTTGGATACATACACATATAACAGCTTCTTCCAGGTAATGCAGATCTCCAAAGGAACAGACTTGAACCAGCGTCTTGATCCCCATTTCAGAGTAGTAGTCAGGTGCTATGCATCAAAGTGGAAGAATCAACTGTTTTCAGTGTAAAAGAAAAGAAAAGAAGCATAGAGAATCAGGCTTTGAGCCACTGGATGTCAAGAACAAAATCTTGTGCCTATCAATGCAATGGCAGTTTCATCTAGTTTTTTTGAAGATCTAAAGCACTTCTCCTTCCACAGCTATATTAGAACTGAAAAATTATGTTATTGATAAATACTAAAACTAAAATGCATAGACAGAGAAATTAGGTTCATCTTACCTACTGAATTTCAGAAACTTAGTCATTTTATTATGTTTAAAATATATTCGGATGGATGATATACAGTTTTAAATCCCGTAGGAAATACTACTAATTGGCAGTGTGGGCATATGTAAGCAAATGTTTGTGCTTTTTTGTTGTTGTTGTTGATTTGATTATTTTTTAATTCAGAAAGATACCTACCTAAATTCACTCTGCAGATCTCTTTGATTAGGAAAAAAAGAGAAAAAAATAAAAATATGTATTGAGAACCTACTATGTGAAAATCACTATGCAAGCACATAAGGGATACAGAGAAATGGAGGACATAGTCCTCTTCTCTGAGAATATTAAAAAATATATTACTTTATCAATAGCATATGCACAAAAGAAAAAATTATAATAATGAGTAGTGTATAAATTTCATTCATATATTAATTTAGGAAATATCTATTGATCACCTGCATTGTATAAGAATCCAGTGTTGACTATTACTTCTAAAGTCCCTACCCTTGTAGTCTTCATACATTTTGGTGTGATTACACAAATGAATATAATGTAATGGGATAAATGTTGTATCAGTGGTTCAAGAAAGAGACATTACAACCAGAAGGACCTACAGTCAGAACATACCACATAGTACTGGGGGGCTTTGGGGAGAAGAAGAAAAAAAAAAGAGAGAAAGAGACACAAATTTCCATTGACATGGTTCAAGACTAAATTTATTCTGCAGACTGGAAGTTGGCTACAATAAAAATGTTGATAGGAAGGGGAGAACAATCCAGGAAGGGAATCAGGATAAGCGTATCCCCCTTGTCTGAAAATCATAGTATTGAAGATATATTATCTTTCTGATTTGAGTATAAGCATTTTAAGTCCTAATATTTTAATGGCTTTATTGATTTTTTTAAATTTATTTGTAAATTCTGCCTCACCTAGTACAAGGTCTTGGACATAACAAGTGTTCCATAAATTTCCGTCAATTGCATGATATATTTTTCTCCACTATGTATCTATTCTTAAAACTTTGTTGGCATCCTCAGATAGAACTAATTTCAAAACACAGATTTTCATGAATGAAATACCTTTGAGCATGACATATGATTTATATGAGCTTTAATTTCCGTATCAACAAAATACAATTTTAATTTTTAACACGTGTGTGTTAAAATATTTAATTCGAAATGCATATAATATGCCCCTAAATTTTGCTTGAAATATGGTAGCCCCATATCTTCTCCTCCTCAGCTGAGCTCCTTACTTAAAGCTCGACACCACTAACACATTCTAAGAGCTGATTGCGTTGTAAAAGACGATGTTCTTCAGTCTGAACATTGACATTTGTATTAACATTTTGGCAGATTACTAAAATTAATTACTCAGTATATTTTTTCAATACTGCAAGTTCTAACATTTGTATATCAGGATTACTTGCATATGTAAAAATCCACATTTATTGCCAAGATATGCCTTAGAATGTGAAAGAATTTGAGAGGAAAATGCCCTGTGAAGAAAAATTTGAAATAAATCCATTCAATATTAGCATTCTTTCTCCTTCTAAAATTGTATCTTTTCAACTAGGGCTGATTTTTGGAGATAGGAGAATGTATTGTGTAGTTCTCAGGGCCAAGAGCAAATGGAACTTTGCCTTACTAAATTCAGTGATTTCAGGAGCAGGCACCTAATCTGGATATTACATTTTTGTGTGATGGTGCCTTTTCCCATCTCATGCACTAGGCATTTAGTCCTAATGGATGCTATTTGCAGACACTGCCTCACCATAAATAACTGTTTCAATGAGGTCAGGACCCTTTGTGTTCAACTTGTAGTCAGTGTTCCAACTGAATGGCATCTGTGCTTATAACTTGCTTCAGGGGAAAACACACACACACAAATCTCAACTGTTCCAGAAACCACATCTCCATTCTCTACATTGTTATTTGTGTCAAGACAGTTTTGGTCAGAATGAAGCAAGGTAAATCAAAGATGACAAAATTCCCCATGTTTTCTAGTCAACAATCAAACCGTGTTGTGCTCTGCTGTATGTCTGCTTGCATCCATCCTACATATTTTATATATCTTCTCATTTATTTCTGAATAACTAGACCTAAATTTAAATTTACAGACACGGAGCATGGAGCCTCTGGGTACGTTTAAAATACAAGGAAATAAATAAGCATTCTTACAAAAACGTCATAAAAATCACGAAGAAGCCCAAGTTTCTTTGTACATAAAAGAAAGAGAGAAAAAGGCACCCAAGCCTGAAAAGAACAAATAAAAATTTAACCAGATTGAAGTAAAATTGTGGTTTCATGAAATACCCTGTGTTACAGAGGAGGGGAATAGCTGCGTAGTAAAATAGTACAGAGAAAGACAAGGCTTAATAATGATACTGAACTTGTTAGTTTAGCACATAGTAAATGTGCCCATTACTATCAATAATTTATTATTGCTGGTCTTATAATTATTTTAACTGCTAAGCTGATTCATTAAAATCTCTATATAAGTTAATAATCTTTGAAGGAGTCATTAATATTTCTTGAATCTACTTCATATAAAAATTGTAAAACAATATTTTCATAATTGAATCATAACTGAACAAATATCATAACTGGCAAAACAAATGTAACAGATCTGCATGTTCCAAAGTAACATCCTATTCAAACTCATATATGACTATGAGTATTGGACTTCAGGCTGTTTCTAGGAAGAAGAGAATTTTAAGAGAACAATTTGCCCAGGTAAATTTGTTGTACTCCATTTTAGAATAGTACGGAGAAAACAATGATACCAAACCTGTTGTGAAGAATAGAAAAGTTTGGCACACAGTAAATGTTCCTATTTTATTGTTATTATTTTAATTGTTAATCTGATTCATTAAAATCCTTGAAGAGTTTAATAATTCTTCTAGCAACTATCAACATCTCTTTATAGTCCATTACATATAATAATTTTACCCAATCTTGCCATAATTGAATAAACAAAAACAATATAATATTAATACTTACAAATGATTGTGGATATTGGACCTTAGGATGTTTCTAATAAAAAGGGAGTTTTACAAAGAGAATTGTTCCAGGTTAATTTACTGTAATGTGAGCAGAAGAATTGAGAAATTTAAATATGAAAAGATTTCTCCCTTTTTTTTAAATCTTTTTTGGTTTTTTTTTTCTGCCTTATCTCCCCAAATCCCCCCTGGTACGTAGTTGTATATCTTAGTTGCAGGTCCTTCTAGTTGTGGCACGAGATTTCTCTCTTGACTGTTTTTTTAAGCATGTTACTCTTTGAGTTCAAATGGAGTGGGGAAAATGGCCACATTCACACATGAAAGTTTTCCCTTATAACTAAATTTATATTTGTATGATTAATTTTAAATTATATCTTTATGAAAAATAAACTATAGTCAACTACATGTAAAAAAATCATAAATCTAAATCTATATTTTTTCTGACAAAGAAGTAATTGGACAATATATAGATTAGGAAAATTCTGAGACTCTTGTCCCCAGTGAAAAGTACTAACATTCTTATTAAAGTTTAAATAATTTGTCCTTTTGTGGTTATTCTAGGTATGAATTATTAAATATTTACACTGTATTATTTATTAATATCTTGGTTTGAGTAACAATTCTCATGTATGATCTTCTTGATGTTTTATCTGTAATTACATTTTCTCCCATAAGAGAAAAGTTCATAATAGAAGATAGAGAATTCTTTCCTATGGTTAAATGTTTCAAACGTCAGAATCCTGTAGAAGCTAATTATCAGTGTTTCAAACTTTTTTAGCTCAGGAAGGAAAAGAGCACCCTGGAAACCAGTGAATAGAAAAAAATTGTAAAAACCAGACATTTTTTACCAGTAATTTAGAAAACAAAGCTTTATGCTAATAACAGTAGGTATTTATTTTCAATTACCTTAGGTAATTTGCTTTCCTTAGCTGCAGGAAGCTGGTTTCCAGTAATTAATATTGCTTTAAAATTTATCTGGAGTTCCTTCTCAAGGAATTCTACCTAAATAGCATAGAATTTAGAAATTAATGACCCAATTTAGGAAAAATACCCTTTAAAATCCCTAATTTAGATGATTGCTGGAGTTAATTCAGAGAAAAAATACAGAGCAAACAATGAAACATGACAATAAGAATGAAAAACATCATTTAAGTATATTTGTGTGTGTGTGTGTGTGAGTGTTCATACATATATCTTCTGATTCTGAGTGTTAACAATGTGTAGCTCATTCCTTTCATGCTATTGGAGAACTCAACCAATTTCCAAAGGAACTAATGTTTCATAAAAAATTATTGATAAGACAGAGAACTGAAAATATGACTCATAAAATATACAGCTTCAGTGCTGGCTTTGTCATTTCCCTGCCTTGATGGTTTAAGAAGAGTACTTACAGGTAATCTAATTGCTTCTTCTTCTTCTTTTTTTTTTTTTGGTGAGGAAGATTGTCCTCGAGCTAACATCTGTTGCCAACCTTCCTCTTTGTTTTGCTTGAGGAAGATTGTCCCTGAGCTAACATCTGTTGCCAATCTTTCTCTATTTTGTATGTTGGACACTACCACAGCATGGCTTGATGAGCAGTGTGCAGGTCCCCACCTGGGATCCAAACCCACAAATCTCAGGCCACCAAATCAGACCATGCAAACTTAATCATTATGCCCCTCTAGTTCCTTCTTATTCAAAGTGTGATTCATGGACAAGCAACATTGTGTAACCTAAAACACAGAATCCCAAGCCCTGCCTGAAACCTACTGAATCAGAGTCTGCATTCTAACAAGGCCCCAGATAATTTGTATGCACACCTTGGTGTTTCAACCGATTTAGTTGAAACCGTAATCCCAAAAGTAGGGGGTACAAGAGCTAAGGTTGAGCAGCAGGAGCAGATCACGGAAGGCATTGTCTGGCATGCGTAAAGATGTATGTAAAAGAAACCCTCACTCAGAGGACTTTAAAGATAAAGACATTTGTTCAATGTCCAGAGTCAAGGTGGACTACAGGGATGGTAACTTCAGAGGATGAGTTAAGTTTCACTGAAAGTCGTGTGGCCTTCATTCTCAAGCTGGTAGCATGACGGACGCAGCTCTTCCAGGTACCACATCGAGAGATGCTGTCATTTTCTCCTAAAAATCTTTCCTAGGAGAAAAGAAAATTTTTCCAAGAATTCCCTCGAAAGACACTCATTGCTTCTCATTTTCCAGGGACCACGTGCCTATTCCTAAAACAATGAGTGGCAATGGAAAAAGAGGTGACCTTGATTGGCTTAGATAATCAACATCAGCCCCAGAAGCTCAACTTGAGGTCACCTTTCCCTAAAACAAATAGGGTTAGGTTAAAAATTTTAAAATAGGTGTTCTGTTGGTATAGAAGCAGGGACGAAAAGGACTTTTGTAGACAACTTCCACCTATAGTCGAAGTGGAAACATTGAAAGATTTTTAAGCAGGATAGTAACATGATTAAATCTGTTTATAAAAACATATCGTGGAAGATACATATTGAGTACAAAGCAGAGAAACAGCTGTTAAGAAGCTATTATAATTCAAGTGAATATAGCCTAAGGATCTAAACCAAAGTAATTGTAGAAACAGAGAAGAGATGGACTTGAGGCACATAGTATTTAGGAAGTAGGGTAGAAAGAGACCAGTGACCTAATTGAGTGGATACAGAAAATGTGATGATAAGCAGAGGTCTGGGAGGGTTTCTAGGCTACATGGATTAAATATTCCCTAAAATGTAGAAATTATGTGTCTTTTATTCACAAGAATATACCCAAGCCCTAGCACAATTAAAGATATAATCTAAGTGATAAATAAATATTTATGAAGATAAGAAATGAATGTGTCATCAACTGAAGGCATTAATGCAGGTAGAGAAGACCTGGGAATGAATAGAAGTGCCTGTTGGTCTGTGGAATCATGTTGCTCAATAGACAATTAAAAATTCAAGTCTTGGGGGAGATTTTTAAGACCAAGTTGGAATACTTAGATAACTTCTAGTTCTTTCTTACTTACAATCTCTGTTTTTACTTGGTTCTTTTCCTTTATGTTTTTTCTATCCTAGTTTCTCCAACAGGCTTACATAGCCATACTGATGACATGAGAAATCAAGATATTGAAGGCCATTCAGGGCAAAATCATGGTCTCTGAATTTCGCAACCCGAGACTTACAGACTTTGTATACTGTTTCAGTGTAACCATGTTGTCTCCTGTGAGGATACAATAATAAACCAGGCAAATTCCAAAAACTCATTTCTGAGTCACATTATAGGATGATCTAACATTATATTTTCTCATAAAGCTGCATTTTTCAAATTCTGTTTCTTCTTCCCAGAGTGTTCTTAATGCCCTTATCTGCCAGCTTAACTTTTATCCTCATCCTTGAAGTTTCAAATAAATGTCACCTGTATTCAATTCTGAAATTTCTATTGGATATCTATTATGTAATCGTAAACCATGCTAGGTGCTGCAGTTACAAAGCTAATGAGATATAATCTTCGTGTTGGAGAAGCTTACCATGTTATGAGGAAAGCAATGATGATACAAAGTACGTGAAAAGGATTATGGATGTGCATTGGATTTTCTGAGAGTCAAATGGCTGCTAACCTGACTTTGGATGAACAGCTGAGTAGCGTCAAGGAAATAAAGTGACTCAACATTGAGCCTAAATTCTGAGATAATATGTGAAGAGCAGGGTCAATCCAGGAAAAGGCGATTGCATGAGCAAATGCAAGCAAGTGATAGCTCACACTACATGTGCAGAATGGAGTCTGAAGATTGGGAGTAGGTTCTCTTTTCTGTTTATATATACATGAGGGATGAGGCAGGAATGGACATCAGCTGAGGCTAGAAAGATGGCCATAGTCCAGTTCATGGATGGCTTTGAATGGCAGGTCCGTTAGCTTGGCATTTATCAGATAGCTAATGAGAAGACTTCTTTTTCAATCTCTCATTCCCCCTCCAATCCCACCAGACTGATTTCCAAATCGTTCTTATATTTTACTATAATACCAGATGCATAGCACTGTTAGAACACTTACTGTTATTTGTTTTCATTTTTCCTTACTCTGGGTGTTTTGTCCTATTTATTTAGTCTATTTTTATAGTGCACTGCCTACACATATTGGAGCTTCAATAAATGTTTCTTGAGTCTATTGATGTGTACCTCTGCAAAACCAAATTTTCTTGTGCTAAATATCTGTTTCACAATTCACCAGATTGTTGGACTCTTGAAGTCAAGACCTGACTCCTTTATTATTGTACTAAGTTGTACAGTGATTATATGTATGCACACATACATGCACGTGTATATCCCTCAATAAATTTATAACTTGGATTAAAGATAAATGAGGAAGGAGATTAATTCTACTTTTTTTAAAAAAAATTCATTATACCAGGAGAAAAGCTTTAGTTTCAATATTTTGTATACTTATAATATAATTAGCTATATTCCTTTCTCACTTGGGAAAAAAAAGAGACGAACTGATGGAATAGCTCCTAGATTTCAACCTTCTCCATTACCGTTTTTATATACTCCTTCAAACTCTTCCCCAGACTCTAAGGGAATTAAGATAAAATAAATGGCCACTCTGACTTGCTTGAGTAGTTCTGATATTTAATAGCCCATCTGCATATATTTCTGTTACAGAATCTATTGACCTAATACAGACATTAGATTAACCTTCAGGTAGAGTAGATAGAAGGAGCTATTAAGCATGCATGGATGGTTAAAACAGGTATACAAGCAAAGTTTATAAACCAGCACGAATGAGAAACACCCTGACTTATTAAACAAAACTGTTTCACCACCCCATCAAGATAGCAAACACTTAATAGATTATATTCTGTATTTTAAAATACTTTATTCAATGGTTTTTCAGTACATTGCACAAGCAATAGCCCTGTCAGACTGTTTGAAAGTTCCTGGAAAGTGTTAATTGGCAGGAATCTATAGAGTCAGGAGTATAGTCTTGAATACCGTGCAGATTAGTTCTTGACCTAGCACTGTACAAACTAAAGGAGAGCAAAATATCAAATTATTTTAAGAAACAGATTATATCTGGCAAGTGAGCTCACTATGGATTTTTAAACTATCAAAAGACAAAAAAGAAGCTTTGTGAAGTTACCTTATATTCTCCCTAAGTGTACATTTTATAAAAGTCAAATCAAAAGCGATGCCGTTGAAAAAGCTAAGATTTTGGACAAAGATGGTCCTTAGTTTGAATCCCCATTCACCCACTTAGTAGATAACCTTGGGTAAATAGGTTAATATCTTTATACCTTCTCTCAGATTCAAGGTGGGTTGATATTTCCTACCTTGCCTTGTTGTTGTGGGAATTAAAATAGCAATAAAAGAGTAAGAGAGAAGCCAAGAGAGGCATCATGTGAAGCAGTATGCACTCAACCAATGGAAGCTTTGTTATTATTGTCAAATATATCAACTTAGTGTCTTGGTTCACCTTGGACACTATTGATTTTTTAAGTAGGGACCATTAGTATGCAACATAAATTGAGTACCTGGTTCTTGTTAAGACTGGGGGTCTTTGAGAAAGTTA
The DNA here is from genome assembly GCF_037783145.1 of Equus przewalskii. Taxonomy (NCBI): domain Eukaryota; kingdom Metazoa; phylum Chordata; class Mammalia; order Perissodactyla; family Equidae; genus Equus; species Equus przewalskii. Next base: position 46,180,063 of record NC_091839.1, read on the forward strand.
TTTAATTTCTTCATAACTTTGGCTTTTATGTGGTATAAGGAAAATTGAGAGAAAAACGTGGTTTGTCAAAATGATTTACTAGGTTTTTGTTGTTAAAAGCTCAGCAACAATAATAGAAAACTACCGTGGTACATACTAGATATTAGGCACTCACTGTTTTGTTACATATAATTAATGAATCCACAAAAAGTTTCTATGAAAGAATTAGTATTATTATCTCCATTTTGGATTTGGGGAAACTGAGCCACGAAGCTAGGAAACTGGCCATGGTCACACCGTCAGTAAGTGGTGGAACCAGCATTCATTGCCAGTTCCAAAGTCCATGCTTTAACCATTACACTGTACTGCCTTTCAAGTGTGCTTTGTTTCTATAAGTAATTTTATTTATATAAAATTTTGTAGGTGTTTTTTTTTCAATGCAAATCCCCAAACTGGGAATTATAATTCCTGTCAATAGATTCATGTTTAAAAATTTTTATATACATTACATTTTGAGAGTCTTGCTAGGATAATTTCAGCATTTATATCATTCATTCAATTTATTTGCAAAAATTATGAAATGGATTATCTCAGATTGAATGTCTACATGAATGCATAATCTCATATTTATAAATACACTTTTAAATTTCATTTCACATGAACTTTAATTTTATAAAGATTTCAGGGCATGGATTCTTAGTGATAATTGGAAACTCGTTTATAGTTTTGGCAAAGATGTCATTTACGGAAAAATATGTCTCAGAGATCATTCTGGACCAGTGAAATTATGTATTTTTTAGTATAAGAGTTAGACATATAACTCCAGACTTGTCTGATGTATGAAAGTAAGAAGTTTAGTTACTTATAAACTATAAAGCAAAGGGGTAGTATTTTGGCAATTTTATTATTAAAAATTTTCTATCATCTCAGTGAACAACATTACAATTGAAACCTTCTATATTAATGATAAGAATCAAATAAGATTCATTTAATAGTAAAGCAAAATATAAAATATTTCCATTTTAAAAGCACCAAACTGTTTGAATGATGATATGGTAATAAAAGTGCTAAAATGTAATAAACCACCGTATTTTTATCTGCCTGACATCCTCCATACTCTTTGGTATGTGTTCCTCCTCTTCTAATTACTGTTGGCTTTAATCGCTTTGAAAAAACACACAGATGGCTTTGAAATATAGGCTATTACACCTGCTGGTGAAATGAAGTCTTCAATCCATAGGCTCACTCCCTCAGGACCAGGGCAGGCAGGGCCACCATGTGAGATGATCAATCTAGAGTTGGCTAAATTTCCAACAGGGGTAAAATGAACCCTAGACATGTGCGCCCCAGGCTTCAGCCTTCCCTAAACCCTTGCCATTCTGCTACAAGCGAACACCTTTTCTTTCTTTTATGTATGTCCTGACCCCAAAGATCTGTTGTAAGTTTGCTGAAGCCTTGTTCACTTTGCGATCCAACTTCTACAAGACTGATACCAATGTTATGAATTATCTCCACACCAACCCAATGGCAGAAGGTCCTGTTCTAAACAAATTAATGACATTGTATGAATGCAATGCCATCTACCTGAATTCTCATGCCACCCATGCCTAAAACATCCTGCTCCCATGGTTCACTGACACTCTACATTCTCTTAAACCCTGGAATGCAGTATATTAGACTATGTCTCTGGCCAACCCAGATCTAGATTCCCAGCCAAATCCTCATTGCTCAATGGGACAGAGATCTTAGTATGCCTCAAATCCAGGTCAGCCTTGGCTGTGGTAGGATATATACCAATGATGAATTAAATTTCAGGAAGGTAACATAAGCATCTACATCTTCAATTATTCTTAGAAACTATGAATGTTAGCCAGGTGGTTAAAATAAACACATGCAATTTAAGTCTGCAAAAAAGATAATTAGAATTTGCAAAGTCATACTTTCACATTTATACATAGGTCGTTAACCTTTTTCCTACAATTCCAACATTGTAATCCTTTTTTTCAAAATTATATCCTTCTTTTTATATTATTTTGCACAATCCTTTTTTCAATATACTCTAAACAGGATTTTTTCTTGAAATCAGTAGTTGTATCTATATTTTAGTAATATATTATGAGTCATCTCAGATTAGTCAGGTTGAGCTTGCCAAAAACATGTGCCACAGAGAAATAATTAAGAAATTGAATGAAAGCTTTTGTATAATAAATCCTTAGTCATGAGAAATGGAATAAAAATGTGTACAGGTGAAAAAAAGAGAATATAACAAAGATAGCTCATTCTAAGAAAGTAAACATTTATGGAATAAATGGAAAGAATCACTTGAATGGTGTAAGTAAGAGGACTGCCATGTGATTGCATTTCATAAGAAGAAAACTGCCCTATTTATATATTATTTATTTTCTATTTAATTTCTAATACTATCAAAGTGTAGCAAGTATTGATTTAAAGTATATTGTAATGTATTTCAACATATAATAGTCTGTTACTTAAGGTAAATTTGTCTTCCACCTCATTTTATATTTTAGCTCAGAAAAGATCCTTTCCCGCAAACTTCAAAGGGAAAAGAAGTCTGTGTTTCTGAATTTCAAATTTACATTAGTATTAAGCCATATAGAAAATAAAAAATGAGAACTTGGCCTGAATGTATAACTTTTCCTTCCCACATTCAGCTGAAATGAAGGCCATGCCAGGATTAGAACATATTCTACTCGCAGTGATGAATCACCGGTGCTAAGAGCAGGTACAGAGGCAGAGCCATTAGAGAGATGGATGAATGTATCAGTAAGTAGAGGCACACGTGTCTGCTGATGGGAAGGTCACAAAGCAAACATTAGCAATTAAAAACAATCATACTTTCTCCCACACCAAAGCTTTCTCAATAGTGACTTTTGACAGGTACAATCTGGCTCCCATGCGTCTCCAGCTAAACCTCGGGGACAGTTTTAATTCAGTACACAAACATGTCCACAGATTTGCCTTTCAAGATAATAGAAACAACTTAGACAAAGTGTTTAGCCTTTTTGTGTTTTGTATACATTAGACTTAGTCTCTTTCCTGAGTAGACAAATGAGGTGACTGGTCTTCGAAGTACTATGTCACACAGCGGGTGTAAAGGAACCACACATTTTTTTCAGTAATTATGGGTGTTGCTCCTTACTGGCATGAAAAAATATATATATATTTTATATCATATATCATATATATATATGATGGAGAAGCCACTCTTACACTATTGGGAGAAAGGAGGAAAATGAATGGCCAAAGAGGATGAAGAAATTACACATCAGTTTCCCAGCTGGCATATTGTTTGTCTTATTGTTTTATTTGGAGGCTCTGGGCAGCCCCTAGGCTAGGAATTGATACAAATGTCAGGACAAATGATGCATAGGCACCAATGGGTATGAAAAGAAAAGGGGAGTTATTATTTACATAGTAACCTGCAAAAGGGTTCTCCAAAGAGAAGGGCTCAGGTTAGGTCTGGAGGGAAACAAGAGAGATGAAAGTGGGTGATTTTGATGTCGATTTTGGCCGAGAAGTAGGGCTGTCTTCTTATAGATTTGCTCAGATGTGGGTCAAAGGGGAATGGAGAAGCATGGGGATTGAAAGCTGTCAATGGTCAAACATCAAAAATTACACTTATTTTAATATTACAAATAATCAACATACTATCAACATTCTAAGTGCTGGGATAAAATAGTTATGGTGGAATTTGCTTCTACTGAACAACGATAATTTTTTATTTAGAATAATTACACTTTGCTTTTTCATAGCATTTCTAAGAGATTTTGCCCATGTTAACTTAATTTTTTTCCCCAAAGGCCCAGCACATAGTTGTACATCCTCGTTCTAGCTCTTCTATGTGGGATGCCACCACAACGTGGTTTGATGAGTAATATGTAGGTCCACGCCCAGGATCGGAACCAGTGAACCCCAGGCCACCGAAATGGAGTGAGCAAATTTAATCACTTGGTGGCCCCTATGTTAAATTATTTAACTGTCGCTAAATCTGAAAAGGACTTAGACCCAAAATTATTTTCCCATTAATTTCTTCTCCCTCATTAGTTGCAATATTACTGAATAACTTCCAGTTAAAAAATAGATCTTAGAAATTATTATCTTCTTCAGGGCTGGCCTGATGGCACAGTGGTTAAGTTCCCATGTTTTGCTTCTCGGAGGCCGGGGGTTCGCCGGTTGGGATCCCGGGTGTGGACATGGCACTACTTGGCAAAAACCGTGCTGTGGCAGGCGTCCCACGTATAAAGTAGAGTAAGATGGTCATGGATGTTAGCTCAGGGCCAGTCTTCCTCAGCTAAAAAGAGGAGAATTGGCACTAAATTTCCTCAAAAAGAAAAAAAAAAAGAAATTATTAACCTCTTGAACCAGAATTTATTTTACCAGAACTCTGCTGTTCCTAAAGAATGGTCAATTGAAATTATTTGCATTCATAGAAACTGGGGTTAGACCTCACAACAATTTTCACAGCAAATAGTAGAGAGAGTTTGAGGAAATATGTGCAAAATACGCCAAACATAGTAATAATTGTAAAGACTAGGTATCTTAGCATGCTTAATATGGAGTGATGGGCATAGACAGAAAAGAAACTTGACATTTATTAAATCCTGTTGTGTATCAGACACCATGTCAGGTGTTTCACTTATTTTTCCACACCTCTTCCATGTAAAGTAGGGTGTCATTTTTCACTATTTTTGAAAAGGCTGAGATGCAGAGAGATTAACAAATGTTCTCAAGGTTACTCCTATACAAAGTTAAAACTAGGATCCACATAACTTTATTTTTTTTATTTCCTTTTCTTTTTTTTTTTGAGGAAGATTAGCCTTGAGCTAACATCTGCCACAAATCCTCCTCTTTTTGCTGAGGAAGATTGGCCCTGAGCTAATATCCTTGCCCATCTTCCTCTACCTTTTTTTAATATGTAGGGCGCCTGCCACATCATGGCTTGACAAGTGGTACGTAGGTCTGCACCCAGGATCCGAACTGGTGAACCCCAGGAAGCCAAAGTGGAACGTGCAAACTTAACCACTGCACCACCTGGCTAGCCCCACATACAATTTTAAAAAACCATGCTTTTTGCATTTTCGCATTTGGCATGCCAAACTGTATTAATATACAATCTGGGAAATGATGATATTTCCATAAAAGGCATAGGAAAATCACTATTTGAGGTCCTATATAGTCTATTTTAATCTTAGTTTAGTTGCAAGTGTCTGAATTTCTACAAAAGGAGCTACATAGCTCTCTCACTGTTCTTAATATTGTGCAGGCTATTGTCATATTTATTATAGATCATCATGGTTTCTGTATATTTTTCTAGATGATCATAACAAACTCACTCAACTTATCATACTTAATTGTTTTCTTCCTTTCCCCAGAACATTATATTAAATCCCATTGACAATACTATCAGTGACCATTTCCTAAATTCTATGAAATTCACCAATTCTCTGATAACTCTTATTTATAGCAATTTTGAGCACATGTTGTATTAATTTTCTAATGTCATTGTAATGAATTACCACAAACTTAGTGGCTTAAAACGACACAAATTTATCTTACAGGTTAGAAGTCTGAAACACATGGGCTGAAATCAAAATGTTCACGTGGCTGTATTCCTTCTGGAAGTTCTAGGGGACAATCTGTGTTGTTGTTCTGGGTTTTGGTTAGTTTGTTTTTGTTTTTGCTTTGTTCAGCTACCAGAGGCCACCTCCACACCTTGACTCATGGTCTTTTCCTCCATCCTCAAAACCTGCAGTTACATCGCTCCCAATTCTGCCTGCATCATCACAGCTCATTCTCTGACTTTGCCTCTCCTTTTTTCTGTCATTTATAAGGACCTTTGTGATTACGTTGGGCCCACCCAGATAATTCAGGACAGTCTCACCATCTCAAAATCCTTAACTTAATCGCATCTACAAAGTCCCTTTTGCCATGTAAAACAATATGCTTACCGGTTCTAAGAATTAGGATGTGGAATCTTTGGGCATGGGAGAGAATATTATTCTACCTTCCACACATAGTATTTAATATGCATTTTTGATGTACTAATTTTTTAATACATAAAATGTAAGTATTGCCTGTGGTGTTGATATCTTTGACTAATTGATTCCATGATATTAAAGTAGTGTTTTAATCTTTACTGTCCAATATTAGAAAGATGAGTTGTGGAAAGCGTGCTGGACTTGGGGGTCAGAATAGCCAGTTATTATCCATGAGCTGCTTCTGCCTCCTCTTTGCTAGATTATAGAATTTCATGGAGTTTTAGTTTACCCATAGATTAAACTAGACATGAAATCCCTTCAAGCAAACATATTTTTAAAATCTAAAAATTCAATGTTTTCTATGTTTATCATTCTCCTGAGTCCCAGATCATAAAATAAGTTATCCCATATACCTGGCACATATGGTCTGCCTTTCAGTTGGCGTAATAAAAATTGTGCTTAGAACTCCTGGTCTTTAATTCAAACATTTGTTTTTGTTTTTTTAATTTATTAAAATCTTTGTCTTAGTTCAGGCTGTTATACAAAATTACCATATTCAGAGGTGCTTAAACAACAAACATTTATTTCTCACAGTTCTAGAGGTTGGAAAGTTTCAAGATCAAGGTGCCAAGAGGTCTTGTGTCTGAGGGCCCCCTTCTTGGTTTGCAGACATCCGTCTTCTCATTATATACTCACACGGCAGAGAGAGGAAGCAAGCTCTGTGCTTCTTCTTATGACGGCACTAACCCCGCTCATGAGGTCTCCACTCTCATGCCTGATTACCTCCCAAACGCCCTACCTCCTAATACCATCACAAGAGAGGTTAGAATTTCAACATATCAATTTTGGGGGCCACCAAACATTCAGTTCATAACAACTTATGAAACAAACAAATACTAAAACGTTTACCAGAAAGACATTTAAAAATGCCCCTCTTTTAAAACATTCTCTCTCGTGCCTTGCTATCCAACTTTAACTTTGGACTACAAAATTATTTCTAAGACATTCAGTTTTAGCAACAGTGAAAACAGAAATAAAAAGTCTAGTTCATATAGCTAGTATAAGTTGGAATAGGCTTAGTTATCCTTCCTAAACAAGTGACCCAACACCTCAGTTTCTCAAAGAACCAATACTCATTTGTCATGTTACGTTGCCGTCATTGACTTGCTTTGGCTCTGCTTCATATTGTCGTAACACTGAGACCTTGGCTAATCAAGCAGCCCTTAACCAGAACTTGGCCTGTGTTTTGAAGGGTATAGAAAATTTTGGGGTGGACCACCAGTTGAATGTGATAACATGTATTCAGAAGTAACACACACACCACTTCTCAATTTCATCTGGCATAACAAGTTGCTAGGATCAATAGGCCTACTCCTGATGCCAGCAAGGTGATTGTTTCTTCCTCCTTCGGGAAAAACATTTTAAGTTTCACAGCCAAGCCTGATAGGATAGGGCAGAGGTATGTATTCTTCTCTCAGGAAGGGCTTGCATATATTTGGGAAAATACATTCTATCATACTTTAAGAAAACTTTTTCCATTGATTCATTATGAAGAATTATTCTACTTTACCTAGGTTATAGGTTTTTATTTCTTTTCCTCTTACAGCTCTCATAAATTTGTGTTAGATCATATCTTTTACCGTAGGTTAGAATTTTAAGCAAAATTAATAGTGTATTAACAACAATGGTGTAAGATTTAACAGTATTCTAATCTCATTTTCATATTCCTGTTACTTTTTTAAACCTAATATTTCCTCTTTTGAAAATTGAAATGTAATTTACAAACAATATAATATACTAAATTTAAATGTATGATTTGGTGAAATTAACAAATGTATACATTTGTGTACATTCCAGCTTAATGATAATACTAGAACATTTCTTTGAAAAGATTTTCTTGTATCCCTTTGTGGTTTCCTATCCTGAATTCCAGCCCCTGGCAACCATTGATCTGCTTCTAGTCGTATAGTCTTAGATTTATTAGAATGTTATATAAACTGAATTATACTGCATATAGCCTTTGGTGTGTGAAGTCTGTGTATCAGTAGTCAATTGTTTTATATTGCTGAGTTGTATTTCACCATATGGGAAAACCACAATTTATTAATCCATCCTTCAATTGGTGGGTTATTGGATGGTTTCCAGTTTGGCAATATTATGAATAATGTTGCTATGAACATCTTCATACAACTCTTTAAGTAGACATATATTTTTATTTCTTTTACACATATACCTAAAAGTGGGATTTCTGGGACACGTGGTAAGTGTATGATTAATGTTTAAGAAACTGAAGAACTGTTTCTGCCAGTTTTTACTTCACATATATTGATGCTCTGCTGTTACTTACATATATATTTATAACTGTTATATTTCCAAGCTAGACTGATTCACTATCATTGTGAAGTTACTCTTACAATAATCCCTCATTTTAAACTTATTTTGCCTGACCTCTTTAGAACAACTGAAGCTTTCTTACGACTATTCTCTGTGTAGCATCCTATTTCCAATCTCTATTATGCTGTTTGTGTTTGGATTTAAAGTGCATTAGGCAGCATACAGTTGATTCTTACCTTTTATCCAGTCTGACAATCTCTGCCAATTGATTGGAAGGGTTAATTTGCATTTAATATAATTACTGATATTTTTGTGTTTATTCTGCAAATTTGCTAATTTCTCTTTGTCTCAACTGTTTCCATTCCTCTATTCATCTTTTCTTTTATTATTTTGTATTATTTTTTTTGAGACAGATTGGCCCTGAGCTAACATTTGTGCTCATCTTCCTCTATTTTATATGTGAGATGCCTGCCACGACATGGCTTGATGGGCAGTGAGTAGGTCCGCACTGGAGATCCAAACCAGTGAACCCCAGGCTGCCGAAGTGGAGCACGTGACCTTAACGGCTATGCCACTCGGCTGGCTCCTTGTATTAATTATGTCTTAATGTCTCTTTGTCTTTTAACTATTGGGTTCTAGCTATCTTTCTTTCCATTATTTTTCTTATACTTATTTACTTAGTGTTAATGTAGAATTGCTTCAGGAAAAAATTACAAACATTAAAACAGTATTATTTCTATTTACCATGATTCCTGTTCTTGAGCAGAAATAGGGTTTACCTTCTCTGTGATTTCTTTGCTACTAGAGATACTCATAATTTTCAACTGCTCTGTGGCTTTGAGTTCCATACTGAAATTTGTTTATTAGTTCTAACAGTTTTTGGTGGATTCTTCAGGGCTTTCTATATATAATATCATGTCATGTGCAAATACAGACAATTTTATTTCTTCCTTTCTGATTTGAATGCCTTTTATGTCTTTTTCTTGACTAATTGCTCTGGCTAGGGATTCCAGTGCTATGCTGAGTAAAAGTGGCCAGAATGAAAATCCTTGTCTTCTTTCTGATCTTAGAATAAAAGCTTTCAGCTTTTAATCATTGAGTATGATGTTAGCTGTGGGTTTGCCAAATATGGTCTTTATTATGTTGAAGAATGGAACTTCTGTACCCAATTTATTGAGAGCTTTTTATCATGAAAGGGTGTTTGTCAGATGCTTTTTCTGCATCTATTGTGATGATCATATAATTTTTATCCTTCGGTCTGTTAATGTAGTATACCACATTGATTGATTTGTATATGTTGAACGATTCTTGTTTCTCAGCAAGAAATCCCAGTTGTTCATTGCTCATGGTGTATGATCCTTTTAACGTATTGTTGAATTTGATTTTCTGATATTTTGTTGAGGATTTTCATCTATATTCATCAGGGATATTGGTCCATAATTTTCTTCTCTTGTAAGTGCTGAGTCTCATTCTTTCCATGAATGTTGTGTTATAACATTTTCCCTTTACATTGCTTTTCCAGTACTCATCTTTTATCTCTACCATCTTTAGCACTGATGGCTGTGATTTCCAGCCTATGGTTTCTGTAACCATAGCTCTGCAGGCTGGTCAATGCCCTGGAGAAAGGAAGATTCAATTCTTACTCCTACCATTTTAACTTGTTTGAGATTAAACTCTCTTTCTGTTTCTGTCTACTCTTGGATGCTTCTCAGTGTGTTTAAAATGTTCTTTTAATGTTGTTCTACTTTACTATTGTTTTTATTGAGTGATTGCAGGACCACTTCATTTCTTCACATTTACATGCTCTCTTCTTATTCATTTTTTCTTTTCTTTATCTTTTTTGACTGTTGCAGCCATTGTAAAATTTGGAGGACATTAGGCAATGTATAAATATGCTCACAAATGTTTATATGTTCAACATTTATTAATATATGATTTGCATTAAAAATATTGACACAATGAAACATATTTCTCATAATTTAGTGGAGAGATTCTGTACTAGAAAATAATATGAATATTCTGTAAGTATTGTTATAGAGGAATTTATTCCATGATGTCAAAGCCTGGAAAAGGATTATCTAGCCATTCCCAGGTGGTCTGAAACACTTTGGAAAATTGTGACATGATTTGAAACATGAGATGTTGATATCTCTGGGTGTCACCATTGTAGCTTCCATCTGGAATTTCTTGGGGCTCATCACTTCTATTATAGCATGCCGCATAATCTTGCCCTCCTACTGTGTAGCCTCCACTCCTTCCAATTTCTCTTATATTCTAAATTTCATGACTGACATATCTTGACATCTTTCTTCTTCATTAAATGCATTCTTGTCTTATGTCCCAATCTCTTAGTTATTTTAATACTGTTCCATGTTATTATTAGATAGATTCATACAATAAAGGGTATGATCCTGGTTGCTAGAGAATCTGAAGGGAGATTCCCAGATTAAACTACCAAACAGTGAGTACACAATGATAATGATTTTAATGAACTTTGGGAATGTGCTGAGCCCGGTCACCCACTATTCACTTGTTTTCCACTATGTGTTTATTAGTGCTGATGAAATACAGAAGCTTCTTTATGCCTCCCGAAACCTACCGAGAATGAAATCACTCTCCTTGTCTATACATCCAAGGCCCCAAACAATCTCATATGGCCTCAGAGCAGTTTATCTTTCTCTCCTTAGCCACCATTATGTTACCATCTCTATGAATCTCCTTGGGAGGTACCAGTTAGAAAGAGAGAAGCCACATTAAAGCAAGTTGTTTGAAACACCTCAAGGATGAGAAAGGGAAGAGATTTAAAGGAAAATGGTGAGATGAAAAAAAGTCAATATGAGATTTGTAAAAACTTGTTGACAGAAAGGCATTCAAAGAAAATCTCCACACAAGCATAAGATCAAGAGTGTCCTTGCTAAGAGTGTAAAAAAAGTGTAAGATGAGTGACCAATGAGATAAGAAGTTCAGAGTGTTGAGAACAAGTTAAGAATATAGGAGTCAGAGAATGCAGAATAGAGATCAAACCAAGAGCAAGTTAAGAGTCTCTGGAAGGCCGCTCAGCAGGAAGGAAGTGTTGAAGCTTGATGTGAGCCTGGGAGGTCAGCATATCAGTCATGAGGAAAGTCATCCAGCCAAAAAGTAGAGGATATTGGACACTTCTGATAATTGTAGTTTCTAAGATAGAAATTTTCTACATTTCTTTTTTAGGAATAAGCAATCCTGAACATAAAACTAAAACATAGAAAGCTATTTTACTGAGTGCATTATCATATTTGCTCTATCATTTAATGTACATTCCTGATGAGATGCTCTATTCTGATTATCATTCTCTCTGCTAGCACAGTGCTACTGTTTATACTTAATTATAGCAACATCTTCTGATGAACCTTTTTTTCTCCTAAAAGTCAATAACCTCCCCTTAGAGCTGCTTATTAAATTCTCTTTTATGTAGCATACACGTTAAATATTGTACAGGGATATTGGCCTAGTAAAAGCTTATTTTTAATGGCCTATATTGACTTTGTTCCTTAACTCAGTGTTATTCAGGAGGAAGAGAGGAAGAGTTCATTTTACAAAGTGAGTGGAACCACAGTAAATTTTGCCGAGACCCAGTTTTGAACTCCTTGTTCAGGAAAAACTTTCACTGAAAAAAACCCAAAAAGTCAATATACCTAAAGAAAAGAGAGCAAAATTAGAGGATCAGAGAATACATATGAATAGTAGCAAAATACGTAAAGAGAAATAGCTTATTATTCCTTTCTTTTCTTTTCTTTTCATTGTTTCTTTTTTTGGAAAACAGGAATGCATTTTTAACTCAATGGAGGAAATTGGATTCTGCTTGAAGCTAATTGTAATAACCATGTTTCTAGTTTCTGTATTTGATGATTTGGCATCCTTTCATAGACCTTACACCAATCTTCACCTTTGTGTACTAGCTTAGGTCTAGCTGTGTCATTACTCCTTTCACGAGGGCATGCAGTTCATATTGTACAATAACCAATCACATTTAAACATATCTTCATTCCTTGCCTACACCAATAAGAAGCTTCTGCTTTTCCCCCTTTCCTGCCATAACTACGAGAAAGGCTCTAGCCCATAGTTCTCTCTCTCACTCAGCCTACCCATCTGGCCTTGGTGCTTCATTGTCTGGCTCTGTGTGGGGTGCCGTGCCTCTTGTTTCCAGGGACCTTTGAGTATATTAAAACTTCTTCCTTCATGATGGTCATTTCCACTCTGCACGTCTTAAAATACATGGTTAAAGAGAATCCCAGATACCTTTAAAATAATAATAGTAAAGATTGGTAGGTAAAAGTTATATTACTCTTGGACATAGTATCATATAAAGTACCATATAGATCATCCAATTTGCACATATATACTTACGAAAAAATTTACATCCTATAATGAAACAAAGGGGTAGGTTTAACTTTATGTTTTACTTTATATCTTAAAACAGGTGTTTGAGAAACTTCCATCGTAGGAGGAAATAACAGGCAGCTATCCAAAATTTTAACCATCTCCCCAGTCCTCTTTTCTTTTACTTAATATTCTTACTTAACATTCTCCAGGAAATATCTAGTTCATTTGGCAAAAATTACCTTAAATTTTCTACATATCTACTTCTGCATCCATCCATAATTTTCATATTAATGTGAGGTGCGCTGAGACACAGAGTTCCTGATTCTGCTCAAGACTAAATCCTCTACTTTTACATAATACTTAATTTGTTAGTTAGTCCTCTTTCATGTAGCTTTTAAAATCTCCCTGTGTGTGTGTGTGTATATATATATGTGTGTATATATATATATATAACCTGTATTAAGGTCATTTATGTATTTTTATAAAGCTTTATAAATTTCTCCATAAAAGGTTATTATGTATTTGTTAGAGTTAATTCAATATATTTCAAAGTCTGATGCTGTTATAACACCTATTTTTATGTTTGATGTCTTAAATACTTGCGGCTTATATTGTATGTTAGACTAATGTGACAGTCTTGATAAACTCTCTTGTTGATTCTAAAACTTTTGCTAAATGTACTACTGTATTTTCTATGGAGATAATTTTATCATCTTTGTATAAAGACATTTATTATAACTTAATTTTTCTTCTTATTTGATGAATAGGATGTCTTGTAAAATGTAGGAGATGAAAATATCCTTACCTCATTCCTGATTTTACAGTTAATGCTTGCAACTTTTAAAAATTAAATTTTATGTTTGCCACAATTTTTTAAGATTTATTCTTATCAGATTAAGAAAAAATCAGACATGAAATTTGATCTTTTTCAAACTTTTTCTGCATCTATTGAGCTGTTTTTGTTTATTTGCTTTGTTTTGTTTGTCAAATAACACATGAAATTATATTGATAGATTTTCTAATATTGAAGCAACCTGTATTTCTGGATGAAAACCAAATTTATTATAATGTGCATTCTTTGTATATATTTCTTGATTTACCTTGAGATAATGTGTTAATATTTTTGTATACAATTTTATGTCAGAATAATTTGTAAAATCCTCTTTCTCTGACTTCATTTGCTCTACGTGGTGTTGGATCTTTTTGATCTTTTTGAGTGCATCAATAATTTGTTCCTTTACATAACTGCATGATCTTATGTTTTTAAATACATGATATGGAAATTCAAAGGACATAGAGCAGCCAAAACTACCTTGAAAGTATCTTGAAAAAGATGAACAAAGTTGGGGGACTTGTAGTTCCCAATTTCAAAACTTATTACAACCTACAGTGATCAAAACAGTGTAGTACTGGCTAAGGATGGATATATAGTCCAATGAAATAGAATTGAAAGTCCATCAATAAATCCAGACATCTATTGTTAATTGATTTTCAAGAAGAGTGACAAGACCATTCAGTGGGGAAAGAATAATCTTTTCAAGAAATGGTGGGGACAACTGGATATCCACATACAAAGGAATGAAATTGGACACTTATCTCATACTACATGCAAAAAATTAACTCAAAATAGATCAATGACCTAAAGATAAAAGCTAACCTATAAAATCTTAGACAAAATTATAGGAATAAATTTTGTATTTGGCAATGGATTCTTAGATGTGATATCAAAACATAAGCAACAAAAGAAAAAAGCTAAATTGATAATAAAAATGATGATGATTCCAAATAGATAAATTTCATCATGATTAAAACTTTCGTGTATCAAAGGACATTATCAAGAAAGTGAGGGGCTGGATCTGTGACCGAGTGTTTAAGTTTGCACACTCCACTTCGGCAGCCCAGGTTTTCACCGGTTCAGATCCTGGGCGCGAACCTAGCACCACTCATCAAGCCGCGTTGAGGTAGCAGCCCAGATAGCACAACTACAAGGACCTACAAGTAGAATATACAGCTGTGTACTCGGGGGCTTTGGGGAGAAGAAGGAAAAAACAAAGGATTAGCAACAGATGTTACCTCAGGTGCCATCTTTTAAAAAAAAAGGAAAGTGAAATACAGCCTACAGAAAAAAAAGAAGTGAAAGACAACCTACAGGATAGGGAAAATATTTGCAAATTATATAAAATATATGATATCAGATATCATATATCTGATAAGGGATATCCAGAATACAAAAAGAACTCCTACAACTAAATAACCCCCCAAAATTTTTAAACCCAATTAAAAAAATAGACAAAAGACTTGAATAGACATTTATCCAAACAGTCGACAAGCACATGAAAAGATGCTCATCATCATTAGTTATTAGAGAAATGCAAATCAAAACCACAATTAGATGCTATTTCACAACGATTTGGATGGCTATAATCAAAAATATGAAAAATAATGAGTGTTGACAAGGATGTGGAGAAATTGGAACCCTCATATATTGCTAGTGGGAACATGAAATCATGCAGCCACTGTGGAAGATAGTTTGATGGTTCCTCAAAAAGTTAAACATAGAATTGCCATACAATCCAAAATTGCTCCCTTAGGTGTATACTCAAAAGAATTGAACACAAGTACTCAAACAAATACTGTACACATATGAATGTTCATAGTAGGATTATTCACAATTAATTACCATAAAGCGGAAACAACCCACATGTCAAACAGTGGATTCATGGAGAAACAAAATGTGGCATATGCATAACAATGGAATATTATTCAGTAATTCCTTTTGGAATGAGTCACTGATAATGCTACAATGTGGGTGAACATGAAAACAGGCTCACTGTAAGAAGCCAGACATAAAAACTCACACGTCATGTGATTCCATTTATATTAAATATGCAGAATGGGTAAATCCATAGATATCTATGGAATGTGGAGTGACTTTAATGGTGTGGGCTTTCCTCCTGGACTGATGAAAATGTGATGGAACTTGACGTAGGTGGTGGCTGTAAACATTGTGAATTCACTAAATGCTTCTGAATTGTACGTTTTAAAATGCTTAATTTTATATTATGCAAATTTCACTTCAATAAAAATAAAGTAAATTCCAAACCCAATTGTTTTTCAAGTTAGTCATTTTTCCTTCTACATAGTTATTTTTCTCCTTCACTCCAGGCTAAGAATAGGACACAAAAATTTCCTTAACATCTTCCTAGTGTAGTTGTTGCTTACTGTTTTCCTTCCTAGATTACTCATTGTGGATCTTGCTTTAGAGTGATTCCAGATTTATGCTGATGTTTCCATTTGAGCAGACCCTCAAGTCTTTGGTCTTTCCTCTGCATCCAGCCTGTATCAGCCTGAGCTTCAGGAAACCAAGCAGTATGTTTTCCCCACGCAAGGTGCTGTCTTCAGGATTCATCCTTTTAAGTCTTGACCTTTGAGATTTCCTCCTCCTCTACTGCCACCTCAGCTCTGATACATCTTACGTATGTTATATTGCATTTTAGGAGTTCTGTACCAAGTTTTCTTTTCAGGTTCTCTAGGCTACCAGATTTCCAGAAATAAGAGTCTACTACCTTGCCATTTACTTGTTCTTCAATTGTGGATCCTGTAAATATTATTTCCAGGATCAAAATTATTTTTTATTGCAAAACATGATTTTAGTTTGCAGAATTCAATAGACAACTTTCTTCCCTACCCTTATTTAATCTTTCTCTTATATCTGTAGATTTGCCTACTCTTTCCTCATCATCAAGAATTACACTCTCTCCTAATTTTCCTTCTATCTGTGTGAATACTGACTCTTTCCTTATCTTTTACTTCTTTTTCTATACCAGTGATTCTCAACTCTGGCTATACATCATAATCACCTGGGAACGTTTGAAAACTATAGTTGTGAATACTTAATATTAAGCCTAATAAGCCAGAACATGTGTTGCTATATCTGTGCATCTTTATTTATATTTTTAATCCCTAAGTCACTTCTGATAAGCAGATCTACCATGCCATACATCTTTTCAGTTAGATGACATTTACTCCTGGGTAATATTTAACTCTCTATATACTTCAACTTCAGTAAGTAAAACACTGAACTAATAAACGTTTAACATAAACTATTGTTCTTCCTGTATTGTCTACCCATTTTGCTATCTAAGCCGAATAGTTGGTGGTTTTAAATACTTCACATTCTCATTTACTAAATGCACATTTTGGCCATCATTGGGCAGCATGAAACAATGAGTCAATTTCTGAAGACAAAAATATTAAAAATTATGGAATTTAAGAATTTAGTAATAAAAGAGATCATCTAGATTAAAGCTACCAAGTTAAAATGACATAGGAAGAGTCAGGAAAGTCAAGTGTAAAACCAATAGTCCACATCCAGAGAGAGAAAAGGTTTGTCGGGTATAGAATGAGATAACTCTGAGCTCTTAGACAAATGCTTCATTAATGTGTAAAACTTTTTTGTGGTCATTTTCAGGAGTGTGACCTGAACATTTAAGTAAGAGCATGGTCAAAGAGAGGCTAACGCCTCCTGCTTGAAACCCCATTCACTAAGTGGTGCTAGAGGTTCTCAAAAGTTGCTTGATATAAAATGTTACCTTACTTTTTTACTTCTAAGTTTGGGGTTAGGTCTTCACCACTGTTATGCTATCTAATACAGTTTTCAGGGTTTTAGATCCTTGACTAAGAGACAGTGTATCCAGAGATGAGACAGAAATGTTTTCAATATAGATATGTTGTCCCCATATGGGACATCTTTGTAGATTAGAAGGTTTATAATAAACAATTGGATTTTGTTGAACCAGATTTAGAAGTTATAAAATGTGTCTGTGGATTCTCTTAGTGATGGTAAGGACAGAGAGAACAGGTATGGAAGTCATGAGATTTATGACATCTTTCTCCTTTTAGTGGTCCAGGTAGTTGTCCATTAGCTTCTGGCATAATGGAGTGCCTCTCACTTGGATATCAGTTCCTGGTAAACCTCTTCTGGGTATAAATCCTTGGAATTCCATGATATCTTTGTGGATCTGTGGGCATCATGTAGATTGCCCAGATGTTCCAGCTTCTTAGGAGTTGGCACCTCTGAGGGGTCAGAGGTTCATGGGATAGTAACTACAAAGAAAATGTATTAGCCTCAAGATTGTGTTCCCGAGTGAAGAAGCACAGTGTGAATTATAGTGCCCACACTGTAGCTTCTGTGCTGTAACATGTATTAGCTCAGTTCACTAGAGTCCCTTAGTGACATTTCTGGTACAACCCAGCCTAACAATAAGAGTACTTTTATTCCATTTTCCATTATTCCCTGTTTGTCTCCATCCAGGAAGATATGGGGGCAGGATGTTGATTCCGCCAAGACGAGATTAAGGTATTCTGGTATCCATGCATAATCTCATCAAAATGCCATGCAGTGGCACCCCAATTTTCCCTAATTTCTTACCTCTAAGAAATATAATCAAATGGATTTAGTGACCAACAAGACCTGGCAGGTGGGGTGAGAGAAGAGTCTAGAATAACATCCATATGTCAGACGTGAAAGGGAGAGTTGATGGCAGTGCCACCATAGACAATATCACAGAAAACTTTATGATATTGGGGACTAAGAAGAAAATATTTTGTGGTTTAGGTTCTGCTCCATTATACAAAACTGTAATTGTACATTTACCATTATTGACAATGTATGTTCACTTCCAGCTTCAGTATTACCATATATTGTTTTATCGCTGCTCTCAGGGACAGAAACAAAGTTCTTCTCTTTATTTCACAATTTAATGTGCAGGATATTTTGAAGTACATTGTATATGACTTCTGTCACAGCTGAGTATCAGTTTAGTTCATCATCACAGTGAGAGTATTAGAGTTTATGTACAGTAGACAAGTAGTAGATGAAACTGACTGATCCTCTGAGAATGATAACAAGAGGACAGATAGAAACTGGATATACTGAAAGGTGAAGGTTGTAACAAATTTTATTGTGTTTTAAAAGCATCACAAGTCAAAATATGTGGTATTCCAGCTTTTTAGATGCTTCTTTTCAAAATAATTCTCAATAATTATTATTTATTCTCTCAACATTGGTTGGATTACTGTGTTTCTAGCATTTATCTTTATCATATATTCTAAATTTAATGAAACTACTTAATCAAATGGTATTTCTTTCCCAAGAAGTAAATTTTAAAGAGATTTTAATAAAACTGGCTATGCATACAGGTCTTAATATAAAGTAAAGAAAAAGCTCACTTTAAATTGTGTATATCTCACATTTGAACGGTTTCGTCTACTTCAAGGATTGCAAGTGCTAAACCTGTTAGGTTTTTATTAGCATTTCAATTAGTGGTTTCCCATCAATAGAAAGCAGATAGCCTGGTTCTCCTGCTATTTGTGAAACAAACACTAAAAATAAAGATATCTGATTCAAATATTTCTGAACTAAATTTGGGTACATATTAATGAAATATTGGCAAAAGCATCTTCCAAATTTCTGGCACAAAATTGCACCCACATTGTCGTCTGTGAACCACAGCTTGTGGGTATTTAAGAATCCACAGGCAGTCTAATCTGCTGAAAACTCTTTTCGTTATGTACAATATCTTCCTGTATAATTATAGACAGTTACTCCCTCTCTTCCCTGATCTTCTCACTCATACCATAAGGAAAATTTTTTTTACAATTTTTAAAATAATTTTTACAATTTTAGCTTGTTTCGGATTTTAAAAAAATTGCAGAGATAGTTCACAGAATTACCATATATCCCACATCCAGATTCCCCTGTTAGGAACTTCTAACACTAGTGTGGGAAACCTGTCACAAATAATGAACCATAGTGATACATTCTTATTGACTAAAGCCCACACTTTGTTCAGATTTCCTTAGTTTTACCTAATGTTCACATTCAGGCCCAGGATCTCATCTAGGATATCACATTGCATACAGTCATTTTAGGCCCCTCTTGGAGGTGACAGTTTCTCACTTTTGTTTTTGTTGACCTTGTCGATTTTGAGGAGGACTGGTCTGGTATTTTGTAGCATGTCCCTCAATTGGGAGCTATCTTTTGTTTTCCTCATGATAAGACTGGGATTATGTATTTTTTGGAGGAAGACCACAGAGGTAAAGCGCCATTTTCATCACATCATGCCAAGAGTACATACTATCAACACAACTCATCACTGTTGATGCTGACCTTGATCAGCTTGCTTAGCTAATGTTTGTCAGGTTCTCCACTATAAAGTTACTCTTTGGGCTGGCCCAGTGGCAGAGTGGTTAAGTTGCTGCTCTCGACTTTGGCAGCCCAGGGTTTTGCTGGTTCAGATCCTGGGCGTGAACATGGCACCGCTCATCAGGCCACGTTGAGGCGGCTTCCCACATGCCACAACTAGAAGGACCCACAACTAAAATACAAAGCTATTTACTGGGGAGATTTGGGGGAAAAAAGCAGGGAAAAAAAAAGAAGATTGGCAACAGTTGTTAGCTTAGGTGCCAATCTAATAAAAAAAAGTTAGTCTTTTTTTTCACCGTTTCCATACAAGATTCTTTGGAAGGAAGTCACCTCACTTAAGGAATACTTGATTCAAGTTCTCCTTCATTATGGAATATCAACATAAATTATTTGGAATTTTTCTGCACAGGACATTGATCTAATCCTCTCCACTTATTTATTTAATCAATCATTTATTTATATCAGTATGGGTAATGAATTTTTATTTTATGCTTTGAGCATAATCTAATACTGCTTTATTTATTTTGTGGTTCAAGTTGTTCCAGTTTAGGCCACTGCGGGTTTTTTCAGTTGGCTTTTGTGTCCATTTGATTTAACTCATCATTGTTTCTTTTCTTGTTTGTTCTTTTTTGTTGGTTTTTTAGTGCCTTACAGTTGACAATACAAGATGCTTCAAGATCTTCTTGCATCTTGCCTGGCCCAGTCCTAGAATCAGCCATTTCTCCAAGGAGCCATGATTCCTTTTATTGGAGAATGGTATTAGAAACCAAGATTTGGTGCTAGTAGGCTCATTGTTACCAGTAGTAACCTTTTTGCTAAAAAAAGCTGGAAAATAATTTCTTTTTCTGAATGCATCTGTCTGTGGGCATATAGAACATCTGTGATACTTTGTTTCTTCATTGCATTATTCAGTTCAAATTAATTACAAGTGCTATATGCCCCTTACAAAGGCTCTTAGTTGGAGTTACAGTCCATTTCTTTGAGTGTGTGAGGAACAAAGAGCTGTAGCTAACTACAATATTGAAATGGTAATTGGAAGGAAAGCAAAGGATGGAGAGATGGTCTCTTGAGAAATAATACTGAAGTTTTTGTTACTTTTCTAGTGCTGTATAAAACTTACCACCAACTTAGTGGCTTAAAAAAACCACTCATTTTTTGTCTCATAGTATCTCCACACCAAAATCCAGTGACAACTGAACTGGTTCTCTGCTCAGGGTTTTACAACACTAATATAAAGGTACTGGCCAGGTTGTGGGGGTTTTTTTTATTATTATTTTATTTTATTTTATAGGAAGATTAGCTCTGAGCTGACATCTGCTGCCAATTCTCCTCTTTTTAAATGCTGAGGAATACTGGCCCTGAGTTAACATTCATGCCTATCTTCCTCCATTTTATATGTGGGACACCTGCCACAGAATGGCTTGACAAGTGGTACGTAGGTCTGCACCCAGGATTCGAACTGGCGAACCTCCGGCCACTGAAGCAGAACGTGTGAACTTAACTGCTGTACCACCAGGCCGGCCTCCAGGCTGTTTTTATCCGGAGTTTGAGATTCTCTTTGTAAGCTCATGTGGTTGGCAAACTTCAGTTCCTTGCAGTTGTAGGACTGTGGTTCTAGTCTGTCGCCTCTCTTAGTTTTTAGAGTTCACCCGTATTCCTCGCCATATGGTCCTTCAAAATTCAAAGTCAGCAAAGGAGAATCTCCCTCATGTTGAATCCCTCTCATGCTTTGAATCTCTGTTGTTTTTTTTGTTTTTGTTCCAGCAAGAACCTAGTTGCTTTGAAGGCTTCCCCCAGTTAGATTCCATACATTAAGGATAATCTCCCTTTCCTGAAGTCAACTGTGCCATATCACAAAACTTAAACATGAGAATGAAATCCATGACATTCACAAGTCCCAGGGATTATACAAAATGTGTAGACTGGGCAGAAATCTTGAAGACAATCTTGGAATTCTGCCTACCACAGGTTTGTATGTTGAAAATTTAATAGCCTGCTCTCCAGTTGCAAAAATGGAGAAAGCAGACACTAGGCAGAGAAGAAATAAGCAATAGCAAGATATGTAAGTAAAATTACAAGTAATTCAGGATTAATACAGTAGGATATTTCCAATCAGGTATTTTGTGACCTGAGAGACTATATACATAATTTGGCCTTAATTATGAAGGACTTCCTTCCATGCTAAGCAGTCTGCAATTTTTCTGCAGTTGGTGGAGCAAGGGAGTAGCAAGGTAGAATTTGTTATACTGATAAAACATCCAGGCAACAGCAGAAGTGATAATTCTCATAAAACCAAGCTAGAGTCAGAATCAGTAAACATGTTCAAGCAGGAGATGACAAAGGCCTAAAATAGGAAAATGATAGTAGAAAAGAGGAGGCCTGTGCAATTAGCCTTGAAAATTGGGTAAGGGTTCATAATACCTTCAGCCGTGTAGGCCATGGAAAGATTGCCCAGGAAAGTCATGATCAAAGACACAGGAGAGGAAAATCTTGGGGTCTGTCAGGAGATTTTAGAGTTATTGACTATGAATCATAGGATATATGGGAATGTTTGCAGGAAATTAGACTAGAAAGCTGGAACCAATCATTCTGTAAAGTATCTTGAATAGAAATGTGCTGGAAAAAGTAGCCATTCATTTGCATTTGAGATTTGAGATTATTGAAGTGTTGCAGTGCAAGTTGGTTTTTTTTGAAGATTGGCACCTGAACTAACATTTGTTGCCAATCTTCTTTTCTGTTTTCTTCTTTTTCGTCTCCCCAAAGTCCCCCAGTACATAGTTGTATATTCTAGTTGTAGGTCCTTCTGGTTGTGCTATGTGAGACACTGCCTAAGCATGCCTTGATGAGAAGTGCTAGGTCCATGCTCAGAATCCCAACCAGCGGAACCTTGGGCAGCTGAAGCAGAGCATGTGAACTTAACCACTCGGCCACAAAGCCAGACCCAGAATTTGTTATTTTGTTTTTTTTCTTCAAGGAGAAATCATGAGAACGCTGGAATACCAAAGACTAGAAAGTAAAAAGAAATGCATCAACAATTACACAATTGAAAATTTCATTTAATTGAGGCATCAGGTGACCAGGATTTAGTGTTCAATCTTCCACTTAATAAGTAATCTTGTTCAAATTATGTAAGAAAAGCAGTCATGTAATAGTTTGTATCATGAGGTTTTGCATACATTCTCTTTAATTCTGGCAAGACATAATATTAAATAGGTACTATTTTGTCTTTGAAACTTACTAGAACTTCCCCCGCCAACCCCAGTACTCTACCTCCATGCCCAACCTGGGAGATCATGACAGGGGACAGACAAAGGAACACTATAGGCAAAGAGTGACACAGTTCTGGAGAAGACACTGCCCTCCTCCATCTTCTTTATCCTTCTGTTCCCTTGACTCTGAAGCCAGCCAGGGATTATGCATGGAGTTGCGAGAAAGACTTCTCAGTTTTATAAATGACAGGTTTCTACTTGACTACCGTCATTTCAAAACAGAAACAAACTTTGTCACTTATTGCAATGGAATATACATCCACATAGAAAATACATTTTTCTATTTTTGTTTCTGAAGCTAAGATTTCTGTGAGGGTACAAGCTGCTTTAAGGTATATGCAGGCTACAGAGATGATTACACACTGCACTGTCATTGGGAATTAGCTTGATATACACAGAGTTGAAAGAGAAGTGGGCATATGGCAACTATCTATTTTGTTTTATCAGTCTAGAAAATTTGATTTTCTTTGTTCTGACGTTGTTTGGCTATTTAGATGGATCTATTTATCTGATAATAGTCAAATTTATATGTCACTTTATGTTTAAATTTAGCTTGAGCCAAGGAAATGTTTTTGTCCTCTTCACTTTTAACGTATCTGCTTAGGAATCTGGATGAAGAGAGAATTGCCATGGAAAGGCACAGCAGGGTAGATAGTGAAAAAGGAAGATAAAAGGGCATTTCTAAGTTGATTTTAGAATGTACCAACAAAGTAAAAAAGAATAAATAACTGCCAAAGATATAGAATATAGACCAATTAGTGAGGACCTATAATCAGCACAAACACCAGGACTATATATAAAGACAGAACTCTTTTATTAGAGCATATTTATTTTTACGAGTATAATTTCTAATCCTCCCACCTAGGGATTAGAGATAATGCAAGTGTAAAACTTCTCTTGTTTTCCAGAACGTTCTACATTGCCTTCACTTTTTCTCCTGCTTTATAAAATACTTGAATTTTATTTAAAATTATGATAAGGAAATGGGGTATGAGTGGAGGAAATAATTTAAAAGTAAACAATAATCTTTTTATCTTCAAGATTTAAAGATCATGTTAAAAATCTCCTTATACTTTGCCATTCATACAGCATGTTCACAAGCCTATTTGATTTGGTCATAATAATTGCCATAGAAATAGAGAAAATGCCCACTATTATTACTGATTGGAAAAGAATTTTATAAGACTTTAGAGAGAAATCTTGATAATCTTGCTTTCTTTTAAAATAAATAGACATGTAACTGAGAAGGTCCCATAATTTCTGTTCATCAAATTTCCAGAACCTTCTATTACCTTCCCAATGTAATTTGTCCCTATGTAGCAGCAGCGCATGGCGGCCCTTTTTCAGAGATCTACTCACCTGTATCCCCTTCGCTTCCGATTCTCTCTGGTAGTCCTTATCTGGTAGTCTCCTAGAACAGTTAGAGAAAATGTGGAGGGATCTTAATTCTAAATTTGAAGCCTGAATTTTTCATGGCTTTGCTTTAGTTCCATAAACATTTTCTCTATTTCGTAAATTCTATTCTTACAAAGCAAAAAACTTGCCTTTCAAGGTTCTTGTCTGTGCCATGATTTCAAAATTCTCTCAGATGGATAGGAGGTTGAATTAATTAAAGATAAACTAACCAATTTTAATCTTGCCTAATTAAATGGATCTTTTTGACTGAACGGCGGGAGAGTCACATAGAAGAGAAGCCAGGAAAACAAAACAGAGATTAATATTTCAAAATATTATTCCACTACAATAATTTTACAGATGAGGAAAGTAAGGTTCATCAAAATTGTCTTGCATATAATTTTACAGATAGCTTGAAGCTCCCGTTGGTTAAATCTCATGGAAGGATCTTTTGATGCAATAATCTGATTTATCTCACAGGGAAATATACTTCATTGGAGAAATAGGGAATTTCTGCCCTTCTTTTGAAGACTAGATGTTGATTGGACAGACACTCAAAGATCTTTGTAAGGCAGTAACTGGTATACGGTAGGTATTATGGGAACATTGAGAAGAATGTAACTCCCAGCCCAGTGGTTGAGGAAATTGTGAAGGGCAAGAGGCATATTGAGAGAAGGGCAAACTAGGAAACTGGATAAATAGAGTTTCATATACAGCAATATTCATATACCAGAAGCTGTAAGTAATTTGACCATAAGGTACATTTGGGATGGGAATGGGGAAAAGAAAAGAAGTGTTGGTAAAAGTTGTGGAAAATGAGGCTTGTATGTAGGTCAGGAATAATTTCATGTGTCATTCATTTCAAAGGCAAATGATTTATGATTTCAAGAGACACACAAAAACATGATTAAATCTGTGACTTTGAAAGAGAATTACTGAGGGTAGAATGTTGAAATAAAACTTCTTGGCAGAAAGAACAGTTAGGAAATAATAGGAGTATCCCTAGAAGGAGTGATGCTTTATACTCGAAATAATTCAAGGGCAAGCAGTGTTATGAAGAAAAAAGGGCAGATCAAGATGTATTTAGTGCGAAGAACCAACAGGGCGTAATGACTGATGTTGTGAGAGATTGTGTGTGAAAACATCTGATATCTGGCAGATACAGCTGTTCAATAAATGCCCAATCTCCCCTTCCTTGCAACCTGTGTTGGATTGCCTCTAACATGATTATAACTCAGACCTGTCTGCCATGGAAGTTATGTCAATATAGCTCCTAACTCAGCTGCAGTATGATTTGAAGATCTTTCATTATATAAAAAGCTAAGAAAAAGGAAATCACGTTCATAAACACGTTTGCCTACACAGCACTTGTTGACATACAAATGTGAAAATTCAGACACTTACACAAACATATGTGGGTATTAGATTAGATTACTCAAAATGTGGATGTTATATCTGTAAATTTAGAATGTCAGAAAATCAAACTAGTGTGCAAATTAATATTTGCAAAACAAAAGATTGGTAAGTCTTGCTACTTTTTGTAGTTCTAAATTTTGCACGTTAAAAGCAGAACAGGATATATAGTAGTAAACTCTGATAATATCCAACAAGCAAGATCAGTCAAGTCATTTGTTATTTCCTACTCCCACTCTGCATTTTTTGCATTTGTATTTTTCCATCTGGATATATAACAGCTTTTTTGTTGTTTTTTTTTTTGCTGAAGAAGATTCACCCTGAGTTCACATCTGTTGCCAACCTTCCTCTCTCTTTTTTTTTAATTTTAGCTTGAGCAAGATTAGCCCTGAGCTAACATCCATGCCAATATTCCTCTATTTTGCATGTGGGTCTCCACCACAGCATGGCTGATGAATGGTGTAGGTCCATGCCAGGGTCCAAACCTGCAAACCCAGGGTTGCTGAAGTGAAGTGTGCCAAACTTAACCACTATGCCACGGGACCAGCCCCCTGGATAGATAACAGTTTTAATGGATCAAGTTGGTAAGTACTATCAAAAAGGTGAAAGCAATTTAAATAAGAAAGGAAATAGAAAGAAACAAAGGAAAAGGAAAGGAATATCATTCCACTTGAAGTTAAATATGAACCACAAACCTCCCTCACTGCCTATATGTAGTGTTTATCCTCAGCGCCCTTTCAAATGTCCTCTGCTTCTCTATAAATACTCTTGTTAGTCCCCAATTCACTTGAGTTCTTTCTTTTCTTCTTCTTTATCTGCCCAAATCCCCCTTGGCCCATGGTTGTATATCTTAGTTGTAGGTCCTTCTAGTTGCGACATGTGGGACGCCGCCTCAATGTGGCCTGACTAGCAGTGCCATGTCCATGCCCAGGATCTGAACCAGTGAAACCCTGGGCCGCCACAGTGGAGCATGAGAACTTAACCACTCAGCCACGGGGCCGGCCCCTCACTTGAGTTCTTGCTCGCTAGTCATAATACTGATGCAACTTGGAAATTCCCTTTAGCTCATCTTAATAAAAATATATCTCCAAATGGCCAGGAAGCACCCCTCAGAATGCTGTATTCTGCTTTCTGGTGGTGGGGCTGTATATACATTATATCTGGAAGTTTGACTTCATTACTACTAAATGATTTACATACTACTAAATCCTTTGCATACTAAGTATAGGAGGTCCACCAGCTATGTTACCCTAATCACCTTCATTTTCAGCACTATGTTTACTGATACATTAGCTTGACGTACTATGTTCAAAAGTTTAGGAGGAGAACCGAAGTCCCAAGAAAATTAAGCCAAAATATAAATAGAATTTAAGAGTCACAAAACTGATACCAGATAACATAAAATAGTAAATACTCATGATGATGTTACTAAAATAAAATAATAAATAATGCATTAGGATTAAATAAAAGTTTGTATTTTTTTTTTTTTTTTTTGAGGAAGATTAGCCCTGAGCTAACATCTGCCACCAATCCTCCTCTTTTTGCTGAGGAAGACTGGTCCTGAGCTAACAACATCCATGCCCATCTTCCCCTATTCTATATGTGGGACACCTACCACAGCATGGCTTAAGCAGGGAGTATGTCCATGCCTGCGATGTGAACAGGCGAACCTTAGGCCACTGAAGTGGGGCATGCGAACTGAACTCTACACCACTGTGCCAGCCCCAAAAGTTTGTATTTTAAAGCAGTGGTTCTGAGGCTGGCCTTGTGACCATAGTGGTTAAGTCTTTCATGCTCTGCTTCAGCAGCCAGGGTTTGGGAGTTCCGATCCCAGGCATGGACCTACACACTCGTCAGGCCACA
Organism: Equus przewalskii; assembly: GCF_037783145.1. Lineage (NCBI taxonomy): Eukaryota > Metazoa > Chordata > Mammalia > Perissodactyla > Equidae > Equus > Equus przewalskii. The sequence continues at coordinate 46,207,881 of NC_091839.1, forward strand.
CTGTGATAGTGACCCACATACAAAGTAAAGGAAGAATGGCATAGATGTTAGCTCAGTGACAATCTTCGTCAAGCAAAAACAGGAAGACTGGAAACAGATGTTAGCTCAGGGCCAATCTTCCTCACAGGAAGTAAATAAATAAATAAAGCAATGGCTGTCATTCCTGACTGCATCAGAATCATCTATGGAATATTTAAAAACATAGATTTCTGGAATTCCTTCACTCCAACCATTTCCACAGATACACATAAGTAAGTATAGGCAGGACCCCTAGTATCGGAAGTTTATAATTTCCTAGATCATAGTAAATCACAGCCAACACTAAGTAGCACTGTTTTTAAAGAGCGGTTGCCCCCACCATGAGCACCAGAGATTGTTAATCTTGGCTTCACATTTGAATGACCAGGGAACTCTAAAAATACCAATATTCAGTGGCATTTCAAATTGATTAAAATTGATACCAATATCCAGTGCCATTCCAATTCCAATTAGAATCTCTGGGTAACGGAACCCAGCGTTGGTGTTTTTCAGCTTCCAGATGATGCTAATGTGCAACCAAGATGAACAGCCATAGGGCACGACTTTATTAAATTAAACTACAGTGGAAATAAATCCTCCAAGGTGTAGATATTTGAGTGCTTTCTATGGAATTATCTAAAAATAAAGGACTAGGCCTAGTAATTATCTTTGAATTAATGTTAAAGATTACTGGTATAATTTATAATATGACTACTCACCATATTTGGAGGATAGATACAATGTGTTTAGTATTTGTTGTTCTGAACAATTTACTTATCTCCAACTACCCTGTCATTCATCACCAAATGGTTTCTGAAATGCTAATTGCTTTTAAAACTGAATTTGTCATCTACTCTGGTTTCCAATTACCAGTAAAAACCTATATCAGTTTTAGTATAAAGAATTTAAAAGATAGTCAGTGTCTCAAATTAATTTTAATTAACTTTGAATCTAATTCCATATTTATTATCATCTAGGAAAACGTGACTCTGTGGGACAGCTTGATTTTAGAGCATTCCCCAGAATATTATGTTCGCTTTTTTTCTTTGGAAAAAAATAGAAAGAGATATATAACATGTCATTCCATTTATATAAAATAAATTGTGAGGCAAGACCATGGTGTTAGAAGTCAAGATTATGGTCATATTTGGGAAAGGGAGCAAGTACTCCTTAACAGAGGCAAGAAGGGAGATTAAGGTGGTACTATTTCTTGATCTGAGTGACGGTTATAGAAGTGAGTTTAAGATAATTCACTGAACTGCACAGTTTGCATTTGCACATTGTTTTGTATGACTGATCTACTTCAATAAAAATGTTAATAATACAATTAATTATAAATATGTAACAACGCTCCATACAATAGACAGATGCAAAGACTTACTGTCAATTTTATTTGCTATGAAAAGGAAATTGTGGTTATATAAAAATAAATGCCCTTAGTTTTAGAAATGCAAGCTATTTACTGAAGTATGATGTAAAAAGATATGGCTGCCATTTGCTTTAAAATATGTTAACAATGAAAAATCATAAAAAGGGACAGATACAAATGTGGCAAAGTCTTGCTGAAATTGCATGATAGATACATGGCAGTAAATGGTACTATTCTATTTATGACAGTAGACAGTACTACGGTAATACTCTATCTGCTTTTAAAAATATTTGAAATTTTTATAAATATTTTGCCACAATTATCTAGTTCTCAAAATAACAGAAAATTTCTCCCTTCTCCTGTGTTTCTTAGTACAGTATATAACACCCAGCCCATAATATCAGTTCTTTAGGAAGTAACCTAGATATAATCCTTGATTTCCTCTCCTTTCCCAACGTCTACTCCCACCACCCCACATCTTTGTTATTAGTGCCATCGGGTGGATTCTGACTCCTAGCGGCCCTGTGTACAGCAGAGTGGAACCCTGCATGATCTTTTGTGCCATCCTCTCATCTTCTGGCACTGTATCAGACAATGCTCAGCTGTTATTCCATAGAGTTTTCATGGCTATTTTTTTAAAAAGTGCGTGGCCCGTTGCTTCTTGCTAGTCTATCTTAGTCTGAAAGCTTTGTCCATGATGGGTGACACTGCTAGTATTTGAAATACTGGTGGCACAGCTCTGAGAATCACAGAGCAATACACAGTATGACAACTGATAGATGGGTGGTGTGGTTCCCTGACCAGGAAACAAACCCAGGCCGTGGTGGTGAGAGTGCCAAATCTTAACCACTAGACCACGAGGGTTGCTTACCACATATCTAATCATCCCTAAAGTCCTACTGCTTCCACCTCTTTATTACCTATGGAACCCATCTATGTCACTCACCTCTTTGCCATGGCCACTGTCTAAGTCAGGCCCCAATCATCTCTAACCTGGATTGCTTCAATAACCTCCTTAACTGGTCTTTTCATCTCCAGTATTTGTCAGCTTCAATCAGGTTTCCACACTGGAGCCGGAGATCTTTTTTTAAAGTATATATTTAATCACATTACCTTCTTCAATAGAACACCTCAATGGCTCCCCTACTGAATAATACCCTGGCAAGTATTTAAGAGCTCAATTGATATTTACAGAACAAATAAACATATTATATTTAGATTCTTCCTTAATTAAAATAGGAACTCACAAGGTGTTCTAGAATCTACCCCAGAAACATGCAGGATGTTTAGTAACACTTCAAAATTGGAATTGCCTATGCCCTCTTGCATTTTCAGTTATATATATACATTTAGTTAAAAAACAAATCTCCATGTGCCTTAGATTAGTTTAAAAGCTCTAAAATTAACACAAGCTGCCCTGGTATTGCTCTCTGGTAGCAAAAAAAAAGAAAAGAAAAGAAAAAAGGAAAAGCTTTGGCCAAGGAAGAAACCTCACAGAAGGCCGATTTAGAAGGAAGAGAATAGCCGAGGATGAGAAAGCCAAGAAACTGAGATTCTGCAGGTCTTGATGTGGGGTGATTGAGGGAAATCTGGTCTCATCACTCTGGAATGAGTATGATTGCCACACTTGGTAATGTATGTGCGTTTCTGACATACTCAGCAATGGAGGGGGTTATTAGGCCTTTATGTAGTTTTGTGTACCCTAACTGATGGGGAGGTATATTGATTAGGATAAAGTTGCAGATAGCAGAAAGTGATTGAATATAGGTGAGTGATATTTACAGAATCTAGCAGCATTGGCTATGAAGACTCCACAGGTCTGTCTCATCATGAGAGCTTCTAGTTCTGCCACAATGAGTCAGTTAGGAAATCAGGAAGCTGACATACTGTTGTAAGCTCATGATTCACTCCATCAAAATGCATGCCCTGGGGGCAAGCGAGATGGTGGCATAGTGGTTAAATTCATGTGCTCCACTTTGGTGGCCTAAGGGTTCACATGTTTGAATCCCTGGCACAGACCTACACACCACTCATCAAGCCATGCTGTGGGGGCATCCCACATATAAAAAATATTAGAGGAATATTGGCACACATGTTAGCTCAGGGACGATCTTCCTAAAGCAAAAAGAGGAAGATTGGCAACAGATGTTAGCTCGTGGCCAATCTTCCTCAACAAAAAAAAAGAAAGAAAAAAAAAGGATGGATGCCCTGTGTACTCCTTCACAATCCTATTGAGAACTTTTGCTACAGTTTCCACAAAAAGTAAAGGCATCCATGATTATGCTCGCCAGCAGAGATAGCAGAAGCAGAATAATTGCAGCTAACTTATGCTATTCTGCATATGTCTTTAAAGTCTTTAAAAGACAGATATGATTGGAAGAATCTATATGTAAGTTGGAACAGTAGCTGTAAGGGAAACTGGGCAATGGAGATTTTAGGCATATATTTCAAATCTGAGTCCAGAGAGGGGTTACTCCTAGGGAATTGGAATGAATACCATTGAAGACAATCCAAAAAAGCCCTCCGCAAGGGCCATGGCGATATTTCGGCAGGGACAATTTTTTTTTCTTTTTTCAGCTTCAATCAATAGCTCCCAAAGAAAACAACTCATAAAACTGAGGGGAGCTGAACAAGTAGATAAGGTTCTGGTTTCCCTGATGAAATCAGTGTCATGCTTCATATGATGCATGGATGAATAACATAATGAGTAGAAGCTCAGAATTTTATGTAATTACGTAAAAGGATTTCATGAAGTATTAAGGAATATGCACAGCTAACACCTGGAAATTCTGGAAAAAGTATTCTAGAAAAATAAATAATTCATTTCATTAATTTTTACCCATTAACACTTCAATCAGAGCTACTATTTTCCTAAATTAATTTTAAAAAGATTTTGGAAAATATTTAAATTAGAGAGGAAAATCAGGACGTGTTTATTTTTATGTTTGACTCCCTTTGCCATATGTTTAATAAACACATTCCCACGTTATATTGTTTACTGCTTTTTATTGTATTGGGGCACACTTTTTCCTCTTTCTTCATTTCTTACAAATCACAAGCACTTTGCCTGAATACTAAGAAGTGAAGCTTGAACCATCAAAGCAACTTGATCTTGATTATTCTGTCTACTATTGAGGCAAATGTGTTCAGAAAATGTGTTCATTAAAGTATATCTTTTTAATCCACTTTATTTTGTTTCCTTTTTTTAAGATGTCACTGTTTAGGCCAACAAAAGTATCAATTACTTTATTCAGCTTATAGAAATATTTTAAAATATGGACAGTTAGGCATGTTTTGCTTGCTGTTCTCTTCTACGTGATTTCATTAGTTAAATTACTATCAACTTGGAAAATATTCAATTTTGTACAGAAATTGGGTCAGCGGAATAATATCCAAGATCTTGCTTTTGGATTGGACTTTTTAAGACTACATAATTGCTTTATAGTAAAAGATGGCTTTTTTATTAGAGGTATTTGAACGCAGGAAGGATATGAATAAAGTAGTTTTGTGTTTTCAATTAGTGTTTAAATTTTCCAGATATGTCTAAAATCAAAACACTGCAAATATTAGATGACATTCAAGTTTAAGATATGGCCTCTATCATTACAATGACATTTACTAGAGAAATTTTAAAACAAACTGCTGTGGCAGCCAAGATGAGTCAAAGCAAAATCATTTTGATGTTCCGTATGAAAAACAGATTTAAAAAATTGGCTGAATTGAATCATTTCAGATTGCCCACCACCTGTCACTGCTTTTTCTAAACTAAAAAGCATCCTTTACTTTATATGTGAAACTTCTGCTTTTACAAATCAAACTTTTTTCCCAAATGGCTAGGAGGCACATTAGCCCACAGTGCAATTGTTAATGTGCTGAGAGCCCGTGATGTCCATAAAGAGGATGGCGATTTTGTGTCAAAGTTTGATTAGTCTGGGGAAAATATGTGGATTGAAGATGGATGGTTTGCTATGGGCCACTACAGCAGCCTCATTGCTCAGTTTATCTTTGTTTCAAGCTAGCCCTAAATCAAGATAACAAGCGGACAAATATAACAGAAAATAGAAAGAAAGAAGAGTTAATCACTGTATTAGCTTCAGATGCGTATAGATCCCTGGCCTGCATTCTGAGATAAATGAAGATCAAAAAAGTAAACTTCTTTTCTATGAGTCATCTTAGCTCAATACCTTGGGTGCTTTGGTATCAGCCAGGGAGACTTCTGGACTAAAGAACTGGAAGTAAATTTGCATCCCACTCCTGACTTCCCTTGTGGCAGCAGGATTGTTGACTAGTCATGTGGTTTTTTTTGTTTTGAGGAAGATTAGCCCTTAGCTAAATGCTGCCAATCCTCCTCTTTTCCCTGAGAAAGACTGGCCCTAAGCTAACATCCGTGCCCATCTTCCTCTACTTTATATGTGGGATGCCTACCTCAGCACAGCTTGCCAAGCGGTGCCATGCCTGCACCCTGGGCCACCGAAGCAGAATGTGCGCACTTAACTGCTGCGCCACCGGCTGGCCCCTAGCCATGTGTTTTCATATATTTATTCTACTAAGTGATTCAGCGATGTTCAAGTTTGATTTTCTCCAGATTTATTTTTATATTTTTGTCCTCAAGTTTCATAATCTACTTCTTAATATGGAAAATTTAGTGTGAATTTTTCAAACATTAGGTTTTCACTTTTTAATTATAAAATGCATGATTAACCTAAATTTTTCCAACAGTATAAAATCAATATGAGAGTTGCACGCTTCTTTGATCATCCCTCTCTCCAGCGGTAATGACTATTAACAGTTTACTATGCATCCTTCCACATTCTTTTTTTTTTTTCCTGAAGATGTACAAACCTAGCTTATGGGATGCGTAAGCTTTATTTGTTTTGTGGCTAGGAAAAGAAAAGTTAAATGGTTTCATTTAATCATTTTCTGGCTAAATGAACTCTATGAAAATAGATTTAGGAATGCTAGAAGAAGGGCTCGTAGATATATCTTAGATACCATAAATGGGGAGCAATCCAGGGCTGCAGGCTGTGGATAAAAATGCCTAAGGTTGTAGCCTTCAGAAAGTGTTTTTCAGTAGAGATGAAACAAGCCAAGAGGGATTACTTACCTCTCAGCCTCAGGTAGAAAATAATATAATACTGACTTTTTTTCTTTTGTAATTAAAAATGCCACTTACCACTTGGATCAAACTCCTACATAGGTTATTTTTTTTCCTGATGATTAAGGGTCATCCTTTCCAGAGAAAATTCTAAATGGATCCACACATCTCACTTACATATACACACATCCATGCCTACACACAATAATAATCCTGCAGCCTCTGTTCTCATAAAGGCATTACTCATGCCACAGGAAACACTAAAAGCTAATCAGAATGCTTCTTCCTGACCAAATCATTTTTCAGCAGGTGACATTAAGCCTCCCTGTCTCCTTGGTTATTCTGATAGATTCCATGGTCACTCTTTCTTTTCTGGCTGATCAAAGAAAATAGAAAAAAAAATTTAATAGGGAAGACAAACAACCACCAAGAGATGCGCTTGTTCCTGTACATTTTCGGGATACTGGTAACTGACTACCACTTTCTGTTAGAGGGTAGGTGAGCAAGCAAACTCCATCACGAACAATACAGTCCTGCCTGAGCATTACCCTAGTGTGTCCTCAGATGGTGGTAAGGTCCTTGAAAATTCAGGTACAGCAAATAACGTAATGTCTGCCATAATAAAGCAGCCGCAATTGCTATTGAATCTTTTTGAAATAAATATCTCATTAGGATTCTTTACTTGAGATATATTAGATGTTCTAAGAAACTCTCCCAAAAAAGAATATTTAAAATTCTTTTTAAACTTTTTAAAACTTTGAAAATTCACGGCTGATTGGCAAAAGAAGCAACCAATATTCCTTGACGAATAGAATTTTTTAAAAAGCATTTGCCTAAGTTTTAAGACAATTGAAACCAACTTAATTATGTCCTATATTCATTTTTAAATCCAACACCACAAGGTAAGCCGGGACTGTCAGCACACCCCATCTCCTGGAATCTCATCCCTGTAAGCTTTTATATCCTCTATTCTAACTCACTTTTCTACCTCTCTGTAACTCCTGAAATGTACCTCCTGTACTTTTGGAAACACATACTCAGTCATTATCTAAATCCTCCAAATAGTCAAACTTTGCTCTGGTCATTCCTTTACCTTCCCTCTCAGCTGAGGACACTGCCTGCCTACAATCCTTGTAGGTAGTGGATATTTCTACTTTCTCACCCTCCATTCCCCTAGCCTGGAGATTGGGTAGTGGCCTCTTTTGATCCTCCTTGCCACACTTCTAGATCAATGATACTCTCTCCTCCCTAAAACCCATGTCACCACACCTTTTCTAATGATTGCCTGCCTGTTACCTTCCATTCATGTAGTACTCAGTATTCTGCATTTCCTGTCTTGGTCTGTCATTGTTTAAGCTGTCGAGTATCTGGTGCTTCTCTCCACACTCTTCAGACGATCTTGGCAATATCCTATCCTGGCTAAATTCAACTCTTTGCCTGTACTCTGCCTAAAACCATGCATCTTAATCTGTTCTAGAAAAAATGGAAAGACATGCTGCTATGTCTCACTTTAATTTCATGACTACTAATCAAAAGAGCCTCAAAGAGCTATCTGTTAATTACACTATATTTGTATATCCCATTCATCCTCCCATTCCCCAGTACAATGATTTCATGCTTCTTTTTTCTCAAACCTTTAACACCTTCTCCCTCGTAGTCATTCTTGGTTTGATTTTCCTTCCTATCTCACTTACATCACTAATGCAATCTCAGGTACCCAGGACCTCATCTACCATCCACCTGCGTGCTGCCCTTACACCCTGCCTTCTACTTTGTAACTGGATACACTCTCTCTGCTCTTACATAAAGCTGGTCTCTGGACTTATGTTTTCAATCCTTCCTGATCTCTATTATTCCAGGACATACCTCTAGAAATTGTCCCTTTCTCCTATATCATTATTTTTCCTCTTACTAATTCCACATAAATAATACATCATTTATTTCTCTATTTATTTCACGGTTTTCAATATTTTTTCATTCAAAATATTAAAAGGTTTTGCATATAGATTGTTAGATTTATTGCTAGGAATCTGTGTTTGATGTCATTCTAAATTATATATTCTTTATAAAATTAAAAGACCCATATCTTTGATGTTTGTGTTTCAGAATATAATTTACTCTAACATATTAATATTTTTCTATCAATATTGATAAATTTTTAATACTTATAATTTTTGGATTGCTTTGCATTATCTCTGAGGAAAACCATTTTATCCTCATATTATGACTTATTTGTTTATTTCCAATATTTGTAATTTTATTCATTTGTTTCCTCTTTTGATTTCAGTGGCTGGGAACTGCAGAAAATGATGAGTAGAAAAAACGTTAGTGAGCACGCTTTTCTTGTCGCTTTGAAAGGAAATGTTCTTAATATTCTCTCATATTTCTATTTTGCAAGAGGTTTTTTAAAATTATGAAATAATACTGAATTTTATCAAAAGTTGTTTTGAGTATATTGCAATTATCTTTATCATTTTTCTCCTTCATCTGTCATTATGCTGAATTACATTAGATGATGTTCTAATTTCGAATTGTTCCTGCAATGCAGATAAACCTCAATTTGACAGTTTGTCACTAATATGTTTTTATGCATTCCTGTTTTTAATTTGCTAAAGTTTTATTTCAAACTTTTGTTTTTATAATTGTGATAATTATTTGTGATGTAATTTCCTATGTCCTTGACTGATTTTAATATCATGATCCTATAAGCTTCATGAAATAGGTTGCCATTACTCCTTTTAAAAAATGCTTTCTGAAAGCATATGAAATAGCTTGATATTTTCTATTATGGAACATTTGACAGAATTTATCAGTAAAAGAATGCAAGATAATGCAATTGTTTTTTGATTTATTCCATATTCTGTTTTAATTTGTTTAAATTATAGTATTTTATTATATTGTCCATTTAATAAAAGTATCAATATTACTAACATAAAAACCTATTCCAAATCTATTTATTCATTTCTAGTACTTTTATATGTTTTCTCTGATGCCCGTTCCCTCTCTGACTAATCTTGGCTGAAGCTTGCCTCTCTTTTCTTGTTATTTTTGTTGGTATATTCAATTTTATTAACCTATGTGCTTTAATATTCCCCCCTTTTACTCTTTACAAATTTACTCTCACTAATCATCCCTCTAACCCAATTTCATGATTTGAATTCCTATCTCAGTTATTTCAGCTTTTTATTTACATTAGGAATTTAAGGTATCAATTCTCCTGTCAGTACCACTTTGAGTATATCATACAAAGAATATACGAATTATTTCATTATTGTATTTAAGAATTTTTCTATATCCTTTGTGTTTTTGACACATGATTTCTTTAGAAGTTGTGTTTGTAAATTTCCATATGTCGGAGATCTCATCGAGATGGCAGTGTAAGCAGACTCTGAACCCATCTCTTCCCACGATCACAACCAGGTTACAACTATTTTTGGAAAAATTACCCTGGATAGAAAAGTGAAAACTGAATAAAAAGAATCCCCACAACAAGGGACAGTCCTGATTAAGGCAGAAGAGGCAGAAGTTCCTGCTGGAGAGAAAAAAAAGCCACCTTCAGAAGCAGCGGAGCTTCTCAGCCAGTCAGGTAGGAGCCACCCTAAGGTAAGCAGCTGTCCCTGGAGTCCTTCAGACTCAGCACAACTGAGATGAGGGTTTTACTATCTGGCTTCGCTGGCTATTAACTGCAGCGTGGATACCCCAAGAAAAGCTATGGTCGAAAGCTGAAAGTATTTAGGCCTTAAAGGGCCCAGGCACAAACTCACCCATCTCAGCAACCTAAAATCATCAGAGAGAAGGCAGACAGTCCTTTGGAGAAAAGAGAGTCATCTGTTGGGCTCTAGGGGCATCGTGGTGAGAGGAGAGACCTCTACAGAGATTGAGACATTGGTGGTCCCATTGTGGTAACCTAGTCCAAGGCATGCTGACACAGACACCTCCAGCCTCCCCACCCCCCAACCCCGGCAGGCAGACACCATTGAAATTCTTCCCCCCACCTGTTAGCCCAGGGGTCTGCCACACCCACTAGAGACCAGATTTAATCCACTTCAGCCAGGGCAGGCAGCCAGCCCTAGGGACCAGCCCACCTAAAAGCAAGCCCTCAGGCTAATTTTCGACCTGCATTGACTGGGTGCCTCGATCCTCTACAGGCAGGCAAGTGTGTCCACCTCTGTGGGGCAGGGCCTGTTTGAGGACCAGGTGAACTGTAGGGGGCATTGGTGGAGAGGTGGAGGCTTCTGCAGTGTGGTGCCGGGGTACACTCTGGGGGTTGAGAAGTGTGCATGGACCAGGACTGTGTTGATGGTGTGTGGTCCTAGGGGTGGGTGAGGCTAATCAGCAGCAGAAGACCTGTGCTTCACAAATAGCCATAAAAAGGATCAGTCCCACCTTCCAAAGCCTGAAACAATTGAGTGCCTAAGCTGCCCCACACAGCTGTAGTCCTAAGAGAACTGACAGCAGCCTGGTAGGCCTAAGACCTATAGCAACTGTAAGCCCCTGAGCCTAGCAACCAGCTACATTGAGTACCTACCCAATTAACAGGAAAACTGAAAAGGAGTGTGCTATTAGACCTTGTAGCCAATGGTGCTGAGGTTCCCCAAACCAGATTTGCAAACAGCTGGCCAGGCAAGGGAAGACTAGACTCCATGGGTACCTGTATTAAAAGCAACCCTGCCACAGCAGAAGGGCACAAGTAGCCCACAAAGGGGTCAGTCCTGGATCATTTGGACTGGTGATGAGAGGGAAGCACACTGCTGGGCCTCAAAAGGCATCACTTACATAAGGCCACTTCTCCAAGATCAGGAGACATTACTGATTTAGCTAATACATAGATATAAGCACAGAGAAAGAGACATAAGGAGGGGACAAAGGAATACATGCCAAGCAAGGGAACAGGACAAAACCACAGAAAAAGGACTAAATGAAACAGAAATAAGTGACCTACCTGACACAGAGTTCAAAAGACTCATAAGGATGCTCACGGATATTGGGATGAGCACAGTGAGCTTGTCAACAAAGAACTGGAAAATATAAAAAGAATCAATCAGAAATGAAGAATATAATACTGGAAATGAAAAATTCACTAGAGGGACTCAATAGCAGAGTAGAGGATACAGAAGAATGGATCAGTGAGCTAGATGAAAGACTAGGGAAATCACCCAAGATGAACAGAAAAAAAGAATTAGACAGAATGAGAACAGTCTAAGGGAACTCTGGGACAATATCAAGTACACTAACATTCATATCATAGGTGTCCCAGAAGGAGAAGAGGGAGACAAAGGGTCAGAAAATTTATTTGAAGAAATGATAGCTGAAAAATTTCCAAACATAAGGAAGGAAACAGACATCCAAGTATGGGAAGCACAGAGAGCTCCAAACAAGATAAAACCAAAGAGGCCCACACCAAGACACATTATAATTAAAATGTCCAAAATTAAAGATAAAGAGAGAATCCTAAAAGCAACAAGAGAAAGGCAACAAATGACATACAAAGGAAAGCCCATAAGGCTATCAGAGATCTTCTCAGCTGAAACTCTACAGGTTAGAAGAGAATGGCATGACATATCTAAAGTGCTAAAAGGAAAAAACCTACAGCCAAGAATACTCTATCCATAAATGTTGTCATTCAGAATGGAAGGAGAGATAAAGAGCTTCCCAGACAAGCAAAAATTAAAGGAGTTTATTACCAAGAAACCAGATCTACTAGAAATGCTGAAGGGACTTATTTAAGTGGGAAAGCAATGCCCACAAATAGGGATAAAAATATTATCAAAAGAAATCCTCCAAAAAAACAGTCAATAAAATCACTGGTAAAGGCAAAAATATAGTAAAGGTAGCAGATCAACCACCTGTGAAGGTAATATGAAGGTTGAAATGCAAAAGTACTAAAATTAACTATTTCAATGATAGGAGGGTAATGGATAGACACACACAAAACACAGGATTAGATATGATTCCAAAAACATAAAATGTGGGAGAAGGGGAGTGAAAAAGTAGAGCTTTTAGAAAGAGGTCAAGCTAAAGAGTCTATCAACTAAATATAGACTGTTATATGCATGGAATATTATATAGGATCATCATGGTAATCACAAATCAGAAACCTATAAGAGCAAATAAGTAAGACAAAAGAAATCAAACACATTACTAAAGAAAGCCATAGATCCAGACAGGAATAGAGGAAGAGAAAAAGAAAGGAGCAGAGAAGAACTACTAAAACATCCAGAAAAAAAAGTAAGAAAATGGGAATAAATACATACTTATCATAGCTACTTGAAATATCTATGGACTAAATGCTCCAAACAAAAGGCACAGGGTGGCCAATTGGATAAAAAATTAAGACTCATATATATGCTGCCTATAAGAGACAGACTTCAGACCTAAAGACACTCACAAACTGAAAGTGAAAGGACGAAAAAAGATATTCCATGCAAATGGCAAAGAAAAGAAAGTGGGGTTAGCAATACTTATATCAGACAAAATAGACTTTAAAACAAAAACTGTAACAAGAGATAAAGAAGGGCACTACATAATGATAAAGGGAACAATCCAACAAGAAAATACAACACTTGTAAATATCTACGCACCCAACATAGGAGCACCTAAATATATAAAGCAATTATTAACAGACATAAATGGAGAAATAGACAGTAACACAATAATATTTGGGGACTTTAATACTCCATTTACACCAATGGATAGATCATCCAAAAAGAAGATCAATCTGGAAACACTGACCTTAAATGACACATTAGACCAGAGGGACTTAGTGGCTATGTATAGAACATTCCATCCAAAAACCTCAGAATACACATTCTTTTCAAATGCACATGGAACATTCTCCAGGACTGATCACATATTAGGCCACGAAACTAGTCTCAATAAATTTAAGAAGATCAAAATAATACCATGCATCTTTTCTGACCACAAAGGTATGAAACTAGAAATCAACTATAGGAAGAAAACAAGAAAAGCAATAAAAATGTTGAGATTAAACAAAATGCTACTAACAAAAGTTGGGACAATGAAGAAATCAAAGGAGAAGTAAAAAAATTCCTGGAGACAAATGAAAATGAAAATACGACATGCCAAAATCTGTGGGATACAGCACAAGTGGTTCTAAGAGGGAAATTTATAGCAATTCAGGCCTACCTCAACAAAGAAGAAAAATCCAAAATAAACAATCTAACAGCACATCTAAGTGTACTGGAATAAGAAGAACAAACAAAGACCAATATCAGCAGAAGGAAGGAAGTAATAAAAATCAGAGAAGAAATAAATGAAATAGAGCCTAAAAAAACAATAGAAAAATTAATGAAATCAAGAGCTGGTTCTTTGAAAAGATAAACAAAATTGACAAACCCTTAGCTAGACTCACCAAAAAAAAAGAGAGATAAGGCTCACATAAATAAAATCAGAAATGAAAGAGGAGAAATTACAATGGACATCCCAGAAATACAAAAGATAATAAGAGAATACTATGAAAAGCTGTATGCCAACAAATTCGATAATCTAGAAGAAATGGATAAATTTTTAGAAACATACAACCTTCCCAAACTGGACCAAGAAGAAGTAGAGAATTTGAGTAGACCAATCATCAGTAAGGAGATCAAAACAGTAATCAAAAACCTCCCAAAAAATAAAAGTCTGGGACCAGATGGCTTCCCTGGCGAATTCTACCACAAATTCAAAGAAAACGTAATACCTATCCTTTTCAAACTCTTCCAAAAAATTGAAGAGGAGGGGAGGCTTCCTAACTCATTCTACGAAGCCAACATTTTCCTGATACCAAAAGCAGATAAGGACAACACAAAAAAAGAAAATTACAGGCCAATATCACTGTTGAACATCCATGTAAAAACCCTCAACAAAAGACTAGCAAATCGAATGCAACAATACATTAAAAAGGTCATACATCATGATCAAGTGGGTTTCATTCTAGAGATGCAGGGATGATTCAACATCTGCAAATCTATCAACGTGATACACCACATTAACAAAATGAAGAATAAAAATCACATGATCATCTCAATAGATACAGAGAAAGCGTTTGAAAAGATACAACACCTATTTGATGACAAAAACTCTAAATAAAATGGGTGTAAAAGGAAAATACCTCAACATAATAAAGGCCATATATGACAAGCTCACAGCAAATATCATTCTCAATGGAGAAAAACTGAAAGCTATCTCTTTAAGAACAGGAACTAGACAAGGATGCCCACTTTCACCACTCTTACTTAACATAGCATTGGAAGTCCTAGCCAGAGCAATCAGGCATGAAAAAGAAATAAAAGGGATTCACAGTGGAAAAGAAGAAGTGAAGCTGTCACTCTTTGAAGATGACATGATTTTATATATAGAAAACCCTACAGAATCCACTAAAAAACTTTTAGAAATAATAAATGAATACAGTCAAGTTGCAGGATACAAAATCAACATACAAAAATCGGTTGCGTTTCTATAGACTAACAGTGAAGTAGCAGAAAGAAAAATTAAGAATACAATCCCATTTACAATTCAACAAAAAGAATAAAATACCTAGCACTAAACTTAATCAAAGAGGTGAAAGATCTGTACACTGAAAACTATAAAGCATTGTTGAAAGAAATCAAAGAAGACACAAAGAAATGCAAAGATATTCCATGCTCTTAGATTGGAAGAATTAACATAGTTAAAATGTCCATACTTCCTAAAGCAATCTATAGATTCAAGGCATTCCCTATCAAATTTCCAATAAAATTTTTCATAGGAATAGAATAGAACAAAGAATCCTAAAATTTATATAGAACAACAAAAGATACCGAATAGCCAAAGGATTCCTGAGAAAAAACAAAGCTGGAGGTACCACACTCCCTGATTTCAAAATATACTACAAAGCCATAGTAACCAAAAGAGTATGGTACTGTCACAAAAACAGACACACAGATCAATGGAACAGAATCGAGATCCTGGAAATAAACCCACACATTTATGAACAGCTAATATTCAACAAGGGAGCCAAGAGCATACAATGGAGAAAGGAGAGTCTCTTCAATAAATGGTGTTGGGAAAACTGGATAGCCACATGTGGAAGAATGAAAGTAGACCATTACCTTATACCATGCACAAAAATCAACTCAAAATGGATTAAGGACTTGAATATAAGACACAAAACCATGAAACTTCTAGAAAAAAACATAGGCAGTACACTCTTTGATATTGGTCTTAGCAGCATATTTTCAAGCACCATGTCTGACTGGGCAAGGAAAACAAAAGAAAAAATGAACAAATGGGGCTACATCAAACCAAAAATCTTCTGCACAGCAAAGGAAACCATCAACAAAACAAAAAGACAACCTAGCAATTGGTAGAAAATATTTGCAAACCATATATAGGATAAGAGGTTAATATCCAAAATATACAAAGAACTCATACAGCTCAACAACAAAAAAAACCTACAACCCAATTAAAAAATGGGCAAAAGATCCGAACAGCGGTTTCTCCAAAGAAGATATATGGATGGCCAACAGGCATATGAAAAGATGCTCAACATCATTAGCTATCAGGGAAATGCAAATAAAAACTACAATGAGATATCACCTCACTCTCGTCAGAATGGCTAGAGCTAACAGGACAGGAAACAAGTGTTAGAGAGAATGTGGAGAGAAGGGAACCCTCATACACTACCGGTGGGAGTGCAAACTGGTGCAGCCACTACAGAAAGCAGTATGGAGTATGCTCAGAAGATTAAGAATAGATCTACCATATGATCCAGCTAACCCACTGCTGGGTATTTATCCAAAGAACTTGAAAAAGCAAAGGCATAAAGATGTATGAACCCCCATGTTCATTGCAGCATTATTCACAATAGCCAAGACTTGGAAGCAACCTAGGTGCCCATCGAGGGACAAATGGATAAAGAAGATGTGGTATATATACATGATGAAATACTACTCAGCCATAGGAAATGATGAAGTCTGGCCATTTGTGACAACATGGATGGACCTTGAGGGTATTATGTGAAGTGAAATAAGTCAGAGGGAGAAAGTCAAATACCATATGATCTCTTTCATAAGTAGAAGATAAAAACAACAAACACACACATAGCAACAGAGATTGGATTGGTGATTACCATAGGGGAAGCGGGGAGGGGGAGGCAAAAGGGGTGATTAGGCACATGTGTGTGGCGATGGATTGTAATTAGTCTTTGGGTGGTGAACATGATGTAATCTACACAGAATTTGAAATATATTATGACGTACATCTGAAAGCCATATAATGTTAAAATCCACTGTTACTGGAATAAAATAAAAAATAAACAAATAAATTTCCAGATGTAAAAGTTTTCATTTTTTTGTTTTTAATTTGATTTCCCATTTAATTACCTTGTATAACAAGTATATAAAGTCTATGTTCATTATACTAACAGCTCTTTTAACTGTGTTTAGATTTGTTTTATGATCTAATATGTCATCACTTTGTTAAATGCTCCATGTGTAACTGAACAGATTATTTAAATTCTTAATATAATTGAAAGATTTTATTTAGACCCATAATATCATCATATATATGTATGCATGTGTGCATGTGTATGTATGTGTGTGTGTGTATTTATATACAAGCAAATCAGTTAGACTGTTCTATTTTTGTTATGGATTGTTTCTTTCATACAACTCTCTTTACCTGAAATATTTTGTCTCATGGTAATATAGACACATATGCACTTATTGTTGTTTCTATTATTTTTCTGATGTGTACACCTCTTCATTTAATTTTAATACTTTCAGTTTGGATGTAACCTTGCTTCTAAATGTAAGCAGATTACAGCTCTATAGTAGATATTCAAGCAATATTACAATTATATATTTTTAATGGGCAAGTTTAGGCAATTTTTATTTGTTTTAAAGTATAATTTATTTAGATTGATTTATTCTTTCACAATATTTTGTATTTCTTCCTGTCTTTCTTTGTTATATTCATATTCATCTGTTTTCTTGACTTTTTTTGGTAACAGCTCTATTGAGATATATTTACATATGATACAACATGCCCATTTCAAGGGTACAATCAATGATTTTTAGTGTATCCACAAAATTATGTAACTATTGCCACAATCAATTTTAGGATATTTTCATCACCACAGAAAGAAACTCTATAGGCTTTAGTGGTCACTTCCCAATCCCCCAACCTGCAACTCCACCTCTAGGCAACTACTAATATAGTTTCTGCTCTATAGATCTGCCTATTCTGGGCATTTCATGTAAATGGAATTATGCTATCACACAACATGTGATTTGTCTGACTTTGCATCATGTTTTAAAGGTTTATCCATGTTGTACCATATCAGTACTTTATTCCTTATTATTGAATAGTATTCCATTGTACGGATATAACAAATTTATTTATCCATTTGTTAGATGGACATTGAGTCATTTTCAGTTTTGAATAATACTTCTATAAATACTCATGCACAAATTTTTGTGGGGAAGAATATTTTAATTTCTCCTGAAAAATGGGAGAAAAATATTCAAAATCATATATCTGATAAGGGACTTATATCTTGAAAATATAAAGAACTCTTACAATAATTATACTGTTATGATTCCTGGGGTTTGTCCCGTGGCCAAGTAGTTAAGTTTGCTCATTCCACTTGGGCAGCCCAGGGTTCGCTGGTTTGGATCCTGGGCACAAACCTAGCACCCCTCATCAAGCCATGCTCTGGTGGCATCCCAGATAGAAGAACTGAAATGACTTACAACTAGGGTATACAACTTGAACAGGGGCATTGGGGAGAAAAAGAAAAAAGAGGAAGATTGGCAACAGATGTTAACTCAGGGTGAATCTTCCTCACACACACAATAATAATAATAATAATAATAACAATAATAATAATAAATTATTATTCCATTACTAAAAAAGAACAAATTTAAAAATGGGCAAAAGATCCAAATCAATGTTTCTTGAATAAGCTACACAAATGACAATAAGCACGTGAAAAGATGCTCAACATAGTTAGCCACAAGGGAAATGCAAATCAAACCACAATGAGACACCACTTCACACGCACTAGGATGGATGTAATCAAAAAGACAGAGAGTAACAAGCATTGGCTAGGTTGCAGAGAAACCGGCACCTTCACACATTGCTGAAGGGAATGTATAATGTGCAGCCACTTTGGAGAGCAGCCCGGTAGTTCTTGATGTTCTTTGAATATTTTCAGGCCACTTTCACTTTGCGGGTTTGGAAAATATTTTCTCTAATTCTGTTATTTTAGTGACTTAAACTTTTAAAGTCAGGCTAACTTAAAGTCAAATGTATTGATTTTATCTTCTTTGTTCCCCCACAAATATCTTTGTAAGATTCACCTTGAAGTAAAACTTTTACATCTCACACGTCAAACCAATCCAATAGGTTCATTCTGTGTTGTTTTGAAACTCCAAACCCCATTACTATTGGCTTACAAATCAGTATTACTTTAGATTTCTGTGCCTATTTACCAATAGAGTTGCTCATCTTTCCTTCTTGTATGTCCAAACTTTTTTTTTAATTAATTTTATTTCATTCTCAGTACATCCTTAGAATTTCCTTTAGTAAATATGTATTGATTTTAAGCCCCCTCAAGTTTTTATTTTCTGGAAATGCTTTTATACAGCTCTCAAACTTGAATGATAATTTAGCAGGGTATTCAATTCTAGGTTGACAATTATTTTGTCTAATAGCTTAGAAGATATAATTCCATTGACTTTGGCTTCTAATTTTTGCTGTTAAAAGTTGCTCTTTCTCTAAAATTTAATTACTTTTTATAAAATCTCATTTATCTGAAAATCTGCCTTTAAGAATTTCTTGTGGGTTTTGGCACTTTGACTTTGTACTACAGAATGTCTGGGTTAGTATTTTTTGTTTTTTGGTTTTTTTTTTCATTGTTAGTAGTTCGTCCTGCTCCTCATATCTGAAAACTTCCTCATTCTGTAAAATTCTTACCATTTATTTTTTGAATATTTTCTCTCTCTAATTCACTTGCTTTTCACCTTCTAGAACTCTAAATTGATATGCCAAAAATCTGCACTGCTTTTTCATGTCTTTTGCTTTTGTTTCTTTTTATATTTTCCACCATTTTAGGTTAATTCTTCAGATTTAATGGCCACTTCACCAGTTCTCATTTCACTTCTTCATTATGTGCTGTTGAACTCATACACTGAGGTTTTTTTTTTCTATTCTGGGAAAGATTTGCCCTGAGCTAACATCTTTTACAAATCTTCCTTTCTTTTTTTTTTCCTCCCCAAAACCTCAGTACACAATTGTACACCATTAGTTATAAGTCCTATTTTTCTATGTGAGCCACCACCACAGCATGGCTACAGACAGAAGAGTGTCATAGTCCTGCACCTGGGAACTGAACCCGGACTGCTGAAGCAGAGTACACTGAACTTTAACCATTAGGCCATCACAGCTGGCTCAGTCATACTCTGAGTTTTAAATCTTAGTGCATGAATATAATATATACGTATATATATGTACACACACACATACATATGCACACACATATATACGTAGCCATTGACTATATATGATAATACAGATATATATATGTGTATATATATTTATAGAAGTGCTATCTATCCATTTCTTATGTTTGTCATATCTTACATTTAATACATTCAATCTGTTTTCTATTGAGTTATTTTCTTTTATATCTTTCTCATTTTAAACATGCCACATAATGATTTTGCGTTGTCAAAATGTGTTTTTTAAGCTTTTTCCTGTGCTTACCTTAACTATAAAGCTTATTTCATGTTTTGTTTTGTAATTTCTTAATTTATAACATTGAACAAAATTGAATCATGACCTCTTTCGATTTATCCCAGGATTATAAAGTTTAACGTTAGAACATGCTCATTGCCATTTAGTACATTAATAGATATTATAAAAGCAAACTTACTAAACTCATTAAAAGTATCTAACAAAAATTTATAATACATATTAATAATGAGAAATTACAGAAACTCATTTTAAAAATTTAAGGTCAAGGGGCTGGCCCCATGGCCGAGTGGTTAAGTTCGTGTACTCCGCTGCATGCAGCCCAGTGTTTCGTTGGTTCGAATCCTGGACATGGACATGGCACTGCTCATCAAACCACACTGAGGCAGCGTCCCACATGCCACAACTAGAAGGACCCACAACGAAGAATATACAACTATGTACTGGGGGGCTTTGGGGAGAAAAAGGAAAAAAATAAAATCTTTAAAAAAAATATTTAAGGTCAAGTAAATCATTATCATTTACATTCAATTTTCAATTTTTTTTGATGGGGCAGCTAGTCAACACAGTATGATGAGGATAAATATTAATATCCCAAGAATTGGAATGGAAAAAAGAATCCAAACTGACTTGTTTGAAAATGATATAATCATATAAGTTGACAATCAAAATTATAAGAAATAATTGAAGCATTTAACAAGTTGTTTAGCTATAAGATTATTACACAAAAAAAATCTCATTTATTTCTATACCCAAACACAAACAAAAAATAATGTAGATGATACTTACAAACTTAATGCTCAGCTAAAATAAGCAAGAATAAAAAACACATACAGTGGATCCTTTGGGGACATTTATACAGAAGTTTTAATATAATAAAAAAATAAACAAAGAATATTAGACAGAAATTTCAGAAGGTTGTTTACTTTTCCTGACTGTGTTGAGGAAGAAGCCCATGAAGGGATTGTCAAAGATTCTGGACTATTCTGTTTATTATTCTGGGTGGTGTGTACACTAATTTTCATGGTATTTTTATCTTTTAAACAGTGTACAACAATTTTACATTTTTAATATATCTAACCTATTTCACCTTTTCAACTTATATGGAACAACACACTAAGAATGGCCAAGAGACTCCTAAAGAAGATTTGGCCTAACAGATATCAAAACTCATTTTAAACTTATTAGAATAAACACAAAATGGTTTTGGGGAACAATGAAACAGAACAAAGTCAAGAAATAGATTGTCATATAAATAGAAACTTAGTATAACAGAGGTTGTTTTTGAGATTATTGTGGGGAGAAGAGACCACTCCATAAATGACAGGGACAATGTATTGTCCATTTGAAAAATAAAATGAGAAGTTGTAACTATAATGTAAAAAATTTTCAAGTTTAATGCATTAAAAAGAATTACTTTGTACACAAAAGACACTATTAAATGAGTGCAAAACCAAGCCACAAATTGAAGAAAGATATTTTCATATAAAACACTGACAAAACAATAGTACCCATAAAATGAAAATTACTTCCCTGAAGTTAGTAGCACATACCAGGGAAGGTGTGGAGCACTGGGAACTGATGAGATAAAAAGTTGGTACAACCACTTCAGATAATTGTTTGTTTTACTGTGAAACTAAAAGTTTGAAAACTATAACCTGAAATTTCAGTTCCAGCTATACAACCTAGAGAAGTTTGGGAGAATTAGCATTCAGGCATCAGATGCCAGCTGTTCTTAATATTCTTAACACTATTGTTCTCAAGAGCAAAAAACCCAACTTGTTGCTTTTGGAAACCTTACAAATGTGCATTAACAGGAAAATAAAATAATAGATGGTAGCACATTCACACAACGGAATTGCTTAACTCTAAAAACGTGAATATATCTTGGATGCATAATAGTGTGTTGAAAAGCACAGGTGTCATCAAATTCTGTATTAGTTTCTTATGGCTGCTGTAATAAATTATCACAAAACTAGTGGCATAAAACAACACAGGTTATCTTTCTGTTCTGGAGATCAGAAGCCCAAACTTCATCTCACTGAGCTAGAATCAGAGTTAGCAGGTCTGAATTCCTTTCAGAGGCTGTAAGAGGGAATGCATTGCGTTGCCCTTTCTAGATGCTACAGGCTGCTCAATCCCTTGGCTCATAGACCCCTTCCACCTCCCAAGTCAGCATTTGCATCATTCCAACCTCTGGTACTCTCATCACATCTCCTTCTCTGCCTCTGCCTCTCCCATGTCCTCTTTAATTTATAAAGACCCTGTGATTACATTAGGTCCACTGGCCAATCCAAGATAACCTCTCCACCTCAATAAAGTCGTCATATCTGCAAAGTCCCTTTTGCCATGTAAGGGAACATATTTACAGGTTCCTGAGACTAGGGTGTGGACTTCTCCTGCGTATCACAAAGTAGATAGAGAATTTTTGCAAAGCTCAGAAACACACAAAAATGCACAATATATTGTTTTGGTTGAAATAACTCCTATGGTAATGCTCTATTTTTAAAAACAAGAGAATGACGAAGACAAAATCCAAGATAGTGTTTTCCTCTGTGGGCACAGAGAAGGCCAGCGAGTGAGAGGACACAGAGGCACATGGCTAGATGCAAGGGACTGGCAATGTTAACATTTTTAAGTTTGGCAGTATGTCCATGGGTTTTAAATTGTGCTTAATAACTTAGTGTATTATTATACAATTTTGTTTGTAACACCTAATGTGTCACACTATATTACCTATTACATTATATTGTATTACCTATTGTGGTGAGATAGTTTAACTAAAATCAATACATTAAGCATAGAAATTGAGAAATATATACATTCTTTTCAGAGTGTACATATTTGTTCCTATCACTACACGTATAATGCATTATGTAGTTGAGGAAGTATAAACACAAGGGAAATAAATTATAGAGGAAGCAATATGAGACTACATTGTGAATAATAAGACTCATGATAGCCTAATATTTTTATATTGATATTTTATTTATGTAACTCATCTCAAATATTTAATGGCAAAAACACCTAGCATAGTGTAAAACAGCTTACTAATCAACACAGTTTTATCACGTGTGTGTAGATGTGTAGTCAAATAGTATATTAATAAGCTTGTGCTGCCATAAGAAAATACCACCAACTAGGTGGCATGAACAAAATATTTTTTCTCGCAGTTCTAGAGGCTGAATCCGAGATTAGAGTGCCAGCATTGTTGGGTTTCTGGGGAGAGCTCTCTATCTGGCTTCTAGACGGCAACCTTCTCTCCACGTCCTCATATGAGGGAGAAAGACAGCAAGCTCTTTGATTTCTCTTCTTATGAGGGCACTAATCCCATGATGAGAGCCCACCCTCATGGATTCATCTCAATCTAATTACCTCCCAAAGGCCTCATGTCCAAATTCTTTAACATTTAGGGTTAGGACTCCAACGTTGGAATTTGTGGGGACATAATTCAGTCCATAGCACATAGTTTCATTTTTAAAGCACCCTCTTCAAATAAAGTGTCTTCGTCTGTTCAGACTGCTATAACAAAAATGCCATAGACTGGATGGCTTATAAATAATGGAAATTTATTTCCCACAGTTACGGAGGCTGGAAGTCCAACATCAGGATGTCGGCATGGTTGAGTTCTGGTAGGTCCCTCTTCCGGGTTGCATACTGATGGCTGCTCATTTTATCCTCACATGGCAGAGAGCAGAGAGAAGGAGCAAGCTTTCTTGTGACTCTTATAAGAGCACTGATCCCGTTCATGAGGCTCCACCCTCATGACCTCATCTAATCCTAATTACAGCCCAAAGACTTCACCTCGTAACACCATGACATAGGGGCAGGGATAGGTTTCAACATATGAATTTAAGGGGAACAGGAACATTCAGTCCATAGCGTAAAATATTCTCTACAAAGTCCTCTATAGTGCCGAGTGAGGTGAAACTCTTTATTCCCAGAGGTCGCCGTCAGGACCCCTAGAATATGTACCCAACGATTATCTATTATTAATGAATAAAAACTGAAACCAGCTTTGCTTACCATTTGTGTTTTATTTGTCCTAACGATACAGTCATGTGTTGCTTAACAAGGGGGATGCATTCTGAGAAGTGTGTCCTTAGGCAATTTAGTTGTTGAGTGAACATCATAGTGTGTTTACACAAACACAGATGGTATAGCCTACGACACACCCAGGCTATATGATATAGCCTATTGCTCCTAGGCTACAAACCTGTACAGTATGTTATTCTACTGAATACTGTAGGCAATTGCAAAACACTGGTAAGTGTGCATCTAAACATATATTAATGTGGAAAAGGTACAGTAAAAATAAAAGATAAAAAATGATACGTCTGTGTCAGGCACCTACCATGGATGGAGCTTGCATGACTGGAAGTTGCTCTGGGTGAGTCAGTGAGGGAATAGTGAGAAAATGTGAAGGCCAAGGGCATTCCTGTACACTGCTGCAGACTTTACAAACACTATACACTTAGGCTACACTAAATTTGGAAAACAGTATCTTTCTTCAATAATAAATTAAACTTAGCTTACTGTAATTTTTTTCTTATAAACTTTTAAATTTTTTTAACTTTTTGACTCTTTTGTAATAACACTTAGCTTAAAACCCAAACACGTACAGCTGCATGAAAATATTTTCTTTCTTCATATCCTTATTCTAAAGGCTTTTTTCTACTTTTAAAATTTTCTTTGGCATTTTTTTTTACTTTTTAAAATTTTTCTTAAAAATGAAGACACAAACATACACATTAGCCTAGACCTATACATGTTTGGGATAATCAATATCACTGTGTTCCACCTCCACATCTTGTCCCATTAGAAGGTCTTCAGGGGCAACGACACCCATGGACTGTCATCTCCTATGATAACAATGACTTTTTCTGGAAAATCTTCTGAAGGACCTACCTGAGGCTCTTCTTGAGAAGATGTCGCTCTTTTCAGAAGTATGTCCAGGGTGGTTTGCTTGGTTTGTTCCTTTTTTTTTCTTAATCATAGATTGGCTGGTAAGCAGATAATACACCATAACCGTGCCTCTATTAATGAAAACTTTTCTGTGTTGAGGTCCATGTATTCAGATTTTTAAGGAGTTTGTTGCAGTGTGAAAAAGTTTCTGCTAAACTCTTCACTGTGACTTTTCTGGGGGGTTCTTCCTTTTCTTTTCCTGCAGTCTCCTTTCCTCTCGCCTCTTCTTCAGCTATGCATTCCTGCTCCAGCTCCAACAACTCCTCATTAGTCAATTTCTCAGGAACCCCCCTCTAGCAGCCCCTCAATGTCATCCTCGTCCACACCCAGGGTAAAGTTGTTCGCCATCTCAGCTACAGCCTTGTTGATTTTGCAACCTCTTCATCCTTGACAAATCCTTTGAAGTCATGGACAAACCTCTTAAGTGTGTTCTTCCAGATGCCATTCATACACTTCTTGGTGCTATCACCCCAAACTCAAGCAAGATTCTCGATCCAATCATAGATGTTGTAATCCTTCCAGAATTGCCTCAGTGTCTTCCTCAGTTGCAGCAATACCCTGGGCAAAGGTAGTAGGCCTTACAAGCTGCTATAACTCCTTGATCTATTGGTTGGATCAAAGAGGTGGTATTTGGAGGGAGAAACACTGTTTTGATATTGGGATGAAGATCACCCATAAAAAGAGGATGTCCAGGAGCATTATCAACAATAAGCAAAATCTTCAAAGATTTATTCTCCAAACAGTACTTCTCCATTTCACTGGCATAGCAATTCAGGAGGGCATCTTGGGAAAAGGAGCTGGCTCATCCATGACTTCTTATTGCTCATGTAGTATACTGGCAGTGTGTGCTTATTGATATACTTGAAGGCCCTGGGGTTCTCACTGTGATAGATCATAAAGCATTTCAATTTGTAGCCTGAAATCTTTCCCCAAGCAAGACTCTCGTCTTGTCATTAAAGCCTTGAAATCTGGCATTGACTTGGCCTCCTTATGGATGAAAGTCCTTTCAGGCGTCCGCTTCCAGAATAGGAAGGTTTAATCCATATTGAATATTTGCTCTGGCAAGTAATTTTCCTCCCCAGTCAGCTTGTCCACAGTTTCAAAGAATTCTCCAGCTGCCTTCACATCAGCTCGCTCAGATTCATTACTCACTTTCACATTTCACATGTAATGAAGAACAATTCTTGGATTGTTTAAACCACCCAGAGTTAGCAGTAAATTCAACATCATAGTCAAGTCCAGCCTTTTCTTTCCCCAT
Source organism: Equus przewalskii (assembly GCF_037783145.1). NCBI lineage: Eukaryota > Metazoa > Chordata > Mammalia > Perissodactyla > Equidae > Equus > Equus przewalskii. The sequence goes on from NC_091839.1 coordinate 46,234,320, forward strand.
CACAAACAAACTTTTTACTTTGGCCATGACCATCATGGTGCTCAAAGGAGTACACTTCTCTGTCTGGTCTTCAATCAAGGTCATTAACACTTTCTCCATGTCTCACGTAAGCCCTTCTGGAACTTTTGTTAGTGTCATTGTCTTCAATGAAGCAGATCCTTTAAGAGCTTCCATCACTTTGGTCTTATTCTTCAAGATGATAGCTATGGTGGAATGGGACAGGCCTGACTGATGAGCAATAACCATAACTAATTTTCTACCTTCATAGCCCTTAATCACTTTTAATTTTGTTTCCAGGTCAATCACTCAACATGGTCTATTACCAGAAATTTCAGCAGTGGATTTTGTATGCTTAGGAGCCATGATGAACAAAACAACAAAATATTAAATCAAGCACAAAAGAAAATGATGCGATCAACAGACACAATAAACACGAGATGTATGAGGCTATTGCCGGCATAATATGGCATGCTGTTTCACAGTAAACTTTGTTTTATAAGTAGAAAGAGTACACCCTAAAATAATGATAAAAAGTATGGTACAGTAAATACACAAACCAGGAACACAGTCCTTTATTATTATCAAGTATTGTATACTGTGCCTAATTGTATGTGCTACCCTTTTATACAGCTGGCAGCACAGCAGGTTTATTTACACCACCATCACCACAAACTTGTGAGTAATGCATTGCATTATGACGTTATGATGACTACATCATCACTAGGTGATAGAAATTTTTCAGCTTCTTTATAACCTTATGGGACCACCATCGTGTATGCGATCTGTCGTTGACCAAAATGTTGTTATAAGGCACATTACTGTGCTGATGATTTTTTCAACTAATGTAACTTTGGAGGAAGGTGAAGGAAGAAAGCAGAGAAAAGTGGGAGGGATAACATCTTATGGTGGAGAGCAATTAAGAGCATACAACCAATAATATGTTGATCAATATTAATCAATAAAATTATCTTCTTCCTGAACTAACAAGTCTCTTATGTGGATTTTACATTTTAAGATGTATTTTCTCAATTTGAATCTTATATCAAGCTTGTGTTTTAAGAAATATGCATAAATTGACATCAAGCTATAAATATTTCAAATTTTAATTCTTGAAATTAATAACCAAAAACATGTCTGAACGTGAACTATCCTGCTGCAGCACTAAATTATTTAACAAGCAATAGCGAGATCAAATTACTATTTGACCCACATAGACAGACAGAGACAAATCTAGATTTACTCACAGTGGATCAATTTACCAATCTCATTCCATGACCTACACCCTATTTTATGCACATCTGCACCCAGACAGACCCATCTCCATACTAGTCCCCAAATTTGATTTGTTTTAATCATGCCAGAAGGAAGGAGATTAAAAGCCTCTACTTAAATAGCTGAGAATTTTCATTTAAAATAACAGCAACTAGCAATCGTCTCTCCACAATAAATTCAAGTAACTATCAGTGTCTGCATTTATTGCTTCTGTGTGCCATTTACTGATCCATCTCTTAAATCCTTTCAGTTTAGAATATTTAAACAATCCACACAGCAACAAAATATAAGAAGATTTATCGTCACGAAAATAGGCATCCTAGAAAAATGTGCATATATGTCAAATTATTACGAATCTGAGGCACACTGATCAAATGCAGAAAGAATTCCACTAAGTGTTAAAACAGTTGGAAAAGTTCTCCCCGCCCCCAAGTCCTACTTTTAAGTTCCTTTGATACAAGGTGGCACAAAGTCAAGAGAGAACTTAAAACAAGCTTCACATTAATATTTGAAAAAGGGCACCCACTGTGTTTGATGTGGCGCCCTTCATGCAAATCATGTAGTCCAAGAGAAATCCCAGTAGGAAAGATGCTGCTTTCTTCTTAGCATGCTCCCTTTTTTTCTGCTGGATAATAATGAACTTCTCACACTCCCTTTGCAACTCCCCGCCCCCCCCCACCCACCCCGAGCTATACAGAAATTAAGTTATTACTTGCTAGCTGAAGACTCTTTGGGCAGATTATTGAGACATCTTTTATTACCATGATTATTGATTTTTGTTTAAGAGAAAGAGACTCAAATTTCAAAGTTCAATAGAAAGAAAAAATTTAACTTCTTTTTCTTGTAGTGAGCAACGTAAAGTCTAAGCAAACGTGGCCAAAATAAGATATATTCATTTAAATTATGTCGATATCCGATTGGTATTTATTAAAAAAAAAAAGTGTTCCTTTATGGATTGGCAGCATGCAGACACATCGATTTAGCTGGAGACGGGGAATTAATGGAGACAGCCCACGCACAGGGGACAGGCCACTAGCTGACTGTGGACTTCTCAGAAAGCCCTCCTGCCTCGGGGGGCGGAGGAAGCAGAAACTAAAAACCAAAGTTAAAGCTGCTAATACGCTGATAGCACCCATTTTGTTGTGTACTTGAGAGCTCTAAATTTTTGATGACTACGCACATATCCACAGGAATATTTAGAAAACTGAAAGAAAGATAGCCCTAGACCTTTCCTTCTCTAATAGCAATATGGACATATTTAATGCTCTCCCCCAACCACCACACCCACATCAAATTTCTCTAGGGGAGCCCTGGGTAACTTTTCTTTAGCTTCTTTAAAATGGTGGTCATTTTGTGGTAGCCTAACCTGAAAGTTTCAAGTACATGTTCTTAATATATTATTAAGGAAATATCAACTGTACTTCACTTAGTAGCTCGTTACAAACCTTCACATAGTAATTTTTCATTTGAGCTTCACCATGACTTGATGAGAAAACTATTCTTACTCTTCCCATTCTGCAAATAAGGAAACTGATTCTTAGATTATGTAAATTACTCAATGATTATTAAAGGTTGATCTAGGACCTTTGGCCTCTGAGTACAGATTGCTTGAATTTCTTAGAATAACTTAATTTCTTTGTAGTTAGGTGGATATCAAAGAATTAAGATCAATTCCTTGGCCTGAAGGAAATACGGCTTGAAATCTCCATAGGCCACTAAGTCTATGAGTTCCTCCGTATATCTTATTCCTATCAGCTCCAGCATGGGACTCCGAACATGCATGGAAATGCAAACTGCACACCAAGGTCTGGGATAGAATTATACCCATCTGTGAGAATGAAATGATGAGCCTTAACTTACCTCAACCTGAAAATTTTATAAAAAGGCTTGTTTAGAAAAGTCCATCTCCCTCCAGGGTGGTCTGCCTCCCACTGTACCACCACATTTTTACTGTAGTGATTATAAAATATTGCATAGGAATGTGGAATTGGTCACTTCAGGTTTTACATTATTATTTTTTTTCTCCTATACTATTTGCTTAAGAATTCTCTCCCTTAGCAATGATTTTCTCATTTCTGTGTTACTTATTTTTAAGTATAAACAATTTCAGCAATATCTAGGTTTTGTGTCTTGTTTATTTGCATAACTGTCTGACACAATAGGCAAGTGGGTTTCCTACTATCAGTATTTTTTTCATATTGTTTTTATAATTGATCATTCTGGCTGTGATCAATTTCAAAAACTACGAGAATGTCATATGGTCAAAATAATTGATTTATCTTATCAAAATCTGAACATTCCTGACATACTTTTCTGACAAATAACATCTTTGATTTTTTGTACAAATATTAGGTTCTTAATATTTTATTCTGATAAAATTACAATGAAGATATTCATTATTTTTGCTGTGCACTCAATTTCTTGTAGGTTCTTGAGTTTGATGATTTTGACTATGCTACTTTCCTCATATATCTTGTTACTATCTTTAATATGGTATTTTAGAAATTATTTTGCCTCTTAAGCTATTGCCTGTGTAGAATACCACCATACAACCAATTTTTTAAAAATAGGACACCAGATCCCAATTTAAACTTAAGAGCCACCGATATTAAAGGGCCTACTTTAATATTCTGCTCACATTCTGAAAAAATATCACAGTAAGCTACAAAGACACATCAATAGTACTGAATTTGAATTTTGGAAAAATCTTGGACAAAGGATTGTGTTTGCTCCTTGAATAAAATTAACATATCTCCTGACAAAGAAAAATAAACCCAAGGAAGTAAATAGATGTTAATAATGATGAAAAGGATATGCTTGTCAAAACATAGACTCTAATGATTATTTTACACAATTACCATCACTTTGATATCCTTTAAATAATGATTTCTCATCATCTCTTCAAATAAGACCATGAATTTCAGTATAATGGATCAGACAATTAGTGCATCTAAACTAAAACCTGCCTGTGGTAGGTGCCGGTGGGCTGTTTGAGGGAAAGGCTAAACAAATTACACCTATGTACTGCTCTACACAGCATGTGATAGTGTTCCTGACTTAAACAGATGATATGCGTATGCCTAGCAGCTTCTAATTAGTGCTTTAATGATTTTATCTTTCATAGCTAACACACGGTAGCCATTTAAACTCTGAGCAAAACTATGCTTCCATAATCACGTCTTCACAGTTTTTTGCCAGTATTTGAGATTACTTTCTGGTACGTGTATATGTTTTAAAAATTATTATGCATCTACCTTTGACTTGGCTTAGAACACGAGAGCATTGTTAGAACAGAAAGACAAAAATTACACTTACCGTAAACTAATGAAGACGCTGTTGGACTACCTAGTCAAATGTTTTTCTTAGCCCCCTGAATAACAGAGTATGCAAATTTGTATGGAATAAAGAATGTGTATCTAGTTTGTTTTGTTTTTTAGAAAACATTGATGAGGTCTACTTATGCATGGAACCAACAATTCAAAGATGCTATCATATCTTCCTATGTTCTTTCTTTTATGTGTCTGCAGCTTAATGCCTGTTATTTCAGCATATTCTCTAAGATTTACACATGTTGAAGGTGCTAGTATATGGTGATTAGTAGTCAGATCAATAGGTAGCTACAGCATCCAGTCTTTCGAAATTATACTTTGTAGAGAAAGGTTGGATTAAGTAATAATTCGGAACATAGTATATCATTGTCTACTTTTAATCTATCTCAGCACTTTCTGAATATTATCTGTATATCTTTCAACAGTGACATTTTGTATTTAATTAGTGACTAAATCTAGACAATGAAAAAAGCTTTGCACTCATTATTTACTAATCCTCATAAAATTCCCATGAAGTCAGGGGTATTATCTTTGTTTTTTATATGTAGATGATTGGCACGCTTTAGAAGCTGATTTAAAGTTAAATCATGAGACATTTTCGATAAATTTCATCACTTTATCCACCAAAATATTCTACCCCTTTTAATCATTAATGGGAAATGCAATGCTAGTTGTTTCTCTTTATATAAAAATTTGTGCAATTATTATGTTAGGTAAACAAAAGTTGATAGAGTTACACGTTAGTGCATCTATCTTTCTTCAACACAAATCTCTGTAACATGTTACTAATAGAATAAAAAGAAGAAAAATGTAACATTAAAGATTTATATATATATATTTTATTTATGTTACAAACAAAACTTTTTAACCAGATACGGAATTTCTTTTTTCTTTCAAGTTGTATCCTATATCTAGTAGTAAGAAAATGGCAGGTGTCCTCACTTTTGCAATTATATTGGTTAGAGAAGAATTATTGTTTCATTCACTGTACATCTTCAGGTGGTAAAAAGTCAATGTTATTTTATTTTTCATATAATTTGCTTAGATAGTCCCTACTGTTTTCAAATCTATTGGGTGAAAACATTTTTGATATTAATCAGTTTGGGGATGCCAAAGTGATCTATCTGTATAGTTGTCTTTAAATTTAAAAAAGCCTTGTAACTCTAGGTGTGATTTTAGGAAGCAAGTGCATCCAGCTTTATGGTTCCTAGTCAAAAGTAATACGTAAAAATCAATAGTAATAATATGTTGAATATATTCTTGTTTCCATTACAAATCCTTATCTAGGTTTGGATAGAGAAGATTGAGAATAAATTTGTGGCATTGCCCTTTGCTAACTCAACCAAATTACTCCTGTTGCAAAATATTCTGAGAGGGAGTGGGTGAAATGTGCTGACGTAAGTAACTTTGGAAATAAGTGGAATCTTAAGTCTAAAGGCAGAAAAACTGCATACAAGCGCTGTACTATAGGTGATAAAAGTTAATTCCCACATGGGGGAAGGTTAACATTTCTGAAACCACCATACATGTATACATCAGTTGAACAATTAAGGAAATGGATAGCGGATGGTAGGAGCCAGGTTTCTTACTGTTGGAGTGGGAAGTTACACATAAGCAAGAGGAGGATGCTAGAATGATCCACACGGTAATAGATTATGTTGGAGACATCAGTATGAACCCATGTTTACCTTAATACAGATATTGATGATTACATACAGAAATATCTATAGATATGCAAATATGTACAGGTTAGCATATATTTCCTTGCTGAGAGGGCCTAGAAGCAATGACATCCTAGTAGCAACAAGCATACTTAGCATCCAGATCTTGGTTTCTAATACTGTTCTTTGGAAGAACAAAGGATCCTTGAGCAAATGGCTGATTCCAGGACTGGGGTAGGATATATACAAGATGATCTTGGAGTATCCTGTACTACCCCAAATTGAGGATGTTCTCTCTCTCTATTTCTCTGGCTCTTCCTCTGTCATACATACACACATACACACACAGACACATACACACATACACACACACAGAATTTGTCAAAGAAATATAGGTGGCAAATGAAAGAGCTCCCAATTCCAAATTTGGAACAATATGAGCAACAAAATAAGTAAAGTAGTGCTGGATTATAAACCAAAGTATGAGACATATTTCTGTGAGATTATACTGATATAAAGAAAATCATTCATTCATTAATGGGGGAGAATAGAGAGATCTCTCATGCAGAAGAATTCTGAGTGATTTTTGTCCTCTGTCCTCAAGGAGATCGGCACTCAGGTATGGGCTGTACATAGTGATTACCTTCCAAAGAGTACAATTGAAGAGTTTGAGGGACCAGGGGAGGTCCCCTTAAGGTAGCTAATTTTTAGCTAAATTGAAGTATAAGTTGGAGTTAGCAAGGCAAAACAGAAACAATGGTGGGAGAAAAACTGTTCCAAACTGAGAGAACTATGTTTTGGTACTGATTGATGGAAGCATTGAAATTCAAGAGCTCAGTACCTGAAGGAATCAAAAACCAGAACATCGGAGCCTAAAAAGAGCAAGAGTGATTCAAGATGAGTCAGGCAGCTAGACTGAAAAAAGTTCTGCAAGTGTAAAGGATATTTAAATTGTATTATAGTGGCCATATGAAGCCATAAAGTGTTTTGTACCCAAGAGTAACCATCTGATAGCTCTTTAAAAGAATGTTGTAGCTGCTCTGTCCAGAGTGGATTGGAACAGAGCAAAGATGGGTGTAGTGGACAACTATGACAGAAATCCAGGTAAGAGATAATGACTTCTCAAACATTTTACTTCTCAGTTTGCACAGAGCAGTTTCTCAAACTTTAGTGAGCATTAGAGGACTAGCAAAAATACAAATTGCCTGGCACATGGCCCAGAGTTTCTGATTCCCTAGAACTGGAATGAGGCCTGAGAGTTTGCATTTCTAAGTTCTCAGGTGATGATGCTTCTGTTCCTACTTCAAATACCAGACTTTGAAAACCACTGGCCTAGAGAATAAAAATTATGTTGCCGTGAATTCGCTGCTAACTAAATATGAACATGGACCCTTATTGGGGTTGCCAAATTTAACAAATAAAAAGTGACACTCTCAGTTAAATTTGAATTTTAGATAAACAACAAATACAATTTTAGTCTAAGTATGCTCCATGCAAAATTTGGAGGTACTTATACTGGAAATATATTCCTGTTGTTTATCCAAAATTCAAATTTAACAGGGAGTCCAATATTTTAACTGGCAACCGTGTAGCTCTGACAGGTGTGTAATGGAATCTTCTGGGAAATGTATTCAGAAGTGTATTTGCTGAGTCAGATGGCGTTGCACACTAATTTCACTAAGAACCACCAGATTTTTTTCCAAAATGGGTGAATAGTATATTCCCTTCAGATCAACATGCAAGCATTCTCTCTCCACAATCTCACCAATTCCTGGTATCACAAAGCTGGTATTCCAAATCTTCTTAATTTTTGCCAGTCCTTTGCATTTTTTTTATCCAAAACATTTAAATCTAAAATGTACAAGTAGGGGTCAAATCACTATTTTTAAAATAAAGCAAGGACCTTTAATTATGAATCTACTGATTATATTTTAAAAATTAAATATGAAATATTTCAGGCCTATAACTACATGATATTATTACACAAAAAAAAATGCAACAAGCACTCATTTATCCATGATTGAAATTGGGAAAGAAAACCTTAAAATCTGATTGAAGTGCTCTATGTATCCTCTCTCTGCCATCTCATCTGCGGCCTCTCCTCTACACCAAGGGATACCTTCTCTCTTCAGTTCAGGGTTCATTTTCTCATTTAATGTCTTATATCTTTAACAACTGAGTATGTATTTTCCACGTCTGACTAAGCCTTAAATGTATTAGCTCAACATTTTGTTTGAGAGACACATCTCTATTAATATATGTAGCTCTCCATCATTCACTTTCAATGCTATGCTATATTCTCTCATATGAACTATGAATTGATAGACTGATTAACTGAGAGATCTTTAAGTTGTTTCATACTGTTTGCTGTGACAAACAACAATATTGGAATAATTTTTGTAGATGTCACTTTGTGGCCATGTGAAAAAGTTTCCCTAAGGTGTATGCCAAGAAATGGTATTGCTTGATAGTAAGGGGATGTTACTTCCGCTTTACTAGGTATTTCCAAATTGTTCTCCAAAGAGAAGTAAAAATATTCCCTTACTGATTTCTAGTTAGAGTCACTATAGTTAGGTAACATACTTTGTATAATTTCAAAGGTTTTAAATTTAGCTTAGTTTTGTGACTATGGGATGTTTTATTTTGGTGAATGTTCCACGTGTACTTGAAAAGAATATGTATGTTGTTCTTTTGGTGAATGTTCCATATTGTGCAGTATATACAGTTGGTACAAGATAATTGTTCTATACTGCTAAACATGTACTGTTTTCCTGTATACTTGTGTTGAAGTCTGCAACTCTTCAACTATAACTGCAGATTTGTCCATTTCCCTTTTGGGTCTATCTATTTTTGCTTTATGCATTTTGAAGCTATGTTTTTGGATACATGCATTTTAGTCAATATAGATTTCTTTCGATTAGTGTTTGTTGCTGTGTTTTTCAGTTTGTTTCCTTCTATACTGCCAACATCATTATATTCCAAGTTTTGTACACGTTGTTCATGTGTGTGCTCTAGCGATTACAATGGATAATATTAATTTTTAATTTCGGTATTTATTTCTATTAGACTAAGAAATTAATCAGAACTCATAGTTTACCTCTTCAAGGGAATGTAGCAACCTTACTACCATTTTATCTCTATTCTCTCCTCCTTTTCTGTTGTAGTTGTCATAGGCATATATCCACATATGTTGAAACACTTCAAACAATATTTTAATTTTTCCTTTGCCTTAGACAATCATACGTATGTTAAAGAACTTAAAAGAGAAAAATATATCTACCCAGAGGTTTACTATTTCTTCAATTGTCTTTTGATGAAATTTATTTTATTTTCATATGTCAAACTTATTGACATTAAACTTTAAGATTTTATATTTTTCCAGACATTAAATATAATTGACAAGTAAAACTTGTACATATTTAAGACGTAAAATGTGATTTTGTTTTGTTTTGTATTTGTTTTAATACTTTATTTTTTTAGAGCAGTTTTAGGTTTACAACAAAATTAAAAGGAAAGTACAGAGATTTCCCATATCTCCTGCCCGCCCCTTTATGAACATCACTCACCAGAATGGCACTTGTTTTTTTTTTACCAAAGATGAAACTTTATTCACACATAATAATCACTCAAAGTCCATAGTTTACCTTAGGATTCACTCTTGGTCTTGTACATTCTATGAGTTTGGCCAAGTATACAATGACATATATATTCATGATTATAATATCATACAGAGTACTTTCACTGCTCTAAAAATCCTCTGTTCTCTACCGGTTTCTCCCCACCTTCCACCCCTCACCCCTGGTAACCACGGATCTTTTTACTGTCTCCACAGTTTTACCTTTTCCAGAATGTCCTGTAATTGGAATCATGTAGTGTGTAGCCTTTTCAGATTGGTTTCTTATACTTAGTATTACATATTTAAGGTTGCTCCATGTCTTGTCATGGCCTGATAGCTCATTTCTTTTTAGTGCTAAATAATATTCCATTCTCTGGAAAATTTATTTATCCGTTCATCTACCGAAGAACATCTTAGTTGCTTCCAATTTTTGGCAATCATGAATAAAGCTCCTATAAATATCATATACAGGTTTTTATGTGAACGTATGTTTTCAATGCCTTGGGATAAATAAATATCAAGGAGTACAATTGCTAGATTGTATGACAAGATTATGATTAGTCTTGTAAGGCACAAGCAAATCGTCTTCCAAAGTAGCTGTTCCATTTTGCATTCCCACCAGCAATGTGTGAGAGTTCCTGTTGCTCCACATCCTTGCTATCCTTTGGTGTTGTCCATGTTTTAGATTTTGGACATTCTAAGAGGTTTGTAGTGGCATTTCATTGTTGTTTTAACTTGCATTTCTTTGATGATATATGATTTGAAGCTTCTTTCCGTATGCTTATTTGAATCTGTACATCTTCTTTGGTGAGGTATCTGTAAAGGTGTTTGTCCCATTTTTAACAGGGTTTTTTATTGAGTTTTAAGAGTTCTTCATGTATTTTACACAACAGTCCTTCCTCAAATGTGTATTTTGCACATATTTTTCCCAGCCTATGACTTGTCTTCTACTTCTCTTGATATTGTCTTTCACAGAGCAGAAGTTTTTAATTTCAATGAAGTCTAGCTTAAACATTATTTTTTCATGTATCGTGTCTTTGGTATTTTATCTAAAATGGCATCCAAACTTAAAGTCATTGCCAAGGTCTGAGTGTTGGCATCACCCTAAAATTCATATATTTAAATCCTAACCCCCCCAAAGGTGACATTATTAGTAGGTGGCCTTTGGGAGATACTAAGGTCACAAGGGTGCAACCTTCATGAATAGGATTAGTTCTCTTATAAGAAATTCCACTGAGCTCCGTTAGCCCCTTCTGTCCTGTGAAGACAGCATGAGAAGTATGCAACCTGGAATAAGCCCTTACTTGACCATGCTTGAACCTTGATCTTGGACTTCCAGCCTCCAGAACTGTGAGAAATAAACTTATTGTATAAGCTCCCAGCGCACGATATTTTGTTATAGCAGCCCCAGCAGACTATGACAGTCATCTCAGTTTTCTACTGTTATCTTCTAGGAGTTGTATAGTTTTGTGTTTTGCATTTAGATCTATCATCCATTTTGAATTTATTTTTCTAAAGGTTATAAGGTCTGTGTCTAGATTTTTTTTTTTGGATGTGGATGTCCAGTTGTTCCAGCACAATTTGTGGAAGAGACGATGTTTGTTCCATTGTATTGCCTTTGCCCCTCTATATAAGATCAGTTGATTATATTTTTGAGGGTCTATTTCTGGGTTCACTATTCTATTCCATTGATCGATTTGTCTACTATTTTCCCAAGAATGGGCACACTGTCTTGATTACTGCAGCTTTATAAAAAATCTTGAAGTCAGGTAGTGTCAGTCCTCCAATTTTGTTCTCTTCCTTCAATATCATGTTGGGTAATCTGAGTTGTTTGCCTAGATATAAAAGTCAGAACCACTTTATTGATAGACATAAAATAACTTTCTGGGATTTTGACAGAGATTGCCTTGAATCTATACAGCAATTTGAGTAAAACTGACATTTTTGTAATATTGAGTCTTCCTCTGCATGAACACAGGATACTGCTCCATTTATTTAGTTGTTCTTTGATTTCCTTTCTCAGAGCTTTGTGGTATTCCTTGTATAGATTTTGCACGTATTATTTTAGATTTATACATATGTGTTTCATTTTTGGGGGTGCTAATGTGAATGATATTATGGTTTTAATTTCAAATTCCACTTGTTTGTTGTTGGTTCATTGTTTATTCATCTTCATATAGGAAAGCAATTGATTTTGTATGTTAATCTTGTATTCTGTAATCTTGCTGTAATTATTTATTCATTCCAGGAGTATTCTGGTTGATTCTTTTGGATTTTATGCATAAATGATCATGTCATCTGCAAACAAAGATAGTTTTATTTCGTTATTCCTCATTTGTTTACCTTTTATTTCCTTTTCTTATCTTATTGCGTTGGCTAGAACTTCCAGTATGATGTTGAAAAGGAGTGGGGAGAAGGGACATCCTTGCCTTTTACTTGATCTTAGTGAGAAAGCTTTGCATTTCTCATCATTAACTATGATGTTAATTGTAGCTTTTTTGAAGATAGTCTTTATCAAGTTGGGAAAGTTCCCCTCTATTCTTAGTTTACTGAAATTTTTTATCATGAATGGATTTGAAATTTGTCAAAAGCTTTTTCTGTATCTATTAATATGATCATGTGATTTTTCTTTTTTAGTCTATTGATGTTATGGATTACATTAATTGATTTCCAAATGTTGAACCAGCCTTGCATACCTGGAATAAATCCCACTTGGTCATGGTGTCGAATTCTGTTTATACTTTTCTGGATTTGATTTGCTAATATTTTGTTGAAGGTTTTTGCACCTATGTTTATGAGATATTGATTTGTAGTTTTCTTTTCTTGTCAAGTCTTTATTTGGTTTTGGTATGAGGGTAATGCTGGCCTCATAGTTAGGAAGTAGTCCCTCTGTTTTATTCTCTGAAAGAGATTTAGGGAATGTGCATTATTTCTTCCTTCAGTGTTCATTAGAATTCACTAGGGAACCCATGTGAGCCTGGTACTTTGTGATTTGAAAGGTTATTCAATTTCTTTAATAGATATAGTACTCTTCAGATCATCTATTTCTTCTTGTCTGAGTTTTGGTAGATTGTATCTTTCAGGGAATTGGTCCATTTCATTTAGGTTATCAAATTTGTGGGCAGAGAGTTGTCCATAATATTCCTTTATCATCCTTTTAATTTCCATGGTATCCATAATGATGTCCCCTCTTTCATTTCTGGTATTGGTAATTGTGTCCTCTCTCTTTTTTCTTAGTTAGCCTGGCTAGAAGCTCATTGATTTGAAATATAAAAGCTCATTTATATTTGAATTAATATCTTTTCAAATAATCAGCTTTTGATGTCATTGTTTTCTCTATTGATTTCCCATTTCAATTTCATTGATTTCTTTTCTAATTTTTATTATTTCATTTCTTCTGCTTACTTTGGATTTAATTTTCTCTCTTACTAGTTTCCTAAGATGGAAACTTAGATTATTGATTTTAAATTTTTCTTCTTTTCCAACATACGCCTTTGATGTCATAAATTTCCCTCTAAGCACTGCTTTCACTGCATTTCACAAATTTTGATAAATTGTGTTTTCATTACATTTAGTTTGAAATATTTTAAAATTTCTCTTGAGACTTCTTCTTTTACCCGTGTCATTTAGAAATATGTCATTTAATCTCCAAGTATTTGGGGATTTTCCAGTTATCTTTCTGTTATTGATTTCTGGTTTAGTTCCACTCTGATCTGAGAGCAGACATTATATGATTTCTATTCTTTTAAATGTGTTAAGGTGTATTTTATGGCCCAGAATGCCCTCTGTCTTGGTGAATATTTCATGTGAGCTTGAGAAAAATGTGTATTCTGCTGTTGTTGGATAAATCAGTCTATAGATGTCTATCATATCCAGTTGATTGATAGTGTTGTTGAATTCAACTACGTCTTTACTAATTTTCTGCCTGCTGGATCTGTCCATTTCTAAAGAAGGGGGTTGAAGTCTTCAACCATGATAGTGGATTTATCTATTTCTTCTTGTGTTTCTACAGTTTTCTGCCTCATATAGTCTGTTGCTCTGTTGTTAGGCATTTCCACATTAAGAATTGTTATGTTTTCTTGAAGAATTAACTCCTTTATCATTTTGTAATGCTCTTCTTTATCTCTGATATCTTTCCTTACTTTGAAGTCTGCTCTGTCTGAAATTAATATAGCTACTCTTGCTTTCTTTTGATTAGTGTTAGATGGTTTATTTTCCTTCATCCTTTCACTTTTAAACTACGTGTCTTTCTGTTTAAAATAGGTTTCTTGTAGACAACATATAATCTGATCATATATTTTGATCCATTCTGACAATCTCTGTGCTTTAATTGGAGCATTTAGACTGCTGATATTCAAAATGATCATTGATGTAGTTTCATTAATATTTACCATTCCCATTATGATTTTCTACATATTGTCCTTGTCCTTTGTTTCTATTTTTGTCTTCCATTCTCCCACATTGACTGTTGGTGGTTTTATTTGTACATTTTATTTGATTCCATTTTCTCTCCCTTCCTAGAATATCAGTTATACTTTTTAAAAACGTTTTTTAGTGGTTCCTCTAGAGTTTGCAATATACGTTTGCAACTAACACAAGTCCACTTTCAAATAACGCTATATTACTTCACAAGTAGTATATAATAGTATACTCATACCTTAATATATTTATATAATATAATTATACCTTATAATAACAAAATAATGCTAATTCCTTCCCCTCCTGTCCCTTGTATCATTTCCATCATTCATTTCACTTATATATACTCATATATAAATACATATATAGTCTCTCTCTCTCTCTCTCTCTCTCTATATATATATATATATAACATATTTTCCTTCTCTCCAAAAAACTTATTTTCTGCAAGGCAAGTTAGTGGCAACAAATTCCCCCAATTTTGTTTTTCTGAAAAATTCTTTATTTCTTCTATCCTGAATCCTAATTTTGCCAGGTAAAGACTTCTGGTTTGGTGAGTTTATTCTGTCAACAATTTAAATATTTCCCTCCATTCTGTTCTTGTTTCCATGGTTTCTGAGGAGAAACCAGATATAATTCTTATCTTTGTTCCTCATTAGGTAAGGTGTTCTTTTCCTCTTTGAAATTTTTTTCTTTATCTTTGATTTTCTGTAGGTAAAAATGATATGCCTAGGTGTTGGGGTTATTTTGGATTTGTCCTTCTTAGTGTTCTCTGAGCTCCCTAGATCTGTGGTTTGGTGTGCAACTTTAATTTGGGGAAGTTCTCTGTCATCTTTATTTCAATATTTCTTTGTTTCTTGCTTCTTCTTCTAGTATGTTACATTTTTGCAGTTGTACCACAGTCCTTGTATATTCTGTTTTTTTTTTCTCAGTCTTTGCTCTTTTTGCTTTTCATTTTTGAGGATTCTATTCATATATCCTGTAGCTCAGAGATTCTTTCCTCAGCTGTGTCTAGTCTACTAATAAGCCCACCAAAGGCTCATTTATTATTCCTCATTTCTGTACAGTGTTTTTTATCTCTAGCATTTCATTTTTTTTTCCCCTTAGGATTTCTATCTCTTTGCTTACATTACCCATCTGTTCTTGCATGATGTCTACTTTATTCATTAGAGCATTTAACGCATTAATCATAGTTGTTTTAAATTCTCAGTTTGATCATTTCCAACATCCTTACATATGTGGTTCTGATACTTGCTCTGTCTCTTCTAACTATTTTTTGCTTTTTAGTATGCCTTTTTCTTGATAGCAGGTCATGAGGCACTGGGAAAAAGGAACTGTTGTAAACAGGCTTTTAATAATGTGGAAATGAGGTGTGGGGGGAAAGGAAGCATTCTATAGTCTTATGATTAGGTCTGAGTCTTTTAGTGACCTTATGCCTCTGAACTGTGAACTTCACAAGCACTTCTCAGTTTCTTCCTCCCCACTTAAGTGGGACAGGATGGTTAGAGCAAGCTGGAGTTGGGTATTTCCCTTCCCCATGTCAGTTAGGCTCTGCTAATACCCCAGCCAATTAGATTTTTGTTAACTGGTTTCTCCTGAGAGGCAGGCATTATTATGAAGAACTGAGTGCTTTGGTGTATTTCAAAGTAGTTTCTTTTCCCCTCCTCCTGCCAGAAGCCAGAGGGGATTTTTCTCTTATACTTACTGTGGGAATCTGGTGGAACCCTGGTGGTAAATCTCACAATACTGTAGGGGTCTTGCATGACTGGATCCCCCTAGAGATTTTAACTCTCAGAGTTGTCCACACTGACCCTTCAGCAATTTGTCAATTACAGTTCAGGTTTTCTTACCTTGGCACTGGTTCCTATGGTGGTTTCTGCTGGTGAGTCTCTGTTCAGATAAGACATAACTTCCTGTGTTTGCCTGTTTTCTTCTGTCTGACTCTCCAATCTTGGGGGCAGTGGTTTGCCCTGTGTCTTCTACTCTCTTAGGGATCCAGGAAGAGTTATTAATTTTTCAGGCTATTCAGCTTTTTACTTGCTGTTAAGACAGAATGGCAACTTGCAAGCTCTTTACATGCAGAACTGCAAACTGGAAGTTCCTTCTTGAAGTTTTATAATGATTTGGCAGGCTTTAAGAAATCCTTTCAACTTGTACCTTTTTTCTTCTAGATATTTTACAGTTTTATTTGCCATATTTAGGTCTATAAATACTAGAATTGCTATAATTAATATAATCCTAGAATTTATTTTTGTATGTAGCATGAGTTAAAGATTTAATTTTATTTTTATGCATATCCAAATACACTAGAAAAAAATTATTAGATGATCCATCCTTGCCCAATTGTTCTAGAGTGTCATCTCCATAACATATCAGCATCCCTTATATGGGTTCATTCATGGTCTATTCCTTTATGTATTGGTCAAAAAGTCTTTTAATCACATGCCGAAATTAGTTATTTAATTTCCATAATCAATATTGATATTTCATTTCATGGGAAAGCCACCATACTTGTCTATGTCTTCAGGATTGAAGAATTTCTATGGGATTGTATTTTTGGCTATTTCTCTTCATATTTTCTTACAATCATATTGAAAATTTTATTTTAAAAGCTTTGAAATTTTAGTAAAATTTCAGTTAATTTGGAGATTAATTTTAGATGAATTGATTTATTTTTTTTACATTATTGCCCCTTTTTATATAAGACCATGGCATAAATCTACATTCATTTATAATTTTTTGTGACTTTCAATACTTTCTAGTTCTCCCTGTAAAGCTCTTGCATATACTTTGTTAGATTTATTATGATGTATCCTATATTGTTACTGTTGAAGATAGTATCTCTTACATTTAGCCTTATTTTCTATTTTTGCTTGTATACTCAAGTAGATGTGATTTCTATATCTTGCATTCATACTTACAATTTGACTAATATGCTCATTTTGTTCCTGGTGATTGTCTTGGATATTTATTTCAAAAATCATATCACATTAAATAATGATCATTTGTTTCCTCCTCTTAGTCCTTATGCATTCCATTACTTTTTTGCTTTCTTATTAATAAGCTAAGACCTCTGCTGTAATATTAACTGGAACACTGATAGCAGGCCTGCTTGACTTGTTTCAGATTTTATCAGAATGCTTCTAATGATGCACAATTACAAATGATACATGGTGTATGGATGTTGTAGATAGGATTTATTGTGTTAAGGAAGTTCCTTTCTTGCTGAAAGTTAAATCATGCATAGCTGTTGAATATTATCAACTAGTTTTTAATCATTACTGAAATGATTATATATTCACATATGCATTTATATATAGTTTATTATATAATGTTGAATTTATATTATTGTATTGTCAAAATTTGTGAAGAGTCTCAGCTTTTACCCTAATGGCCTGTTACTGATTCAGGGATGATGGCAGAAGACAGGATACTCTTGAGTCAGAGACAAAGGACTTTATTTCTCAAGGCAGACAAGTAGTATGAGCATACCACTTTTGTCCTGTTCCTCTTGCTCCCAAGTCCCACAGGGTGATGTGAGAGGCCCACAATCCTAAGAATGCAGTGAGTTTGTGTCACAATTTAGGAATGCAGGATAAGGGCCCAGTGATTTTTGATAAAGCATCAGACCTTCTAGCAAGCAGAAAACAAAATGGTCCTTCTGCCTCATGGAGTGAGCAGTTACATGGTAGTCATGCTGTAGTTGCCTTGACCTACTTATTTGCCTATATGACTAGTTACAGAAATTCATCTGAACATATATAAATTTAATTGTGTATAATGATATAATATTGGGTGTGTTTTGCTAACATATTTTTAAGGATTTTTGCCACACTGATAATCTATGAGATGGGCTTCTAATTTCCCTTTACAATGCCCTTCTTGTATGGCATAGCTAATAAAATTAAATGAGCTTATTAGCCTCACAAAATGAGTTGAATTGTATTTCCCTTTCCTATTTGCTAGAAGAATTTGACAAAAAAATGGAATGTGTTATTTTTCAAAAAATTTGTAGGAGTAATTAATTAGTTTTTTGGGAAAGCTATATAACTGCTGATTAAAAGTCTACATAAGTTTTTTTTTGTCTTTCTTTTTCCTTATGTAAATGTATTATATTCTAATATAGATCATTATAAATAATATTTATTCATAAATTTTCATCCTGTTCTTTGTTTAACAATGTTATTCTGAAAGCATAATATGTGTGCACGAGTATGGAAAGAATATGAATTTAGAATATAGGAAATATTTTACAAGATTATAATACTTGATGGACTGGCTCCCTGACCAAAGTTTACTTATATTGTCTGTCTTACTTAGAGAATTATTTGGTGAGAGCTTTCTTTCAATTGCTTAGATAACAAAGCTTTATAATCGGGTTATATGAAGACTGAATTTATTAGAAAATGGGAGAAGAATGTTCCTTTAACTTTAAGGTCTTGATGTTCTACAAAGACCAGGAATGTTATCCTTGTACTGTTATCTTTGTAAGAATAAGTCGTGTGCAAGGACCATCCCTGAGCTTTCAGAGCTTCATTGGAGTATATTCTAGCTATATAACCCATTGACCATCTTGTGAGTTTCTACTCCAGTAGCTTAACTGAGTGTAGCTAAAAATTTAAAAATCTCACATTCCTTTTGTTCTTCTGGAGCTTGACAAATCACTTAATAACACTCCAATAGAATGCACATTGACCTATAACACTCATGTCTATTTTATGCAGATGCTTATAATAGCAACTGCAACAGAACCTTGAAGATAACTACAGAAATCAGAAAAACAATGAGATTACTAAGATATCTCTAGATAGTTACTGAAGCATTTTCCAGATTACTAAGACTATTAGAATTCTAACCAACATAAAATTTATGGTAAACACTCCTCATGGTTGTCCATAATGTTTGCTGTATAAGGTAAATGCCTTATAAAGCAAGGGGTTTTTTTCATCTGTTTGCAGAAACTTGAAAAAAATACTTGGAGAGAGGAGAACATTACTGGAAGTTTGAGAATTATCTCAAGTTTGAGAATTGTCCCAATGATAAATAGATCCCCTGGTTTATACAGCCAGACATCACAAAACACACAGTAATTATATGCTGCATTTTCATGGCTTTCACAGGACTTTCTATGGGTTGTAGTGGTGAAAGGCAACCCTCTAGTTGTGCATTCAGGGTGTTGTTTAAGGCATTTTACTAATCTCTCTTCATAATACCTTTGCTGAAAGACCACTTGGCTGTACATCTTGGTATCTGTTCTGCCTACAATGCAGAGGAAGAAATGGCATCATGAGTAGTCAGGCCAGCTCAGGAGGGAAGGGAAGCAGAAGGAGGGGATGGCAACCAGACCAGGAGCAGTAAAGTGACCACAAAGTCAACATTTTAGTTGGAAAAGTTCCATTGGCAGCTTCTCCAATCAGGGAGAGTTCTGATTTTAGCCAGATCTGGTCCTGCCCTCAAACACCATTCTCAGTTACCACAGAGCACCAAAACCTTACACACTAGGGCCTAAAATTCTGCTTCCCCCCAAGCGTATTTTAAAAAGTATGCCTTCATATTACCAACTATATTGGCTCTTTGAAAGCTATCTTTTGGGGCTGGCCCAGTGGTGCAGTGGGGTGGCCTGGGGTTTGCCGGTTCGGATCCTGGGTGTGGACATGGCAGCACTTGGTAAGCCTTGCTGTGGTAGGCATCCCACATATAAAGTAGAGGCAGGGGGCCACACATGTTAGCTCAAGGCCAGTCTTCCTCATCAAAAAGAGGAGGTTGGTGCCAGATGTTAGCTCAGGGCTAATCTTCCTCAAAAAAAATTAAAAAGAAAAAAGAAAGTTATCTTTTTTGTGAATGACGTCTAGCTTAATTTTGTTTGTGTCCAAGAAGGTGGTTTATAATATCTTTTCCTTTAAATTTGCTGCCACTAGTTTGTTTATCTAATATGTGGTCGGGTTTTAGAATGTTCCATGTATGCTGGTGCAGAAGGTGTATTCGGTAACTATTGGGTATAGTAATTACATGTACCCACCAGAACAAACTATTAACTGTACAATGCCAATCTACTATATTTTGTCTGATTTTTGTCAGCTTCATCTTTAATTACTGTGAGGAAATAAATGACAGATACATGAGTTTCTCTTGGAGGGTATCTCAAATTTTCTTTACATATTTGAAACTAAGTATACCTATATGCATTTATAATTTTTTTAAGGATGCTTTTGGTGAAGAAGATTGG
This sequence comes from Equus przewalskii, assembly GCF_037783145.1. Taxonomy (NCBI): domain Eukaryota; kingdom Metazoa; phylum Chordata; class Mammalia; order Perissodactyla; family Equidae; genus Equus; species Equus przewalskii. The sequence goes on from NC_091839.1 coordinate 46,254,843, forward strand.
CCTTGAGCTAACATCTGTTGCCCATCTTCCTCTTTATTGTTTTATTTTTCGCTTTCCAAAGCCCCAGCACATACTTGTATATCCTAGTTGTATGTCATTCCAGTTCTTCTATGTGGGACGCCACCACGGCATGGCTTGATGGGCGGGTCTGTGCCCAGGATCTGAACCAGCAAACCCGGGCCACCAAAGCAGAGGGCATGAACTTAACCACTCAGCCACAGAGCTGGCCCCCTATAGTTTTTATATATTATATACAAAATTAATTGAACTGCATTTCCTCTATTTATTCTTTCTTTTTCTTTTTTGTATATCATGTATATTTCTTAAAATTTTGGAGTAAAGAGTTTGCCATTTCTGTGTATTGAGTAGCATTTCCTTCTGAGTTATTTTTCTTTGTAGTCCAATTCTGGAAATTTCACTTTCTATAAGTTAATCAATTTTGTCTAGATTATTAAATTCATTGGCATATCTAATTGCATTTTTTATTTTAAAATAATTCTTATCATATATCTCTTGATAAATAATTCATTCATACTATCTTTATTTTTTGAGTTGTTGCCATATGAAAATACCCTGTTCGTGCCTTCAAGAAACTTATAGTCTATTTGATAACGACAGTCATGATAAAAATAGGTAAACATATAACTCATGATAAGTGGTTTTGAAAGCAATATGTGCAATATGATGGAGGAAAGCAAATGCAGAGAGAAGGACATTTAGTGCTTCTGTTATTCAATGAAGGATATTCAGAAAAGGCGCTAATAATAAGGTTACACTTGTCAGAAGCCATCAGGAAGTGATAGAGGCAGCCATCCAATTATGCGGACAATAAGCCTGCCTGGCTGTGGAACATTAAGTGCAAAGGACTGAGGATGGGGAGGTTTTGGTGATTCATGGAGCAGCACGGAAGGCAGGGTAGCTGAAGTAAGGGAGTGAATAAGAGGAGAGTCGTCAGAAGATGAGGTCAGAGAGCAGTAAGGGGCCAGTCTTGCGGGCTGCTTAAACTATTGTAAAGCCTTTTGTCAAAAAAGTTCTGGTCAGGATGATAAATTTTATTTACCCTCACTTTACTAGTTTCCCAGGGCTGCCATAACAAATTAGTGTAATCTGGGTGATTTAAAACAACAAAATTTATTCTTTCACCGTTCAGGAGGTCAGAGTCTGAAATCAAGATATCAGCAGGTTTGTTCCCTCTGGAGGCTCCAAGGAAGAAACCATCCCATGCCTCTCTCCTGGCTTCTGATGGTTCCTGGACAGTCTTGGTATTCCTTGCCTCTTTCAGCTTCTGGTAGCTCTAGGCATTTCTTGGTTTGTGGGAGCCTAACTCCAATATCTGCTTCCATCTTCACACGAACTTCTCTATATGAGTATGTCTGTGTCCTCTTCTCTTCTTATAAGGACTGCAGTCAGTGGATTTATGGCCCACCCTAAACTGGTATGACCTTATTTTAACTAATACCTACATTTAGACCCTATTTCCATATAAGGTCACATTCTGGCATGAATTTGGGAGAAGGGAGGCCCTATTGAACCCACTACACTAACCAGAGATGAATCAAGCACAGTTTGCTTCTCAGTGTCCACTCCAGTCTGCAGGAAACATCTACCATGGCTTGCTGTCAGGGGTGTTTCACCCAGTACTCCCTGCAGAGCTCTCTGCCTAGTCTGCCTTCAGGGAACTCCAGCCATGTTATTCTCTGAGGAGTTTCTCTTTGAAGGTTGACCACCAATTCAACCCCCATAAACCACCACACACATAGGTCAGACTCTTGTCACATTCTACTCTTTAGTTTGGCGGCCTTGAGCCTCACAGATTTCCGCAACCCAGCCAGTATTCAGCCAGGGGGAAGGAGCTGATCTCTCCTCTTGAAAAGCACCTCTACTCTGTAAGTGGTAAGAAGGGAGGGGTGGAAACGTACAGCATTCAGGCAAATTCCTGTAAAGAAATCCTCTCTCCTCATCTTCCCCTGCAAGTCACCCCATCATATGCCTCTAGGTGTGCTGAGGGACAAAGTGTGCTCTTCCAGTCCCTTTTTATTAAGTTCTTACAAATGACCCAGCAGCTCTTGGAATGTGTAATCACTTTGCACACCTTTGTTTTAAGCTCATGTGCCTCAGCTTTTTCATATAACATTCTGATACAAAAGAACTAAAAAAGAGCAATAAAGATACATTCTTGCCCATTTTTCTTGTACATTTACCCAGTTCAGGGATCTTTAAGCTGTATGTACTCCCAACCTAAGTGTAAAACAACAACAACATAAACTCAAACTGTCACATGAGAATTTCAATATTCATAGACATCAAAAACTTTTATTGTCCTCAGCTCTATTAATGTGGCCGGGAGTGAATATAGACCACATTGTAAGGAATAAGAGTGTTATAATATTAATTGGAATAAATTCAATTTGTTATGAAAGCACATGAAACTGTGAATGTTAAGCCAGTAGTTTGAGAACGGCAGTAAGACCATTTTACGCAATTTTAAAAACCATGAATCAAAGAGTTACAAGCTTCCTCGAAGACAATGGATAATTAACATAATTGTAAATAACTTTGAACTTTTCTTCTAATTATGGAATTTATACAAATTAATTATTAAAAGTTCTAAAATATATAAAAACAAAATGATTCTCTTAGAGATAAGCATTAATATTTAACATTTTGAGGTACGTAGTTGCATATTCATATACAAATTTTTATAAGGTTACATTTTACATAGGTTTGTTTATACCATATATGCAGTTTAGCTATCTATTTTCTTAGCTTATATGATTGGTCCCAACACTTTCTTGTGTTGTTATATGCTCTCCTGAAGCATTAATTTTTTTTCTACTTTTTATTATACAAATTTTCAAAAATACACAAAAATAGAGAGAATAGTATAATAAGCCCACATGTACCCAATACCCAACATAAGCAACTGGCAACATTATTTGTAGATGCTTGTTTCATCTATTGTCTTCCCAAAATTTTTTAATAGTTTGTTTGTTTCTGGAGTATTATAAAGTAAATTTAAGCTGTAATATCATTTTATCTATAAACACTTCAGTTTGCATTTATAATAGTGAGGACCTTTTGAAAATATAACTCTAATAACATAATCACACCTAACAAAATTAGCAATAATCTCCTAATATTATGTAATGGACAAAGTTTACTATTTCTCCAATTGTCTCAACCTTGTAGTTTTGCAATTGGTTTGTTCAAATCAGGATCCAAATGATGTACACATTGAATTTGGTTCTTTCTTAAGTCAGTTTAAATCTTTTAGAATTTTATGTTTCTTTATTTCATTATCTTATTTATTTGTAGAAAAATAAACGGATCTTCGGACCGTAAGATTTTCTACCTTCTGGATTTGACTGATTTCATCTTTATGGTATTATTGGCATGCTACTCTCCCTATTGCATTTCCTGTAAACTGATATTTAGATCTTTAGTTTTGATTAGATACAGGCTTAATTTTTATTGACATGAATAATTTCTAGGCAATGCTATGTTTTTCCTACTGTGTTACATGAGATGAAAAACAATGTCTGATTTATCTGGTCACATCACTTACTATGAATGCCTAGTATTGATATGATTGTAGCATCCTTTCCTTTCCTTTTTTTTAAAAAAAAAATAATCCTTTACTGTTGGATATTTGGAATACAAAATATGCTTCGTGGAATTTGATAAAGTTCTAGTATAAACAACATCTTTCAATAATAAAAATAGTTTTTTATTAAAGATATAAATTATAAACAGAGAACTCAGCAACAGATTTTATAGGCTTGCCTCCTTGAGTAATTTTTCTACTCCTGGTCACACTCAATTTAAGACACAGAAAAATTTAGGATCTGACCCTAATCCCCCTGAAGTAAGATCATCATGGGTGGTGTAACATAACCTTGGAGTGACTCAAAGTGCTGGCATTTGCTATTTTTCAACCAAACTTTGAAACAAGTGTGTGGTTGTACATCCTAAGGGGGAGTTGTGATTTAGAGTATAATAAATAATCATGAAATACTAACAATAGCTACAATTATAAATACCTGGCTATAAATGATGTTGAAGACTTTCTTTTCTTACTTAATAATCATACTAGATTCCTCAGTATTTGCTTCAGAATTCTCCTCTGTATAAGGTATTGATCCAGAGCAGAAGTGATTGGCACATCAGTGCTACCCACCCCTCAGTGGCTAAGAAAGCTTCATAATCTTAAGGTGAAATATCAGGGGCTATTATCTTAACCCTGACTTGAAAATAAATGACAGCTTCTTGTTCTGAGAGCATATTCAAATGGGTTTTTTCCAATTCCATGGGATGTCATTAATTTTTCTAATAAGTGATAAAATGGTTCAGCAACAGGTGCCGTTTATGTAAAATCGAAGAGAAAAATGTAAGTGGCTCAATGTTTGGTCATGGCTCTTTTCTATATAAGTTATGGAAGTCCAAATCAAACTGGAGCTGAGTGGTACAGATCTGCCTGCCTCCAGATTGGCATCTCTCTGTCTGTTCTGCTTCTCTTATCTCTCTCATTCCTGCTTTTCTCTGAAAATCACCTTCATTCTTTCAGACTAAGTCAGTCTGGAAATATGGCCTCTGTCAGCTTCCTGAGAGCTTTATCATAAGAAAGAGACTGATTATAATTCAAATGTAAGATGAAGGAAGGAAGGGAAGGAGGAAATAAGGCAAGCAAAGTGACATAGGCATAAATCTGGCAAAATATGTGCAGAATTGGCATTTCAAAAAACTACAAAACACAAATGGAAGAACTCAAAGAAGACCTGAGTAATTGGGAAAAATATACTATGTCCATGGATATGAATGCTCAACATTGTTAAGATGCCACTTCTTCTCAAATTCATCCATCCTAGTCAAAGTCACAGCAACAATTTTTGTAGATAATAATAAACTGATTTTAAAATTATATGGAAAGAGTGACATCAGCAACATGGCGGAGTGAGCGATATTCTTTGTCTCTCCCCCTGAACTACAGCTAAATGGACATTCAGTGATCAATGTAGGATATTCACACAGCACCTCAGGTTGCCTGAGAGACCCATGCTGCTATACATCAGAAGGTGGATGGACTACCCCCAGAGAGGAGGTGGAGATAGGTGAGAACTCTCCAGCCCCTAGACAGCCTAGTACCTGCAAACAACTCTATCCTGGCTGAAGCACTCATAGCACCATTGCAGCCCCCGAGGGTGGGCGTGCTCCTCAGTGCAACTTGGAAACAGGTGACTAAAGCCCTAAGCCCCCTGTGATTGCTCTGTGGACCAGTGGGAAAATCCATGATCCTACAGCGGCCCCAGGGAGTGTCTCTGTTCAGCCCTAGTGGAAAGGTCCTGCTCAGCAAGCACAAAGCCTAGGTGACCTGGGAACAGAAGTGGCACAGCTGGGCAAGCTACCCGCAAGCTGCATTAAACAATCATAGCTCTGCTGCCGCCCTGAGGGGGCAAGTGAGATCCAGTGGGACCACACAGTGTGCAGTGACTATCCGGAGTCCCAGCTTGATTGATCCTTGGTCTCATGGTAAAATCCATGGTCCCATGCTGGCCCCAGGGAAAGTCTCTGCTCAGCCCTAGTGGAAAGGCACTCACCTACCAAGCACAAAGCCTGGGCGACCTAGAAGTAGATGCAATATTCCTGGGAAAGCTAACTGCTGACTGCATCAGATGCCCATAGCTCTGCTCCAGCCCAGAGGGAGCAGGTGAGATCCATAAAGACAAGAATGTGGCAGAGCTGTGAGTGTGGGCAAACAAACTCCCAGCTGTGGTGAATGCCCATAACACCATTGCAGTCCCTAAGGAGAGACCATGTCTAGGCAGGTCTGTGGGAACAGGCAGCAGCAACCCAAAGGCCCTGTGTGATTGTTCCTATAGTTGATGAGAGACCCTATAAGGCCACTGCAATCTCAAAGAGTGGCCCAGGCTCAATCAGGAACAGCTGACAGGGATCTTGGTGAGTGCAGATTACACAGCTCCTACCCTCTCCCCCCAGCAGCAGCAAGTGGAAGCAGTAGCCAAACTCTATCTCCATGCAAAGGCACAAATCCATGCTATCAAGCAGTATGAAAAAATATATTAAATCTCCAGAACAGAAGGAAAATGACAAGCACCTAGAAAACAATCTCGAAGACACAGAAATCTATAACCTAAATGACAAAGAATTCAAAATAGCTTTCATTAAAAATCTCAATGAGTTAAAAGAGGATACAGATAGACAACTCAATGAGTTCAAGACCTACATCACAAAAGAGCTTGACACTATAGAGAAGAACCAGTCAGAAATGCTGGAGATGAAAAACACAATGGAGGAGATTAAGAAAAATCTGGACTTCCTGAACAGTAGGGCAGATAATATGGAGGATAGAATTAGCAGTCTGGAGGATAGGAATATGGAAATGCTTCAGACAGAGGAGGAGAGAGAGAACTAAAACTAAAAAAAAAAATGAAGAAACTCTGAGAAATATCCAACTCACTTAGGAAATGAAACAAGGATTATAGGTATCCTAGAGGGAGAAGAGAAGGAGAATGGAGCAGAAAGCTTGTGCAAAGAAATGATAGCTGAGAACTTCCAAAACCTTGGGAGGGAGGTGGAAATCCACATGACAGAACCAATAGATCTCCAAACTTTATCAATCTAAAAAGAGCAACCCCAAGGCATATAGTAGTGAAGTTTGTAAAAGTCAATGACAAAGAGAAAATATTAAGGGAAACAAGGCAGAAGAACATAACCTACAAAGGCACCCCTATCAGGCTGTCAGTAGATTTCTCAGCAGAAATCTTATAGGCTATGATAGAGTGGAATGATATATTCAAAATTCTGAAAGACAAAGACTTTCAGCCAAGAATACTCTATCCAAGGAAAGATATCCTTCACATATGATGGAGAAATAAAAGCTTTCCCAGATAAACAAATTTAAGGGAGTTCATCACCACAAGACACCCCCCTACACACACACACACACACAAGAAATCCTCAGGAAGGCCCTCATTCCTGAAAAGAAAAAAAGGAAAGGGGTTACAAAACCCTGATCAAGGAGATAAGTAGTAAGGCAAAATCAGAAAATTGAAGCTCTCCATCAGAACAGGTTAACAAATGCTGAAGTATAACATTAAAGACAAAGGGAAGGGAAACACCAAGAATAAATATAGATCTTGTCATTTTAACCACAAATTCACAACACAAGAAGAAAACAAGATGTGAGAATAACAACTTAGAAGGGGAAGAGGATTGGGATAGAACCAGCTTAGTCTAAGGACATAAGAGGCTATCAGAAAATGGACTATCTCATCTATGAGATGTTTTATACAAACCACATAGTAACCACTAAACAAATAATTAAAACAGAGACACAAGTTACAAATGAGAAAACTAAGAAAATCAACATAGAAAACAATCTAAATTGGTAGTCCAAAACACATGGGAGAAGAAACAAAGGAAATGCAGGAGAACCAGAAAACGAGTGATAAAATGCGAGCACTAGACCCCCGCATGTCTATAATCACTCTAAATGTAAATGAATTGAATTCTCCATTCCAAAGACACAGAGTGGCAGGATGGATTAAAAAACAAGTCCCAACAATATGTTGCCTCCAGGAAACACACCTCAGCCCTAAAGAAAATCACAGACTCAGAGTGAAGTTATGGAAGACGATACTCCAAGCTAACAGTGAAAATAAGAAAGCAGGTATCACTGTACTTAAACAAAGTAGACTTCAAAGCAAAGCAGTAAAGAGAGACAAAGAGAGGCAGTATATAATGATAAAAGGGACACTCCACCCTGAAGACATAATACTTATAAATATATATGCCCCCAACAGAGGAGCACCAAAGTATGTAAAGCAACTATTAACAAAACTAAAAGGAGATATCACCAAAAATACAATAATAGTCGGGGACCTTGACACTCCACTAACACCAATGGATAGATCATAAAGACAGAAAGTCAACAAGAAAATTGTAGAATTAAATAAAAAACTAGACCAGATGGATTTAATAAATATATATAGAATATTCCATCCAAAAACTACAGGTTACACATTCTTTTCAAGTGTGCATGAAACATTCTCAAGAATAGATCATATATTAGGAAACAAAGCAAGCCTCCATAAATTTAAGAGGATTGAACTCATATCAAGCATCTTTTCTGACCATAATGCTATGAAACTAGATATCAATTATAAGAACAAAGCTGGGAACGGTGCAAAGATGTGGAGATTAAACAACATGCTACTGAACCACCAATGCATCACTGAAGAAATCAAAGGAGAAGTTAACTGTTACCTGGAGACAAATGAAAATGAAAACACACCATAGCAACTCATTTGGGATGCAGCAAAAGTGGTCTTAACAGGAAAATTCATTGCAATACAGGCTCACCTCAATAAACAAGAAAAATCTCAAATAAGCAATCACAAACTACACCTAACATAATTAGAAAAGAAGAACAAAGCCCAAAGTCATTAAAAGCAAGGAAATAATAAAAATTAGAACAGAAATAAATGAAATAGAAACAAAAATGACAGTAGAAAGGATCAATGAAACAAAGAGCTGGTTCTTCAAGAAAACAAACAAAATTGACAAACCCTTAGTCAGGCTCACTAAGAAAAAAAGAGAGAAGACTCAAATAAATAAAATCAGAAGTGAAAGTAGAGAAATTACAACAGATATCACAGAAATACAAAAGATTATAAGAGAATACTATGAAAAACTATATGCCAACAAACTGGACAACCTAGAAGAAATGGATAAATTCTTAGACTTCTGAAACCTCCCAATACTGAATCAAGAAGAAATTAGAGAATCTGAATAGACCGATCACAAGTAAAGAGATTGAAATAGTAATCAAAAACCTCCTCAAAAATAAAAGTCCAGGACTAGACAGCTTCTCTGGAGAATTCTACCAAACATTGAAAGAAGATTTAGTACATATCCATCTCAAAATATTCCAGAAAATTGAGGAAGATGGAGCACTTCCTAACACATTCTACAAGGCCAACATAACCCTGATCCCAAAACTGAACAAGGAAAACTACAAACCAATATCACTGATGAATATAGATGCAAAAATCCTCCACAAAATATTGACAAACTGAATATAGCAATACATTAAAAAGATCATTAGGCATGATCAAGTGGGATTTATACCAGGGACACAGGGATCATTCAACATCCACAAGTCAATCAATGTGATACACCAGATTAACAAAATGAGAAAGAAAAACCACATGATTTTTTCAATAGATGCAGAGAAAGCATTTGACAAGATCCAACATCCATTTATGATAGAAACTCTCAATAAAATGGGTATAGAAAGTACCTCAACATAATAAAGGCCATATATGATAAGCCACAGCCAATATCATACTTAATGGGGCAAAACAGAAAGCCATCCCTCTGAGAACAGGAACAATACAAGGATGTCCACTCTCACCATTCTTATTCAACATAGTACTGGAAGTCTTGGCCAGAGCAATTAAGCAAGAAAAAGAAATACGAGGAATCCAAATAGGCAATGAAGAAGTGAAACTCTCGCTGTTTGCAGATGACATGATCTTACATATAGGAAACCCTAAAACATCCATCAGAAAGCTATGAAAAGTAATCAACAATTATAGCAAAGTTGCAGGGTATAAAATCAACTTACATCAATCAGTAGCATTTTTATACTCCAATAACAAACTAACAGAAAGAGAATTCAAGAACACAATCCCATTCACAATTGCAACAAACAGAATAAAATACCTTGGAATAAATTTAACAAAGGAAGTGAAAGACCTATACAATGAAAATTACAAGAATTTCCTGAAAGAAATTGATCATGACATAAAGAGATGGAAAGACTTTCCATGCACATGGATTGGAAGGACAGACATAGTTAAAATGTTCATAGTACCTAAAGCAATCTACAGATTCAACGAAATCCCACTCAGAATCCCAATGACACTCTTCACAGAAATAGACCGAAGAATCCTAAAATTCATGTGGGGCAACAAAAGACGGCAAATTGCTAAAGCAATCCTGAGAAAAAAGAACAAAGCTGGAGGCATCACAATCCGTGACTTCAAAATATACTACAAAGCTATTGTAATCAAAAAAGCATTGTACTGGTATAAAAACAGTCCCACAGATCAATGGAACAGAATTTAAAGCCCAGAAGTAAAACCACATATCTATGGAGAGCTAATCTTCGACAAAGGAGCTGAGAACATCCAACGGAGAAAAGAGTCTCTTTAACAAATGGTGTTGGGAAAACTGGATAGCTACATGTAAAAGAATAAAAATAGACCATTCCTTTATGCCATTCACAAAAGTAAACTCAAATGGATCAAACACTTAAAGGTAAGACCCGCAACCATAAGATTTCTGGGAGAACATATAGGCAGTATACTCTTTGACATCAGTCTTAAAAGGATCTTTTCAAACACCTTGTCTCCTCAGACAAGGGAAATAAAAGAAAGAATAAATAAATGGGACTTTATCAGACTAAAGAGTGTCTACAAGGCATGGGAAAGCAGGACTGAAACAAAAACACAACCCACCAACTTGGAAAAAGTATTTGCACATCAGATATCCAACAAAGGATTAATCTCCATAATACATAAAGAACTCACACAACTCAACAACAAAATATCAAACAACTTGACCAAAAAATGAGAAGGGGATATGAATATACATTACTCCAAAAGAGATATATAGATGGCCAAGAAACACATGAAAAGATGTTCATCATCACTGATCATCAGGGAAATGCAAATCAAAACTACGCTAACATATCACCTTATACCCGTTAGAATGGCTGACATAACCAACACAAAAAATAACAAATGTTCGAGAGGTTGTGGAGAAAAATGAACCCTCATACACTGCTGGTAGGAATGCAAACTGGTGCAACCCCTATGGAAAACATATGGAGATTTCTCAAAAATTAAAAATAGAAATACCATATGACCCAGCCATCCCACTACTGGATATCTATCCAAAGAACTTGAAATCAGCAATTAAAAGACACTCCTGCACTCCTATGTTCATTGCAGCATTATTCACAATAGCCAAGAGGTGGAAACAACCCAAGTGCCCATCAGCTGATGACTGGACAAAGAAGATATAGTATATGTATACAATGGAATACTACTCAGCCGTAAAAAAGGATAAAATCGTCCCATCCACAACAACATGGATAGACCTTGAGGGTATTATGTTAAGCGAAATAAGCCAGATGGAGAAGGACAAACCCTCTATGCTCCCACTCATGTGTGGAAAACAATAAAACACATGGACAAAGCGAACAGATTAGTGATTACTGGGGAAAGGGGAGTGGAGGGTGGGCACAAAGAGTGAAGTGGTGCACCTATAATATGACTGAAAAATAATAAAGAACAACTGAAATTTCACAAGGTTGTAAACTATCATAACCTCAATAAAAATTTATATGGAAAGACAAAGAAACCAGAATATCTAAAATACCTTTGATAAAGAGAAACAAAGTTGAAGAATGCACACTACCTGATTTTAACATTTAATACAAAATTACACTGATCAAGACAGTGTGATTTTATTGGAAAGATAGAGACATAGATAAATTGAACAGAATAGAGTCCGGAAACGGACCCACAGAATATATTGGTGTGACTTTTGACAGAAGTGCCAAGGGAATTCAACAGAAGTAGGACAATCTTTTTCAATAAACAGTGCTGGAATAATTACATACCATATACAAAAAAGAAAATCCTCAAACCACACCTCATACCTTATACACAAATTAACTCAAAATGGATCATAGACTTAAAGATAAAATGTAAAATTATAAAAATAGTGGAAGAAAGCAAGGAGAAAATCTTTGTAAGCCTAGTTAGATAAAGATTTATTAGATGCAATACTGAAAGCACAATGCATAAAACAACAAATTGACAAAGTGGATTTCACTAGAAGTAAAAACTTCTGTTTGAAAGACGCTATGAAGAAAATGAAAAGAAAAGCTGCAGAATGGGATAAAATATTTGCAAATCATATGTCTCACAAGTGCTTTGTATGCACATTACATAAAGAATTCTCAAAACTCAATAATAAGAAAACAGCACAATTAAAAAAAATGAGCAAAAGATTTGAACAGACATTTCACCAGAAAAGATTTACTAATGACAAATATGTAGCAGAAAAGATGCTCAACTTCATTAGTTATTAGAGAAATGCAAATTAAAACCACAATGAGATATCACTACTCACCTATTCAATTGGCTTAAAATAGACTGACAATACCAAGCATTGGCAATGATGTCCCAAAATTAAGCTTCAGGTACGCTCTTTCTTCATTATGTAGTCTAAATAGAGCAGTCAACCCTTCTCATTCTCAATTTCCACATCTTGGAATTTGTGGTAAAATGTGGCTGTTAATGCTTATCCTATATATGCTTTTGGGGTGTTGTGAGAAACAAATGCAAAACATGTAGGAAACACTTTATAAAATACTAAGTACTTTACTAACATAATGAAACATTAGTAAAGTATAATTTCAGTGAGGTTAATAGGAAAGATTCAAAAATGCTGAAAACACAATTATAATTCATTTATATATGAGGTATATTTATACCTTTTATTATACAAACTCTTGAAAGATAGAACAATAAGATGCATCATTATCAATTAAACATGACAATGATATTAACACTAGCAATTGCTTTTTGAGCATAGAATTATTGGCTCAGAAGACCAAGAAATGTTACCAACCAAATATATGATATAAATATTAATTATGGTTGTACAAACTATCTCTATGTGATATTTAAGGCAAACTGATATGTTAATCAATTAGTTCCATGCTTGCCTTCAAAATGGCCTTAATTTTAATAAAAATTCCATCATACAAATGTTTTCCTTTTCTTTGCTTCTGTATCTGATCGTTCACTATAGAGCAGACTGATGATACATTGAGCTGTACTATTCTGCAAAGAAAAGATAAAAAGAAATAAAATAACGACTCCCAATCTAAAGAAAAAATTAAAATGTCAACAGTCCCTTGGTGACAGTTTTAAATGAATCTTTAAAAGAAGCTTATTTTGGAAAGCCTTCTGGTCACCCCCAATTACTATGGTTGCCTTGGTTGTGACAGCTGGTGTATAATCTTTGATTACACTGTCATTAAAATGTCTTTTATACCTTTTTTAATGCCATCAACACACCATTTGCTTTTCAAATCACACCCTAAAGTGGGTGGATCATGGACATTGAGGTATCTATGAAGTTTCTAAGCCTTTTTCACACTTATAGGAGCTGGTAAATTCAGACACAATATGGGGATCTGATGCTGCTCCAGCTCTGAGATACTAAATTTATCCTAGAATTTTTCTAACATCTACTCACATTTTTGATCTTTTTCTTCTACCGTCTTTCTCAACAGAGAAAAAAAAAAGAGTATTAATTTCATTAGAGTTCATCAGCGTACCTGTTGAGAATATTAATAATGAGGTCAGGACAGAGGTGCAGCCACCAAGCACATCAATTACTGCTTCACGGGGGAAAAAACACAATTGTTTCATAGCCTTAGACCACCTCTTTAACCCGGTCCGCCAGCTCGAAAATGTGCACCCATGAAGTGGAGGGGCACGCAGATTCATCTCTGTGGTGCGGGTGGGAAACTTAATGAGAAATCAAAGGGTCTTCTTTTTTCTTTTTTTTCTTTTCCTGATTATGTGGTTTGACAAATAAATTCAGATAACTTCACTGAGTCCCAGTTTCTTTGAAAGTAAAATGAAAACAATAACTGCTCTTCTTACTTTTTGGTTGTTCTGGTCATAAAAGATATAAATCTTGACAACATAATAGTCTGGAAATTTCTGTGATGTAATACATTGCCGGTGGTAGTGGTACCTCTACAGGTAAATTAATCACAACCAAAGTCCAGCTCCTAGCGGGTCAGCGACCTGAGTGCCACAGAAAGAAGGCTGGCCAGATGAGCTGGGACAGTTCGGCCAGGCAGGAATTAATATCTCAATTTCTCATTAGGAAAAAAAATTTTTAAGCAGTTTTCAAAAACGTTTTGAAAGAAAGATATTTACTGTGATTCGTTTTTTTTTCTTCATTGGAGGAATTTTTAAATAGTTTGAAAAATTATAATAAAATCATAAAAAATTTGTGTGTTAGTAAATTGTTCTCAATAAGAGATCTTTAGACACTTAAAAGACTCTGAATGTTAACAGAAATGAGGATTTAGAAGTTGCTTCAAGATTTCAAGAGCCTGAAAGAAATATATTTAAAACAACATAGGCTAAAGTATCTTCTATTTTAATGTTTTTGATTATGTTTTGCTTTTTGCTGTGTTAACACTGGTTTTCTAATGCTGATTAAAATATTTGATTGGTAATGTTTTGGAATAATGCAAACCAAACAAACTTAAAAGTAATTTAATATATTCAATTAGGAGATAAAATGTTTTAAATCAGGAGGTTCATGTGGGACACATGAGTTCTTTAATCAGAAAAAGGCTGGTAATCTTAGTTTCAAACCTTAAAGCAATTACCCATAAAGTGTGTTCCAATTATATTACTTGAAATGAATCATCTATTTCCTATATTATTTACTGCTTTTCTGAGGTTAAGCTCAGATTTCGCTGAGATTTCTAGACTCCCTTTTGAGTATGGGAAACTTTCCAATCATGAAGTGCTTATTGCTTTTAAGGTATATCCTTGTCAATATCTCTGCTATTTCACACTGTATTTTCTCCACACCTCGTCAGAGAGCACTCATCCAGTTCCAGGGATTTACTGCTGGTGAATTTCTAAAGATGCATCATGAATTCCTCCACAGAGACTTCACTCTGTTAAAGCCATACTGATTTTCCATGAAACGTGCATTTGGAATTGGAATTTTCCCATTGATACATATAGTAAAACCTCCTGTAAAATATAGAAGTTTTGAATTAGTTTATTTTTTCTTTTTTTATATATTTAGAGGGCCTGTGCTGATGAAGGCAGCCTTTGTTTAAGAATATATTGGTTCTGAGATAGTATCTTTTTAAACGATATTCTGAATAATGAAACATATATGTGGCAACAAAAATACCTAGAATACAATAATATAGTTAGGAAAGCTTTATTGCTCATACAGTTTGCAAACCAGGGAGACACAGCCTCCAAAACAAATTGAAAGTTCGTTCCGGGTAGGGTATAAGAGAGCAGAGCTAATAAAGGCCAAAAACATAGACCACAGGGATTGTATTGAAAGCCCTCTGATTCGTTGGTTCCCCTATAGACACTGGTCTTCTAAAATCAGCTCGATCAGGCTCTGGTCATCCATCAGGAAGGAACACTCAGTTTCAGGGATAAGCTGTGATTTTTCTAAGGAAAGAGTATGCGACTGCCCTTCAGTGCTGGCACAGCTGCTTGACTCTGTTTTCTTTTAGGTCTCAGCTAGCCACACAGAGTCCATTTTTTCTCTCTTTTAGGGGTCCTCTACTTTTTGCTTTAATTCTACATATGAATTGTTCATATTGAAAGGATGTGACTTTTTGGTGTCTGGAAAAAACATGAATTCTGGAAATCCTATCTGTTATTAACTTAATTAAAAATTTGTAAAAGACTGATATAGATACTATAGTAAATATAAAAAATGACAATAATAATTGCTTTCAAAGAGTTTATTCTCTCATTAGTAGAATAATTTAAGTATATGCATAACTACTAATCAATATCAGAGAAATGACTAAATAGCGACATTGTGTGTCCCAGTACGGGTTTGGACGATAGCACTCCACAGATACTTGCCTGGAATCCAAAAAAGAGTTTCCTCAGGGCTGTGGGATCTAAACGTTAAGAAATAAGTGTTACAGAAAAGGGGCCAGGTTTTAGCTAAATTTACTTGTGTTTTGAACAGGACTGTGTTATACAGGCCTCTGTTATTCATTGAGGCCAAGATAATTGTAACTTAAGGAATGGATACAGCATAAAGCCTGGAGGAGTTTTTAAAAAGCATAAATCTTAATATTTGAGAGTGTAAATAAGTTCCCAACTGACCAAAGAAGTATCTGGAAAACCAGCCAAATCCCAGGATCTCTTGAAGGCCCATTCACCACCTGTTTGAGCATCTAAAGGTCTGGATGTGGTGACAAGTACATAGTTCACGCAAGCAAAGGAGTAATGGACCTTTCTCCTTAAGCTTGTGAAGCTTTGACCGTTTTCACAGATATAAAAACTTGCAGATTACCTGTCTGGGAGCACATGATGAGTCAGCACATATTGAGAGCGTTATGAAAGAAAATGAGGTAATGACATAAATAATATAAAAATGTGTAAGGAAGGAAGAATGAAGGAAAAAGATCCTGGCTTTGTGAAGCTGAATCTTTAGGAATAGCACAATCTCCATCTCTTGCATGGATTTATCCACTCATGACCACAGCTGATGGATTGTAGTAAGTGAATGAGTCTCCCTAACAGAATGAGTATGTACGTTTTCTTTCGGAATCAACAGATGCCTGAAATGGTATTATGAATCTGCCACTTGTTATCATTTCTTTTATCTATATCAATGTAATTCTCTTGAAATTTTGCTCAGCAATTATCTAATCCAGAAAGATAATGTGATATTAAGAGCCTGTCCTCTCTGGTACTAATAAACATTCAATTACAGCACTTACTTTGTTCTATTCACTAAATCTTCATAGGCTTAAAATTTTGGTGGTGAATGTGAGCAACTATTTATCTGCTTAGCACAGGCAGGCAATCATCTCTTTCTAGCTTGTCCCTTCTTAGCATCCTTTTCTTTCCACTATCCAGGCGTTGAGATTTCTAAGGCCTTCCACTCCCTTTTGCCTCTTCTTCCATGTTCTCAGTTCACTGACAGTGAGAAAGAAGTGATTTAACCTGGGCTTTAAATGACCAATAAATGTTACCATCACTCATAGACGTGATATTTAAACATTTGTTTAAGTAAGTCCCTTTTTAAAGGGTATTAAGTCTCTAAAATTTAGATCATGCCCCACTCACAGGTGGATTTGAAAAGAGTTTATGAATAGGGTATAATTCTTGGTTCATCTCAAATAAAACTATGTTTATGAGAATATTCCTCACTTTACCTATACATAGTCTCAGCTCTCAGTAAATATGATAGTTTGGTTTTGAAAGCACATTTCTTCCAGAAGCAGTTCAGCATTTGTCTTTACCATTAGCTATGTTCTTGACCATATATCGAGTGGTATGTGACTACCAGCCTTTTTCTTTACAATAAGCATGCTGTATTTTGCTCAATATTTCTAATCACATTACCCAAACTTCTGGACCATTCTCCTGATCTAAACTACCTAATGCATTGATAAGAAATCAAAGAATCAGGTTGAACATGTAGGAAATAATGAGACAGTGTAAAGATTGAGGAAAGATTTTACTGCGTAAGCATATTTCTATAAAGCTTTTGATTGTTTATGAGAGAATTCTTAGTAAAGCTCTTAAGTCCTCAAATGTTGTAAACTTCTATCCACTTTGGTCTCTATATTTTGACCTATTTTTTATTCTTAACTCATTAATGTATAGCTTCTATCAATGTAACTTTTTGAAACTTTGTCTCACCAAATGAACAATTGTCCCTTAGTTTTTGTTTCAATATATTCTATACAGTTACATTTTCTCTGGAGATCTTGACACTGCTATCTACTCCCTACTTACTAAAAGGCTCTCCTTTTTGTTTCTGCAATAACTCATAATATTGTAGTAACACACTTTAGGTTTCCCTTCAGACTCCTTTTGTCCATGCAATCCTTTAAACAGCGTAGCTCAGTTTTTGTTCTACACCCTGTTCGCACTTCACACACATTCTTTTAGCGATCTCATTCCTGCTTAAGGCTTCCCTGTTGACCTGTGTGCTGATGCCTGTTGTAAATCTTCCCATGAATCCAGACCCACGGACCCAGCTGTTGACTGCCCATTGCCACTGAGATGCCCACAGGCATCTCGAATCTAACATGCCCAGATCAGAACCCATCGATTTTTGAACTACTGCTTCATTCTTTCTGCCAAAATAAATATCTCACAGACAATGAAAAATTGGATGTTTTTGGGTTCTCTGTTGTATTAAATTAAGGGCCAAGCGTAGCAAAAATATGTTTTAAAAAGGAAGTTTATTTCAGCATCCTTCAGTATTTTCCTATTATTTTTCTGTATCCTATTCCCCTTATGTGGCTGCTTAATGACATAAATTTCACATTAAACTGCGTATGTGTTCATGTGAATCTGTATGTGTGTATATACGAATATATATGATATATCTCTATTTGGTATGAACAAGTATGATATGATATCCATCCCTATGAAATAGGTAGATAGATATACAGATAAATAGATGGGTAGATAGATAATCCATCCAGGTTGCCGAACAGACCTAAGATTATGGTTTATAGCACACAGCTGAGAAGAAAATTATTAAATTCTCAGACCCTATGTTCTGAGGGGGCGCAAATCTTGGTGTGAGATGCCTAATCTTCTTCTGTGCTCAAGAGAAGTCAAACCGGTTTTTGGCGACTTCTCCCTTTATCTGAAGGAGACATTAGAGAAAGTGACTGTTCTGAGAACATTGTAGGTGCCTAAGTATAGGGTCTATTTTCTCTTCGGAAAGGTGTGGATATCAGTCCCTTATGGCAAAGGATATACTTTAATAGAGGGACTGGTCCCTGATCCTGGTCTGGAGATTTCTTACTTTTTTTTAGGAGCATTGGTCCTGAGCTAACATCTGTTGCCAATCTTCCTCTTTGGTCTTTTGCTCCCCAAAGCCCCAGTGCATAGTTGTATATCCTAGTTATAAGTCCTTCTAGTTCTTCTTTGTGGGATGCCGCCACAGCATGGCTTGATGAGTGGTGTGTAGGTCCGTGCCCAGGATCCAAACCGGTGAACCCTGGGCTGCCAAAATGGAGTGTGAGAACTTAGCCACTACGCCACCGGGCTGGCCCCCAGAGATTTCGAAAGCCAGCAGATGTACAGGAATAACCCATACTTAAGGCTTCGGAAGACCAAAGTTTAGTGTGCCTAGAATGAGAAGATAGTTTCTTCCTTCCCAGTTCACTCTTAAAAGTTGGAAATTGGTCTGGACATAAAGTTAGTGTCATGGTTGGTGTTACGGTTGTGCTGAGGGAGTGTGTTAGTCAAGCAATCTCATGGACAACACCATGTGAATTATTATTGGGAGTAAGATGTAGTTTAACCTGTGGAGGTCCCCCATAAGGAAAAGACTTTGCTGACATGTTTAAGCATGCGTACAAAAAACACCTACACTTCTCCATTCTGCTCCATAACCTCATCAACATACTCATTCTATGCCCTCAGGATGCTTTAGATGAATTGATTAGCTAATCAATGATTCAAAAGAAGATATTCCAACATGGTTTCATTCATAAAATTTCCTATTAGCTGAGAAATATAGGAATTTAAAGCACTGTGGTCAGGAGAAGGAAGGAACTAAACTGATTATTTTTTCAACATTGATGATGTGGCAGACAGTATGCTCAGCATCCTATGCATCACACATTGCATAATCTTTACAACAACCTGTGAATTAATATCACTATTGCAATTCATTAGATGAGAAAAGTGATTTTCAGATTGCTGAAATAATTTGTCCAAGAGCACATGAAGAATCATTGGCAGAGTCAGAAACAAAGCTCGATCTGTTGTCCTCAGGAATTGAAATGCTTCTGTTCTGACATGCTTCCGCAAGGGAAACATTTTCATCAGGAAACCTTTTTATACACTAAATTTTAAGTTTTCTTCTCTACTCATTTATAAAATGATGATTGCTTTTACTTTAAAACCTATTCTCATGACATCTGTGTATCCTTGGATTAATAATGCATACATTTAAATTATTTCTAAATGTTGATCATGTACTATCTTAAGTTTCTAGATGTATACATTCTCAATATATCTGTTTACTTTTTTGTAAATTATATTCAGTAATATTTTAATAAGAGCTAACATGTAACATGTACTTTATAAGTGTTAACTTATTTAATCATCACATCACCCACGAGGCAAGTACTATTTTCATCTGTATTTTAAAGATAAGGCATAGAGAAATAATTTTGGCAAAGTGCCTTATTTAGTTGGTGATGAAGGGAGGATTTAGACCTAAGTGCTCAGATTCCAGAGGCACACCCTTAAGCACTTTAATACATTATTACTTCTATATTGTCCTTCTAAGCTAATTGCATAAATTTCACAATAATTGTATAAACTGCATGAATATTATACAATGTACACAAAGATCGAAACTAGAAAATGATGAAATACAAATATGAAAATGTCTTCTGTTACTTTTTTAAAATTTGAGTGAATCATCTTATGCACCCTAGTTTGGAAAACACTGATTTATTTTCTATAAAGTTGACCTCATCTTGATGTTAACAATAGTGATGCTGTCTTCAGATATATTTTGAGAAGAGAATTTAATTCTTTTACAAAACAAGAAGAAAGATAAGAGTTTTACTCCCTCAAAAGATTTTGTTGACCAGACCCTGAAGATCATCTTTGGAATAAGAAAGAAGAGAATATATGGAAATTAGTAGCAAACTATTAAAAGAATGATATTACAGAAGTAGTAAGCAGAGTTTAAAAACTGTGTATTTATTGAATATGTCTATAATAAACATGCTTTGTAGGAGATCAGTTGGGTTTGGTTTTATCTCCATTGTCTGACTGTTTAGAAAAAGTATCCTCACCTTCTGAAGAAATTCTTTACTACTAGGTATAGAAACTTAAAAAAGAAAAAAACGCTAAGTAAATATTTATCTATGTTAACTGCATAAGCCTTAGCATCATAGAAACAGAAAAGATTGTTTCATTTATTTTAAAGAAATTCATACTCGAATAGGAATTTTTATAAATAAACTACTAGATTTATGTTATTTGTCCAATTTTTGCTTTTGGCAAAAACATGAGTTTTAGCTTCATTGCACATTCTCCTCCGTGTTTTCCCAGCCACAAGTAGACAGGTAATTCGTATGTCACAGTAGGGGTGTTTTGGAGCATGTTTCATGCACGATTTCAGAGAAAGAGGCAAATGAGATAGCCAGAGAGATCCAGGAACTAACTCTCCCTAGGCAGAAGCCCCATTTAAAAAGCATAAAATTGTAATAAAAATTAAAAATGCACAAAGTGCATTGAAGTAATGTTTGTGGTTAGAGAAAAAGAAGCCTGTTTTAATCAATCTTTTCTATAAGAATTCTATTATTTATTGGAGATGTGACAGGGAATCATTTTGGTTGGTGGAATTAGCTAGTAGGCAAATGTCAACATGGACTTACCAATTTAAATCATCACTCTCAGTCTCTATATCTTTCATCCTGAAAATAGTTTCAACTAGAGTTGCTAATAAACAGAAGGCAGACTATTTAGTTTCAAATACTTGGACTTGCTATATTAAAAATACTTAAAATTGACTCTTCACAACTTGAGAACATATCCTATTTCTCTATCCTTAGAAAAATCACTTTAATATGACTATGTTTATAATCATATCACATTTTCTAAAAATGAAGGTTATCCATGGAAAGGCCATCCTGTATAACTTGTCCATTTTCCAGTATTTATTTTTAATGAACTTGGAATTTTAGTCTACCCAGCACATTATCACATATACCTCAACCCACAAGACCTAACATCAGATTATATTTTCTCTGGAAGTTCTCAGAAGTTATCTACTAGAAAAGAGACATACTATGAAAAACAAATTTTTTTTTAAAGAAAAGGTGTTTTAAATTCAATATTTTTATGGTGAATAGTGGATCTAGTTTCTTAGGAGAACCCAGAATCTGCCTTACCCAATTAAATATGTCCCATGCTAACTGTTCCTGTAGCCAAACAGAATTGGATATGCACATGCTCTAGAGAAATGCCACATTTTATTGGCAGCAGTATAATTCTAAAGCTAAGAGCTCAAAACATTATTTTTTCCATGTTTTGAATTATGAGTTACAATAACACTATTCAATTCAAAAATATAAACTATAGGAAATATCCAATTATATGAAATGTATACTTCAACAATCATTGATAAATAAGAAAACATGAATCAGAACGTGATCTGATCTTAGGCCCAAATGACAGCCAAACAAACATTTTATCTAGAAATATTTTTACTTAAAATTCTCAGGGATTAAGTATAATATTTCAAAAAATAAAAGCAACTCCAAAATGGAAACACACATCCATACATATAAATGTCTGTGTATAATGCATAATCTAAATGTTCCTTAAGACCTACTTCATAGAAGATTTTAAGAAGAAAATATTTTCAAGGATTGGATCCTCTTGCCCAAAGAAGGCACATTCTTTTTGACTCTGTGTTCCATATATTATTTTGAAAATGCTATTTGTATACTGAGGAATTCAAAGTTGAAAAACCCTAATTGGCTTATTTTAAGGAGTAGAGTGTCAATTCTCAATGCTGTGACATTATGCTTATAGCACCTTGGATAATACAAAGTCCTTCCTCCTTGCATGCCCTGTTGTGTTTCAAAAATGTCTTACATACCTTCGAATTTGCCTTATTCTTCTCACAGAACTTTAATGTATTATTAATATAAAAATCCAGTAAATTATGACAGTGACATCAGCATCATGGTGGAATGAGTTCTTCCCTTTGTCTCTCCCCTCTAAGTTACAACGAAATGGACATCCATTGATCAACAGAGGATTCCCTACTTATCACAATAGGATGCTTGAGAGATCCATACAGCTAGTCATCTGAAGGTGGATGGACTGGACCACTGGTAAGTAGCGGAACTAGGGAAGCTATCCTCTCTCACTCCCCAGCATAGTGATTCAGGATGGAGATCCTCACACAGCAGCCAGTGTGACTATGAGTAGAGGCAGAGGCAGTCTGTCCCTTGCCATGGAGCTGCAGTGGTGCCCTGGCCCACAAGAGCACACACTAACCACTGCTGGCCTAGCCTATGCAAATGCATCCTGCTGAATGGCAGTGGCCAGGCCTGTGCAAATGTGGAGCAGCCTGACTGGCACAACTACAATCAGATGGGGAGGGAACAGAAAAACAGCCCCTGACACCTTCCCCAGCAGTGGCAGGTAGAATTTGCAACCAGAAGCATGAGGAGCCACAGCAAAACTGCTGACCCAGATCCCAGTGGTGGCAACCCAGACACCAACTCCACCAATGGTGTGGGCTGCACACATGTCTTTGGGTTCATGGGCTCCTGCCAGTGACAGTGACACCCATGGACCCAGCAGCCCTGGCAGTGGTGCAAACAACACACCAAGGCAACCCAGGAATGGCAGCATAGCTGGTGCACAGGACAACAGCATACAAGTCTGCAGAGAGGCAATAGAGGAATGTAAGATCCAGGTGGCCAGAACCAGAGAAACTAAAGCTGAACTCAAATAAAGAAAGTTTATTACTACCACAAATGTGCAGAGGATCAATCAATTCATCAAACACCGTGAAGAACTACAGTAACACAGTAGAACAGACAGAATATGACAACTCTCCAGAAACCAAACCTGAAATCACAGAAGATTACAATCTAACTGACAGAGAATTCAAAATAGCTATCATAAAGAAACTCAATGAGTTACAAGAAAACTCAGAAAGGTGGTTCAGTGAACTCAGGAATAAAATTAATGACCAGAAGGAATACTTCACCAAGGAGATTGAAGCTGTAAAAGAAAAAAAAAAAAAGCCAAACAGAAATTCTAAATATGAAGAAAACAATTAATGAGATAAAAAAAATAATGTATAAAGCATAAAATATAGAACAGACCTTATGGAGGAGAGAACTAGTGAGCTTGAAGATAGAAATCTAGAAATGTTTCAGGAGGAGGTGGAGGAGAGGAAAAATGAAGACATTCTTTGAGAAATATCCAACTCAATTAGGAAAAGTAAAAAAAAAAAAAAAAGGATTATAGGTATCACAGAGGGAGAAGGGATGGAGAAAACAGCAGAGAGCTTATGCAAAGAAATAATATCTGAGAACGTCCCAAATCTGGGGGGAAGAAACTGGATATACAAGAACATGAAGTCAATATAACTCCTAATTACATCAATGCAAAAAAGACCTTCTCCAAGGCATATTATATTAAAACTGTCAAAAGCCAATGACAAAAATAAAATATTAAGGGCAGAAAAAAGAAAATAATCTACAAAGGAACTCTAATCATGCTTTCAGTGGATTTCCCAGCAGAAACATTACAAGCTAGGAGAGGGTGGAATGATATATTCAAAGTACTGAAAGACAAAAACTATCAGCCAAGAATACTCTATACAGTGAAATTACCTTTCAGATATGATAGAGAAAAATAGCTTTCCCCAGCAAACAAAAGCTGAGGGAGTTCATATCACCACTAGACTTGCTTTACAAGAAATGATGAAGGGAGCCCTCATACCTGAAACAAAAAGGCAAAGACTTACAAAGCTTTGAGCAAGGAGATAAATCAACAGACAAAATCAGAAAATTGCAGCTCTGTATCAGAATAGGTTAGCAAACACTTAATTATAACATAAAGGATAAAGGTAAAGAAGTTATCAAAAGTAACTATAAACACTTCCATTTGGTCACAAACTCAAAACACAAAAGAAGAATAATTTATGACAACAAAAAAGAAGGGGAAGAGGAAAGTGATAGAATGTTCTTAGGCTAATGGGGATAAGAGGCTGTCAGAAAACGGACTCTCTCACCATTGAGATCTTTTACACAGACCTCATAGAAACCAAAAAACAAAAAATCAGAGCTGAGTCACAAATCACAACTAAAGAGAAAACTGACAAAACCAACACAGGAAACCACCAAACTGAAATGGCAGTCAGAAATACAAGGAAAAAGAAACAGTGGAAATATAGAACAACTGGAAAACAAAAAGTAAATTGACAGTATTAAGTCCTCAATATCAATAATCTCTCTAAATGTAAATCAACTGAATTCATCAATCAAAAAACAGAGTGGCTGGATAGATTAGAAAACAAGACCCAACAAGGTGCTGCCTCTAGGAAACACATCTCAGCTCTAAAGACAAACAAAAACTCAGAGTGAAAGTATTAGAGAGGATACTCTAAGCACATGGCAAGCAAAAGAAAGCTGGTGTAGCCATACTTATACCATAAAAAGCAGACTTCAAGAAAAGAAGATAATAAAAGACAAAGATGGGCATTATATAGTGATAAAAGTAACATTCCACCAAGAAGACATAACACTTATGAATATATATGCATCTAACACAGCAGCACCAAAGTATATAAAGCAACTATTAACAGACCTAAAGGGAGAAATTAACAGCAACACAATAATAGTAGGGGACCCTACCACCCCACTTACATCAATGGATAGATCATCCAGACAGAGTGAACTAGGAAACAGTGGCCTTAAATGAAACACTAGACCAGACAGACTTAATAGATATATATAGGACATTCCATCCCAAAACAGCAGAACATGCTCTTCTCAAGTGCATATGCAATATTTTCAAAGATAGGCCATATATTGGGAAACAAAGCAAGCCTCAATAAATTTAAGAAGATTGAAATCATACCAAGCATCTTTTCTGACCACAGTGATATGAAACTGGAAATTAATTAAAGAAAAAAGTTGAGGAGGTCAACCTGGTGGTGAAGTGGTTAAGCTCGCATGCTCCACTTCAGCAGCCTGGGATTCGCCAATTTGGATCCTGGGCATGGACCTACACACCACTTATCAAGCCATGCTGTCACAGGCCTCCAACATATAAAGCAGAGGAAGATAGGTACAGATATTAGCTCAGGGCCAATGTTCCTCAGCAAAAAAGAAGGGGAATTGGCAGCAGATTTAGCTCAGGGCTAATTTTCCTCAAAAAAAAAATCTAGCAAAGTCAAAAATGTGTGGAAACTAAATAATATCCTCCTGAAAAACTATTGGATCAATGAGAAAATCAAAGAAGAAGTAAGAAACTACATAAAGACAAATTGAAATTAAAACACAACATACCAAAACTTATGGGATGCAACAAAAGCAGTACTAAGAGGGAAATTTATTTCAACACATGCCTAGCTCAACAAATAAGAAAAATATCAAATAAACAAACTTACTTTATACCTAAAAGAGTTAGAAAAAGGAGAACAAACAAAGCCCAAAGTCAGAAGGAAGGAAATAATAAAAATCAGATCAGAAATAAATGAAATGGAGACCAAAGAAGCAACAGAAAGGATCACTGAAACTAAGAGCTAGTTCTCTGAGAAGATAAACAAAATTGGAAACCCTAGCCAGACTCACTAAGAAAAAAAATAGAGGTCTCAAATAATAAAATCAGAAATGAAATAGGAGAAATTAAAATAGACACCACAGAAATACAAAGGGTCAAAAAAGAATACTATGAAAAGCTATACACCAACAAACTGAATAAGCTAGAAGAAATGGATAAATCCTTAGAATCGTACAACCTCCCAAAACTGAATCAAGAAGAAATAAAGAAACTGAATGGACCAGTCATAAGCAGAGATTGAAACAGTAGTTGAAAACCTCCCAAAAAACAAAAGTTGAGGACCAGAGGGCTTTCCCCATGAATTCCATCAAACATTCAAAGAAGACGTAATACCTATCCTTCTCAAACTCTTCCAAAAAATTAAGAGGAGAGGAAGCTTCCTAACTCATTCCACAAGGCCAACATTATCCTGATACTAAAACTATTCAAGGACAACATAAAAAAATAAAATTATGCTAATGAACATAGATGCAAAAATCCTCAACAAAATATTAGCAAATCAAATACAACAATACATTAAAAGGATCATGCATCATGATCAAGTGGGATTTATTCTAGGGAGATAGGGATGGTTCAACACCTGAAAATCAATCAATATGATACACCACATTAACATTATGAAGAACAAAAATCACATGATCATCTGAATAGATGCAGAGAAAGCATTTGACAAGATCTAACATCCATTTATGATAAAAACTCTCAATAAAATGGATATAGAAGGAAAGTACCTCAACATAATAAAGGCTATATATGACAAACCCACAGCCACCATCATACTTAATGGTGAAAAACTGAAAGCCATCCCTCTGAGAACAGAAACAAGACAAGGATGTACACTCTCACCACTCTTATTCAACATAGCACTGGGTTTTTGGCCAGAGCAAATAGATAAGAAAAAGAAATAAAAGTTATTCAAATTGGAAAGAAGGAGTAAAACTCTCACTGTTTGTGGATGACATGATTCTATATATAGAAAACCCTAAAGAATCCACCAGAAAACTATTAGAAATAACCAACAACTACAGCAAAGTTGCAGAGTACAAAATCAACATTCAGAAATCAGTTGGATTTTCATACACTAATGATGTACTAGCAGAAAGAGAAGTCAAGAATATAACCCCATTTACAATCACAACAAAAAGAATAAAATATCTAGGAATAAATTTACCCAAGGAGGTGAAATGTCTATACACTGAAAACTATAATAGATTATTGAAAGAAATTGAAGAAGACATAAAAAAATGTAAAGATATTCCATGCTTGTGGATTGGAAGGATAAACATAGTTAAAATGTCCATATTACTTAAAGCAAACTCCAGATTCAATGCAATCCCAATCAGAATCCCAATGACTTTCTTCACAGAAATAGAACAAAGAATCCTAAAATTTGTATGGAACAACAAAAGACCCCAAATAGACAAAACAATCCTGAGAATAAAGAACAAAGCTGGAGATGTCACACTCCCTGAATTTAAATTATACTGCAAAGCTATGGTAATCAAAATAGCCTGGTGTTGCAGCGAAACATACACACAGATCAATGGAACAGAATTGAGAGCCCAGAAATAAAGCCACACACCTATGGACAGCTAATATTCAACAAAGGAACCAAAAATTTATGATGGTGAAAGGAAAGTCTCTTCAATAAATGATGTTGGGAAAACTGGACAGCCACATGCAAAAGAATGAAAGTAGACCATTATCCTACACTATACACAAAAATTAACTTGAAATGGATTAAAGACTTGAGTGTAAGACCTGAAGCCATAAAACTCCTAGAAGAAAATATTGGCAGTACATTCTTTGACATTGGTCTTACTGGTATCTTTTTGAATACCATGTCTGAGCTGGCAAGTCGAGCAAAAGAAAAAATAAATAAGACTACATCAGATTGAAAAGCTTCTGCACAGCAAAGGAAACCATCAATGAAATGAAAAGACAACCCATTAACTGGGAGAAAATATTGGCCAATCACATACCAAACAAAGCGTTAATTTCCAAAATATATAAAGAATTCATGCAACTCAAGAACAAAAAAATTAACAACCCAGCCAAAAAATGGACAGAGAATATGAACAGACATTTTTCCAAAGGAGATATCCAGATGGCCAACAGGCACATGAGAAGATGTTCAACATCACTATTTATTAGGGAAATGCAAATCAAAACTACAGTGAGATAGCACTTCACACCTGTCAGAATGGCTATAATTAATGAGACAAGAAATAATTGTTGGAGAGGTTGTGGAGAAAAGGGAAGCCTCATACACTGCTGGTGGGAATGCAAACTGGTGCAGCCACTATGGAAAACAGGATAGAGATTTCTCAAAAAATTAGAAATAGAAATACTGTGTGGCCCAGCTATTCCACTGCTGGGTAGTTATTCAAAGAACTTGAAATCAATAATTCAAAAAGATATATGCACCCATATGTTCATTGCAGCATTATTCACAGTAGCTAAGACATGGAAACAACCTACATGCCCATCAACAGATGAATGGATAAAGATGTGATATATATATAGATATAATAGAATACTGTTCAGCCATAAAAAAGACAAAAGGGTGCCATTTTCAACAACTTGAATGGAACTTGGGGGTGGTATGCTAAGCGAAATGTCAGGCAGAGAAAGACCAATGTCATATGTTTTCACTCTTATGTGGAAGATAAGCAAACACAGATAAAGAGAATAGATTAGTGGTCACCAGAGGAAGATGGGGTGAGGTGAGGGTGAATGGGATAATGGGGCACATATGTACAGTGACAGATAAAAACTAGACTATTGGTGATGAATACAATGCTGTCTATACAGAAACTGAAATGTAATAAAGTACACCTGAAATTTACACAATGTTATAAGCTAATATGACTTCAATAAGAAAAAGAAATAATAATGAATAAATAAAAACCTTAAAATATCCAACAAATTATAAGCTCCATTTAGATTACAAATATTTATTGCATGTCTACTAAGTGAGAGACAATATTTAAAAGACCTGGAATCATTTAGGCATGACATCATGCCTCACTAAATAACTTTTAGATATGCCTAGTTCAATAGCCATTGGATGTAAATGTACATTGGTTTATTTTCTAGATTAGAGTCATTTTGCTCGGCAATTATTTTGTACTTTGGAGCTACAGAGAAAGTATTTTCTGTCCCCAATCTGAAGAGATTTTTCTAATTACTTCCATACTTTACCTAGCTTTGGCTTTCAAATGCCTTATTTTTGTTTTAATCGAGTTACGTGCATTTTAGCTACCCCAGTTTTACATCTCAACTCCACCTTAGTGGAATTACATTTGTAGCATGACGTTTATAATGGACTGCTCGTATTTCACTCTTGTTAAATCTTCTTTCAGATATTGTCACTTTACTATTTTCTTATTATGTTACAGTTTATCTTTCTTCTCTCAGTTTAGAATAAGAGAGACAGAAAGCCATTTTTAACAGAGCCCCTGTGTATACAAACAATTTGCATAGCTCCAAATCAGCATGTCAGCACAACTCTTGAGCCCAATTTTCTGCAATCCTTGGAAAGATGTACCACACTGGGCAACAGAATCAGTCTTCTCCCTAAGCCATACTTCTGGAACCATTCCAAAAACAGGGGCTCAGGATAACACTATGTGTGAGTCCAAGGGCTTCTCGGGGCATACGGTTGACTCCACAGGCAGAGGGAGTAGGGTGTGTTAGAGGTTCACAGAGCACCCTGAAGGGTCCCGGTCAGAACATGGGATGCCTCATTCTTACAATGTTGTCTACCCTGGCAGATCCAGGAGACCCGAGAAAATCTTGAGGAAGGCAGGCCAGAACACAGGAGCCCACTGAAGCTAGGGGCCTGGAAAAGAGGCACAGCTTCCTATGTTGAAGAGTGATACTTGTGTGAAGGCCCTCCTCCTCTTTTTTTATCCAGATGAGTTAACAATCTTCTTTCATTCATACTAAAGTTATTTGAGTAACTAAATCACAAGTACATAGTTCCCTAACTTTTCTCTTCTTTCGTTGTTGTAATTAAGACTGAACAGTTTTTATTTTAACTTGAGTTTTAGCTCTGAACTTCAGATCAAAGTGGTTTTTCCCCTAAAGCACTTAAATATAATGTGAACAGATGGGAAATGAGGAAATTTAAACTTCGCTAAAATGAATTCCTTATAACTGTCCTGCTTTAATTAACTTTACATATTCTCCTTTTTAAAAAAATATTCCATGATATTCATTGATGACTCTAGAATTCAATTATTACAGGGTTGCTTTCAGCCAAAATTATGAAATAATACTTATTAAAGCCATAGCACATTGAGTACAATATATGCCCCATGCCTATGCTGGGAGTTTGACTATTAATTTTATTTTCATTGCTTCATGTACTCTTTTGATAATCACCCATATTTATCACTTTATTTGTTTATTCATTCAACAAACATTATCAAGTGCTTCTTATGTGCTACACGTTACTCTAGATCTAGGTACACATCATGTAACAAAACAGAAAAAAAGGCCATGCCCTTCACTTTCATCAAGACTCATTTGGGCTCCCTTACTCATACCCCAAATCTTCTACACCACTAACCAAAGGCAATTTTGCTTCCAAGGTTCAACTCTGCACATGCCTTCTCCTATCCATATAGTCTTCATTGCTCTCTGCTTCCTTTCCTTGTCTTGAAGCTTACCTATATTTGACCAGGATCCCCTGTCCTGGAAAACCTCTTATCTGGTAAACATGCTAGTACAGTGTTATGTTGATGACCCATCTTCCTAGTGCCACACATTCATTTCAAACTTGTTCTCCTGGAGATATCCCCACTGCAACTTTTGCTTAATCTTGAAGAGTGATGCCTTGTCATGTATGTACAGTTCGTTTCAACTATGAGAGAGGGCAACATAATGGAAAACTACCAAGATGGTTCTGCTCTGCAGAGGCCTTATAGTTGCCCTCATATATTATTTAATTTTGAGTTCTAAACCCCAAATCTTTCCTGAGTTACTGACCCTTAGGAAAAGAATAGGTAAATTTTCTTACGTTTGCATTCTGCTGCCTTTTTTCCCTCCTATATTATAAATCAATAATTTATGTACAGTAATATTTTAAGCATTGAGCTAAATGAGTGTGTGTGTGTCTGTGTGTGTTTGTGTGAGGAAGATTGGCCCTGAGGTAATATCTGTTGCCAATCTTCCTCTTTTTGCTTGAGGAAGATTGTCACTGAGCTAACACCTGTGCCAATCTTCCTCTATTTTGTATGTGAGATGCCACCGCAGCATGGCTTGATGAGTGGTATGTAGGTCTGCGCCTGGAATCTGAACCCACGAACCCCGGGCTGCTGAAGCAGATCATGCAAACTTTAACCAGTAGGCCACCGGGCCAGCCCCACTGAATGAATTTTTATGAAGGTAAATACCCACGTAGCCACCACCACAGTCAAGATGTAAAACAAGTACCTCTCCCAAAAATGTTGCTGTGTACCCCTTATAAGGAAATCTTCTTACAAGACACCTTGACCTAGGCAACCACTGACTTTCTATCATTTCATATTCAATTTACGTTTTCTAGAGTTTTATAAAAATAAGATCATGCAATACGTACTCTTGTATGTCTGGCTTTCACTCAGCGTGTTTTTGGGTTCATTCATGTTATGTGTGTGAGTAGTGTGTCCCTTTGTATTACTGAACAGTATTGCATTTTACAGATATATTTCAGTGTATTTATCCTTTCACCTGTTTATGGGCATTTGGGTTGGTTCCACTTTGGGGTTATCAAAATAAAGCTGCCATGTTATTCCTATTGAGGTTTCTGCTTGAATATAGAGTTTAATTTCTCTTGGTAAACATCTAACAAAGGAATTACTAAGCGGTATAAAGTCAGTATACATCTAAATATTTAAGAAACCACTAAACTGTTTTCCAAAGTATTTGTACATTTTACATTCCCAAAAGCAGTGTATGAGAGCTGTGCTTTGCTCCATATTCAGATCATCATTTAGTATTGCCAATTTTTATGAATCTTAGTCATTCTATTATCAATGTCATATCTCGCTATGGTTTTAATTTTCATTTCCTTGAATAACTTAAGATATTAACGAAATTATCTTAGGCTTATTGACCACTCAAATCTCCCTTCATGAAGTTTCTGTTCAAATCTTTTGTCCATTTTTTATTGGATTGCTTGACTTCTTGTTGAGTATATATACATATTCTGGATATAGGTCCTTTGTCAGATATGTACTTTGTAAATATATTCTCCCAGTCTGTATCATCTTTTCATTTTTAATGATATAGTTTAAAAGCAGAAGATATTAATTTTGCTGAAGTACAATTTATCTATTTTTTAAAATGGCTTGTGTATTTTGTGTTCTATCTAACAAATCCTTGCCTGATTAAAGTTTGCAAATACATTTTGCTGTGTTTTTGTAGAGGTTATATTATTTTAGCTATTAGGTTAAGTCTGAAGTCCCCATCATAGTAACTATTGGTATGATGTCAGGCAGTAGTAAAGTTGGTTTTTTCCCATTTGGATATAACTTAATTGCTTTTGCACTGTTTGTTCAAAAGACTATCCTTTCCCATTTAAACTCCTCAGCACCTTGTCAAAAGTTAATTGACTATATGTAGTGTGGATATGAGTATGGATTCTGTCTTCTGCTTCATTGATCTACATGTTTTTTCTTGTGCCAAATGTTGCACTCTCCTGATCACTGAAGCTTTATAACAAGGCTTGAAACCCAAAGATGCAAGTCCACCAGCTTTTTGTTTTTCCTTTGCATTTCCATACAAATTCTAGAATCAGTTTGTTACTTTTTAGCCGTATGGGAAGATTTTTAATTGATTTTTTAATCTATTTTAGTTGATATAGGGCCTTTCTAGGTTTTTTAGGCTTAAAGATCAGTTTTCAAAATGTAAGCCTTAGAAGGACTTTGTCTGTTTCACTAACACTTCAAATACATCAAATCCATTGGCATAAAATTGTCCACAATACTGATTTATTCTTCATTTATGTCTCAGGGATCTGTAGTGATAACCCTTCTTTCATTCCTGATGTTGGTAAATAATATTTTATCTTTTTAATCAATTCATTTATTTTTATTTTATTTATCATTTATATTTATCTTTAAAATTTATCAGTTTTTGTCAGTTAGGAAAGATTTTAGTGATATTTTCTAAGAAACTGATTTTGAGCTAATTAAATTTATCTAATGTTTGTTAGTTTTCTGTTTAATTGATTTCTGCTCTTGTTACTATTATTTCCTTGCTTCTCCTTATTTTGAGTTTGATTTGATCTTCTATTTCTGTTTTCTAAAGTTGGAAAGTCATATTATTTATTTGAGATCTTTTTTCCTTTCTAATATAAGCATTTAAATCTACTAATTTTCTTCCGAAGACTGCTTTAGTTGAGGCCAAAAAATTTTGATTCATTTTTTATCATTTTTAATATTTTCCAACATGTTTTGTGATTTTTTTGACTCATGGATTGATCAGGCTTACATTGTTTGATTTCCAAATATTTGGATATTTGAGTATTTTCTTATTGATCTTTAATTTAATTTAATTGTGCTGATATTATATATTTGCTATGATGCAATTTTACATTTGTAGATTTTCATCATGGGCCAGCCTATGGTCAATCTTGGTGAACATGCATGTGAAAAGAATGCATATTTTGCAGTTATTTGTTGTGGTATTCTAAAATGTTATTTAGGTCAATTTAGTTGATAGTGCTACAGCTTCTATACCTACTTGTTTCCTATTGACTTGCTCTATCAATTAATGATAGAGTAGTGCTGAAGACTCCAACTATAATTGTGAAGTTATCCGCTTTCTCTTTTCACCTATGTCAGTTTTAGTTCGTGTACTTTCAGACTCTGCTACTGTATGAATACTCATTTGCATTTGTATATTATTATTATTATTGTTATTGATTAGTGGTCCCTTTCTTATTATGAAATTCCCCTTTTTTTATATGTGATGAAATTTTGTTCTGAAATCTAATTGCTCTTGTATAAATAGCCATTTCAGATTTTTTATAATTTCTCTTTGTATGCTACATATTTTCCTTTTTCTGCATGTTTATATTTAAATTGAATATCTATACATAGCGTATAGTTGGCTCTTGCTCTTTTTACCAGTTTTACTCTCTCTGCCTATTTATTGGAATGTTTAGACCGTTTATATTTATTGTTGTTACCAATGAAATTAGCTTCAAATCTAATAACTTACTATATAATTTTTCATCTCATTTTTTGTTTATTCTTATAGCTTTTTGTCCTTACTAACTTCTTTTTGATTAATAATATCTAGCATTCTATTTAATCTTCAATATTGGCTTATTATCTATCCTTCTTTATTTTTCTTTGATGGTAATTCTGGAGTATTGATTGTACACTTTTAAGTTATCACAATCTACCATCAAAAGATAATTACATTCTTTCACATTGTAAGTAAAGTTTTACAACTGTATACTTCTGTTTATTTCTTCCTTTCCTCTGTTTTATTACCATATAATTATACAATTTGCTTATACATATGTTGTAAAACCTACAATAGTCAAATAACCTTTTAAGAAATTAAAAAGACAAAGCCAGCCCCGTGGCCTAGTGGTGAAATTTGGCTTGCTCTGCTTCAGTGGCCTGGATTTGCTTCCTTTGGTTCCTGGACCTACACCATTTGTCAGCAGCCATGCTGTTGTGGCCACCCACATACAAAATAAAGGAAGACTGGGATGGATGTTAGCTCAGAGCAAATCTTCCTCAAGCAGAAAAGAAGATTAGTAACAGATGTTAACTCAAAGTGAATCTTCCTCAGCAGAAAACATAATATAAATTTTATATTTACCACATACTTATCACTTTTGGTGCTTTGTCTTCTTTTCTATTGATATAAGTTTTCAAATTATATCGTTTTCTTTTGTCTTAAAGATTTCCTTCAACATTTAATGTAATATAATAATACTGGTATAAAATAAGCCTTGTCTTTCCTCTGTAAAAGTCTTTCTTTTACTTTAATTTCTGTAAGATATTGCCTCTGAATCTAGAATTCTAGATTCAGAGCTTTGTTTTATTTTCATCAGCACTCTAATAGGGATGCCATTTCTTTGTTTTCTGGCTTACATAATATTTGACAAGATGTCTGTGATTTTCTAATGTTTCTGTAGCTAATATACCTTTTTTCTTGGGCTACATTTCTTTTTTATCACTGTTTCAATAACAATTTGATTATTCTGTGTATTAAAATAGCTTGCTTTCTGTTAATCCTTGTTGGGTTATGTTGAGCTTCTTGGATATTTAGGATTACAGTTTACTCCAAATTTTGGAAGTTTTATGTCATTTATTTCCTCAAATATTTTTTATGACACCTCCTTATTCTAACATCCCAAGTACTGTATGCTAGACTGCTTAGTATATTACCATAAGCCACTAAGAATCTATTCTTTTTGTCAGTCATTTTTTCCTGCTATTTTTTGGGATAGCGTATATTGCTGAGCCCTAAGTTCACTGGTATTGTCTCCTGCATTGACTAATCTACAGTTAATCATATCTACTGACTTTTCTATTTTAGATATTACATTTTTTATCCCTTGATATTTCTTCTTGTGATTTCCTTCATGTCTCATCATGCTTTACCTTTTCTACTAAATCTTTGAGCATATTAAGCTTATTCATGAGAGCTTCTTTAACGTAATCTTCCATCTTCATTGTTTTGGGATCTAAACTAACTGAATTTCCTCCTGTTCTGTTTTACCATTTTTTTCACATCTAGTAGTTTTTGTTTGGATGCTGAATATAATGATTTTATAATGTTGAGTGTTAAATTTTTGTATTACTTTAAAGAATGTTGCACTTTGATCTGCCTAATAGTTAAAAAGTCACTTGCAGAGGTTGGCCTGGTGGCATAGTGCTTAAGTTCACATGCTCCACTTTGGCAGCCCAGGGTACATGGGTTCAGATCCCGGGCATTGACCTACATACCACTCATCAAGTTGTGCTGTGGTCGTGTCCGACATACAAAATGGAGGAAAATTGGCACAGATGTTAGCTCAGTGACAATCTTCCTCAAGCAAAAAGAGGAACATTGGCAATAGATGTTAGCTCAGGGCCAATCTTCCACACACAGACAAAAAAAGTTAGTTGAAGATTGTTTTGATAATTTTGAGGTTTTTTTGTTTTCATTTTTATAAGATTAGCCTGTAATACTTTTACCTTTGTACAAGTTTAGCCTTACTACTGACGCCTAACCCGTCTGAGGTCTCTACCGAGAGCTCCATGTAGTCAAAGATTTTTTTTTCATACTTGCTAAAGAAAATTTAGATTATTTCAGGACGTGTGAATTCAGGTCATTATTATTTTCCCCCAAATTTATCTGTGACCACTCTTGTCAATTTTTACCCTATGTGGGCTAATTGTTAATTGTCAAAGATTAACAGTAAATTTATACAGATTTATGGGGCCCTGTTATTACTTTGGAAAGTCCCCCTTCTTATGCTGTGATTTGGAAATTTCCCCAAGAGGAAAAGTAGAGAAAATATATAGCATCCCTTAATTGTCTCCCTTTTGTCAAGGATTATAGTCCTCTTATTCAACGTGTGAAAACAATCATTTTATATTTTTTGCCTAGTTTTCTAGAAGTTTGTAGGAGGAATATAAGTCTTAAAACTGTTATTCCTTTATGGCTAAAATTGGAAATCCCTCCTCTCCTTCCTTTTTGATGATGATGATGATGAAAATGATAATACTAATAATAGTCTAAGTTTTCCCTTTGCAAGACAGAAAGACAGAGGTTATGTATGTCCTGTATTGGACAAAATGTTATAGTAATTGGTTTAAAACAAAATAGATTATTGACAACAGATGAAAGATTTGGCTACACACACATACATGCAAACATAAATTGTATTTTCTACAAAGGTATTCTGCCTAAAACTGTCTCAAGACTCCTATCAGAAAAGATGAGAATGTTTCAGATTTTCCCTTGGGAGTCAGAATGTGACCATTTGCGAGCAATCTGCAATAACCCATAAGAGATTTGGAATTTATCAGTGATATTTCAAATTCACAGCTTTGCTTTGCTGTGTAGAAAAAGCTTTCATCTGTCTACTACCAATTTAATACAATGTGCTTCTCTACTCTGGAAAGCACTAGAGGTAATGACGTGAACTATACTTCTACAGGACTACATCATAAAGAATAAGAAAATGCTCTAGGGGCTGTATACATCGGACACACTTCACCCACTGCTAAAATAATACTTGCTTTGAACTGAAGTATCACAACTCTTTCCAGTTGTTACGTGGCATAATGCCTAAGAAGCTGTTTTGAAAAGCAAATATAGTAATGCATCTTGGTGAAATTCACCAAATCACAATTCAAATGAAAAAAAAATTGCTGATGACATCAACATCGTAAGCCACATATCCTTGATATATAAAGTATGTCCTGCTTTCTGGAGAAGTTTGCCAAGAAGTGGTATTAATCTTAGGGACTCCAGACAATTTTAGTACCCTGGAACTTTTAGTTTTATGTTAGATATGCATACAATGTCCAGAGAACCTAATGTGACTCCTGATTGGATTATTGTTGACTTATGGTGGGAGTTTTCTCCTGAGAATGCTTTGAACTAGTAAAACAGAACCTCTATCTACTTCAAGGAAAGAGTGAGGAAAAACTATGGTCCCTAAGCAACCACAGGGTAACTTGGAATTTCTCAAGTTAAGTATGGCGATGTCATTTCTACCATTAATCATTTTCGAACTGTTAATTTAAATAATACTTGACACACTCTATCTTAGAAATCCTATACTTTGTTTGTTTTAACATTAGCTTACACAATTTTTTTTGGCATGTGACTGGCAAATATTATGGAATGACAATATCTTGTTTGCATTGAGATTCCAGAGGTCAATAATTTTCAAATTAAATCAGGAGAAAAGTCACTGGGAGCACTGCTAGAATATAGAGTGTTTCCTTCACTTGCCAAACACCTAACAGCAAGACTCACCATCCATCACCCTTAAGGCTTGTCATTTGATGTGTACCTAGCATTTGACATACTATAGATTTTCATCAATTCCAACTATGAGGACAGGCTTTAACCTCCACAGGTGAAATAGATAAAGCAATAAAATAGTATGGAATACAGAAAATATAAAGAAAAGGACCACTACTCATGTTGGAAATTATTTCCACATGAACTCTACTCAGTTTTTTTTTTTAATTCCTCAAAGAGTTTCATACACACTCCCTGATCAGTCTTCTCCTTTTATAATAACAGGAATTCAAGCCTTTTATCTGATTTGACAGCTTGCATGTAAAAAAAGAACCAAACAGTGTTGGTTTTCATTTTCTTTGACTTTCGCATTACAGAGGACTGCATTAATGCTGCATTTTATAAATTAAAGTGGACCCCATTGCTTCCCACTGAAATAGTATTGTATCTTGCTGAAATAGTATTCCATGAGTCTTGTAGATCAACTGATTTCAATGTTATGGAAAAGGCAATTTAGAGTTACATCCTTTGTAAGCAGAAATATATAGAAAAACTAGACAAAAGAGCCATTTATAGCATGACTATGTGCCTTGATAACATTCAGATGTCTGCATCCACTTATAGTTCTATTGCTGGAACTCCTAACTTGTGTGGCCTACAACGGTGTAAATTTAGCTCACCAATAAACCATTTGCTACAAAATAATCTATTGAAGCAAGTGGGCCTCCTATAATGATTCTTTTGATTTCATTGAGATCTTGTAAATAAAAGTAGTTACAAAAGTCCTGGAAACAGTGCAACGCTCACAGAAACTAAGTACTCCCAGAGACGATAGGCATGGTGAATGAAAGACAAGCTCCCACTTTTACCTAGCCCCTCCCACACGTTCACTGTTTTACTTTTCCTTTGCTCCCTATGCCCAGGAAACATATATTGAATAGTGTCTGAGAGATGCAATTGAGACTATCATGGAAAAAGGCACAAATAAATTGAAGAATGAATTTCTTTGGGACGAATTCACTACTTTCCCTATGCTCCCATAATACAAGACTTTTGCTTCACCACTCTCCTTTTTCTAAAAACAAAAAAAAAATGAAAACTACAATTTTTCTTAACCATTTATATAAAACCACGTAATATAGCATTTCAATAGGGTACCTTGGGACTAGACAGAGGCTACTTGATTGGCTATAGCCAGGTAAAAATTAGATGAGAAATAACAGACTTGTCTTCCTTCTGCACCCTTGGCAAAAAAAGCATGAATAAATGAAAAAGCTAACCATTTGACAATCTAAAAACCACGTAATTTGCTGATTATTTAAAAACACCCAGAGACTCCAGAGAACTGGGTTTGTTTTTTTTTTAAGTTAGTACTAAAGATCATAGCTGTTCTATCAACTGCCTTTTAAGTATGATCTCTTGGGTCAATACATCCTTAAGTCATATAACTTCAAGGAATATATTTTAAAATAGTGCCAAAAAACATGCTTCTTATATTTGTGTTTGGTTGTGGCAAGTAGGAAGTGCGGGCTGGATGGTGATACTAAATTGGTATGGATGTATTTAAGTCTACTTTATTGCTGTAGAATTGGAGAAGCTTTGCTACAACTTGTCTTTTCCACCTTCTTTTAGTAAACTTACTGAAATAGCTCAAACTAGTTTCGAAGAAACAGGATTCCTACACATATCCTAGGGAGTGAAGCCAGGCCTAGAATAGCCTTGAAGCACTATCCCATAAGCCATTCTGTGCGTGGATTTGGACAGGGATTACAAAACACCCCAAAGAGATGCACTGGTCTGATTCGCTTCTCTGATTTCCATCCTTACTTCTTTCACAGCACGTTTATTGAGACCAAGGCCCATTTTTATTCCTCCAGTTCCTTTCTCTACTACCTGGCACGTAGTAGGCAATCAATATATGTTTTTAATTAATGAACGGACAAATTAGTTACCTTCCGTGCCTTTCAAGGTTTTAGGTAGATTTCATGGCATTCTGGAATGAGTGAGTTCTGTGTTTATATAAGTTACAGGTGGAGGGGAGGAATCTATGTTACTGTGATATCTCAAGCCAGAGCTACTCTTGCCTGGAAAGACATATCTGGAATTCTCCAGAATATATCTATATAAGTATATTATATATAATAATTTTATATATTCATGTATATTATATATAATAATTTTATATATTTATATATTATATACAAGTGTATATATTTATACACATACACACACACATATATATATATGTCCTATTGACAGCACCCAATTTTCCTGCTACATCTGCTATATAAAAAATTACTTGAAAATAATCAATTTGATTTGACTGAATTCCAGGTCTTGTGTTCACCGCAAACCACCAAGATTTTGAAAATATGCTACTCTACCTTATGCTCAATGTATTCTCTACACTGTATCACCTGATATGATATAGCTAATCAGAAAACAAACACCAAAATTATCTCTGTAGCACTACACTTTGCTAGAAGTTAAATAAAGATAAATTTCAGAAAGAGAGATCCCACATTAAAATATAGGCGGAAATTGCACTCCTCCTATATTTATTTTCTTCTGCTATTGATTATTAGAAATCAGCAGGGAGCCTTTATTTCTAAATTATTAATTATTTCATTTTTAAATATATTATGGAATGCTACAAAAATATTTGGAGTTGGTGAATACAATTTGACCAGGATGAAGCTTACAGGTAGAATTATCAGAAAAATGGGTACATACAGAAAAAAAAATGGCAGTGTGACCATCTTGGGGCAATATTGAAGGATGCACTTGATGAAATGTATTGCTGAAAGAAGTTGAGTAGCCGTCTCCTAAGAACT
Organism: Equus przewalskii; assembly: GCF_037783145.1. Classification (NCBI taxonomy): domain Eukaryota; kingdom Metazoa; phylum Chordata; class Mammalia; order Perissodactyla; family Equidae; genus Equus; species Equus przewalskii. The sequence continues at coordinate 46,295,869 of NC_091839.1, forward strand.
CCAGGGAAGTCTTAGCACTGAGCTGCTAAGTTTTCAATCTACAGTTTCACTCAGTCCCTTGTCTGCTCTTCATTGCTTAAATTCTCAATATCTGTGCACACGGCTACCTCTACCAGTAGATTATAAATTCCTAGTGACCAAAGTCTTATTCATCTTTGTATCTTCTAGTGTGCTTAAAGAATACAAATTACATAGTAATGCTAGTCATATAATTCTAAAAGATGACACATCCTACATACATATATCTTATTTAGGTAAGGTTTTCTCAGAAGAGGAAGATAGAATATGAATGTCTTCTTAAGCCTTTTTATCCCTAAAGAATTAGAATTTACATATTGTTACTTCTGCTTTTCGTGAGATTATTGCCTACTTTCTTGACTAACAACCACAACAAGTCTATAATTTTCTTGTCCATATTTTTCAAAAGATTGATGATTCCATCTTGGGCAAGATTGCCAAAGGATCAGTATACCATAAAATTGGCTATTCTCCCAATTTAAACAATGAAGCAGATTAAAGCAGCTTGAGTACAACAATGAAAATGTTATGCCATTGGAATGCAAATGCAGCACTGCCTGTGGCTGTTTGATTTGCACCAACATAATTACATTTAAGCAATGTAAAGAAATCCTTTCCCTTAAAAGAAGATCTATTGCTCCCCGGAAATAAGTTGTGTCCTGTCTAAAGCATGCTAATTTGGCACCTCTCTAATAGCCTGTATTTCTTCTAGACGGGTATATTTGGCAAAAACATGAAGGACTTTGAGTCTGTATTCTACTTTAAGATTAGGTCATACTAAATATTCTGATTCAGTGTTCTTTTAGCTCAACAATCAACTTCAACACCGTTCCTTTGGGATCTAGTTGCATTCTGTGGTCAAAAACCAATGTATCGTGCACAAGTACCCATGAAAATAATAGGCGTGAGTCGTTTCTTTTAGTCACTTAATTAACAGAACCAAATCAATTGTTCACTAATAAGTAATCAATTCTACAAAAAACAAAAAAGTTCTACAATTTTAATGAAGAATCTTTTATTGTAGAGACAAAGCCTTCGTCATGATTCAGCCTCATTCCAATACTTTGCTTCAGTCAGAGCAATTAAAGCATAGGTTTGTACTATTACAAATAAATCTGAACCTGTCTAGACAACTAGCTAAGAAAGTTCAGGAAGAGAAATCTACCTCACCTTAGAAAAATCCTTTGATGACTAATGCAGACATCTTGCATAAAGTACTAAGCAATTGCTAACATAAATATGCTCAGACATATAAGTATATTTATGTGTAACTATAAAATACATGTTTCCTGCCTATCCAAATCTCACCATGTTTTATGGAGATCCAAGAGGAATAACATTAAATCTCATCTAAGAATAGATCGGTAAATCAATAGTTTAACTATTTAAATAATTTTGTATACCACTTATGAAACTTACAAAAGGTATTTCTTAAAAATATAAAATGAATGGTTGAAAATTAGGACGTTGTGTAAATTGAACTTTCTGGTCAAACTGAGAGAAATTACATATTTTTGAATTAATTACATTTTTGAAGTTTTAACTAGAATTAAATTAAAAAGCACTTATACAGAGGTTATATAAACTGAGCTAACATGAACCATAGTATAAACTGAGTTAACATTAATCAGGGTCTCACTTTGTTTGAGTCATCTTTATGAGCAAACAGGGCCTTTGTAGCCCATAAAGAGAGAAGCCTATATCCTATATTATGACATATCCTAAAAATTACACTTAAAATAAATTCATGAATATAGTTCATTTACTTGCTGTTTGTCCTCACTTATAAAACTCATTAACATGAGGGGGCTTCTAAATCCTTAATCTTTCTAGATGTTAACATTTAAGATCGTAAGATTTAAATAAGGTTTAATACAAAAAGCATGCTAAAATATGGAATAAGTGTTGCTGAATTAATGTGTGTTCTCTTAAGCATCACTCTGTTATATCTACTTCACCTAAATATGCACCTTCTTCGAAATAAGCATGTTAATGAAAATCATCTTTTAAAGTCATTATAAAAAATAAGTCCATATTATGAATAAGACATCTACTTTCATAAATTATATAAGGGCATGGACATATGCAGAAAAACTCAACTGTTAGCAAAAATCCACTTTAAAAAAAATTCAACAGATTTTGCTGAGAACCTACTATGAGTAAATCAACTTGGTAAAGTATGTGTGGGGTTTCAAAGCTGCATGAGCTGCCCTCACTCATCGTGGGCCTGTGATGTCTGTGTAGGGTGAGAGAGAAGTACAGGCCACATTTCCTGCCCTTTGGAAGCTTACACTCAAGGCATGAAAGTAAAACTAACATGCAGTAAACAGTTGGAGAACTGTTTAAAACTGAATAAAAGAAAGAACATAAATATATGGAGAATATTGAATAGGGAAAATGTTCTAATCAAGTGGATTTTTTTTTTTTCCGTTTCAGGCTGAAAACCATGTCATTGCCAAATAAAATGGAAAACTGGCAATAAAAGCATCCATTTACATGAGAAATTACCCAAGTGCCCCCACACATACTGCCTTCCGTGCACAATACAAAGTGGTTCCATTTTCAGTAGAACATATGCTAAATGTTTAAGCTCAAAGATGATTTAGGCAAAATGGAAAAGATTTTTTAAACATTTATTTTACACTTTACAGGATTCATTTAGATTGGCAGATGTTCCAAACCCAAAGAAAAGTAACTTAACTGGATCGTGAAAAAGACAATGTTTCAGGAGAAGGCAAGAAGGAGAAAAAAGAGAGCCCTCACCTTGTAGCATGCAGCTTCAGAAAACAGACAAATAAGTCAATAAGTAATAAATAAATAAATAAAATTCCAGAGGAAATCTAATAGTTAAAATACTTAAGGGCTTCCAAATTCTTTCAGGTACCTGCAGCAAATGATGTATTGATTTCGCTGTTAAACTGCACAGCTGTAACCAACACATTAGATATGGAAGATAAAAGCAATGACTAAAAGCGCCTTATTTCATCTGTCACACCTGAGGCACTGCCTTCTTCAGACCTTTAGTGTATTAGCACAGAAAATCAATTAGGTAAAGAGCTAAACAAATGAAGAGAGAATAAAAAAGGTCTCATTCACAAAGTGTCAGGGATGTCAACAAGCCCAGAAGCCTTTGGTAAACTATATGATATCTCCAAATAAACCATAACAACTTTTTCTGAACTTTTAAAAGTCAGCGATTATGTATCACAGATAACTGTAAGCCTATTTTAGAAGGTCCTCAGCCATTAAACATCACGCGATAACTCAAAATTGCTTATGAACAAAAATGAGCCATCGATGACATACAGAGCGGAATATTTTGTTTCAGCTTCAAGTTTAGTACATATAGATCTCCTAAATCATAAAATATTCCGTGTGTCCAAGAAAAATGCCAGTGTAGTTATTACCCTAATAGATTCTTAAAATGATTTTATACATGAATCTTCAGATAAAGATTATCATTACTCAAGATTTGTATGGCCTGTTCAGTGCTTCCACATGGCCTCTTATTTGCAGTGCAACCTAGATGATTAAATTTCTCAGCCATATAAATAGTCAATTTTTATCACAACAGTCAAATGGCTCCTTTTTAAGTAGACAAAACACTGAGCACAGGATCAACCTCAGAGATTTTAAGTGCCATGATATTAATCTTCTTTTAAGGCACTTCTTTTTTCCTACAAAGAATATCGAATCTGCTTCTTAAAAAGGATCACATAAAGAGTCAGAGGGAATGTGTGGAAGTCACATTTGGAAACTGAGATTAAGTTTTATGGCCAAGTCTTACTCCTTTTCATGTAACTTCCCCAGATTTATAAAACTATTTCTTCCTTATATCTCTATTTCTTATATCACTATTACATACGACCTCACCAATTTTCAAGTCACTGACTCTTCATCTCATTTACCCATAGCTGTTAATCTAGAATCTCATTTTTCTCCTCCCTTCCTTATCTATCCTCTTTCCATAAAACAATTTACCATTCAGTATACAGAGCTCCACAGCTCCAGCTCTGCGCTGTCCAAATTCTCATAACCTCCTGCATTCGCTTGTGCCCTCTGCCTTCTCGTATCAATCACTGATGTCCAGATAGCAGGACTTTTCCCAAGAACACCCGTTCTCCCACCTCCCTTCTTATTATTTTGCTTCTCAGACCCCAGGCCTGATACCAGCCACTAATTCTCTGTATCCTACTTCCTCAAGTGAGATTCAAATCAATAGGTACTCATTGAGTGTGCACCAAGTTTCCAGCACTGTGCTCCCACTTTTGTTTGTATAAAAGCATGCATAATTTAGTCATTTGAATCTCAAATAAATCCTGTGATCTATTGATTCATTTTTTACAAATGACAAAACAAATTTAGGGAAGATAAGAAACTTTCCAAAACTAATTACGCCATCTAGTCATACCAACACGCATTAAAGTCTTTCTCTTTGTTGCCTCCTTCTAGGAAATCCCTCTTGCTTTCTCTGTTTGTACATAATGGTTCAACAGATCAGCTCTTTGCCGTCTTGGATTGTTATGATATCCTGAGAAGAAGAAATTGAAATTCATCCCAATGTGCCATCAAGAAGAGCTAATAAGTAATGAAATTGTGGGAGATGTGGGAGGGTGGTCATGGCCCTTTGGAGATTAGTTTAATCAATGCATATGTGTGTGTGTGTGTATAAAAATACATATATACATATAGATACATACATACACACACATATGTATATATATATACACATGCATATATAAGAAAGACATGGAGAAAAATGGAAGCATAAGATTTAAGAAGAAGGCAACAAGGAAAGTCCTAATGTGTGTGACATATCTTAAAAATCACCTTAAGGAGCCAGTTCTGGTGGCCCAGTGGTCAAGTTCAGCACGCTCCACTTCAGATGCCCAGGTTCGGTTCCCAGGTGCAGAGCTGTGCCACTGGCCTGTTAGTGACCATGCTGTGGCAGCAACTCACATACAAAACAGAGCAAGATTGGCAACAGATGTTAGCTCAGGGTGAATCTTCCCAGACAAAAAATCAATCAATCAATCAACTTAGGTTGGTGTTCAGGAAATAAACACAAAATAAGTGGATATGAATAGGACATAAGGGTCAAAAAGCAAATCTCACCCACTTCACAATTTCCCTAAGATACAATGCTATTTTATAGGAAAATTTTGTATATGAAAATGCTACTTTCAATACAGAAAACCAATAGATCAGAAGTGAATCCTTTTATCAATGGACATAATGTGAATTTGGATGTATTGTGTAAACTCAAATTTTCTAAGGCCAAAATAAATATTGGGGAATATCTACTATCAGATAACTGTTGAGGAAACTCTGAGAGGACTTTTAATACAAATCTAAACTTTTGAAATGTGGCATGTGAACATTCTGCTTGGTGGGCACCTAATAAATATTCAGTGACATAATAAAGCAGTTAGAATATATTTGCATAATTTTTACACAAGATTTTTATAGATTCATATTGAAAGCAAGAATAATAAGCTTATATGATTTTGATGCCCATGACCATCAATTGCTTAATTCAAAAGTATGTCATATACTCAATAATTTACAGGATATAGCCAAGGGTTTTAAAAATTCTACAATTGATCAGGTATGTCGTAAACTATCACATTAGAATGTGAGGATGTTTTATTTGTTAACAATAGTACATACATAGCTATGAACCTGGGTTGCTCAGAAAAATTTCTAAGACTTCTGAATATTTTATAGCCAACAAAATATCTTATACTTTTGTACAATTTTTCATGCTACTGCCACTTAAGATTGCACGTAGCTGAGTATATCAGAAATGCATGTCTTGGTGGTATCGTGTTAGCACTTGCTCAGAGAAGAAAGACCCATGTCAGTTTCAGATTTTAACAGTCTTCCAACTGCTAAATACAAACATCTTGATCCATCTCCTGAAAGTGAACAATTCTGTTGAAATTGATATCCTCTGGTCGCTGTGCACATCTTATAATTTGACAAGGCAATTTAGAAGAGCTCTAGGGGGCCCAGATGTTTAAAAGTTCAGCTTTTACCAGGATGACTTGAATGCTATGACTAAGTACATTATAGCAGAACAGTACAGAATGCCTTTCTAAATGGCTTAAGATATTGGGTTAGAGGCCTGCTTGAAGCCTGAAAGTCTCTTCAACAATATCAATTTTTTTTCTGTAAGGTAATGCCATAAGTTAATGTCTCCAAAATGGCTCTTTTGAAATGCAACTCTATTAGCTGGGAGGGTAGTACATTGTTCCATTAGCCTATGAGAAGGAATTACTTAGCAAGGTCCTCAGGGAATGAAGACCAATAAATAAATTTTGATAAAGAAGGAAAATGAATGTCAGAAAAAAAAATCTGAGCATGGATCTTTGCCCACCAAATTGGCCCAAGTAAGTTTCACAAAAAACCAGCAGAAGGGCACTTTTGAGGAAGCAGAGGTAAAAAGGAAATCATGCCATAGCAAATTTTTCCCAGGGTCAACAAGGCTCTGCAGGGAAAATTCGAAAAACATTCTTTATGGTTCCAGAGTATATGGATTCACACTCCTCTGCCTCCACTTCCTCTTCTGTAAATAGGGACAAAAACAGAAGATGCATCATCATAGATAATTCATTGAGATGACATATGTAAAGCATTTAGAACTGTACAATAATATTAACATTTTTAAAATGTAGAGATGGAGTAATATGGCAATGGAATGCCCTGGCACATTCTCCATTTTACATTTAAAAAGTACTATTAATTTTATGAATTATTCATATTTCAAAAAGCCAATGCCCTGAAAAGGAGAAATAAAATTATTTTGCACAGTATTTTATTTTCTGCCGCATGATCAAGGGTGTGTGATTTTTTTTTTTAACCTAGTGAAATGTCTGAAGCCTTCCTTTCTTATGTTAGAGAATGATTTTCAAACCAATTATAAGCAGCTGGCCTCAATTTTCATTCCTAGCAAATGAACATACTTTTAGATGATTGTACAGGATATTTTTCACACTCCTCCTAGATGATAGATAAATTCTTAAGGCACTTCTCATTGCCAGGAGATGAAAGCTCTTGTTGCAGTTCCAATAAAGTGAGCATACAGAGGAGTCTCCAGGAGGCTGATCATCTCACACACAATTTCATTTGTCAGCTCCCTGTGGTCTACGAGCTTGTCTGCGAGGAGACTTCACCTGCGTGAGGATTTCAGGATTAGGCTTTTCTATGTAATTTCGCTCTCTAATAATGAGATTCTGTGGGCACTTTCTCAATTATTTCTACTTCCTAGGGTCAGGCTACAAGGTAAATGTAGAGATTTATGCACTTAATTCCCTGTGGATCAAGATGAAAATACCCACTTTCATTCTTACTTTTTATTTATTAAACTTTTGTACAGCTGGTATTTCCTCCAATTTGCAGGCTAACAAGCTAGCTTAATTTTTCTTTCTCTCTCTCTTCCTCTCTTCCTTCTTTCCTTTCCTCCCTCTTTTCTTCCCTGCTCCCTTCCTTCCCTCCTTCCTTTCTTTCCAGTAGTCAGGAAATAGGTGCTAGTGTTTCAGCCCCAGTACGTTTTCCTTTCCTTTTAAGAAACAGCCCTGTTTGTGCATTTGAAGACCTTAATGTTGTATGCACACACAGAAATAAATTCATACACAAACTAAGTAAATTCTCAATTATAATAAAATGAGTTAAACATGAACCTACTCCTAGTTTGCCATCAACCTCAAAAATCTCAATATACATGTTAATGACCCTCTTAAAAACATAATGCCGCATTTATTTGATCTCCAGGGCTTTGATTATTGTCATCCCAATTCAGTTTTCACCATAGTCATTGGCCACTCTATCTCCTTCTTTGAATCTAATCTCCTTTCTAGCACCTTTCTCATGCTCTTACAACAACGCAACATGTTCCAAATCTCACTAAGATCTCTATTAGCTCCTTTCCTTCGTATTTTCTCACTTCTGAAAAAATGGGGTCATCTTTTAGAATCAAATGATCCTATCATTTAGGGCTTGGGCACCTTTAAGTTGTATTGTTTTGGCTAATCATTAACTAATTTGAAACTCAAATTCCCAGTGGAGAAAAAAAGGATTATATTACATATAATTCCCGATTTTGTAAAACACTAAAGATAATATCTGTAAAATAACATAGTGCCTGACACTCAATCAATCATTATACATATAGTAGAAAATAATCAACATTGTCATTAGCCATAGCAGTAAGTCAATATCGTCTTCAATACCAACTAGCCTATAATCAAGTATCAGCTATATTTTTTATCATGATAGTTTTTTTATGGTACATTTATTGAAGCATATTTATATGCAGCAAAATTTAACCTAAGTGTACAGTACTCAATTTTTTCAAATGTGTGCCATCATATACTCACTACCACAGTCAAGATATAGAACAGTTTCACTGACCTGGAAAGTTTCCTTTGTAATTAATCCCCTACCCAAAACTCGAGCCAGTGGAATTCACTGACATTTTTCTTTCTGTAGTTTTTGGGATTTTTTGAATGCTTTGTAAGTGGAATCAAAGAGTGTGTAGCCAGGGCTGGCCTCGTGGCCAAGTGTGTAAGTTTTCATGCTCTGCTTCAGTGGCCCAGGATTCGCTGGTTCAGATCCTAGGCACACACCCACCACTGCTCATCAAGCCATGCTGTGGCAGCGTCCCACATAGAAGAACTAGGGTGACTTACAACTAGGATATACAACTATGTACCGGGGCTTTGGGGAGAAAAAAAAAAACAGGAAGATTAGCAACAGATATTAGATCAGGGCCAATCTTCCTCACCAAAAACATATACTTTAGAAAAAGAAAAACCTAATATAAAAAAAACCTGTACGTAGCCTTTTGAATTCAGCTTCTTTTAGTTAGTGTAATACATTTGAAATCTGCTCATGTTGTAATATGTATTTGAAGTCCATTCACTCCAATTTATTGCTGAGAAGTATTCCAATGTATCAATGTCTCTAAGATTTGTAATGTTTTCTCCAGTAATGGACATCTGGGATGCTTAGGGGTATGGATAATTATGACTAAATTAACTATAAATATTCAAATACAAGTTTTTGTATGGACATATTTTCCTTGGATAAATATCTGAGAAAGGTGTTGATGGATCATATGATATGTTGATATCTATTTTTATAAATATTATCAGTTTTGCAAATTGATTGTGGCATTTTGCATTCCTACCATTGAAGTATGAGAATTCTGATTGCTCCACATTCTTTCAAGCACTTGATATTGTCAGTTTTTTTTCCTTGTTGTTGTTGTTTTTTAATTTGCTCATTCTAATAGGTGAGTAATTTTACCACATTATCTAAAAATAAGTAAATAATGTTGAGCATCAATTCACACGTTTATGTGCCATTTGTAGATCATCTTTCGTGAAGTGTAGGCTTAAATATTTTGCCTGTTTTTTAAGTTGAGTTGTTTCTTCCCTTATTATTGAGTTTTGATAGTTCTATATTTTGAATTTCAGTCCTTTATCAGGTATGTGTTTTCCAAATATTTCCTCCCAATCTGTGCCTTACATTTTCATTTTCTTTACAGTGCCTTATAAAGAGCTAAAGTTTTTAATTTTGATGAGGTCTATTTTTTTCTAATTTTCTTCTATGATTCATACTTTATTTATTCTATGAAATTTTTGCCTAACACAAAGTTACAATGGTTTTGAATGTTTTCTTCTATTAGTTTTAGGTTTCACATTAGGCCTATGTCCATTTTGAATGAATTTTTATATGTGGTATAAGTTATAAGGTAGGGGTTAAGATTGTTTCTTTTTTGGGGGGGGTATGGATGTCCAATTGCTCAGCATCATTTGTTAGATATTCTATCAGCTCTCCATTAAATTGACTTGATGTCTGTGTTGAAATCAGTTAAATAGATATGTTTGGGTGTGTGCATCTGTGTGTGCACGTCTCCTTCCACTTCTTTATTCTGTTCCACTGATCTATGTTTACTCTTTCAACAATTCCACACTGTACGAATTAGTGTAGCTTTACATTATGCCTTGAAATCAGATAGTGTGAGTCCACAGACTCTATTCTTTAAAAAAAAAAGTTAATTTGCTTTCCATGTATATTTTAGAAACAACTTGATGATGTCTATAAAATACCTGCTCAGATTTGTAGTGGCAGTAGGTTGAATCTATAGAATGATTTGGGAAGAAGTGATATATTAACAAAATCACATCTTCTAATCCACGCATATTGTATGTACATCCATTTCATTATATCTTTGTTTTCTCTCGTTAATGTTTTGTAGTTTTTAGGACACAAATCTTGGATATGTCTTTAGATTTATACCAAAGGTCTTCATAATTTTTCTGTTATTGTAAACAGTACTTTTTACGAAATTTTAATTTCTAATTGCACTTTGCTTTTATATGGGAACTCAATTTATTTTTCCATATTGTCATGTGATCTTGCTTACTCACTCATTAGTTCTAGCGGTTCCTTAAAGACTTTGCAATCCAATACTAGAAAATCATGTTTCCATCAATGGATGAAGGGATAAAGAAGTTTTGGTATATATACATACATACAATGGAATATTATTCAGCCATGAGAAAGAAGGAAATTCTGCCATTTGCTAAAACATGCAGGAAGCCTGAGGGCATCATGCTAAATAAGTCATACAGAGAAAGACAAATACTGTATGATCACTTGTACATGGGATCTAAAGAAACCAAACTCATAAAAACAGAGAGTAGAATGGTGATTACCATGGGCTGGGGGGTGAGAGGATTCGGAAGATGTAGTTTAAGGGTACAAGTTCACAACTAGTAGGCAATCAAGTCCTGGATATCCAACGCACAGCCTAGAGATCATAGATGACAATATTACAAACTTCAAAGTTGCCAAGAGACTAAATCTTAATTCCCACTGCATAAAGAAATGATAATTACGTGATGTGGTAGGGGTGTTATCAAATGCTATGGTGGTAATTATATTACAATATTCAAATGTATCAAATCAACACGTTTTATATTTCAAATTTACACAATGTTATATGTCAATTATATCTAAATAAAAATAAATTAAAGAAAATCATATCATCTGTAAATAGAGACAGTTTTAATTCATCTTTTTAAAATGATATGCCCTTTGTTTCTTTTTCTTACCTAATTGGACTGACCAGAACTTCCAGTAATATGATATATAAGAGTGACAAATGCAAATATATCTGTCTGTTAGAACATTCAGTGTTCCACCATTAAGTATGATGTTATCTGTAGGGTGGTTTTGGGGGCAAGGGGGAGTGGGGTTTGGATTGATTCTCTTTAGGAAGTTAAGAAAGATTCTCCTATTCCTAGTGAGTGAGTGAGAATATATATGAATATTCTATCGATCTGGTGAAGTATATTGTTTTAATTTTCAAAAGTTGAGCCAAGCTTGTATGACCAGGATATGGCCATGATGTGTTATAAGTTTAATATATTGATGGATTTTATTTTCTATATGTTATTGAGGGTTTTTGTGTCTATGTTCATGATTACCGAGAAAGAAATATTTGCCTCCAAACATAATTATGTTTGTCTATTCCTTCCTTCTGTTTTATGAATTTTTGCTTCATGAATTTCAGAACTGTGTTCTTACTATAAGTAAATTAATAATTGTATGCATACATTTTGAAATGTTCTATCATCTCACTGATGTGATCTCTTTATATTTATGTAATTCCCTTCTCCTTCTCTTGTAGTTTCCCTTGCAGTGAAGTCTAATTTTTTTATATCACTACAGCCATTTGAGCCTTCTTTTGATTACTGCTTGCACATTAAATGATTTTCCATTCTTTTGTTTTTATCTTTGCCTTTATACTTGAAGTGTGCTTCTTGTACCTTTCACATAGTTGAGTTTGCTTTTTTATCCAGTCTGACAATCTTTTGATCAGAGTGTTTATTTACATCTAATATATTATCTTTTTTCTCTCTCTCTCTCTTTTTTTTTCCACTTTGGGTAATTACTGTTGACCTATTTTAAAATTAATTAATTTCTCTTTGGCTATATTGAGCTTACTGATGTGTCTTGGAAAGTACTTCTTCGTGTCTATTACTATATTTTTAATCCTAACACTTCCATTTGTCTCACACCTATATTTTCTATTGCTTTGTTGAAATTCCCCATCTGTTCTTGCATGTTGTACAATGTTTCCACTGGATTTCTTTTTACACATTTGTAATAGTTATTTTAAACACTGTATCTGAGATTTACAACATCTGTGTATCTCTAAGTCTGGTTCTATTAATGCTTTGTCTTTTCTTAATGAGATGCCTTTTTCTTGATTTTTAAGTGTTCTGTAATTTTTAACTGAATGGAGCAATCTTTTCTAGAGCAGACAAGTCTGAGGAAAATAGCATTTGCATTCAGTAATGGTCACAGCTCTTTCAAGCAGTTGGTTTCTGTGTGGAAGGTTTAAATTCATTTAGTCAGTGTACTTGAGCTGAGTTTGCATTTTGTCATTGCTATAATTACATGAAGTAGACCATAGGCTTCACAGTTTCCTAACTCGTGCTTAAGTGGGGCTACATTACCAGGGGGCTTTAGTCAGTGTTAAAGTTCCACTGTCAAATTTCAGTCATCCTGCAGATCTGTGTCACAGATGGTGTCCCTCTCCAAACTCTTGCCCTTTCTCCACCATTAGACTGCTGTTGCTTTGTATTCGGAGCTCATTAGCCTTGTGGTGAGGATAGGGGTACCCTGTTTTCTTGGTTGAACCTCAGTCTTAGGATGGCCCTGTGGGCCTGCTCAGAACAACTACACACCTCAGTTTTCCACTATTTCTCTGAATTCCCGTTCCATTTTATCTCTTAACATTTGTAGATACCTCTTCCTTTCTTAACTCAAGTTAAATCATGCCATTCCTATGCTCAAAAACTGCCAGGATCTTCCCATTATGCTCAGAGTAAACCTGGAACTCTTTAGCTGCCTGCAAAGCCCTTCATGATCTGGTATCCCATTCACTGACTGCCTTTTGTGTTATTTTCTGTCTTGGCTCCCTGACCACCTTACTGTTCCTAGAACATGTTAGGCACAAGTCCATCCAAGGCCCTTTTTATTGTCTCCTTTGCCCAGAATGTTCTTCCTCTATATATCTTCATTCTTAACTCCCTTAAATTATTTCAGTCTGTGCTCAAATATCCCCTTTCCATCGAGACCTACTCTGACCGCTCCAATTAACACTGAAATCTCTCTCTTTCCCTCTGACTCTCACAATTCTCCAAGGTCTTGCTTTCTGAATTCCTTTTTCCTAGCACTTATTTCTTCTAACATATGGGCAAGAATCCTTTTCTAGTTTGTTCACTTACATTCCCCAGACGCCTATAATAGTGTCCAATACAAAGTATGTACTCTCTAAATAGGTGTTGAATGAGTGTAGGCATTAATAAATAAAAAGGTAATGGCAGAAAAACTAAACCAAAGGCAAGCATGTAAATATAAAGAAGAATCAAACTTCTTCTGATCCAGAATATCAGCAGGGACAATAACAGGAAGTTATGAAATTTTTATTAAATTGAGAAAAATAAAGCCACTAATTGAGAGAAAGCAGATATAGTGCAAGGAACCAAGTACTCTGAATCAGATGGGGGCATTTAGATCCAGTTCTATACTACCTTCTAGTGTGACCTTTAGAATTTCCTACAGTCACCCAGAGTCACAGGCAATGTCACATCATTAGATAACCACTAAGTTTCTTCTATTTTTAGGACCATTATGTGGTCCCATCCTAGGAAATCACATCTTATCTTATTAGTAAATATAGGTTATCATTAGATAACCTCTAAGTTCTCTCTATTTTTAGGGCTACTGCATGTCCCCATCCTGGGAAATTATGTCTTATCTTATTGGTAAATATAGTTTTGCTTTATACCACATTGGTTCTACGTGAGATTTTTCTTAGAACATTTACCTGAGAAAACACTATTTCAAACACAGAGACTGCAATTTTTTAGCGTAATTCTACTTCCTTTCTTCTGCATATTTTAAAAACCATTCCAACATTACTGTTATGGAAAAAAACCAATAGAAGGGGAAAATAATTTGAATGCTTACTATGTAATAGAGAATGACTCAAATCAAGTTTAAAATGCTTCAAATACAGGCATTTTCTATTAGACAAATCAATGTCTTTCTTGACGAAAATCTGACTATCAATTTTTCTCTTTTAAACATGGCATGTTTTGATTCTCAATTTAGTGGAAACATCCCATGTGGCTCGACCATTCTCAACTTAAGTATTCAGTTGAGTGTTTTACGACTGTCAGCCTCTTGTGCACTCTGAAAAATAAGCAAAAGTTTGACAAAATAAACTGTAGAATCAGAGGTTCAAGCAATGTGCTTTGTTCTGTTTTTAAATGTTCTCAGATAAATCATGTATCATTTTGTTTTTATGTCACAAAAGTCTGCATGGCTTACTCTGAGAAATAGTTTCTGCCAGATATAGTTTATGTTCAAGAAGCACACAGCATGTTACAAGATTAAGGATTAATGAAGTCTAGCTAAGCAGGATATCTAATTATGAATTTGATATTTAAAAGCTGTGCTACAATTTACATATTGCATAATATATGCTTGCTCTCTTTCAGGAATAAAATATATCATCCTGTAAATAGACAATTTTCCAAGATCTTCATTGTGTGTATCCATGAAGATACGAAAGGAATATGGTTGCATAACTAAATATGTATTAGGAAACATCAATGAAATACCAGTTCTAATCAATTATCAGTCCCTAATTTAAAACAATCTATTTACTTATAAATAAGAATAACTGTTGAGATATGAAAGAATGAAGAAATAAATAATATTTATTTAGTAAATGATAATAAATAATAACATTTATTTTCCAGATATTATTATCTTGACAAATTCATAGTTGCTACACTATTCTATCTGATTAAAGATAAAGAAAATAGCTATTGAACTCCTTCATAGGTATAGAAAGTCTCCACAGGGAGTTTGTTGCTATCACAAAAGAACAAACTTTTACTCTTTCTCTGCATATATATTCCTTAATATTCAAAGTAAATTCCAAACCAGAAGACTATATGTAGAAAAAGTCTTGATTATCACTAATGCTTTAAAATTTTGGCTAATATGGTTAATAAAAGTCCATGAATACTAAGAATTAACTCTCAATCATTTCAGGTCAATCCTTATTATTTTAAAATCTTTCTCAAATGCATTAGTCTTTTTGCCCACCTTAGCAAGTTCATGAGTCTGAAGATAATTGAATCTGTGCTAATTCAAGATCTGCAAAAGCCTCAGGCTCATCATTTTAAGCATCTGTTCTCATTGCATGAGGATGGAGATGAAATCTTAGTGAGAGTACAGGATACTGGCCTTGGTCCCTACTGACCCAAATAGAAGACCTAAAAACTACTGATTTTTGAATAAATCTCTAATTATTAGTTTACTATTTATTACATATCCCAAGTATGGAAAAGTAGGCAAAAACAACTGGGTTATTTGAAAGTCTGCTTAATTGTGTTTAAATTTTCTTTCACTGCATTTTCCCTTTTCTTTTGGAAGCTTGGCATTGTATGTATCCAAAAGAGTATTTCTTAAGTATTAAGAAATTCAATGTTGTATTTGCAAAGGAGACACCAGTTTTGTCTTTATAGATTGAACAATCAAAAGCTTAAGTTGTTATCAGGTATTTCCCTAAACTAAATTTACTACCAATTTGTAGATTAGTCACTGATAAAATATATTGATTTGCTAATTGTCTGTACAAAGTTTTTAGCTGACTGTTTCAAAAATATACTTTAAGCAGTTACAAGTTCAACATCATTTTCTAAACAAAATCACAAAGAAGAAAACTTTTGTGGTACCAAATAAATATTAATGAGGGATTACCATTTCCAATCCCAGGGAACCTAGTGTAAGCAGACTCTCGTATGTCCCTCCCACTGGATACAACTATAGGCCCTGGGCACAATGCATGGACCAGCTTTCTGAGAACTCTGAGAAGAAAATAGCAGGCGGATTGGAGAAGAGACCAAACTTCAAAGTCCCACCACATTGATGCAGGTTTTACCATTTTCCTCCACTACTGCCTTCCTGAACTCAGAGGCAGATCGAAACACATTGCATACACCAGGTGTGGACGGAAAGAGTTCTTAAAGCAGCCTGCTCATTCTGGGCCAGAGTATGAAACAGGAGTGCTATGGGTCAGAGAAAGTGATAAAAATACTGTGATTTTATTTTTTTTTCTTTTTTCCTTTCATTGCAAGACAAGCTCCCAGGCAATAACCTCAGCAGTGATGGCAGTAGGTGGACATAAGCAGCTGCTGACCTCGAAAACCCTGAGGATGATAACCATTTTTATCTGACTAGTGGATCTGTGGTCCCCAGACAGTGGGACAAATATCCTCCCCTCTTTCTCTCTTTCCATAGCTTGGTTCCAGATATGTTGCTGGTAGAAGGAACTGTGTGACAAAATATGGAAATCAATAACTCAGAAATCTGACTGGAAGTCAGGGAATAGAGGTATGTAGGAAGAAAGGAAATGCCAGGTAGATTACAGAGAAGAGAGTGGGCCTTCAGAGTTGTATATGAACTTCAAAGCTCACCTCCAAGGTGTGCATCCATGGTTCTGACCTTGAACAGCATACCATAGACTTAGAGAGCCAACTACAGAGAAGGTCATTGCCCAAGTCCCAGACTGGTCACTAAGATGGTATGCTCATAAGACACAGGTGAATAGCATTGCAAGTGCTTTGACAAGTGAACTGACATTGCAAACACAGCTCAGCAAAGGTGGATTGAAATTTTTTTTAAATAGAATTGAAATTTATGAAAAAAAAATCTATTTCAGTGAACCTAACTAGGCGAATTGCCTGTTAAAACAAAATAAAAGAAAAAATACCATTCTTCTTAATACTTAAACAATACTGAGTCTCATAATATATAATCAAAATATCACAATGTCTGGATATAATCCAGAATTACTTGGCTTGTGAAAAACCTGGAAAATCTGAATTCCCAAAGGAAAATACAAAAATGTACGCTAACCCTGAAATGACACAGATGTTGGAATTATCAAAGCATTCAAAGCAGATATTATAAGCATACTTCAATAAGTAAGGGTGATCCCTCTTGAAATAAATGGAAAGGTAAAAACTCTCACCAAATAAAAAGATAATAAAAAGAAAAGGCAAATGGAAATATTATCACTGAAGAATAAAATGAAAAATGTAAATGGGCTCAGTAGCAGAATGGGGGTGACAGAGGGAAGTGTCTGCGAACTTGAAGACAAAGGAAGAATAAAGTTAGGCGAGTCAACAGAGTGACAGAAAGTTATAATCAGAGGTTTCTCTGACAAGCTCTCATTTAGGAAGGAACCTAAAGGAAGTAAGAAGGTAAATGATTGCTTTATATATGGGAAAACTATTTCAGAATGAGGGAATGGAAAGAGGAAAGACCTTGGGGTAAGGACTTAGCGTGTTTAAGGACCATCGGCTGGAGAATAGTGAGCCATGGTGTGAGCAGGAGGATATGTACTCAAAGAGGGAGCACAGGTGGGACGTAGGACAGATGTTGAAGAGACTTGTAGGCCATGTTAAGGGTTTTAGCTTTTATATGGAAGCAATGACACTGGAAGATTCTGACTTTAGAAATAACTTGATTTACACTTGAATGCATAAAACAGCTTGTTGTGGAGCCTGAATTACACTGAACTGGGGCGTGAGTGGGAGCAGGAAACTAGTGAGAGAGCTATTGAAATGGTTCAGGGGAAACACGATAGTGATCCGGCCTAGAAGGTCACATTGGGGGTGATGAGACTGGCTCTAAAAATAGGAGGATTTTGTTGAGAAGAAAAAAATAAACATTTTCTATGCCCTTGGAAGAGTGAACAAAGTAAAGTAAAAATAAACACACATTACACTGAATATGAAAATTAATTTCTTGAGCAGAATCATGGTTAAAACACAAAATAGGATTTCCATGGAGGACAGGATATTCCACACTCAATCATCACTGAAAAATAGCACTACCCTTTTCTAGGTATAGACATTCACACAATCAAAGGGACTTTGGAACAGGATGAGCTTCCAGCTCATGGAGACGCTTCCTCATTGTCTTTTCACCTGAGACATAACAAAGAAATATAAAGAAATATAAAGAAAGTTATTTTATATAACCCTTACAGAGGTAATAAAGAAATACATTTATCAATCTCTATGAAGCATATATATGTGTGTGTGTGTGCATGTATGTATATGATATATAAAGAGAGATTTGCACAATAAATTTATACATATATGTAATTATATACAGCTACATCTATAGATAAAAATATAGATATATAACATTTATATGACAGATGCATACATGAATGTGTGTATAATATATATTATATATTCAATTTTATACATATTTATACATTATGTATATACATATGTAAAATTGAAGAGTTAGAAATTGGATATTATTTGTTTGATGGCCTCCCTTCTCTTTCGATCTTACCTTTGTAGTCAAAGAGATCATATCCTCCTTGTTCACTTTCTGTCAGATTGCTTTTTTAAGATTCCTGTGTAGGGTCTTTTCCTCTGCTTTTTCTTTTTCCTCCTCCTCCCTCTGCTCCTTCTCTTGCCCATTGACCTGCCTCTCGTCAAATTAGTTATTTTTTTATAAAGTTGATATGAAGATTCATCTTAAATCTTCAACTTCTACATGGTGCTTCTCAATCTAAAGTCTCTGGTCTTGGTCAGTCACTCTTTTTCCTAACTGCAATTTTTATATAAGTATCAGACAATCTCATCAGTGTGTTCCATTGGGCTAGTTGCTCTCAATCCATTCCTCATGCTTTCTCTGGAAGTTATATTTTCCTTGCAATCTGAATTTGAGATAATTTTGACAAATGGAAGATTCTGGCAGGAAATTTGAGATTGGGAAGTAGATACAGAGTACCTCCCCCTTCCTACCTCAAGGGTATATGTGGAAGTGGCCATCTCTCTTCTATAGATGCATCAATCTCCAGGGAGGCCTGCCCTTCATGGGTGAAGATGCAGCCAGTGATCCTGCTCCCAGCCTTTGGTAACTCCATGTTTTCCTTGTACTTCCAGCCATAGGAGTAGTAGAGGCTTCTTCCTATTCCCAAATTCTGGATTACCCCACTATCCCCTTCTGACTTTTCAGTTCTCCTAACACCTTAGAAAATAGCTACACTGTGTAACCTACTTTTCCCACTATCATAAATGATATCGTGATTATCATGACCCCAGCTTAAAACACAGAAGTCACCCATGCATATCAGGTCTTAATTCCACTGTGAGAGGAACTGAAGTACAGGTACATATGACACAGCAATGGTTCAGGAAACCAAAGAATTTATAATCTAGTTCACTTTACATAAATTATGTTTAATATTTCTAAATACCCTGCAACATGACTACTAAAATCCCATTTTACCGACGTCTAAGTAAAGCTTTCAGAGGCTAAACAACCATTCTAAGATCAGAGAACAAGTAGGTAGAGAAGTTGGCATATAAAACGATGTATTTCTAGATCATATCATTTTATCCACAATGTAATCAAATGAATAAAGCCAATTAATGAAGAATGTTTGCCGTAGCCATATTCTTTTTGTAAAGACACTTGATACCCAGAGATAGTAGTGACATCCAAAATAATTCCTTATTTAATCAACTTCTTAGAAATCTTTCAAGCTCTTTAAATTTTTAGCCAAATATATACTGAGTCAAAATTAGCAATAATCTCTCGTGCTTTGATATCTTCTTCCCCTCCCCCAAGGGAAGCAATAGAAGTAATGTCAATTCCAAAGGAGATTCATAAATTCATTACTAGATGTTTAAAAATAGAAATATATTCCATCTGTTTTTTCCAAAATATATTCAGAAAATTACTTCTTTCACTGAATACCATAGACTTTCTTGACAAAAAGAATTCACATTTATATAAAATTATATAAATTTTGCAAAATTTAACTGGTGCTTGAAATTCAGAATATCTATTAATACATTAAAAGTTCAAGAATTCGTAAAGAACTTTCTTAATTTTTATTCAACCTCAAATTGCAATAATATCTCTCAGAATTTTATATATAAGCCCACATGCATGCATTGACATACACAATTATAAACGTGAAGATGTATAGAATGTTCAACTTGAAAGTGGAAAAAGATGTTAGTCTGTTCTATACTTAGTAGAACTGTGTCCTCACCCATAGCATTTTATTAAAATTTCTTTAGCCATGCTCCTAATGTTTGGTGGAACCAGCATTAGAATCCAAGTCTGAGAACATTCAGTCGTCACTGACCAAATCAGCTATGGGTAGCAGAAAGAGCACAATATTTTGAGTATTACAATTCAAATTCATGCTTTGCCTTCACAACTTACTCACTAAATGAGCCAAAGAGTTCTCATCTCTAAGATGAGGCTAATAATAATAATCCATGCCTTAATTACTTCACAATGTAAGTATTGTGAAGATCAAATAAGGAAATGCCTCTAAAAGCATTTTAAAAGCAACCTTGTAGCATCATTTTAATTAGACTGGGGAGACAATACCATAAAAGTTGATCATTAAATGATCAACACTTTATATTTAATATGATAAACTCAGATGTCCTTTTCCAAATATGGTAGAAAGTACCAGAAATTAACTGAGATTTAGGCAAATTCGTGAAAGTGTTGTAAGTGTTTTGTTTGTGTTTGAGACTCATTTGCACTTGGATCAACTGAATATTTGAATAAGTTCTTTGCAATTTGAAGATGTAAAAATTAAAAATATTTGTGTTTGATTAAAATGCAGGAAAAGCTTAAAGAACATTTCATTACTTTCAAAAGTAGAGAAAAATTCATAACCCTCTGATCATATCTATTTGACAATTCTCATTTGACTTTTCTCAATAAACTGTTATTTTTAGTCACTTTAAATAAGCAATTTGAGATGAATATATAATATATCCTTTCCATTGTGTCAAACTCAGTTCTCAAAAGATCCAGAAAGGACATTTTAGCTGTAAAGTAGTCAATTCTGGAATTGCACATAGATATGGCCGCGGAATATTAACTCTCTCATCCACTGGAACCATTTTAGATATACCAATGGGACAACGTCATTTCATGATTCATTCAACTCTCAGTTACCCTTGGAAATGGGAAATAGCAGAATCCGGATGAATGAAATTCTCAAATAACCCCCGGTCTTACTGCAGTCATTAATGTTCAAATCCTTAACTAAATTCTGGTCAAAGCTTCCAGGAAATAAGCAAATGACACATTTTAAATTTACCCCAAACTTGTTTTCTTTTCTATTAGCCATGAGATACAGATGGTAATGAGTAGAGATAAGTGATGAAAATTTAGGAAGCCAAATGGAAGAGAAGACCAAGAAAAATAGTCAGCCCAATTACGTGTAAAAAGTTGGAATGTTTTATTTTTACATCAGTTGCGGACTATTTTATTTTACTCAAGTATGATTTCAAAATTTTATTATAAACATCGTATATATCTTAGTGCTATCAAAGAATAATTTAGAAAATGCTGAGGGCAACACTATATAGTGAAAATGTCACTACACATTAGGTCAAATAAAAATACCTTAGTCAATTCATTTAAGGAGATAGGGATAAATTTCCTGGTGGTTGATGAAAGGGATTTGATCTAGATGACTTCTGATTTTGTCCTGACCAAAATTCTATTATTTTAACTTAGGTACAGAGTACTTTGTTGGACATTCTAGGAGATTCAGGATACTTAAAATATGGTTCCTAATCTCAAGAAACTTGAAAATTAGTTGAAATATACGTATTGACAAGAAAGATAGGGAGAAATGTTCTCTAAACAAATTTTAAAAATGAGCAGACAAAATATTATTTGTACATACAGCCAGGGAAAGGGTGCCTGGAAAAGCTTGATAGAAAGTGATATTTTGTCTGCATTTAGAAGTATAAATATGATTTTTATAGATGAATATGTAAGGTAAAGGGGCATTCAATATAAGAATGAGCAAAGACAGGCAGTTATGAAAGGACATAGGAGATACATAGCATTTAGATGCCACTATTCGATTTTTGTTTTTTTGAGGAAGATTAGCTCTGAGCTAACGTCTGCTGCCAATCCTCCTCTTTTTTGCTGAGGAAGACTGACCCTGAGCTAACGTCTGTGTGCATCTTCCTCTTTATATGTGGGACGCCTGCCACAGCATGGCTTGCCAAGCGGTGTGTAGGTCGGCACCTGGGATCCAAACTGGCTAACCCCAGGTCAACGAAGCAGAACATGTGAACTTAACTGCTGCTCCACTGGGCCAGGCCCCACTATTAAATTTTTCATCTTAAAAGATGGAAGCTAATCTAGATTAATAATTTTTAAATATATTTTATGGTCTACATGTAAGCTTTTAAGGTCCTCCTGATAAGGCTCACGATTAAAAAATAGGAGTCTCTTTAACGCTACATCTACTCACTTACTAGAAGCTACATCCACATACCCTGCCTTTCTATCTTATACTATAGATGAACTACTCTAATTTCCCCATTCATCACTGATTTCCCCATTCATCAACAATCTGTACCGTCTGTATCAGTTTCCTGTGGCTGCCACAACAAAGTACCACAAACTGAGTGTCTTAAAACAACAGAAATTTGTTCTATCACAATCATGGAAGCTAGAAGTCTGAAATCAAGGTATCAGCGGGGCCATGCTCTCTCTAAAGGCCATAGAGGAGGAATCTTTCTTTGTCTTTTCTAGTTTCTGTTGGTTTCCAGCAGTCCTTGACAGTCCTTGGCTTGTGGATGCATCATTCAATCTCTGTCTCATCTTCTCATAGCCTTTTCTTCTATCTATGTCTGTGTCCAAATTCCCCTCTTCTTGTAAGGAGAGTAGATGTTGGATTAGAGCTTATCTTATCTTAACTTGACATTTGCAAAGACTCTATTTTCAAATAATGTCACATTCACAGGTTCTGGGTGGACATGAATTTTGGTAGAGGGCACGCCGTTCAACATAGTACACTGTCTCATTCACATCACCATATAAATATGATGCTATTTCTCATGTTAAGAAAACATATCGACCCCATTTCCTCCACCAACCACTACCAGTTTTTCTTCTTTTATTTGCATAAAACTCTTTAAATACATTATCTATATTTTCAGTCTCCAATTTGTCTCTCCCTATTTTCTGTTATAATGACTTCTAATCATATCCACCCTAACTGCTCCTTTCAGATCATGAATGACTTTCATGTTGCTAGTTTCAATGGTCAATATTAAATCTTTATTTACTTGACCTTGATGGCATTTGACCTTGATACATTTTCTTTTTTTTTTTAAGATTGGCACCTGAGCTAACAACTGTTGCCAATCTTATTTTTTTTTCTGCTTTTTCTCCCCAAATTCCCCCAGTACATAGTTGTATATTTTAGCTGTGGGTCCTTCTAGTTGTGGCATATGGGACACCGCCTCAACATGGCCTGACCAGAGGTGCCAAGTCTGGTCCCAGGATCTGAACCAGCAAAACCCTGGGCTGGTGAAGCCCAGCGCAAACAAGTACTGGCCACGAGGATGACTCAGTACATTTTCTTTACTTGTCTCCCAGGACAATACAATTTTCCTCAAATCACACTGGATGCTTCTTCCCAATTTCCTTTGTTTGTTTGGTGGTAGTGAGCTCTGATGCTTAGTCTTTGGTCTTCTTCTCTGATGATTTCTTTCAGTCTCATGGTTTTAAATACTATCAATGGGTTAATAATTCCTATGTGTTTATTTTCAGTCAAGATATTTTTTTATGGTCTACAGACTCCTATATCCGTTGCCTACTTGACATCTTTATTTGCAAGTCTACTATATATCTCAAACTGGCTTAAAGATAATTCCTACTGACCCTCTTAACAACCTTCTCCACTGGCAGTCTTCTGCCTCTCATTTTATAGCAAATACATCCTCCGAGTTGCTCACATCAAAAATCTTGAAGTTAGGTCATTCTTGATTCCTTTCTTTCTCTACTTGCCCACATTCAATCCATGAGAATATCAAAATTAACATAAAATCTGATCACATTTCCCCTAGCCTGAGCCACCATCATCTCTTGCCTATATTACTACCATCGCCTCCTAATCGGTCTACTTGTTTCTTCCCTTTCTCGCTTATAATCTGTCATCAACACAGCAATGACACTAATCCTTTAAACAACATGATCATGTCACACTGTTCTAAAACCTGCTGTAACTCAATATCTCACTTTAACTAAAAACCAAAATCATGCAGTGACCTAAAGGCCCTTTGTGATCCTGCTTCTCATGACCTTTCTGAACCTCATTTCCTAACTACTCTTCCCCTCACTCTGCTACAACCATGTTGGATTACCTGCTTATTTTTGAACATGTGAGTCATGCTCCCATCATTGAGTCTCTTCGTTCTGTCTAGTCTGCCCTTCCCCAAAATATCTGACTTGCTAACTTTCTCTCTTTCTTCAAATCTTTGTGCAAATGTCATTTTCTCAAGTGTCAGGCCTAAACTGATTTTCTTATTGCTCCTCCTACCACATATATCCTGGCATCTCAATTCTCAATAAACTCCTCCATTTTACTTTACCTTTTCATACATATGACACACAGATATACATATATATTTATTATTAAATAATATATTTACACATATGTATGTGAATATATATACATATCACATATATAATACTTATCACCTTTGAAAATACTATACATGTACTTCTTTATGTTTGTCATCTGCGACCAAAATTTTGTTTGTTTTGTTCATGAATTCACCATAAATTCCTAAAAAAGAGACTGGCATACATTTATCAGATAAAGAAACTGGTTTTAATAGTCAAACGGCATATAATTCCTCAGATTTTTTTCTCTTTCTACTATATTTTACTGGCTCTGTTTTATCTATATTCTTCTTGCAATGTGATTCCCAGAACTAATAATAACTATGAAATTTAATGTTTATTGTATACATATAATATGCCAGATCCCATGCTAAGCCTTTTTGCAAATAGTAGAATCACATAAAACCTCCTGTTTAGAAACATTTGATTGTATTAGCCCCAGCTTGCATTTGGAGAAAGTCATAAAGAGATAAACATGACACTCAAGGTTCCAGACCCAGCAAAGGAAGGAGCTATTGACTATAAAGAACATTCTTGTCCCTCCTAATACACAATTCTGAATGTAGACTTCTATGTGTGGTCAAATATAATGAGTATATATGAATATCAGTTTTTAAAAACTGTATACATAATTTAGATTAATAAAAATTGAAATTTAGTATCATTTGCATTAGCTCTATGACATTTTTATATCTACTTTGATTTGGTTGTTAAGAGATATTGTGTAAAAGATAAGGATAAACTAGTAATCATAGACTTACCTTGAAATACGACAAGATTTTAAATTTCTAAGACATCTATTATCTGCCTAAATATAGTCAAATATTGTCATGAGACTATTAAAAATATCTTCAAGTAAGATGCAAAAAAATAAATCTTGTATATCATAAAATTGATTTTAACATATACTCCAAGTGAAATGTCTTAAATCTTTAATATAACAGCAAAGTTAACACAACTCTGCAGAGTTGGAACAGCAGTCCTTTTGCAGTATGAGGCTCCTTAAATCATTACAGAATAAGAGTCTTAATGCTGGCACAGAAATCTTAGAGTCTATTTCAGTATGAATAGACTATTTTCAAAGTTATTTCCTGTAAATGCAAACAATCTTATTTGTATGGATTCCACTCATTCAGAAGCTCAATGAAACTGGGCACCTGTGTCTTTTCCCATTCTACAAGGACATAGAAAGTCCACTCTTGTGGTGCCTTCTGTTCTGAACTATTTTTAACCTTTAAACCTCAAATCTATGTTTTACCCTTAAGAAGGTTGTGACCTGTCAAATAAGCTCCACAAGGGATCAGTTATTTTTCAAATGATTATGATAAAAAGAATGGAAAATATCAGTTGTTGAGTAAACGTACAGTATATTTCTGATTCAGTTGATATGATAATCAAATGAAATGCTAAATTGGGTATTTGTGGCCCTACACAGTTAAAACGAGCCATTTCCAAAGACATAAAAAATATAATTCATCACATTAAGTTGAATTTTATGTTATTTATATGCTAAAATATTATTACGCATTTAATCCGCTAGTTCCTTTGGCTTTTGGGTTTCTGGAAAGAGGGCTAGACTACTGCTAAAGAAATCCTAGCTCTCATTCTGCCATTTTTGACGACTTTCACATTAGGAAAAATATTTTTCAAGTCTGTTTTCCTATGGATCTAATGAATCTATTAAACTAAGTGTTGATAAACTGTAGCTCAATTCCTACTTTTGTAAATAAAGTTTTATTGGAACACAACCATGTCCGTTTGTTTACATATTGTCTATGGCTGCTTTCACGCCACAATGACTAAGTTTACTAATTATGGCAGGACCATCTGGCCTGCCAAGCTTAAAATATTTGCTATCTGACCCTTTATAATAACTGTTTGCAAACCTCTAGTCTAGATGATATCTACGATTGCTCTAAATTCTAAAATTGTGCAATTCCATGGTTCTCTTTGTTTGATAAGTACTGCAAAAAAGAACACCTAATTATGTATTTCCTACGTGTTAGACTCCTGGATGAATGGTTGATATATTGAAAGGTATAATGATCCATCCCTCTCCTCAACAATATCTTAAATGTCTTACAACCTCACTTGAAAAATGCAAGATGCTTATCAATATATAACTGGAAATACTTGGTAGCATCTGCTAAGAAAAGGTTGCAGAAGGCCTGGGCATTAGGGAATTCAACACGGGAGTAATCAATGAGGAGTAAGGCTGGCAGGTCAAGCTTTTAAGCAAGGGTGGAACTTGAAGTGAGTTTAGATAGAAAGAAAATGAATACATTGAATATCTACTATGTATCAGTTATTTAAATAGGCATTTTAAATATATTATTTAATCACCTAATCCTGGATGGTAGTTAATATCCTCATTTTACAGATAGAGAACTTGTGTAGACGTAGTTACTATATGGTGGAGTATGGATTTCCGTGCAGGTCTATCTATAACACACACACATGCACACACATGCTCACATACATGTGCGAATCTCTTTCTTCTCCTCCTATCCACAAACACTCCCAAATCCTAAGAATCTCCCATTTAATCCACGATGCCATACCACAATCACACTTTTACAATTAGCCAAGCTGGAAATCTTGAATAAAGATTTTAAGTCTATTGTAATTATCAAGGCAGGGATTAAAAAGTGCCTGAACTAGGCTGTAAGTGTGACGTGTGTGTGTATGTGTGTAAGTAAAATCATATAGCATATATATTTATACATATATATGTAAATACACATACTGTACCCTTTGGAATAATTAAAATGTTTCTAAGTATTCTTTAAAAAGTTGAATTTTATACAGAGAAATCAACGAATATCTTAAGAGTAATCAAAGAATAACACACAAAATGAATTCAAAATAAGAGTATGCCCCAGAAAATTTTTCCAGAAAATATGTAATAGCCTTTTTTTGGTAACTTTTTTATTCTGAAACAGGTGTGTAAAAATCAGCATTGCTAATTTCTTATCAAATGATTTCTGTCTAAAACTGTTCTACATTTTTCTTAAGGTAAATTCAGTACCTGGCGCCAGGATGACTGTAAAGCTAGTAATTATTTCATGTTTAAGCATGCCATCAAATGCAATTTCTAGTTTTGTTATGTGTATTCATTATTCCTAGTGACAGAAGAAAATGCAGAGGGACTTCGATGATAATCTTCGTTAGTGCAGGCAGAAGCACACAGGTGGAAGTCTTCTTCACCGAGGGCATTAGAAGAACTAAGCTACATTGTAAATAGAAAACGCTTTGCAAATGTAACACCCAAAACCATCAACATCATCTCTTGAGTGCAGAAAAATAAAAGAACATTGCTTCCTAGAATCTGAAATTGCTGTTAAAGAGAATAAACAGAAAGTGACATAGATAACAGGAAGTTTATCATGCTTATTCAAGATTTTCAATTGACTAGCCTAAAGATTCTTTATGTAGTTTGAATGCACTTCTGCTTAAAGTCTAGCTGTCAATTTTGTTACTATAAAGAAATAAGGATGATAGTTGTTACCCAACTACATCAAGAGATTTAGATTAAAAATCTATTACGGGGACTGGCCCCGTGGCCGAGTGGTTAAGTTCACGCGCTCTGCTGCAGGCGGCCCAGTGTTTCATTGGTTCGAATCCTGGGCGCGGACATGGCACTGCTCATCAAGCCACGCTGAGGCAGCATCCCACATGCCACAACTAGAAGGACCCACAACGAAGAATACACAACTATGTACTGGGGGGCTTTGAGGAGAAAAAGGCAATAAATAAAATCTTTAAAAAAAAAATCTATTATGATGATTGATGCACATAGACTCTTTGATTAATGAAAATGCTTCAAGGACACAATACAGCACACTAACTAAAGCATATATCTGAAGGGGTTTGATTTCCAGAAGAAGGAAATTAACCATCTAAACTAGTGATACAATCTTCAATTTAATATTTTCTTTATTGGCCACATATTGATCAAATTAATTCATCCTGAGAATATGATATTTCACTATTTTAAAGTGCTGTATATTTTCTCAGTCAATCCTGTCATGCAATTATTATAAGTGCTATTGCCACATACTGAACGCTCATTATATGCCAGTCTATGTGTTGAGTTATTGATATGTATCATCTCAATCAACAATTGCCGCAACTTATTGAGCTGTTATATTACTATTTAGCTGGTACTTTTTTTAAACAAATATGGAAAATAATTATTAGAGAGTTTAGGGAGAAGGTTTTGACTTTTGGTAATGGTGGAGTAACCTTCTCCAGACTACAATTACAAACAATCACAAACTCTAAAAAATATATATATATATAAAATAACTATCTCAAGGCGCTCAAGGGTGACCAAACCCATCCTGGAGAAGAATCAACATTTGGAAAAAAGGAATGGCTGTAAGTAAGTTTCCTGTTTTAATCAGTTTTGCCTCAAGAAAGTCTTCAGCCAGCACCCAAGACAGGCAGCTAGAACTTGGATAGCATTGGCAATTTTAGGAAACGGATATGAGGAGTACAACAGCAGCTGGGATGTGAAGAGTGAAATTGTACAAAGGAGGAAGCCACAGAGAGGTGGCCCCAAATTCTGCATGTAAACTTTTCCCAACTTTCCAGCTGCTCCCTGCTCTATGAACGCCTGGGGCAGACTCCAAGGAGGCCAGCTATTTATAAAGAATTGAGCGTTGATTTCAATGGCTGCACCCTACATGGCAGACAGAGTTTGTAGGTTGAGTTTAGCCGAGATAACTGTCTGCTAAAATAAGGAAGCAAACAAAATCTTAATATTCCTTAGAGAAATATAGCAGGACCCAGAATCCACACAATGTATCATCCAGTTTCTAGAATATAATCCAGAATTTCCAGAATACACATAGTTTTTTTTTTTTAAAGGCACCATGATCCATCCTCAAGAAAAAAGGAAATCAATAGATAAGTCTGAAATAATCTAGATACTGGGATAGACAGTCTAGGATCTCTATAGGAAAGAGGACCTGTGAAAAAGAAGCCCCAAAAAGCGCAAATTAAAGTTCTGGAATGGAAAAATATAATATCTGAAGTAAAAATTTTACTGGGTAGTCTAGGGAATTTTCCAGACTTACATAATTATTAATTACCATAGCTAAGATACAAACTAGGTTTATCTGATTCCAGAATCAATGCTCTTGACTACAACACCATGCTATTTCCCAATAAATTATATGTTATTATATTGTATTATTCTTATGTGGAAACTGAGACTTGATAAATGAAACAATATGCTAGATGATAAGGATGGAGAAATAAGCTAGAAATGCCCAGTGGAGCCTGCAACCCAGTGAGAGTAATGGATGCTGTGAGACACCTTCATCGATTATTTAATTCAATAGTGGTACCTGCAATTGTAAAACAAATCATCAGAAATGAGATTGTAAAACTGGGTGACCTAACTTTGAGAGGTCAGAAAACTGTACATGACTCCTGCTGCTTCTCTGTGTTTAGTTAGAAACTATTTCTCTGAAATATGATTGATCTTTAAAAACTCAGGTGTAAGTTGGTCCTGTCCAGTGAGTGGATATTTAATCTCTCGGTTCTGAAGGAAAGGATTTATCTTTGTTGCTGTAGTGTACTCAGTGGTACCCTGCCAGATTAACTATGTGTAAAACACAATAATCTAAACAGGACTATCTGTCAAAAATAGAAAACCATAAAAGAGACTGTAATGACTTTTAAGTGCCATGATACAAAAGTAATAGTTTGGGTCATAACATTTCCAAGAAAAATATGGCTGAAATATAGACATCTGTTGTATTGATGGCCTATCTCCTCTTCAGTGTACAAAGCAGACATAGACTAGTGAATTATTTGCTGAAAAACGATAAACGTTGAATATTATACTGACAGATTAAATTCGTGTTTTTATAGCTCTCTAATCCAACCACATTCTGGAGCATTTAGATCGCCTCCAAGATGTGGTGTGGTGACTAAGGATAACTGAACCCATGGATCTCTAACACTTCTACCCATGCAACTTTTCAAGTCACTCTAATTTGTTGTAATTAACATCAAATATGGAGTTGGATGTTTATTCTCTTTTCCCAATATCCTAGGATGCAAGTACTTTTCCATAAAATTACAGTGACACTCTTAAATTACAATACCATTGTCATTTGAACCAGAATTTATTATGAGAATATAAAGCAACACTGAGAATTTTTAGGGCACCTCAATCCACAAAATATAATCACCTCACCTACAACCCCTCTCCCTTCATACATTTTTCCTATTTTCACTTTTTAAGCTTCCCAATTTGCCAAAGTTTTTATTGAGTGGTGGAAGTGGCCAGGGATTTCTGCCTTCAGCAAATAAGCATCTCTCTTCTCTGTCAAGAAATATTCTCTCATCAGTTCTTTAAACTCTCTCTCTTTATTTTCCTTCTTCCAGGAAATCAAAAAACGTTTTATGCGCAACCTATTCTCCTCTAGAGAGTCCCACATCATGAAAATAAAAAAAGAAAACAGGGGGGAGGGGACAGAAAACCTTAAATCTTTGTAACTATTATTTCCATCTTATTCTCCTTATGTTCCCTTTCTGTTCTTCTGGGAGGTGTTACTTGCCCTTATCTACATTGCATATATATATGAAAGCCTTTTTAACTTATATAATCTTGTTTATCCAAGTTCTTTTCCAAAATTTATAGAACTTCACGACAAAGAGGAAACATTTATGAAGAATTTCTTTAAATTTGACCTGGTAGAAACACATAGCTACTTATGACCTAAGAAAGATAATTCTGACTTGACTAAAACCAATTTTTTTTAATTGTGTATTTAACAAACACTTGTACCTCCTATGTGCCAAACACTCTTCTAAGATGATTTATGAATACTAAGTCAATGAATCATATTGTTGCTATTAAATGAGGTCAATTTTGAGTCATTACAAGCTCCTTCATGGTATCCATAATAACAGATTCTTATAACAATAGGATTTAATACAATTAAATAAAACATAAACCTTTTGACATTTGCTTCCTTCTTGTTGACACCTATGGTTTTTCTTTAATAATTATTTAGTAAGACGAGAACAAAAGGGACAAGAGCACTTGGTTATCAGTACTTCTTTGGTATTGTCAGTTATTTCAAAGGATCGATTCTTGGCTTATTATATTGATGACAGTAATGCAAGACCTCCGGGTGATGCCAAAACAGATCAAAAGTGCCAACAATGGTTTCACATTTTCTGACTCTAAAACAAGTGTGGTGAAAGTCTTCCACACCAGAAAAAAAAATCTGTCAACTCCCTCACCAGCAGCTGTCACCTATAGTTAATCTTTTTATTTCTATTTGTGTATTCTCCCTCCCACCACCCTATCTCCCACACACTATGTCACCATCTGCTACCACATTTTCCTGCTTCCAATTGACCTCTCCAAGCATGATCTTGCCATCATTTTCAGTAAGTCAGGCATCACTAAGTCAGGGATGGCAGTGTCCTTTGAAAATAAAACTAAATATTTCATAACTGAGATAATATTTACCTCCTTTTTCTATATACCTAAACGTTCTTTAGATGGAGGTACAATAGTTATGGGACTAACTGAATATTCTAGCAACTAGGAAAAAATATATCTAATTTTGAGTGGGGTGCATATAAATAAATAATAGACTTTTTTTTGCTTCGCAGGATCCTTGCCTAATGAGAAACAATAAAGAACTGAAAGAATAAATCAACTTATACATTAACAGTCACTCATGAAGTCAGTATGGTGAAGACTGTTAACATCTTTGCATATTCGATTCACTCTTCTTTCATGAAAATTACCCTTTTGTTTTCAACTTGCTATTAAATGAGGTCGAATGACTGCTCTGACCAATTCATTGTAAGGACGCATGCATCATTTTAGGCTGAAGCATTTGTCTTTTTGAGTTGCCGGGATCTCAGGGTTAATTTAGTTATCATAGCATAACCCAGCCTATTTTGACTAATACTACAGGCCACAAGTCGCTGCAGTTAGTCTGTCTCCACTCTCTCCCTGATCTGCCCCCCAGAATGACCATTCTGTATTCCCAAGTGTTCTGGATATCCAGTTGTGTCTGGGTTCTAAAAGAGCCCTAAACCTTACTATTATGTCAATTATACAAAGAATTTGGCTGCCTTCACAGTTGGGTTAGCAAAAGGGACATATTAAGGGAATTTTATGTAGGTTTCCTCTAGCCCTTTGCCATCAGCCAGAGACCCACAATCACAACCGAAGAACTTTCTCTGGAGAAAGTGCTAGACACTGCTGCCAGAGAACAGCATTGTCCGAGGTGACAAAAGAGGCAGAAGAAGTAGAGGACCAATGTCGAAGTCTCAGGACCCAGCCTTCTCCCACATTATGATCGGAGAATAAAACATAACCGCAGACTGGAAACTGAATTGTTTTCTGGAGACAATATTGAATGCTCCTCTTTTCTTAAAAAGGAAGTAAAATAAAGTGAATCTGGATGGATTCCCAGATTGCACATCTGCCTGTCTCAATTACACCGAGAAGTGGCAACCAAACAGATGGAAGTGAGGAGGATTAGGGAACGGCTCGCTTTCGATTTTATGTGCCTATAATCACAATGGCTTACGCCCTTCACAACAAAGGGTCTTCAGGCTGGAAGACAGTCTTGTAAATACAGACTGTAACACCTGTGTGTCAAGCAAGCAGATACAGGTGCAATAGTGAGCTCCCTAGATAAACAAGATAAACTTCCCTGAGTTCGATACGTGCCCATCATTCTAGCTCTCACTGCCCTTTTCTCTAAACAAGTCATTAACTATAATGGAAAGAAGCAATATTGCGTAAATTATTGGTGTTATTAAACTTAATTGCTCTTTGTTACATTGGAGGAGGTTAGTCTCTCATATCCCATTCCATGTCTTCTCTTGTTCTGCCCCCTCTGTCCTCCTCAGCCATCTCAGACTTCTTTCTTCATTACAAGAGTTCACTGAATGGGCTGGAAACCTTGCAAACATGTTTAATGGTCAAAATTCCTTCCTTCCATTTTTAAAATCTTCAGTACCATTTAAAGGATTTGGTGAGTTAAGCAGATAAAGAAATTTCCAATAATCCTAATATTGTGGAACCTTTTTAAATACAGCAGTGTTTTGAGTTTGTTTTTTTGGAGAATTCCAGTGTATGCAGTACTTATGAATGTTTAAGAAATAGTCTTACAAAAATAGAGGAGATTAAATATCTAGGTGTGTTAGTGGAATTTTTAATAAAGCATGAAATGTCTCATCACTGAAATGGATCAACAGCTTGAAACTGAGCTGGGCAGGGATTAACAGAAGGTAAGGCTGACAGTGAATTCACTGACAATGTGAAATGATCTGCCAGTTTTTAGTCCGGTACTAGACAATTGTTCAACCTAATCATACACTATGGTATTAGTCAGTATTAATGGATCTTATGCATTCCATTTTTTTTTCTCTCTTTATAGGGTCAATAGCAATTTTTGTAAAATATATTGGAAGTGTAAAATACAGTGAGATCTGACATGAAGATACAAATTGAATTCTGATTAATTGTGACCATCTACCTTGAAAATAGGGAATGCTGTTTCATGATTCTCTATAAATTACGAAATAATTGTGCAATGATCTTTTTAAATTAGATCTAACACATCTCTTAGTCACATAAGATTTTACTTCTCTCTGATAAAACTTAAAAAATAAAATAGGCATTTTATAGTTTGTATCACATGACTATTATCCTTTCTAACAAAAAATAACAAAATTTTCAAGTAAATGATTAAATTTAGACGGAAAACTTTGGTTCTCTCATCAGCATGGTTACAGATAACTGACTAAATTTATGACACAGCAAAGCTTGTTTTACCATCATTTAGAAAGAGCCTGAATGAATCAGACAGCTCAAAGAAGCTTTTACTGCAATTTACCACAGCTCATTTAAATGTCAAGGCTCTGAGGAGAAGACATGAAAGTACCCATCTTATCCCTCTCACTTATTACATATTTGTTAAATTCGATTGAATTAAATAAAGGCACAACAAATCATATTGACAAGTTCCTTAGAAATTCCATTGCACAAAAGTCATATATGTGTACAATGTTCATCTGAATGGAACTCACTAAAAGTAGCTAAATCACACAAACATACACATAAACCACATTCACATACACACATATAAACACACAAACACATACTCATACACATAACCTGGAATGACAAAATCTCCCTGTCTGTTTGTGACCTTCCTGTTTTTTTGTTTTTTTTTTTAAGATTTTATTTTTTTTTTCCTTTTTCTCCCCAAAGCCCCCTGGTACATAGTTGTATATTCTTTGCTGTGAGTCCTTCTAGTTGTGGTACGTGGGACGCTGCCTCAGTGTGGTTTGATGAGCAGTGCCATGTCCGCGCCCAGGATTCAAACCAACGAAACACTGGGCCGCCTGCAGCAGAGTGCGCAAACTTAACCACTCGGCCACGGGGCCAGCCCCGTGACCTTCCTGTTTTTTGCATTAAAATTTCTACATCTCAGGAGTCTCCTTGTTCCAAAGCAAATTGGGATGGCTGGTAACCATAACACATATATACATACACACACACACACACACACAAGCTGTCTGATATCACTTTGACTATATAACCACAATCTTTAACAGAACCCTCTACACTTTTGGTCAAAATAGAAAATCAGGAAAAAAAAATCAAAAGTCAACAAACTGTATTAAATAACAGTTTCCAAGATATTGAATTTCAGACAATGAAGGACACTGATCATTGAGACACAGGAAACAAACAAGTTGAATCCAGTGATTGCCCAAACTTACTGACTTTGAGAGAGTTTCAGGCTCTGGAGAAGGGAAGGAAAACATAAACAGAGACTCCTGTAAAAGATTTGAGTTCCCAAGCTTGAAATTTCTCAGCTGCACAAACCCACTGTGTGTCTAGTGTCCCACTGAGCTCAATTCCACATTGCACATCTAGGGCTTGGATAGCAAAAGAAACAGAAGTTCTTCCTGCCTGCTGTGCCATGAGTAATACAGTCCTTTGTCTCTGACCCAGGGTCTCTTGTCTTCTGCCAGCATATATGAGACCGTGGTTGACTAACTTGTTAGTTCATAAGTAGGGTAAAATTCTAGGCATTTCACATTTTTTAACATAAAATACAGACAGAAAATAGAATTTAAACAAGGACAGAGCATCAGTTTCTTTAGATTAAACACTAAAAGCACAATTCATAAAAGAACAAATTGATAAGTTGAGATTCATCAGAATGAAAAACTATGGCTCATCAAGAAAAACACGGATGAGAGGGTGCAAAGAGAAGCTACATATCAGTAGAAAAATACTTGCAAATTATGTATCTGATAAAAGACTTGAATCCAAAATATATAAAGAATTCTTAAACCTCAACAAGAAGAGAATAATTAACACAATGTAAAAAAATGAGTAAAATATTAGAACAGACATTTCACCAGTTGAGACATACAGAGGGTAACTATTCACATGAAAAGATGATAAACATCATTAGAAATTAGGAAAATGCAAATTAAACCATGAGGAGGTTTATATGGATACCTGTTGGAATGGCAAAATTAAAAAGACACAAAGTTTGGCAAGGATGTAGAGGAACTGGCACTCTCATATACTGCTAGTGAAAATGTCAAATGAGGGGACAGCCCAGTGGCATAGTGGTTAAGTTTGTATGCTCTGCTTCAGCGGCCCAGGGTTTGCAGGTTCAGATCCTGGGTGTGGATCTACATAGTGCTCATCAAGCCATGCTGTGGTGGCCTCTCAGATACAAAATAGAAGAGGATTGGCACAGATGTTAGCTCAGTGACAATCTTTCTCGAGCAAAAAGAGGAAGATTGGCAACAGATGTTAGCTCATGGCCAATCTTCCTCACCAAAAAAAGAAAAAGAAAAAGTAAAATGATACAACCACTTTGGAAAATATAAATCTACCATATGATCCAGCCATTTTGCTCCCAGGTATTTACCCAAGAGAAAAGACAGCATTAGCCCATATAAAGACTTGTACATGATATTTATAGCAGCTTTATTTGTAATAACCAGACTGGAAAAAACCCAAATGCCCATCAACAGGTAAAGGGATAAACAAATTGTGGCCTATCTGTATAATGGATAAATAAAATAGAATGAACTATTAATACAGCAATAAAAAGGAGTAAACTGTGCTATAACATGAATGAATCTCAATTAGAGTGAGTGAAAGATAGATTAAAAAAGGCACATACTGCATGATTCCAGTTTTTAAAAATTCTAAAATTAGTGACAGAAAGCAGATTAATAAACGTTTGGGGATGTGGAAAGAAAAGAGACGAAGCCTCACAACCTTCAAAACAGGAAACTTCCTGCCAGACAGCTCTCCCTGTCAACATCAGATAGAATAAATGACTGCAGAGAAATTGCCACCATATTTTAGCAATTTAGAGTTTCCAGAGTAACAGTCAGTTACTCGGGCAATCAACTTGAAGTCTACCATTAGAGAAGGTGAACCTGTGGATACTGCACTCCCAGTCAAATTTTTGGAGTCTTCCTCTTAAATGTGAATGTACAGTCACAGCTCACGAGACTTTTGTGGAAAATATAAAAAAGGAAAAAGAGAATCCAAAAAGCAAGGTGAACCAAAATGGCCCCCAAAAAGATAGAAAAACAAAGGTCAAAACAGAATTATATTTAGAAATTTCTGACTGGTATGCTCAGAAGAAATGTAAGAAGACATTTTATCCATAAATAAGACTAGGGTCCTTTAGTTAGGAAAGAAAAAACAAAACAAGATAAATCTCTTGAAATCTATACAGAAATGCAAATAACACTCAATAAACAAAAGCACGATGATAGAGTAAATACGATCAAATATTAGATGTTTGGATCAAGAACACAGGGTATTCAACTTTCAAGTGAGAAAGATCACAGCTTATAGAGTGGAGGATATTGTTAAATGAGTAATGAAGATTTCCTCAGTGCTTAAAAATGTAAGCCTCCGAATTCAAAGGGCGTGTTTCTAGAAACAAGCATAACAAATGAAAAAACAAAACAAACAGAAAAAGACTTAACATAGTCATATGTCGTCTTGAAATTTTACTACAAAGATAAAGAGTAGATTGCTAAATGTAAAGATTAACAGTCCCTATCTTGATTAATCTTTCATAAGCCTTTATTCCTTGAAACATTCCCTCTGTATATTTTTTAAAATGAATTTTTTAACTTTTTAAGAACAGCTTCATTGAAGTGTAATAGTCATATCATAAAAGCCATCCATTTTCACTCACTTAAAAATTCAATGAATTTTTAAAATTCAATACTTTGTAATATATTTACAGAGTTATGGAACCATCGACACTGTCTAATTTTAAAACATTTCCAGCACCCACAAACTGAACCTAATATCCGTTAGTAGTCACTCCCTGTTCCTTCCCACTAGCCTCGGGCAAACATTGATCTACTTCTGTTTCTAGATAGTTGCCTGTTCTAGATATTTCATATAAATGAAATCATGCAATATGTATTCTTTTGTGTCTGCATTTTTCACTCAGCCTAATGTTTTACAGGTTCATCCACGTTTTAGTATATATCAGTACCTTGTTCTTTTTTATTTTTGAATAATATTCTATTGTATGGATACACGGTGTTTTGTTTGTCCATTCATCTTTTGATAAACAATTGCATTGTTTCCACTCTTTGGGTAATATGAATAATGCTCCCCTGAATATTCATGTACAGGTATTTATATATACACTTGTTTTCACTTCTCTTGCATAGATACATAGGATTGGAATTGTTAGGTCATATGGTAATTATACTTTTAACATTTTGAGAAACTGCCAAACTGTTTTACAAAATGGCCCTATGATTTTGCATTCCCGCAAGAAGAGAAAGGAAAAGAAATATGCTATTATACCGTGTTTTATAATTACCCACATAATTACCTCTTCCTGCATTCTTCTGTTTGTGTTGATTAGAATTACTGTTTGAGGTCACTTCCTTTTAGCCTGAAGAACTTCCTTTAGTATTTCTTGTAAGACAGGTCTGCTTACAAAAAAATTCTCAGGTATTGCTCATCTAGGAATGTCCTTATTTACTCTTAATTTTTCAAGGAGAATTTTGCTGGACAGAGGATTCTTGGATAACTTTTTTTCCCTTGAGTGCTTCCAATATGTCATCCACTGCCTTCTGGGCTCCATTTCTTTTCTGATGACAAGTTAGGAGAAGTAGATTTATTTCAAGTTTCAGGAAGTTTACAAGTCTGTCCCACACATCCAGGGATGTGGATGTACTCTCTTTATGAGCTCCTGAGATGGTGCATTACATTTTAAGAGACACAATATGCAAGTTGAGGATTCTAAACCGATTTCCTCCTTGCCATCCATGCCTAAACACACCTTAGAAAATATTCTCATACTCATGGAATATTTTTGACTCATTTTGTACACTAATAATTTAGAGAATGTAGAAAAATTTACTCTCATACAATTTTATAAATTGAAACTGCTAAAATTTTTTTGTGACAATTTTCAAATTGGCATTCACTTTTAGGACTTAATCCATTAGAAATGCACAAATGAATAAAGATCTCTCGTGTTATCCTTTTATAACCACACCCACTTCCCTCACACCCTACCCCCATCTTAACTCCTAGAACCACTAATCATTCTTCATTTCTATTATTTTGTCATTTGAAGACTGTTGTATAAATAGAATAATATAGCATGTAACCTTTTGTGACTGTCTTTTTTCATCTGAAATAATTATTGGAGATTCCTCTGGGTTCTTATGTGTATCAACAGTTTGATCCTTTTTTTTTTTCTTTTTGTGAGGAAGATAGGCCCTGAGCTAACATCTGTGCCAATCCTCCTCTACTTTATGTAGGATGCTGCCACAGGGTGGCTTGACCAGTAGTGCTAGGCCCGCTCTGAGATCTGAACCTGCGAACCATGGCAGAGTGTGGGAACTTAGCCACTACACCACCTCCAGCCCCAGTAATTTGATCCTTTTTATTGCTGAGTAGTAATGCATGGTGTGACTATAACACTATTAGCTTAGCCATTCACCATATGAAGAACATCTGGGTTGTTTCAGGGTTAGGCTATTTTAAATAAAACTGCTATAGACGTTTATCTACAGGATATTGTGTCAACATAGCTTTTCATTTTTCTGGGATAAATCCCCAGGGTACAATTGCCAGATCTAGTGGTGGTTACTCTTTAGTTTTATAGGAAACTTCCACACTGTTTTCCCAAGTGGATTTACTGTTTTATACCAACAATGTATGAGTAATCCAGTTTTTCTGCAACATTGTCAGCTTTTGGTGTTGTCACTTTTTTAAGCGTTTTTAGTCATTCAGGTGGGTGTGTAGTGATATATCATTGTAGTTTAATTTTGCATTCCTCTAATGGCTGAAGATGTTGAACATCTTTTCATGTGCTTATTTGTCGTGCATATATCTTCTTTTGGAAGATGTTTGTTCATCTTTTTTTTTATTTTCTAATTTAGTGGGTTTTGATTTTTTGTTTTTTCTTTACAGTGTGTTTTGAGAGTCCTTTAAATATTCTAGATACAAGTCCTTTGTCAGATTGTGGTTGGAAAACATTTTCTCCCAGAATGTAGATTTTCATCCTTTCAGTAGGATCTTTCACAAAGCAAGAGTTTTTAATTTTGATAAAGTCCAATTTATCATTTTTCTATTTTATAGATTGTATTTTTTTTTTTAAGATTTTATTTTTTCCTTTTTCTCCCCAAAGCCCCCCGGTACATAGTTGTATATTCTTCGTTGTGGGTCCTTCTAGCTGTAGCATGTGGGACACTGCCCCAGCATGGTTTGATGAGCAGTGCCATGTCCGCGCCCAGGACTCGAACCAACGAAACACTGGGCCAACTGCAGCGGAGCACGCGGACTTAACCACTGAGCCACGGGGCCAGCCCCTAGATTGTATTTTTTATGTCAAATCTAAGTATGCCCTGTCCAGCCCTAGATCCCAAAGGTTTTCTGCTATATTTCTGTCTTAAAGTTTTATAGTTTCACATTTTACCTTTGCAATTAAGATCCACTTTGAATTAATTTTTGTATATTTTATGTAAGAGATTGTGTAGAAATGGTGTTAATTCTTATTTTAAAGTTTGGTGGAATTTGCCAGTGAAATCATATGGGATTAGCAATATTTTGGGTGGAATTTTATGAATACAATTTCCTTGTTAGTTTAGGGATATTTAATTTTCTAGGTCACATTGTGTGAGTCATAGTAGTGAGTGTTTTTTGAGGAATGTTTTATTTATCAATTTAATTGATGTTTTCAATGTGTTCAGAAGAAAAAGTAATGAGAATTAAAATAACTTTTGTATGCAAATACGAATATAAATGTAGATATATATTTATGTCTATATATCTATACATACATAAATATACAGATAGATTCTTTTAGAATGTCTTTTCTATAATTATAGGCAAGAAATGAAAAATAAATTTGAAGTTTGAATATAGATATGCTTATCATTCAGCAAGACTTCATTAACATAATTTGGATAAATCTGATCTATCTAAAGTGCAGTTTCATTTTTATGTTATTAACATGAAAACAAGACGATGCCATCTCAAAGATTTCATTCTCAGTGAGCTATCCCTGATGATTATTTAAAATTGTAGCATTCTCATACTCATATATCCCCACCTTCTAGTCTTTTCCATTGCATATAACACTATTTACATAAGCTTTTACTTATTTATTTTTGTTATTATCTGTCCTTCCTGGCTTGAATGTAATCTCTGTGGAATAGTTATGCAAATTAAGTAAATAAACACCTAACAGCAACATTTGACAGCATCTTTTGCAGATGGATAGTTCCACATGAATGTTTTTTAGTCTGCAAATTAGGGTGAAAACACCTATATTTGGTAATATTATATTAATTTGCTTTTCTTATTTTATTTTATAATATGTGTCTTTTTATGATTATAATTGAAGGCCCCATATTTAGTATACTTAATGTGATTAACATCTGGTTTAAATGAAGTGTGGTGTTTGGTAGTTTAAAGACACAATTCAAAAGAAGCTAAAATAATTTCTATACTACCTTTTTACCTGCTTATTTTATTACTTTTTTCCTCAGCACCCCATTCACTGTCATGGCGACATATGAACTTAGATGCACAAATTTCTCATTCCATGCTACACCTATTCTACGAACATTAGAGTCATATTTTCAATGGCCTCATAGATAATAGCTTTGAATTAGTATCCATTTTCTTCAAAACTGAGCTCATAATTTTTCCTACCAATTACCCTTTCTGCTATATTTTGTTTTATTGAGATATCATCCAGTTGCCTATTTCATAAATATGGTAGTCATCTTGGATTACACTATTTACCGTATGTTCAACATACACTTGCTACCAAATGCATAACAATTCTACTCTCAGAGCTCTCTCTTTTCTTCATTTCCATTGCTTGAGGTTCCTGTTGCTCATTAGATCTATTCTGGGTTACAGTTCAATAGAAGTTTAAATGATAAATTCAGTCTC
Source organism: Equus przewalskii (assembly GCF_037783145.1). Taxonomy (NCBI): domain Eukaryota; kingdom Metazoa; phylum Chordata; class Mammalia; order Perissodactyla; family Equidae; genus Equus; species Equus przewalskii. Next base: position 46,337,978 of record NC_091839.1, read on the forward strand.
GAGACATCACTTTTTAGTTTACGTCCTCCTCTCTTACTCTGCCTGATTTCACTAAGCAACTACAAGTATAGAGACGTGTTCACAGAAGCAAATCTCCAATTTGGTGGCACATCACCCTCAACAAATCTTATATAAAGAGTCATCCTAGATTCAGTTACCTGTATTAGAGATACCTATACTGTCCGCATTTATCTTTTTGAACAGTTTGCAAACTTCTATTTGTTATTAGCAAATCTGTGATTCTAATAACATTTCAGACATGACTCTGAAATAATTTGAGTGAACAAAATGCCATATAGTCATGTCAGATTTCTAGGCATGATACTTGAGTGCTGTGGATGTGTGGTAATAAGAAACAATGAGACGTTCAATATGCCCTCTACTGTTTGATATTTATCTATCAGGTATTTCAGTGTGTTTCTGTTTCCCAAAAGACTGTGTATAATAATTTGGACTAGTCCGAAATGACTACTCTGATTCTGTTGTAGGTTAAAGGGCAGAGCTAGAAACTCTATTCTGATAAAAAAGAATTAAATATGATATTAATGGCCTAGGGTTGTAAACTTCCCTTGAGATTCCCACTTTTAATAGCCTCCAGTATCATAGATAAAACTGAGGCAGTAATCATTACTGAAATGGATTTTCTGGCAGAATTAGACATCACCTCCAAGAATCAATAATCATTTGAAGCTAACAGGGTGATTAAATGACCTCCTTTTTATTTTACCTCATGTTGAGTTGCTTTTTAATCTTGATTTAGAGTCACAGTGCTAGAAACAAAGATAAACCGAGGACTTAGAACATTAGAGCAGCAACGTGAAGCCTATTCATTGTGAAGGTTAAAGGTTCTTTCCCTTCAATCAAAGCGTTTCTAGCTAATCAATGCGTTCTAAAGGAAAAACTGAACATTCTAGGTGCAGACTGTATAAATACCACCACCTAAGGCTGCTACTTCTTTTTAAAGATCCGCACCATTAGCTTTGCTGTCGCCGGTGCTGTATTTTTTTTATTTAATAATTTACCATGCCAGTAATGCTGAGGGATATCTCTGTATTGACTGATAATGTTGTCATTAATTCTTTTCATCTATGCAGTTTATCCCTCCCATCTCTTTACGGTATAAAGTAGAACTGTCTCAAGTAGGCAGCAAGTTGACTCAGCCATCCAACTCTTTACTACCACATGTGGGAAACGCAGCCCATTACCAAGCGGAGTTTACATAGTTTGCGTTGTCAGTTACCACGTTAAGAACTGTATGGACCAAAGGATTATTTTTATACATATCCTAATACTATACACATGTGACAATATGGAAATGAAATTTGTTGATGTGCTCACATGTAAGAAATAAGTAAAATTTGAAAAATATGAAATTGTGGAATTCGATAAAATTCAAAAATAAAAATTGAGTTCTTATCCATCCACAGGAAAGTTAGATAGATAGATGGATAGATAGATAGATAGATATAGTGGGCACACGTGTGCACATCCACATGTATGAAAGAGATAGTAAAGGAGACAGAAATAAATACCTTTATTATATAGATACATATTTTTGGTGAGGAAACTTCACCCTGAGCTAACATCCGTGCCAGTCTTCCTCTATTTTGTGTGTGGGAAGCCTCCACAGCATGGCTGATGAGTGGGGTAGGTCTGCACCCAAGATCTGAACCCACAAACATGCGATCTGAACCCATGAACCTTGGCTGCCAAAGCAGAGTGTGCAGAACTTTAACCACTCAGCTCTAGAGCCAGCCCCAACCTTTATTATATCTATAGGCAGGCATAACAAATATATACTATTAAATAACAATATATAAGATGTGTCATTTATTGACTACCCTTACTTTTCTGATTCTGGAAATACAGAATTTTTATTTACAGGTACTTCTATCTTAAACCTTCGTTTCTTCATAGATTGAACATATTTTATTTCTTTGAAATATGTATTTCATGTTTGAAATAATACATTTAAATTAATAGGATAACATAGCAAGTTAGATACCAGCAATTATCATGCATTTTCTCTGCAAAAGTTTTCAAAATATAATTTATAATTAATTAAGAAGCCTCACTGCCAAAGACTTTTCAAGAGTCATTTGATAACAAGGAGATAATTTTCAAAATGTTCAACTGGATCCCATGAGCTTTAAAATTTTTCACTACTACCATGACAGTTACCTAGGGAAAATATTAGTCTTTCTAAAGAAACAGATTTTTTTTAAATATTGTTTTAGCATTATAGAGAGTCCTACTGTTCAAGTGCAAAATGTGATTTCATTTAATTTTAGGTAATTAATTTAAAAGGGAAATTTTCAGCTAATAATTTTCAAATTCTGCTTATTTATTCTCACATCCATTTACACATCTTTCATACTGTATGGTTTTGAGAAAAATAACAGAGAGGTTCTCTGTACTTCTTAGAGCACCTTATGGAGAGACACAAGATGTCTGACTACCTCTCTTTTTATGAGGTTAATTTTGATTGTGTGTCAAGGTGTTCTCAGTTTGACCCGTCCATATAAAATTCATTGTCAGCCTTTCACCTAAGTACTTTAGCTGCCATTAATGATTCTCTCTTTCCATTATTTCTTTAGGGGTTATAAAATGGTGGTATTCTAATTCTATCATACGTTCCTCCTTCATTATCTGGAATTCTTTACACTATTCTAGGTATGGTGAAGTATAATTCACAAAGGAAATGCAGCATAAATCATGAATTGTTCTCATATTTACCAATTATTTAGAATAATAATTGGTTTTAAAGCACATAATTAAGGTGACAAACACTTATTTTTATTAGAATTATTAATCCAAGAATATCAGCATGGTGTTTGATGTGTTTCAATCTATTGCAGTTTTTATTTTTGATGCTCGTATTGTCCGATCTTTGACTGAAGGTATCTGCTTAAATTTTGTTTTGTTTAATATGAGCCCACTAGTCTTTATAGCTTCCATGTTACCTTGTATAATAAGATGTTCTAGGCTCATCACGCACATATTCTACTGCAGATCTAGAATCAGCGATTTCTCCAAGGATCTTTGATTCTTATTAATGAAATATTATTACAGATAGCAATCTGGACATTACAGTTTCTCGTTGCTGTTGAGTTGTTCCCTGTTTCGAGATTTTTCAATGGACACAACTAGGAGCAGAAATGCATGTCTTTTTTTCCCCCCACCATAGCTAATTTAAAGCTACTAATATGGCACCATTAAAGGCAAAGTTGAGAAAAAATGTAGTGTCACACAACGGTATATAATATTTTTGCAGTGCAGATACAATAGATGTAAATAACGTCAAGGTCATAGATGTTAGAAAAATATGGTCAAGTAATTAGGAAGGATGAGTTTTTTAATATTTCTTATTTTCATTTTTCAATATAATTTATTTAATTGTAAGATTATATAATTTAAATTTAATAATGGCTGCATGTAACACTGAGCTCACAAAATTACTGAAAATTCAACAATAGACTCTCACAAGGTGGTATGTGCTGGCTCAAGTTCGTTACCCTTTCATATGTATATTAAGAAATGAGACAATTGAGGGCATTGAGTACTAATCTGATTTTTTATGATATTTAGCAATTATTGTAAACCCTTTTTAGGTGTGAAAATGGTATTCTGGTAGTGTTAAAAAGAAAGAGGCCTTGTCTTTTAGAGCTACATGCTGAAGTTTTATGCATGTTTATAGATATTGGTGATTATGAGTCGTGTGTACATAGGGGTTCACAATTTTGTTCTAGGTAATGTTTAATTTGGGTAATTTTATTTACCCAAAAATCGTTTCCATAAAATATGAAAGATATATTGATTTTCCAAATTCCAAAGATACAAAAAAAAGCACAGAATGTGGTCACTATTCTCAAGAGTTTTATTATTCTGGTATAGTTTTCAAGCTTATAAACAATTATTATATTTTTGACAAAAAGGCAGTTTGAAATGTGCTATGATTGTAAGGAGTGGGGAGAAACTAAATCCATCTGTTGAATTGGGAAGGACTTCATGCAGAGGAGGGTCTTAATATATGTATGTGAATTTGGCACATGATAAATGGAGATAAGAACATTTTACACAGAAATCCTTGTGTGCAGAAAATGGAGTTTTGAAAATACACAACATATTGGAATATAGTAAAAGAGCAGTTTTAGTTTATTGTTTCTTCCAAATTATATATTTTATTGAAAATAAATGTACTTCACATTATGATTTAGTATAATTTTTCATTTTATTTATATCAGTCAAGTTAGAATTTTGGCTTCTATTGTTAAAATTATCAAGTATTTTTATTTAAAATATATTGTTATGTTAAAAGTATGTGAGATAAATCAGCTATGTCATTACACAGAAAGGTAGCTACTGAAATAGCTTTCTGTGAACTAAATTATTCAAAGCCCCAGTTGAGACGTAAGTTACATATTTCAATAATAGAAAAGAACTTATAGACCTCATTATTGGGTTACTGACTGAGGAACGTTTTAGTCCCTGCTGTCCAAAGGATTTTCAATCATGCTGCTGAGAGCATTTGGTAATTTGAACATAAAGTTTAATTTAACCAGAGTGAGACCTAAAAAACTCCATATTGAGACATCTTCTAAAACACTACGAGAACCATCTGTAGATACTTATCATATTATAGGACACTCGAGATTCTTGTCCAAATGGGAAGATAAGGGTATATTCAATTTGAAAATGTTTCCCTGGTAATTTTCATAACTTTTCCCTGTATTACACTTATTCTGAATCTGTTGAGACCACCGGACCAATGTAAACGAAAGAGACACAGTCAGAGGTCTTAAAATATCTGAGGGGAGCTACAGGTATTGAAACATGGTCCAAGTTTTGACATTTTTTTAATAAAAGCCTATGATATTAAGAAAGTAAAAAAAAAAAAAAAGAAAGAAACCCAAGGCAAAGATAATTAAAGAGACCAAAAGAAAGTTAAAAAATCAAAATTGTATAAATAGGAAAGAAGGATATGGAAGAGAGTCCAGGAAAAGGAAAAAGAAAAATCAAAAGGAACATTAGGGCCAGAGGAATATCTGTTCCCCAAAATCAAGAGGAATATTTATTCTGCAGTCATAGCCATAGGAGTAATCAGCCTCCTTCCACTACTTTTTGTACTTATCTTCTTTATCAATCTCTTGTCAACTTGCTCTTAAAAATTAGTTTTCACTTAATTTTATGCATAACAACTGTTTTAAAGAACAAAGAATTCGAGACTAGAATGAAAACCAGCTTTCTTATGCATCACTGCTTCCTCAGCTTTGATTTCTGTTTTACCAAAGCAATAAGTTTATACTATTCTACTACTTAAAAGTAAAAAGTGCTGGTTCTTCTCATTCTTGATTTTCCACCCTATTCACTCCCTCCACATATTGGTAACTATATTATTAGATTTTTATATAATCTTACATTTAAGATCTATAGACTTAAGACCTAAGACGAAATGGAAAATCTACCTTTTCAACCTCCCCTTACGCACCACTATTGCTTTTTCCCAGTTTTGCCAGTTTATTAATATAGATGAATAGGCAGCATTGTTTTAAATTGTTACTGATGACTATGTGAATATTATTGAAGCTGAGACATGTCGTATACTGTGATTATATGTCCTTGTTTTGGTTTGCTTGCCTAGTTCTCTTCGTGTGAATCAATAACTCGTCCTCTAACTCCCTGGTAAATCTACATTCATCCTCCAGCAACCCTCCAACATTCTGCTCCTGTCAGGGCTTGTGTTTCTCCAGGCTTGGTTGTAATCCTAGACTCTCCCTTTGTCATTATCCTGAGGATTCTTCTCATCTTTCCTATTTGTTGGATGACAGTTTTCTTCCTTTACTCCCTCCTTTTTCATGACCACACTATCTTCTATCTTCATGAGCAAGATTCTATAGGAGATAAAGTTTCAAGATGTTGTGTATCTGGAAGCATCTTATTCTACTTTCTACCTGAATGTTAACTTATCTGGACACAAAATTTTAGGTATAAAATTATTTTTTCTCAGACTTTTCAAGGTATTTCTCAACTGTCCTCTAACTTCCAATCCTGATATTGTTAAAATCCACTGCCATTGTAATTGTTGAGCTTTTGTGACCTTTTAGTATTCTTTCCGAAGATTGTCGAAAGTGTACTTTTTATCTCTAGAGTTCTAAAATTTCATAATGATCTATCTTATCGGGGGCATTTTAAACTTTCTTTTCCCAGGCAATCAGTAAACCCTTTCAATGTCGACATTTAAGTCTTCTTATTCCAATAAATTTCTTGACTAATTTCCTTGATGAGGAAAGACATTTATTTATGTTTGCAACCCCGCAACCCCTACAACTCAGAAGGAAGACTGCTCGACCACTTGGATTAATCTTCAACCATGGTTTTTGCTCTTTTTTTTTTTTTTTTGGCTGCTTTCGTGATTTTTTTTCTTTCTGTGATATTTCTTAGGTCTTATGTTCAAAATTGTATATTTAATTTTTAGTGTCTCTTTCTCTCAAGATACGTAGATAGAGAAATAGGTAGATAGATGGATATATCTCTATGTCTGTCTCTTTCTCAATATCTATGAAGAGAGAGAGGGAGGGGCCTAGACTTCATCATGCAATATTATATGTTTTTTCCTCTCCATCTCTATTGGTCTTTGTGGACTTACGCCTAATGTCAATATAAAGGAATTTCAAGGAAGAGTGGATACAAACACACATATTCAATCTACCATGTTTAAATAAAAGCCACTCTCATATTTAATATTTTATATTCCACTTTCCTTATCCACAACTCTTTCTTTCTTTCTCTTAATGTCTTATTTACTCTTTTTTACCATTTCACTCATTTATTTGTTTCATCTGTCATTAACACACTCACCAATATACACAATATTTTGTGGGACCCTACCCAAGACAATTGGCATACTCCTTCATCCTATTTTTCTTACTATATGTTCCTTTCACTTCTCATCTTTTATTTTACTGTTTTATTTCCAATGTGACATGTTATATACACAAAATTTTAAAATATATACAATTTAAATTGAAATAGTTAAACAAGGGGGCAGGCCCCATGGCCTAGTGGTTAATTCAGCATGTTCCACTTCAGTGACCCAGGTTCATTTTCCGGGCATGGACTTACACCACTCATCAGCAGCCATGCTGTGGCAGTGACCCACATACAAAACAGAGGAAAACTGACACAGATGTTAGCTCAGGGTGAATCTTCCTTAGCAAAACAATAAGTAAATAAAAAATAAAATAAAATAAAATAGTTAAATAAGTACCCTCCACAATAATAAATAGAATATTTGCAAGACCTTAGGAACTCACTGTGCTGCCTCCCAAAATATCCCAACTTTCTTCCCCCCAGAAGTTCCCACTATCCTGAATAGTGCTTTTACCATTCCATTGCTAAAAATAAAATGTTTGGTTCAATCTGTTTTTCTATATGAATAAAATAAAAATGCATGTGTTCTTTTGTGACTTAATCCATTCAGTCTATATGACGTTTTTGAGGTCTAGTCATGCTGTTGCATTTAACTAAATTTCATTTATTTTTTGCTGCTGAAAGTATTCCATTGTATGTATCTACCACAATTTAGTACTTCATTATATGACTGATGGAAATTTTATTTCCAGGTTTTGCTATTATCTAAAATACAGCTAGAAAAATTTCTTTTTGTGTTCCATGGTGTATATATATTCAAGAATTTTGATAGAGTATAAACAAATAGTTAAAGAAGAAAAATATGTGCATGTTCTTTTCACATTCGGAAATGACTGCATGATAAGCATATGTGAATTTTCAAGTTAATATATAATCACAAACTTTTATAAAAGAAGTTGTAGCAATTTGCATCCTCATCAGCTATATAAGACATTACATTGATCGACCTTTCCCAGAAAATTTGATATTAATATAATTATACTGATAGCATTGACCTTCGGGGTCTCAGACTTTTGCAATCTCCTGTAAAACGCATTACACTGAGGGGGAAGGAGAGGAGAGAGGTCTAGCCTTTATCTCTTGTTTCTTGTGCTTGATGATGTTGGGTTTGGCAGAAGGTAAGGAAGCCAGTCCTGCATGTGCTCAGTCACCAGATTTTCTGATTTTCCTTCTATTTTCGTATGTGCAGAAATAAACAAGGTTTTTCTTAGCTATGTATTCAGCATGTAATTGTTGACTCTGGACAGTCTTTTAGAATATCAAATCTGCTATATTGCAAAAAATAGAAGTTCACTGATTTGTGTTTTAAATGGATCAAAAAACAAAATGAACTATTCTGACAAAAGAAACTACTGAAATTTAAAAGTTCTCAATTTTCTCCCATTCTTTATTGGTTGTTGTATTACCCAGCCTTACAATAACAAAATAACAATAAAAAGAGATTAATCAAATTTTACATATGCACATCCTAACCTCTGTGTGCCTCATTTTCTTTATATATGGATATCGTAATAGAATTAAACTTGAGAGATTTTAGAAAAGTGCCCGCAACTTATTTTTAACTGAGTCCATCATATCCTGGGATGAAAACCATATAAATTGAAATATATGATACTATAAATTTCTAAAAGCAGCCACTGAAAAATTGCTCACTGTCACACTCACTTTCTCATAAACACACACACACAGTAGAAATGCTTCAAAAGTCATGAAGAAAGAAACTGAATTTCATAAATAAATCTTGAAAATGGTTTAAAATAACTGTAAAAATATGTGGCAGTTCTGGAATATATTTAAAGAATTAAACAAATTCCTGTAGAGTTGATCAACATTTGCAGAGACTAAAAGGACACGTCCCTTGCAATCATAGACTAAGGGACTGCATTTGGAGTATACAAGCTGGGATGCAGGCAAGCATCGGATTTAAAACCAAACGGAAACGTTAGCACTTTTAGAAGATCTTCATAATGGAAGTCTTTATGGTAGGCTTATTCTTAATTCTAACCTTGCTTTTTGCATGTTTACCTTAACACAGCTGGGCCAATCCATCATTCAGAGGCCGACTGAGTGCCTACTATGTGCTCAGCATGAAAGCAGCAGAATCATGCACCTCTGACATTTTGATTGTTTGATCTGATTTTCTGTCACCTGTCTCTCAGGCTCCCCCAGAGACAGAAAACCTGGAAGTAGCAGGCTCCATCCCTTCAGGGAAATCTTAATGAGAACTAGCAGTTCAAACTGACAGCTTACAATCAGACCTGATTTTCAGTGCATTTCTTTTAGAAGAAGCATTGGTCTTTTCTTTATGCTGCTGTATAAGTCCTTTATCTTCAGTCATTTCATTTTTACATACTTTTACATGAAAATATTAATGAAAACTTTGATATTCGCAGATGAATGATCGTAGAAGACCCTGACCTCAATTAACAGTACAAACAAAGTTGTCACCTCTCAAATTGAAATACAGACTTAAAAATCTTCACCTTTAAAATACTAATAGGGAAAGTCTAAAATAATTTGCAGAAGTTTCTTTATAATTGTTCTTTCAGTTTTCATTCTTCCATTTCTTTACATTTAACCTTAAAATTTACAAAGCTGGTTTTCGTAGTATTTTTCCTTCAATTGGACTTTTGTCTCTCATCTCCTTATTTTTCCTAATCTATCCTGTCTAAAACTAAATTCTTCAATCTTATCTATTTGTGTTGCTGTAATGCTAGGTTATTTTTCTTTATTTGATATTATAGTGCTTATTTAATGCGTCACTACCCTGCTCACACAGTTTTAAGAATCAAGCTAAGATTCAATCAGGTATTGCACCATCAAACACAAAACAAAAATCTCTTTTCTTGTAGTCGGACCCAAAGCAGATGTGCAGGTCTAAGGCCTGAAATGGCAAGCTTGTGTTCAAGAGTATAAAGGAAGGATGTCAGATTGAGTCACTTTAGAATATTGGGGTGGGGAGCTACATAGTTGAAACAACATGGAGGACTAATCATTAACTAAACTTTCTTGGCAGGAAAAGATCTAGGTTTTCTGGTACCCAAAGCCTCTATAGTTTGTGGACCCTTTTATAAAAAAGAAAAATATGTTACTGATACAAATTTTGGGGCCCCTGCCAAAGCCTTGGAAAGGAACCATGCTAATTAGAGTCCCTAAAGCTTAAGCTCATTTGACTGATGATAAATCTGCCCCTGCTCTTGGGTGACATTTCTAACGAGGATAACCATAGATTGTCTATGTGTTTAGTATTGCCTAATATATCTGATGGAGAAAAAACTATCTCAGTACTGAAATACATGATGTGCTGAGACCTCTTACAATTGTTCTAAAACCACAAATTGTGGTGAGCGCAGGCATTGAATTAAATTGACAGGGGATGAAATTGTCATATTTTATTGTGGAGGAGTGGGGAAAGCTTCAGAGGAGAAATGAGGCAAGAAATAGAGGGAAGGCTTTTAATGGGGAGACGAGATAATACAACATGCTGGTTAAAGAAACAAAAGAACTCAAAAAAAATGATGATTATCTTATACAAACTAAGCAAATAATTTCAGGAACTATTTAATTGATAATCCAAGTTAACATTTATATAAAGGAAGCAAAAATTCCCAAGTGCAAAACTAGTAGCCAAACTACTGTCATTTTCACCCACAATAATAGTATGTTAAATGGCTTAGATTTAATGAGAAATCATTCACTTCATTATCAGATGAATGTCTTAAGGGAAAGCTGAAGAAGATTTTTCTGTGGGCCTTTTCCTTGGCCTATATTTGACCTGCTTCTATTTTTTAATTCAAATGTCACATTTTTTACCCTCAGAAATGACAGATTCATCTTTTAATGACTTAATCCGTGGGTTAGTAATTCTACATAGAAGCATAAGTCCATGACGATAGAATAAATCAAGAAAAAAGAGATTTGCAAAAAAGAAATGATTGGTATTATAAAAGTTATTCAAAAAAGTGTGAGTGTATCTAAGGGACAAATAGTTCTGTAACATGTCATGCAGTGAAGTGAAGTAACAGTATTATAAGTGTGATTATGCTGCTTGAGATAACATTTACTTGATTGTAAACCGGCTTGAATATTATACTATCATTAGAAAAGCATTTTAAATTAAAATATATAAGAACTAGGCTCGGGAATAGACTGGTTGAGAATCTTAAAGTATCAAACCAAAATATTAAATTATTATGTATTTTTATGAAAGTTTTAAACAATCATAATGCCTAAAGTCAAAATAACAGATGGATTGGGACAACAGATGGACAATTTATTTCACAGATTGAATACCCAGAGACCACAAGCACCCACTTGGAAAACCAGGGTACACTGATCTGATGCAACAACTAAATTATTTGTTGTTCATAATAGAATGCTGTGATATTTATGATTTGGAATTAATAAGAAAAAATAGATCAAAATAAAATATCATAATGAAATAATAAAAATTGACTTATGAAACCAAATTATTGAAAAACAACCAGAAATTTAGCAGTTCTACTTATGGGGAACTGTTAATTCTATTTACCTATTATAAAATACTTTGCCAGAAGTATTGAAAGATTATATGCCCAGTTGTTTACTTAGGATAACTATCATAAAAGTTTGTGTTATATATAAACATAAGTATAAAAATACGAAAGTAGTAGATAATACCTAGATTGATCAGTACTTTTATGAATGCAGAAAAATAAATTTACATGGATGCTATGGGACTCTTTTCCATGTTTTCAGTCCAAGCATCAGCAAATGGATTATTTCTTTTGCTTGTGATTTTGAACCTCATGTTAGATCAATAAAAGGAGATGGAAGAAAATTGTCTTCTTAAATATTTTAAATTATTATACTAATATAAAGTACAAATATCATATCAGAATTGATCTCAGAGATTATTTTAAATGTCCAGGTTGTTTTAGTAGTTACATATTTCTTTAAAATAGCATCTTATATTATCAACTCTGAAAAAAAAAAAGCAGCTTTGAAAAACATACTACTCTGGTTAAAATTTTAATATATTATAGCTGTATAAATTTTGAGTAATCCTTGATTAGCAGCAATCCATTTTGGGACAGGAAGCATGGCATGGTGGCCTAACACTGAATTGGTCGAACACTCTAGTCTCAATACTGTTACAAGTGGGTGCCCAGGGGATGTACTGACCTTGAAACCTTATGCTTCTTTTCTGCAATATGTCAGCGGCCTATATGGTCTTATTTTATGTCTATTTTGTAGTCTGTATGTCTTTTTTATTCCTAAGTTTTATAATTTAATGTAATGGGAGTACAACTGTAATAAAAAAGCAAGAATAAATAGTATCAGGAGTCAGAAGCACACCAAAGATTTAGTAGGATGTTACAGAAACAGAGGCCCTAAAATATCAGAGATAATATTCCAAATATACTGCAGGAGACCTAAGATACTCTGGACATAGAAGGGTTGAACACTTACTCTTTGAGTAAAGAGTATAAAGTAATAAAAAGGAAGATTTGAATCCTTTCAGTTACATTACAGAAATAACAAACTGAAAAATGCAGATAGAGAAATATAAGTTGAGCAAGGATTTACTTTTCAAAAATCACTTTTGCTTGGAAGCAGAATGTGTGCAGTAAAATCATTGTTCAGCCAGGTCCCTTCTCCCCGCCACCCCTTCAATCTCTCTCTCTCTCTCACACACACACACACACACAGAGCTACCACCAAAATTGTCTGCTTTCCTAGTGACAGCCTATTCTCAGTGGAATTTGTTTGCATTTTGATGTGTGCCAATCAGCCCCCATTTTCAAAGGAATAAAATGACATCTTCTTCTCCTGGTGAAAATTCAGGTTATGGATATGATTTTATTCCTTATCCATATAAGCTATGATGATAATGTACAATGATTAGAACACAATAAACTTCTTTAAAAATATGTAAGCAACAAGACCAAATAGCTTACTTACAAAGTAATTATAGAAAATAAACCATATACACACACACAAAGTAACTATAAATTTTAGTATTTTCTGTTGCAAAGTTTATTGAGAAATTCCCTATTTGACGAAAAGATTGCAGGAGGGACCCAAATCATAGATTTTTTTTTTCATGTTTTTTGTGTGTGTTTGTGAGGAAGATTTGCCCTGAGCTAACATCCATGCTACTCATAGTCCACTTTTGTATGTGGGATGGCTCCACAGCATGGCCTATGACTGGAATATATCCACACCCAGGATCCGAATCCATGAACCCTGAGCTGCCATAGTGGAGTGCGGAACTTCAACCACTTGGCCATGGGGCCAGGCCCCCAAATCAGAGATTTTTAAAAATATATATGATGTTTGATTCTAGCTTTTGTAAAATAAAGTCTAAGAATAATAAATTGACAAAAATATTACTGAAAGATATGTCTGATGGGGATATTTCATATTCAGTGGATAAGTGGTAAAATTTAAGAGCTGCTGAACTCTAGGGAGATAATTCAGGAAACAGGAAATAAAAGTGTGCATATGTCTGCACGTATAGGGCAAAATTTCTTATGGGGGCCTGATCAGGGGGTAATACTTTGTGCTAACTAAGAACAGAATTTGATGGCTTCCATTGCCATTGTGGAGAGTGAGGAGTAAAGAAAAAAAAGCAAGAGTGAGGAAACTTTTACTTGACCCAAATAATTTGGGACATATTCGTAGTAGAGACATACAGGGCCATATCTAGAAAAAATAAAAATACGTGTGCCGGGGGCTGGCCCCGTGGCCGAGTGGTTGAGTTCGCGCACTCCACTGCAGGCAGCCCAGTGTTTCGTTGGTTCGAATCCTGGGCGCGGACATGGCACTGCTCATCAAACCACGCTGAGGCAGCGTCCCACATGCCACAACTAGAAGGACCCACAACGAAGAATATACAACTATGTACTGGGGGGCTTTGGGGAGAAAAAGGAAAAAAAAATAAAATCTTTAAATAAAAAAAAAATACGTGTGCGGGTACTCTAAAAAATACAATAGGAGGTTGCAAATCTGTATAAATACCAATTATAGAGGATTCCTACTAATATTGAACTTTGAGTAACTGAGGAAACAGATCTTAAGAAATTCCCACAAATAATAATAGTAAAATGATCCCAGGGTCAGAGACCATCTATGTGCATAGGCAGCCAGGATATCAGAAGGGATTAGCAAAGAACAGAAAAGCAGAAGGAATCTAAACACAAACCATTGCTTTGTCATCTCTTGTTATTGACTTCTGCAGGGAGAAGGGAGTTGGAAATCATTATCGGTACACCTATTGCTTATCAGATTCAAGTTTACTATTTATTATCAGTTTTAGTACATTTTAGAGTAAAATGTATGGAGTTCTCTTTTAATAATGAGTTCCTCATTCTTTTCAACTCTTTCCGTTGTCTCCGTGAAGAAAAATGCAGCTGCTGCTGACAGCTGGAAGCTGCTGGGGAACCATCAGCTCCCAAGGTTTCATTTTGCTGACTCAGTTCTGGTGCTCACAGCTAGACTGGTACGTTCCTGACAAACATACACCATTTCCGGGAACACCAACATCAGACAAGGCCCTTCCGTGATTGTGATTGATCAAGATAAAAACAAGACCACTCTGTAATCATGTTTGAGCACAACCAAAAACAAGAGCAGTATCTAAACCACTGATATGCGACGTGGCTCCCTGTCTTAGCTATTGTGACTGACTGTTGGGCAGTTTTATCTTTAACTCGGTTCTATTCTTCCTTCCTTCTAGATATGTAATTATATACTACTGCTTCTTCCGGACCAGACTGAATCCAGAACAAAGCCTCTTTTCCTTTACCCCTCCCCCCACAATCACCTAACGCAAACTCAAATCCTGTAAGTCCTTTCTAACACCTTCCTTTCCCATGGTGTGAGGTCTCCATTATTGTATGATTCGATAAACCAACTGGCAACCCAGATATGCTCCCAGTGGTATTTGGCTCAAGGACATTGACAGGCATCATAGACATAAAGTCATTAAAAGTTTCCTCTCACCCTGACGTTATAGAGAGGTGTCCAAGTTGAGAATATTTTATCTATTCATTGCAGTCAGGATTCTGGTCCTTGAGAGGGGCCTATCTAGTTGTTCTGCACACTGTATCTACTAAATCATTGATACGTGTTTCTTGATGTTTACTAGACCTAAACTATGGTGATGATGTGCAGAGATTGAAACTAGTTGACTCCCTATAATATTCATATATGAATATATACTCTTCCAAATAAAGCTTTACTATGTTTTTGAAGAGATAATAATCATAGATATTTTTATAAAAAGGTTCCAAAAGAAAATTGAGGCTTATGAAAAGAAGTGAAACTAATACCAGTAAGTTCTGATGCAATACATTTCTTTTGCCCCCAAATAGCTCAATAGTAGAAATTGATAGAGCCTGTATGTGATTCCCACTCATGTGTTTTAATGATTTATCTTTGGCAACCTACTTTAAAAGGTCATGCAGAGACTTTGAGGCACTGTGACTTGCCTTTTTCCCACCCCCTCACAGTTTATTATTTTATTCCACAGGTTTTTTACAATTTCGCTTTTGTACAAGTTCAGAGTGGAAGTGAAGCAGGGCGGAGATGCAACATGGCTTCACAGTTAAGGGCATGTAACCCGGAGTAAGACTGCCTGGGTTTGAATGACTGATCTATCGTATACAATAAATGTAACCTTGTCAAAGCTATTTTTCATCTCTGTGCCTTAATTTCATTTTAACGTGGAGATAATTACAGTATCTACCTTTTATGGTTTCTTTGAAAATTAAATTAGTTAATATGTGTAAAGCCGCAGAATAGGGCTAGCACGTAGCAGGCACTGAATTAATGTTGTTAAATATTTATAGAAAACCCAAATTCCCTTTGCCCACCACTGCCAATCACCATATGCTTAGAATCATATATTTAGTGAGTATATTTCTGAACTACTCCGTGTGTTTACACACATTTATATGTACAGAAAGTATGGTTGTAAAAAAAATGAAGGACATCATAATGTTCTTACATACTTTTACACAGGTTTATTAGAAGGTATAATTTATACATAGTAAATTTAATCTGTATGCAGCATGAAGTATAGATCAAGGTTCATTTATTTTTGCATATAGATATTTAATTGTTTCTATACCATTTGTTAAAAAGACTAGCCTCTTTCTGTTAAATTGCCTTTGCTTCTTTGTCAGAACAATTCACCATATTTCTGCAAATTTTTTTCTAGACTGTCTATTCTAATCAACAGATATATAGATTTCCCTATAACCTTAGTGTCTTGATTGCTGTAACTACATACTTATTCTTAAAATCAAGTGGCATGAGCCGTGTAACATTGTTCTTCTTCAACTATTTTTAAATTAGGTTAACTCATTTGTCTTTCCATATAACTTTTAAAATCATCTTGCCAATATCTACAGAAATTCTTACTGGAGAATTAATTAATATAAACTAATTTTCTTTTTTTCCAATATTAGCATTGAATGCTCTGAATTTCCCCATAAGCCACTGCTTTTCCAAACCCCAAAGTGGAATTGCATTAAATCTAAAGAGCAGTTAGGGGAAAATTATCATCTTAAAAATGTTATGTTTCTAACCCACAGACATTGTATTTGTCTCCAAGAGTTTAAATTTCCTTTGAATTTTGTTTCTTCAATTTTCCACATATACATCCTGCAAATGTTTTATTAGGCTTATGCCTAAGTATTTTATTTGTTAAGGTATTATATGGTGTATTACTTTTTAAATTTTAGTTTCAAATATCTAGTAAAAGTATACAGAAATTAGTCTTTGGGTGGTGAACATGGTGTAGTCTACACAGAAATCAAAATATAATGATGAATACCTGAAATTTATATAATGTTATAAACCAATGTCACCTCAATAAAAAGAATTTTAAATTTTTTTTTTAAAAAAAGAAAAAGTCACAGCCAGATAAATAAAAAAGTATATAGAAATAGAAATGTGATTATTTATATGTTGACCTTTTATCCTTCAACACTGGCAAACACATTTATTGGTTCTAGGGTGTGTGTTGTAGCATACTTGGGATTTTCTCTGTAGATAATCATGTCATCTATGAATAGGGACAATTATATTTCTTCCTTTTCAATCTCTACTTTTTAAAAATGTCTTAGTTTAATGTGCTGGCTAAGACTCACAGTAAGATATTAAACAGGTATGGTGAGAATAGGTATCCTTGCCTTATTTCCAGTCTAAGGCAAGAGGCATTCAATCTTCCACCATCAAGTATTATGTTAGCCTTAGTTTTTTGTTTGTTTTATAAGAATAGATTTTTTCATATTCCTTTTTTCTTTTTGCTGCAATTGATATAATCACATATTTCTCCTTTTTTTCTGCTAATTTGTTGAGTCATGTTGACTTATTTTTTGAATGTTAAAAGAGCCTGGAGTTACTGGGACCACCCATATTTGCTTATCATGCATTTTTCTTTTTTTTTGTATATTGCTGGATTAAACTTGCAAATATTTGGTTGAAAATTTTTGTATGTGTGTTCATAAAGAATGTTACTCTGTAATTTCCTTTTATTGTACTGCCTTTTTGTGGTTTTCCTATTAAGCTAATGCTGGCCTCAAATAAGAAGTGGGAAATATTTCCTCCTCTTCTATTTTTAGAAGAGATTATGTAGAATTGGTATTATTTCTCCCTTAAATGTTTTGTAGAATTCTTGAGAGTAACCGTGCAGGCAGATTTTTCTGTTTGGAAAGTTTAACTATGAATTCAATTCCTTTAATAGATATATTTAGGTTATATATTTCACATTGATGAGTGTTGGTAGTTTGTGCCTTTTATATAAATTTTTAACTGTATCTATGTTGGTGAAATGACTTGCATAGAGTTGTTTGCAGTATCCCCTTATTATTTTCATGCTTGTGAAGTCAGTAATGACTTTTTTTCCTAATACTGGTAATTTATATCTTCTCTCTTTTTTTCTTGTCAGTTTTGCTAGAGATTTATGAATTTCATTGATCTTTTCAAAGAAACAATTTTGGTATTTTTTATTTTCCCAGATTTTTGTTTTCACTTGTATTCATTTCTGCTCCTATGTTTATTATTTTCATATTTCTGATTTTGGTTTATTTTGTTGTACTTCTCCCAGGTTTTTAAGAGGGAAACTTAGAAGATTGATTTGAGACTTTGCTTCTTTTCTAATATACATATTGAATGCTATAAATTTCCCTATAAGCATTGCTTTATCTGATCCCATAATCTTTAATGTACTGTAATTTTATCTTCATTCATGTTTTTTTTTTTAAATAAGGCACATTGCAATTGAGTGATGTGTCTTTTTTTTTCTTTTTTTTTTTTTAAAGATTTTATTTTTTCCTTTTTCTCCCCAAAGCCCCCCGGTACATAGTTGTGTATTCTTCGTTGTGGGTTCCTCTAGTTGTGGCATGTGGGACGCTGCCTCAGCGTGGTCTGACGAGCAGCGCCATGTCCGCGCCCAGGATTCGAACTGACGAAACACTGGGCCGCCTGCAGCGGAGCGCGCGAACTTAACCACTCGGCCATGGGGCCAGCCCCTTTTTTTTCTTTTTTAAAGATTGGTACCTGAGCTAACAACTGTTGCCAATCTTCTTTTTTTTTTTTTCTTTTCTGCTTTTTCTCCCCAAATCCCCCCAGCACATAGTTGTGTATTTTAGTTGTGGGTCCTTCTAGTTGTGACATGTGGGATGCCACCTCAACGTGGCCTGATGAGCTGTGCCATGTCCACACCCAGGATCAGAACCAGTGAAACCCCAGACTGCCAATCAGAGCACGAGAACTTAACCACTTGGCCATGGGGCAGGCCCCTCATTCATTTTAAGTTATTTTTTATTTTCCTTGTGATGTCATATTTGATCCATGAATCTGTCACTTTTTTATCCAATCTGACAATCTTGAACTTGTAATTAGAGTGTTTAGACTATTTACGTGGCTTGATTTGCATTTGTCATGTTGATAGTTGCTTTCTACTTAACCCATCTGTTCTTTGTTACTTTTTTCCTGTTTTCCTGCCATATTTCAGGATTAATATTTATTTTCTAAATTGATGTAAAGTATATGGTCTTGTTTATTTTCACTGTTAGCTTATTAGTTAGAACTCCATTTTATTTAGTGTTTACTCTAAAGTTTACAATACATTTCTTTAATTTTCAAGACACTGCCTTCATCTATTACTATACCACTTCATGTACAGTGTGAGAAACTCCCTATTTCTCACCTCCCATACATTGTGCCATTGTTTTCATAGATTACTGTCTATATATTATAATTCCCAAAACACGTCGTTATTATTCTTGTTTTAGGCAGTTATCCTTTAAAGAAATTTTTAAAAATGTGTTTTATGTTTATCCTCATTTTTTACCTTTCTGTTGCTCTTATTTATTGTGTTTTATTTATTTATCGTATTGATCCAAATTGACATTTGCTATCATACTCTTTCCTTTACTACTTGATATAGGGCAGTTCTGCTGAAGATCCATTCTCTAGCTTTTATTCATCTAAAATGCCTTTATTTGACTCTAGTTTTGAAATAAATCGTCATTGTATATAAAATGTGAGGTTGTCAGTTATTTTTAAAGTACTTCCTATGTGTCAATCCATTGTCCTCTGGTTTTCATTTTGTTGTACCAAAATCTTGCTCTATTTCTAATTTTTGTTTTTCTGTAGATAAGTTCTCCCTTTCAATATTTTCTCTTTATTGTTAGTGTTAGCAATTTAACTATGGCTGCCTAAGTGTGTGTATATTTATGCTATTGCCTCTTCAAGTATTTCTTCTGCCCTCTTGTATCATTCCTCTTCTACTGAGACTTCAATTACTCAAAAGTTAGGACCATTTAATATTGTCCCATAGCTCTTGGAGGCTGTGTTCTGAATTGTTTTAAATCACTTCTTTTCTTTTCTTTTATTTCAGTTTGGATAATTTCTCTTGAAGTACAATTCTTATATCTGCTATGTCCAGTATGTTGAAAATATCATCAAAAGAATTCTTTGTATTTGATATCTTTTTTTCATACCATTTCCACGTGGCTGTTTTTTTCTTTTTTCCATCTCTCTAACAAAATTCTCTTTGTGTATCTTCATATTGTCCTATTTTCCAAGTTGCTCCTTTAAAATATTTGTCATAGGTTTTTAAATTCCTTATGTGATGGTTCTAACAACTTGAACGATCTCTAGGCCTGGTTCTGTCAACTATGTATTTTCCTGACAATTTGTTGTTTCTTCTTGATTTGATTTTGGGGGGGATTTTTAATTGAATAATGGGCATTATATGCTAAAGAACACTAGAAACTGCAGTAAACAGAATTATGCCTCTTCCTTTTTCAGGCTTTTGGTGGTGGGGATTCAATCAGTCAATGGTTGAGCTGGTTTTGATTTTCATTATTATATATTTACCTCAGCACACCACAAACTTCAAATTCCTTCAGTGTCAGGATGCTACTAACCTATTTGCGTTGTTTCATGCTCTGCTTCTGTAGGGCCTGTATGCCTCCATCACAGTGGTGTTATTTCCCCCACTCTTGTCCGTCCCCCAGCTGTAGATTGCTATGGATTGTTACTAAATCTGAATACAGTGTTGAGGACAGAGTAGTTCTCAGTTTTCCTGGTCTAGCCACAGGCTCTGTATGCCTGGGTCTCAGGGACAGAGCTTTCTTAGTATTCCTATGCCTCCTTCTTGTAGCAGCCAAGCTCTTCCTTGTATCTGTGGAGTATCTTGGGCTTACTATTTTATTACTTCTTACAATCTGATTTTATACTTGATAGAGTAAGGTCTATTTCTTGTTCTGCTTTTACAAATTTATCTTGGATATTCTTTCCTCTCAACTTTGCTGGATGAAATTGAATATTTTCTTACAAGTTTTATAATAATTGTATCAGAACTTTAGTGGGATTAGCTTATACTTACGGATTAGTTTGGAGAGTTGAGTATCTTTATATTGTTAACTCTTCTTATCTTTGCATGTGTTTATGTCTTCATTTATTCATGTTTTTACTACTGTCCTTATGTAGTGTTTCAGTATTTTCTTCTGAGCTGTCTTACAGATTCTTCTCAGATTTATTCCTACGTACTTTATAGTTTATGGTTACAATTGATATTGAACTTTTTATAAATATATCCCTTAATTGGCCATGACTGAACTAAAAGAGGTAGTAAAGCTTAGTGATTCAAATCATGGACTTCAGAGCCCCACACAACTCCTGTTTTACCACTTTTAGATATATGACCATAGAAAAATTAATTCTAATTTTTGGTGTCTCAGTTTTCCTCAATTTTAAAGTGGAGATGATAGCATTTATTTTGAAAAGTTGACAAACATAGGGGCCGGCCCACTGGTGTAGTGGTTAAGTTTGCACACCCTGCTTCAGTGGCCTGGGGTTCATGGGTTTGCATCCCAGATACAGACATACAGGCCGCTCATCAAGCCATGCTGAGGTAGGTGTCCCACATACAAAATAGGGCAAGTTGGCACAAATGTTAGCTCAGCAACCATATTCCTCAAGCAAAAAGAGGAAGATCAGCTATAGATGTTAGCTCAGAACTAATCTTCCTCACCAACAACAACAAAAAAGTTGTCAAACTTAAAAATTAAAATTAAATAAAGTAATATGTGTAAAGAACCTCTAATACTACTTGGTAAAATTAAAGTAATCAATAAATGTTAGCCAGTATTATGAAAACACTATGAATTTTATATGGTTCTCAGTTGATTCACCTGGTTGTGTTAGGTAGACAATCATATCATTTAGAGAGAGTGAATTTTATTTTTTCCTCTTAACACTAATTCCATTTCTTTCTTTCTTTATCATTACTTTGGCTGCAATCTCTGGTACAAAGCTAATATTGAGGTGAGAGCAGCATCTAGTCTTTTCTGGTCCTCAATCTTCACCTGAAATAGTCTCACTTGTAGCATGGTCTTTGTGGTACCTCAAGAATTATTGGATGTACACTTTTGGAGAGATATTTAAATCTATTAATATTAAATCATCAAATTAGAGACTTTTCTTTATGAAGAGGAATGCTAAATATATATTATTCTGTAAATTTACGGGCCTAATATGAAGGGGCTTTATTGGATGAAGCCAGATTTCATGGCTATATTAATTAATTAATATGTCACTCATACTAAAAATATATTTATTGAGCATCTCTTCAATGTGCAGTTAATTGCATTCAGTTGAATAAAAATTCATGGAGTGCCTATTATGTCCTGGCCTAATATCATTTTATAACAAGGATTTTATTTTCCCAAAAGGCTTTTGTGTACGAAATTTCATCTGTCAGTGAAAGAATTGCAACCAAGTAGCTACTTTCTTAGAATTATATATCTTTATTGCACCACCAAAAATACAGGCAAAAATGTATTACTTTCTTAATATCAGTGGAGAATATCACTGCATACTAAAGGTGGACAAACTTTCTCTATACCGGATAGCAAATATTTTAAGCTTTGTGAGCCATAAGGTCTCTGTTGCAACAACTTAATTCTGCTATTTTTCTCTGAAAGAAGCCACCGATAACATATTTAACTGAACTAACGTGTTTTATTCCAATGAAACCTTATTTTTGAAAACAGGCCGTGGGCAGGACTTGGGCTGCAGGCAACAGTTCACCAGACCCGTGGAGATAATATAAAAGCTTAAGGGATCTCAAGCTACTATTCCTTAAAGTGAACCTTTGAAAAAAATATTTCTATTGCTTCTTCTCAACTTAGAATACTGTTTCAAATTCTTCAAGAGAAGATAAAATTGGCACAATAGCTTTTATCTTCATTAATTTAGCAAAAAGATCTTCGCATCCAAAAAGGACTGTGTTAATAAATTCAACTCCAGGGTAAAGATATTATTCAGAATATTGTATTAATCAGATTATTGCATGACTGTAATATTGTAATATGCAGATTATTCAGAATATTGTAAGTTCATATGTATTATTTTTTCTCTATTACTACAAAATTCCTAAAGATGAGAAAGAAAGCTCCAATCTCAAATTCCTGAACAAGATAAAAAATGATTCATAACTACATATTCTGCTATAAACATGAAAATAAAATCTGTGGTATGGAAAGCAACTTGTTATATAAAATTCCACAATATCATATGCTTAACTAGAGTGAAGACATAGACTTCGTATTCATATACAAAACGAATTCTTCATAAATGCTTGAGAAAGTCTCATGATAAAAACACTTAACCTATAGTGGATCAAGAGATATTAGATAAGATTGAAAAGGCATTAAGAAATTATATGTTTTTATAAGAACATTTTGTGAACCTTAATAAAAATAGTATATTCAACTATAGCACCTCTCATTAAACTAAGGTAGACTTAACTTATATTTTTTAAGTAATTATGTTATGTTCCCCAGGTTTCACCCCCAAGTTGGCAGATTTATTCTTCATATATAAGTCTTCCCAGTGAATTACCATAGTTTGCTCTCTTCTCTTCCTTTTGGTGGTGTCCCAGGATGTCGCAGATGTTTTCTGGATAGAGAATCAATGCTTAGACTTTCTTTGCTTCCCACCTTGCTCATGCATGCCGGTCATTGTCAGTTTGGTTCGTGTGGCTGTCTGTTCCCTAGATCGTCGCCACTGACCTTAGTTATTATTATCTCTCTACTCCATTAATCACTCTTGCAGAGGAAGATGTATCCTGGATTTGCCCCCTGCAGATCTGTTCTTCATCCTTCTCTGCCCTAATTGGTGCCTTGGGAGTTTGATCTCTGTACACTGCAACACCACCACTTTCTTGCGAGCTGGCTTCCAGTTCTTCCAATGGAAGAAAAGAGCAAGAGTTGGCTGATTGGGATACCAGACAAGTCAGAAGGCTTTTTCTATGCCCTCTATTTCTTTCAGTAGTGTGTACCTAGCAGTACTTGTCACCCTCTAGGGCCACATCTCACCTGGCCGATCAATCCCGCAGGGTTCCACTGCTCTCTGGGCACCAGCAGCAGTATTTTCTCCCTTTGCTCCTTCATTGGTAACAGCCACAAAGTCTCGCTGCTCTTGCTAGCCTGCAGTTGCCTCACCCTACACTTTTTCGCTTTTGTGCTGCCCACCACACCCCTATATAGGTCTCTTTCTTAAAATCCCTGCGTTTGAAATATCTGTAAATTCTCTTTCTTGTTGGGCCCTGTAGTATGGAATAAGTTAGTTTCGAGATAACTTTTGTTGTTTGAATTGTTTCTGTAATTTTTTAACCATTCAGATTCACACTCATCTCCAGGATATTAGGATGAAAATTTCTAGGATAAGCTTTTATCTTTTAATTCAATGCTAGGAACTATGATAAAGATGCAAGCATAAATAGATACAGGATGCCTGATATTGTGATTTATAATAAGAAAAGTACATTCGATCTTCATCCCTTTTTCTAGCACAGAGCACCTAAAACCTTTGGAATTTCCTAAGTGATAAGAGCAACAAAATTATTGTTTGTTATGTTAGTGAGATAACTTTTGGACACCATGTAAGGATGAGGGCTGGTTGCCAAGAGAACTGACCCTGTGATTAGAGGGTTGGAAATTTCAGAACCACTCCCTGAGCTCCAGGGAAGAGAAAGGGACTGGAGATTGAATTCAAACATCAATAGCTAATGACTTAATTAATCGTGCCTATGTAAAGAAGCCTCTGTAAAAACCTAAAAGGATGGTGTTGAGAGAGTTTCCGGGTTGGTAAACATGTGGAGATTTGGGGAGAATGGCCACTTAGAGACGGCATGGAACCTCCGCACCCCTTCCCACATACCTTGCCTTATGCATCTCTTCCATCTGACTGTTTCTGAGTTGTATCCTTTTATGATAAGTTGGTAATCTAGTTTCTGGAGTTCTGCGAACCACTCTAGAAAATTGATAGAACCCAAGGAGGGAGTCATGGGAACCTCTGATTTATAGCCAGTCACTCAAAAGTACAAGTTACAACCTGAGCTTGTGACTGGCATCTGAACTGGGGGTAGGAGGTTTGGGGGGTAGGGGGAACACAGTCTTGTAGGACTGAAGCCTTCACCTGTGGAATCTGTTGCTATCTCCAGCAGATAGGCCTCAAAACTGAGTTAAATTCTCCGAAAGCCTGCTGGTGTCCAAGAATCACATGTTGGTGTGAAGGAAACCCTCCTCCCAACACACATTGGAATGGGATCCAGGAGCCCAAAGGAAGATCTTTATGGAATTTGAAATCTAGAGGGTTACATGATTTAGATAGCAATAATAGTGATCAAAATTTTTATATAGTATCTCCCCAAATATTTCTTTTTCGTTCCCACCATTCATTAACCAGTGTTTTTATGTTTAGTCCTATGCAGTTTGATGCTCTTCTCAGGTTGAATTCCTTGGCCATCTGGTGCTCCTCAACAGTTTTGGATTTAGCTTTTATTTCTCCACTTTGAAATTTTCTGACCTGTATAAAAAAATATATTAGTTGTGATGAATCTATTCACAGTATACTAGAATGATATGTTTGGACTTTCCATACTAGATTATTGTTAGCACACCTAGAATTCCATAGCTGGTAAGCCACTTTCTTCAAAGTGAGGAGTAATTATAACATTATCATTAAACAATAACATACTATCTCCACAACTCTCAGTATATAACCTTTTTACTTTTAGCAAAATATGAAAGAAATCATTGAACTTGAGGAGTTTTCTTTTCTTTAGTATGTAAGATTTGTTGTCTATATGGTTTTTTTAAAGTATTTTTTTTTTTAGTGAGAAAGATTGGCCTTGAGCTAACATCTGTAGCCAATCTTCCTCTTTTTGCTTGAGGAAGATTGTCCCTGAGCTAGCATCTTCCATTTTGTATGTGGGATGCCTCCACAGTATAACTTGATGAGCAGCGTGTAGATCTGCTCCTGGGATCCAAACTCGCGAACCCCAGGCCGCTGAAGTGGAGCACACAAACTTAAGCACTACCCTGCCAGGCCAGCCCAAGTATATTTTTACATAAACATAGATAAAAGTGTAGTACTAGACACTATTGGGTGAGAGATCAAGGAGGTGTTCAGATCTCCTTTTAAATTTAGGATTCTTCATTCTTCATTAAAGCAGAACACTGCTTTTATTAAAAGTCACTGTTTTCATACTAAAGCTTCATTAAGTATTTCCCCTAAAATAGAAATGTTTTTATATCAGGAGATTATTTTCTATGTAAAATCTAGGAGAAATAATTTCTTCGTTGAGTAATCTAACAGTTTGTCAACATTGTCATAGCTGGGCACAACCTGGAGACAAACCCTGAAATAGATTGAGTTATTTTTTTTTCACAATTCTTTCATCACTCTCCACATCTCTACCACAGCACGATATACTGTGAGTGGAATATATGTAGGGGAGGAAGACGTTTCCTCTACCCTCTCTGGGTTCGTCTGGCCAGAGAAAGAATTAAATTCACATGAGACAGAATAGCAGGAGAAAATTAAACAAAGCTTTATGAGGACCGTAGCCCAGGGCCTTTCTTCCCAAAGTAAGAAAGGGCACCGAAGAAGTGGGGTGCACAGCGTGGTTATATACCCCCAAACAGGATGTTTCACATGTGATTGAAATGTCCCTCCCACAACAGTCACAAGATTGCCCTGTAGGCACAGCATTTGATGGACACAGCAGGTAGCGGGTCTGCTATCTCGGAGGGCGTAGCAGGAGGCAAGTCTATTGTCTCAAGCTGGGTGGTCACAGGTGAGCACAGCAATCAGTTCCTAGCCTAAGGAAAGACGCTTAATCCGTAAGGAAATGCTGACGTGGGAGGGGGAGGGAAGTTGCACCTTTATCTCAAGGGCCTTTCTTCTTGCCATAGGGAATATCTAAAG
The DNA here is from genome assembly GCF_037783145.1 of Equus przewalskii. Taxonomy (NCBI): domain Eukaryota; kingdom Metazoa; phylum Chordata; class Mammalia; order Perissodactyla; family Equidae; genus Equus; species Equus przewalskii. The sequence goes on from NC_091839.1 coordinate 46,364,687, forward strand.
TAGATATACAATGCATGCTCAACAGCCCCGGTCAGGCTTTTTTGGAAAGACATGGTCAGGCTGAATTAGGTTTATACCAAATGGCTTCCTCATGTACTCCAACACATCCCACTGCTTGCCATCTTTACCCGTCAATGCACACATGGGAGAGGACCAGGCAAGCCAAGCAACCCGCCAAAATGGCCGAAACCACCACCCCAACCATCACATCCAGCTAAAGACAAAGGAGGACGCTGGGGGTGGGGGGAGCCAGCCACAGGAGGTTACCAGACAAGCACAATAAACAAATGCAGATTTAAGTCCTTGCCTTCCCCATTGATTAAGAGTTTCTAGAGATAAGATCATACCACCTTCTTCCTGGTAGAGAGGGAGATATCTTTACAGATGGAGAGTTCCTTTACAATGTAAATGTCTCTTACAAAGGGTAAGTAAATTCTACTTTTCAGTTGCTTTCCTGTCTGCAAAGTAACTAGTGCCAAATAATCATCATGCCAAAGAGACATATCTTGGGGTGGCCAATTCCAGGCCCCCACATATACATTCATATCCCACTGGATAGTGGAAAGTTGGAAGAGGCCTCAGTATGCATGCAAGTTTTTCCTTGTCTGCTTGTGTTCCTACCATTCACCATGATGAAAGCTTGCCTCATGTAGCTACTTCTCCCAGAATGAGAAACACACGGGGCTGTTCTGAAACAGACCTGTTTCCTTCTTCAGAGCCGTCCATGCCAACTCACAGACTTGTGTACAAGAAAAGTAAGTGCTACTTTTAAAAAGCTATTGGAATTTTGGGATTGTTAGACAGCATGGTCCCAACAATAGTCAAATAATACAAACCCATTAGCAGATAAATAATCAAGAAAATTCTGAAGAATATAGATTTTCTCCAAGATGGTGGGATGGATACCCACATTGTTTTACAAAACACAAATAGTCATAAATTTGTTTATACCAGAAACCATTAACTTCTAACATCTTCTCTGATACTATGGAAAAGGAAAGAAAGAGATAATATTGGGGTACTTCTGGCCTTGGATAAAGTGTGTATTTTGTGTGGAGGAAAATCTCTGCTTCCTGTATTGCAGTTTTGAAGGGGATTCAAACAGTGCTGTTAGTCTCCAGGACGAGTTTGGTGAAATAGCTCCTTCAGAATGTGTTTTGTTTTCCTTGATGGTTTTCTGTAAAGTCATCTCTCTCTCTTGAATGAAGGTTTGAGACTGCGCTGGAATTCAAGTGATAGCCACTATCCTACACTCAGAACACCCCTAGGATTCAATTATTGGTTTTTTCTTTGCTTTAGAATAATTCACAACAAAAGCTCTTAGGGACAGATGAGCAAAGCAGGTGTCTGCAAAGGGAGGTGGTGGGAGCATCTGTCACAGGGCATCGGAACCAGGTGTGGTGAGGAGAGAGACTGTAGTGGGGGTGGAAAGTGGCAGCAACTGGGTAAGGGTGCTGAAGCCTGAGCAAGTTATAATTACCTTCAGTGTTTTAAATCATTATTCAAGGTCTTCTCTGCATCACGGCAGATCCTCTTAATTCTTTGTAAAGGGGCAGGCAAAATGCTTTTTCCTATTGCTACTACTGCTTCTTATTTAGTAAAACCTCCCAGAATTGACGGGATTTGGAAGGTTGGCAAGAGCAACCTTAAAAAAAAAATCAAACAAAAAAACACCAACTAAGGTCGGATTTAAAGTTGATTCATATAATCATTCTATGACTGTTTTTATTAGCTAAAACCAGTGTAAAAAAAGATTCCACAATGATAAAACAATTTGCTACATTTCATTATAAAAATCAATATATAAAAATGCACTTGATAAGATATTTAGACAGTTCAGGAAGTTTATGTGTAGAACAGAAAAATTGAAGACATTTAAAAGAAAAATAAAAGAAGGCTTTTTTTTTTTTCAATTCAAATTACATTATGGAAAATCCTTTGCAAATCTTAATTGCAATTCTCAAATGCTGAACCCATAATTCCTTGAAGATGACTGTAATCTGGGACAGTCATTAGCACACCCAACTCGAGATATTACTCCATGTGTTTCAACTCCAATGGCTGTAGCAACAACAGCCTTGTGGGATGTTTGCTAGGGTTCCATTCTCAGGGGGCTGTGCCAATCACGGACAAGTTACTTATTTGCAGCTCCCTGTCTCTCACTATCTCAAGCAATACATTCTTGTTCTGCACAAGACCAGACCATCCTCACATCCACCCTCACATACTTGATTACTTACACTCTTCTTACCACGGCATGTTCCAGAAGACTGCGGGAAAGGAAGAGCAAACTGGTGAGATAGTGAATGACCCTGTCAGAGAGAAAGCCATCGATTTATGTCATTTTCTTAGCAAAATCATTACTCTCCTCAAAAAACGCATAATTGTAATAGAAGGGCAATGGAAAGCAAAGGTACTTCTGATACTTTATTCAACATTTTTTCCTTTACAATTGCCTTCAGGGTTCTTTATAGAGGATTTCTTAAATTTATTTTTGCTTGTTCAATTTCTATTTTACACCTGACTTGCCATAAAATTGGATTTTGATGTTTTCCTCATTTGAGGAATAGTTTTCTTTTTTAAAGAGATAGCTTTTTTTCCCTCCTATATCTTTATCAATTAGAAAAAAAATAGTTTTATGCAGATTTCTGGCATATATTTTTCCTCTTCAGGTATCAATGAGGCAATATTTAACCAGATTTTTATCTTTTTATTCCTCTTTGTGACTGCAATAGGCGGAATTCTCCATTCTAAAACCAAGAAATAATGATTACCACTAAGTTTATTATGTATTCTCTATATTCAAAACATTGTGCTAAAATTTTACATCCAGGACTTCATTAAATCTTTGCAACACTCCATGAGGTGGGAATCACTAATAATGTCATTATGTGGATGGGAAACTGGAATTCTGAGAAGTCGGTAGCTTGCCCAAGAGCCCCTAAAATTGGCAGGACCAGAATTTAGACAGAGACTGTCTGATTCTAGAGCTTGAATTTGGCACCATCTCACCAAGAATTTGCTATTGATTTTCTTTGGTTTTCTCATGCTTATTAGAAGTTCAAATTTAACTCCCCTGTGATTACTATCTCACTGTAGGCTGCTGGCAAATATCCCTAGCACTTTTTCTTTAATAATCACCACTGATAAAAGCCAATGTTTATAAAAACATGTAGAGAAACATAATATGAGATATGTAAATATAGATAGATACAGACATAGCTATAGATATATACAGATATATATGATCTATCTATAGCTAGACAGATATAGTACCTATAGCTACATGTATATATATTTATTTTATTTTAAGGAATTGGCTCATGTGATTGTGGGGGCTGGACAGTCCAGAATCTCTAGGGCAGGCTCACAGGCTGAAAGCTCAGGTAGGAGTTACTGCTGAAGTCTTTTTTTTTTTAATTTTTATTTATTTATTTATTCATTTATTTGTATTGGGGTAACATTGATTTATAACACTACATAAATTTCAAGTGTACATCATTATATTTTGATTTCTGTGTAGACTGCATCATGTCCACCACTGAAAGACTAATTGTTGTCCATCACTGTACACATGTGCCTTATGACCCTCTCACCCTCCCCCTGCCTGCCTTCCACCAATCTAATCTCTGTATCTATGTGTTTGTTTGTTGTTGTTGTTTTTACCTTCCACTTATGAGGGTGATTATATGCATTTGACTTTCTCTGTATGACTTATTTCACTTGGCATAATTCCATCAAGGTCCATCCATGTTGTTGCAAATGGCAAGATTTCATCTTTTTTATGGCTGAATAGTACTCCATTGTGTGTGTGTGTGTGTGTGTGTGTGTGTGTGTGTGTGTGTGTCTATATAACTGTCTACTGTAGCCTAGCCAAGTTGACATAAAAAACTAACCATCACAGTACCTGTAACAGGAAGCTAGCATTTGTTTCGTCAAAAATTGTAACTACTCAAATTAATGTGGTAATTTACCAATCTACATATGGAAAAAAGAAAACTTTCCATAAAGTATTGCTTCATAGATCTGTAATTTCCTAATTTAAATTTAAAATGTTGGATTAGTTGCACAATCCTCGTCAGAAAAACAAACCCTATTTATGAGTTTTAACCATTTAAATAAGGTACATTGAATCATAGTGATTCTGATGAATTTTCCCTCTCAAGAAATTTATTTTTATCATTGCTGTTCACTTTAGCCTGAGTGTACCTGCTCTGTGTATTCACATCAGCTGTCCCTATCATCACAATACCCCATCAGTTTCTGAAAACTTTCTGATATTTTATTATATTAAAGTCCTTGCTACTAAGTGCTATAATTCACCTATCAATTTTTTTCCTTGTAGCATTATTATAGAATATGTAGATTGGCTTTCATTTGATGTACTTCCACATCTTTTTAACTTTGTTAGATTAATCAAATTGATCAGTTAATTCACTCATTTATTCAGATTGTTGAGCAATTTATAGATATTGAAAATAAAGTAATGGGGAAAAGGAAATTGTTCTTGCCCACAGAGTGTAGTTGCTTTGGGAGAAAGACATTGATTTACTGCTTTCATAATATTCTCTTCTTTTGCTCCTATGTCTTATCCATCATGGAATTGTGTTGACACTCTCTTTCAATTTTTCTCTAGAGTTCAACAAAGTCTTGCCACCTCCATTGCTGTCCCAGGGGACAAGCTAACATCATGTCTGGTCTGCCCTGATAATGATAGCAATAGCCTTCTGAATGATCTCTCTCATTCTGCTGGTGGTTTCCAGGACACTATCTTGCTCTTTTTTTGGCCCTAAAGGAAACTTGCTGTCAGGTGAGTTGTCCTATGAAGAAACCCAGGTGACAAAAAAATGCTGATGCCTACTGATTTTCTTTACCTTGAATATTTTTCAAAATAAAAATGTAATAAAACTAAAAATTTATAGACACTTAGAAGCTTGGAGCATCTCTCAAAAATGTGTCAGTAACACACAGTTAAGACTAAACACTGTAGTGTTCTTATATATAACTCTCCTGGAATTCATGTATTCAGAAACATTACACCAATTTAAATCTCAAAGCTATGTAGATATTTTTCTAACATATTGTGTTTGCATGTAAAGATAATACATTTGAACTACATTCAATATTATATTTATTTTAATCTAAAAGTTCTGGGAAACTATTAAACGTGTTTACAGGATACGGTGGACAGTATGCAATAAAGCAAATCTTACTCATCTATTTGGTTATTTCAGCCATGGTTCCTTGCTGTAAACAATCTGAAAAAATTGAGGATACTTTGTAAGACTCTTCGGGGTTAACTATAGACCATTACCTACTGGAATGTCAAGGTAGGATTGAGATGGGATAAAACATAATTTGATTCTTTTACTAGACTAGCAGTTATTTTTAAATAATACTTGCTACAAGAAACATAGGTAAACTATTGTTTAGATGGAACATTTATAAATTGAGAAAACCCATAAGAAAAACATATTAATAGTTATAAGCACATTGGTCAGCTCAGGACCAATCTTTCTCTTCAATAACTAGCATATATAATTATAAAAGTTATGTAAATGATAGAATGAATATATTCCACCAAAACAAATACAGGCTACAAAGGCAGAATTATATACTTAGAATTTATATTCGATCAATCTAAGATTAAATTCTTTTGCAAACAAGTAATATCACCAAAGGTCTAGTCATCACCTTTAAGTGGGAATTCACTATAAACGCTATTTATTCAACTCAAAATAACATTATACTGAAGAACCACCAAAATAGAAAAATATAACTATAGATGTTTTACTTCATCAAGATTTTTTTGTTTTAAATCCATATGGAAGATTAAGATTAAAGCTTATATAAATTTAAATATAAAATACTGTTTAACTTAGCCAAGATTAATGACAAAATATTCATTATGTAATAAGAATTGATGATTTAAAGATTACTGTATTGGGAGCCAGCCCAGTAGCACAGCGGTTAAGTTTGCACGTTCCACTTCAAGGGCCCGGGGTTCACCCGTTTGGATCTCAGGTGTGGACATTCGCACTGCTCACCAAGCCATGCTGTGGCAGGCGTCCCACATGTAAAGTACAGGGAGATGGGCACAGATGTTAGCTCAGGGCCAGTCTTTCATGGCAAAAAGAGGAAGATTGGTGGCAGATGTTAGCTCAGAGCTAATCTTCCTCAAAAAAAATTAACTAATTAAAGAATTAAAGAGTACTGTATTAAGAAAAGAATATGCCCAATTGACATTTAGTCATTTATAAAGATTCTTGGGTCAAATTATGATTTGGAATTTTATGCTTTTTCTTTTTATTATTTGTGCTAATATAGTATGCATATTGGTCCATTTGCTAAATAATTTTTAAGGCATTAAGACTAATTTCCTGGACACTTAATAATTGCCAGAAATATACCAAATAAGGAAATTTTCTCACTTTATTATTTTTTTCCTCTAACTTTTCCCTAGCACAAATATATCAGAACTTGAATGCCTGGGAATACGATTCTATGTATGGTCATTCCAATGTGCTTGTAAAAAATGACCATGTAGGGGCCGGCCTGGTGGTGTAACAGTTAAGATTGCACACTCCACTTTGGCAGACCAGAGTTCACAGGTTTGGATCCCAGGCGCAGACCTAGCACCACTCACCAACCCACACTGTGGCAGGCGTCCCACATGCAAAATAGAGGAAGATGGGCACAGATATTATCTCAGGGCCAATCTTCCTCAGCAAAAAGAGGATTGGTGGCAGATGTTGATACTTCTGGAGAAGACCTTAGGAGTTCACAGAATTCATTTTTTCATCCACATAAACTTGAAACGTATCTTATCAGTTATGTCAGTTGGTCAACTACGAAGAGTAGGTCATAACGATCTTAAACATTTCAGAACAGGTGTTTTCAAGACTTAAGAAAACAACTAGAATATATCTGTTCTGAAATGTTTGAATCTTAGAAAGATATTCAGTGTTTTATATATTTTTCAGGTTGCCCACCACTGAAGTGTTTTGTGACTAGTGATAACTTTCTCTTTGTTTTTCTCAAATATGAATCATTCAAGTATATATGTTTGTAAAATCTTCTAAGTTTCTGCGTTGTTTTCACATTGCTGCTCCCTGAAACTAGCCCTGAGTAGCTGACTATAGAGAGTTGTCCGATGTTAAAACTGTACACAGAAATGTTAGAAGAATGACAATGAGAGACAAACAATATTTCTTACAGTAGTATGTAATCAAAGTGGATGACAATTCAAACTCATTTCTTTATTTTGTGTAATAAAATACATCATTAAAATAAAAGACCTATACTTAAATATTTCTTGGCAGCTCTCCACTGCTATGGTTTTAACAAGAGAAAAAGTGGTACCGAGCTATGGGCCTGCTCGGCTCGCCATAATCTGAGCCAGTTAATCACGAGAATCCAAAACTTCCTTCCAGAAAGGAAGTTTTAATTTGCTTAGCTGGCATAATCAGGAAGATGGCAGACTAATGTCTCAAAAAAGCATCTTCAGGGATTAGAGAGTCTTGAGGCAGTTATATAGGGAAAATGGGCAGTAAGGAAGGGGTCCAGGGATGTTGGTCTCTAGGCGTGACAGGCTCCAGGCATCACATTGTTCCATTCTTCTGTCAGCTGTGTTGGATAACTTGTAGGTGTGTTTCCTGCCTGTGGTCAGCCTGTTCCTGAACAGAAGCTCATAGAACAAAGTTTTAATTTATCAAGGTATTAGAGAGTACATATGTAAGTGGAGGCCATAAATCAGGAGAGCATGTGAATTTTTCAGAGGATGTGCAGAACAGTGAGTAGTCACACTGAGGAGGGGTTAGGGACATTTAGTGTATCAAGATGGCCTCACTTATGCTCACTTACAAAAGAAGTCAAGTAAGAAGGGTAATAACACAAAATCCTGCCTGAACATAGGCAAAAAAGTGATATTTATCAATTTCAGATTTCAACTATCATAAACACAAAATTAGAGTAATTTCCTCTAGTAAATTTCAGTTATGATTCCCCGGAGATTCATCTGTGCTGTTCTGTGTATCAATAGTCCATTCCTTTAAATTGCTGAGTACTCTTACATAGTACGGGTGGGCCACACTTTTTTGGACCATTTACACATTTGATGGATATCTGGGTTGTTTCCAGTTTCTGGCTATTATGAATAAAGCTGCTATGAACATTTATGTATAGGTTTTGTGTGAACATAAAGTTCTTGTTTTTCTGAGATAAAAGCTTAATAATGCAATATCTGGATCATATGATAGTTTACAGGAAACTGGCAAACTGTATCATTTTACATGCCTATCAGCAATGTGTGAGTAACCCAGCATCATCACTAGCATTTGGTGTTGTCACTATTTTTTATTTTAACCTTTCTCATGTACCCATACTCACTGTGGTTTTAATTGGCATTTACTTGATGGCTAATGATGTTGATTTTTTATGTCTTTTGATGATCTTTTTATGTGCTTGTTTGTCATCTGTATATCTTCTTTGGTGAAATGTATGTTTATGTTTTTCACTCATTTTTCAAATTGGCTTGATTTGGGAGGTAGTGGATTTTGTTGGTGGTGTTTTTTCACTTCTAAATTTTGAGAATTCATTATATATTTGTCAGATATGCAATTTGCAAATATTTTCTCCCAGTTTGTAGGTTGTCTTTTCATCTTCAACTTGTAATGAGGTACAATTTACCCATTTTTTCTTTCTAAAGATCATCATTTTGGTGTCAAATCTAAGGATTTTTGCCTAGTCCTAGATTTCAAATATTTTATCCTATGCTTTTATCTAGAAGTTTTAATTTTACATTTTATAGTGAAGTTCATTAATATGTTTTCATATAAGGTATGTGTATTAGTTTGAGGTTCATATTTTTACCAATAGATGTCCAATTACTTCACCCAATTTGTTGAAAAGGCTATATTTGTTCCACTGATCTGCTCTTGAAACTTTGTCAAAAAATCGGTTGAGTGTACTCTTTGTGTGTATCTGTTTCTGAGTTCTCTGTTCTGTCCCTTCGATCAAGGTGTCTATCCCTCTGCCAATTCCACGCTCTTGATTATTATAACTGTATAGTAAGCCTTAATAATGGGTAGAGTGATTACTTCTGCTTTATTTACATTTTTTTTTGGTCAAGATTGTTTTAGCTATTCTGTGTTTCCACATGGATATTATAATAAATGTATTTGTGTCTACAAAAAAAATTGCATAAATCTTGGTAAGAATTGCATTAATTCCATAAATCAATTTGGGGAGAATTGATGTCTTTACTGTGTTGACTCTTCTGATCCCTGAACACAGGATGTCTTCTCATTTACTTAGGTCTTTGATTTCTTTCATCGGCATTTTGTAATTTTCAGCATACACACCCTGTAGAAGTTTTCTTTAAGTTTTTATCTATTGTATTTTCTTTGGAATAATGAAAATGATGTTATTTTTAATTTGGTTTCTACATAATCATTTTTAGTCTATAGAAGTGAGATTCATTTTTACATGTCAGTCTTGTATCCTGCAACCTTGATGAGGTCAATATTTAGTTCTAGGAAGTTTTTGTTTTGTTTTATTATAGATTCCTTGGGATTTTCTACATAGACATCATGTTCTCTGCTAATACTGACAGTTTTATTTCTCCCTTTCCAATTTGTTTGGTTTTCGTCTTTTTGTTGACCTAATTTAGTGTCTAGATCTTTCAGTACAGTTTTGAATAAGTGTGGTGAGAGCTGACATTCACACCTTGTTCCTGATCTTAGGGAGAAGATATTGAGTCTTTTCACGATTAAGTATAATGTTAGCTGTAGTTGTTTATGAAGTGTTCTTTATCAAGTTGAGGAAATTTCTTTCTATCCCTAGTTTGCTGAGTTTTTATCATGATTGGATCTTGACTTTCATCAGATGTTCTTCTGCATCAATTAATATCATCACATGCATTCTTTTCTTTAGCCTGTTGATATGATGGATTACATTGATTAATTCTCAAATAGGGAACCAGCTTAGCATATGGGAAAAAAATCCAATGTAAAATAAGTAGATTCTTGGTCATAGTGTAGAATTCTTTTTACACTTTTTGTTTTTAAGATTGGCACCTGAGCTAACATCTGTTTCCAATCTTTTTTCCCCCCGCCTTCTCCTCAGAGCCTCCCAGTACATAGTTGTATCTTCTAGTTGTGAGTGCCTCTAGCTGTGCTATATGGGACGCTGCCTCAGCATGGCCTGACTAGTCATGCCATGTCCACCCAGGATCCGAACCTGCAAAACCCCAGGCCACTGTCGGTGTCGCGATCCAATGTACACACCAGGATAGATGCAGAGAGGGCTGATGGCCACTCTGAGTTTATTATAACCAGCGTTTCAATATACACATAGCTTACATCTGTTAAACATACACAAGTGTTCTGGATGAAGTAATTAGCAGATGCCAAGAATTCTTAGTGATTTCTCAAGGAGCCCTCCCTTGGCCTCTGTTTTGATATTATCATGTTTTTGCTGTGCTCGTATATTTTTATCTCGGAGCAGGCAAGGCCTCCTAGGCAATGGCCCCTCCTGCTCCCGATATCGATATCGTGTCTCCATCTGTGCCCCCAAGCGACCGCACCTGTCTTAGGTTGCCTCCCCCTGGAGGTCTTACCTGTCATTGGCTGACCGGCCCTCTCACCTCTGGGCCACAGTTTGTTGGCAAGCCTTTTCCAGTGAGTATTAACCCTTCCTGTGTCAGGGACAGCTACAGCCACCGAAGCAGAGCACACAAACTTAACCACTCCACCACGGGGCGGCCCCTCTTTTAACACTTTGCTGGACTTGATTTGCTAATATTTTGTTAAGAATTTTTGGGTCTAAATTCATGAGAGAATGAAAGATTTTGGTCTGTAGTTTTCCTTTCTTTTTCATTTTTTTTTTCGTGCTCTGCCTGCTTTGGTATCAAGGTAACACTTATCTCATGAAATGAGCTGGGAAATATTCTCTTGTATTCTATTTTCTGGGGAAGGTTGTGTAAAGTTGGTGTTAATTCTTCTTTAAATGTTTAGTGAAATTCAACAGTGAAGCCATCTGGGGCTGAAGATTTCTCTCTGGTAATGATTTTAAGTAGAAATTTAATGTTGGTTCAGTTTTGGTATTTTGCAGTTTTTGAGGAATCAGTTCATTTCTTCTGAGTAGTCAGATTTGTGACTATAAAGTTGTATATGGGGTTCCCTTATTATCCTTTGAATAACTGAAGGATCCATAGTGATAGCCCTGTTTCATTTCTGAAATTGGTAATTTGTGCCTTCTCTTTTTATCTTTGTCGATCTTGCTAGGGGTTTATCAACTTTATAGTCTTTTTTGAATAATTCTATTTTGTTTCATTGACCTTTATTGTTTTTCTATTGTAATTTCATTGATTTCTGCTCTTATTTTATTATTTTTTTCTTCTACTAGCTTCAGGTTTATTTTGCTCTCCTTTTTCTGGTTCTTAAAATAGGAACTTAGATTATTGATTTGAAACTTTTCTTCTTTTGATGGAAGCATTTAATGCTGCAAATTTCACTCTCTATACTGCTTTAGGTGCACTTCACATGTTTTGGGGCATTGTATTATTTTCATTTAATTCTATGTGTTTTTTGTTTCCTTTGGGACTTCCTCTTTGATTTGTGAGTTGTTTATAAACGCGTTGTTTAATACCCACAAGTGTTAAGATTTTCTATTTTCTGTTATTGATTTCTAGTTTGATTCTGTTTTGGTTGGAAAACATACTTTATATGATCTCAATTTATTTAGATTTTTTTAAATCTGTTTTATCACTCCAGATGTGATCTATATTGATGAGCATCCCATGGGCACTTAGAGTGAATGTGGATTTTGCTTTTGTTGAGTGAAGAGTTTTTAAACAACAGAAATTTATTTTCTCACAGTTCTGGAGGCTAGAAGTCCAAGATCAAGGTGATGGCAGGTTTGGTTTCTCCTGAAGCCTTTCTCCTTGGCTTGCAAATGGCTACCTTCTCACTGTGTCCTCACATAACCTTTCCTCTGGTATCTCTTCTTCTTATAAGGACACCAGTAATATTAGGACCTCAGCCATGTGATCTCATTTAACTGCAATTACCTTTTTAAAGGCTTTGTCTCCTTACATTCACACTGGGGAAGGGGGCTTCAACGTAAGAATTTTGGAGTAATGCAATTCAATCCATAACACTTCTCAGTATATTGATTCTTTTATCATTATGTAATGTCTTTCTTTGTCTATAGTAATTTTCTTTGCTCTTGTCTACCTTATCTGATATTAATGTAGTCATTCTTACTTTTTTTAAAATTAATGTTAACATGATATATCTTTTTCCATTCTTTTAGTTTCAGCCTACTTATGATATGTTGGAAGTGAATTTCTTGGAGACAGCATACCATTGGATTATTGATTTCTTTTAATGCACTCTGTCAATCTTTGTCTTTTAATCAGTATATTCATATCATTTACATTTAAATTAACTTTTGATATGGTAATGTGTAAGTCTGTTATTTTATATCTTTACTATCTTTTTCCTCTATTTCTCATTACTCAGTTTTTCTTTTCTTCCCTTCTTTTGAATTACATGCACATTTTGTAAAATTCCATCTTTTTCTTTATAGTTTTTTGAAAATACTACTTTGAATATATCTCAGTGGTCGCTGTTATAGTGTAATATGCGTACATAACTTATTACAACCAGCTGTTATTGATATTTTACCACTTCAAGTGAAGTATTGAAAACTTAATTCTATTTAGGTCTCTGTTTATCCCCATTTTCAAAATTTTTTTCTTAATTATTTTCTTTGCAAACATTGAGTACCCCATAATTTTCGCTTCAATCATCGAACATGATTTTAAAAACATGTGGGGAGAAAAAAGCTATTATATGCACTGCTATTTTTATCTCTGCTTTTCTTTTTTCATTTCTGAAATTCCAAAAGTTCTCTCATAATTTTCTTTCTATTTGAAGAGCCTTTAGCCATTCTTTCAGGGTTAACTGCTAGCAACACATTCTCTTAATGTTTCTATTTCCCCTTCATTCCCGAAGGATAGTTTTGGCAGATATAGAATTTGGGGTTGAAGTTGTTTTCTTTCAGCATTTAGAAAATACTGTGCATCTTTCTTCTGCTTTTTTTGTGGTTTCAAATAGGAATTCTACTTTCATTTGATTTTATGTTTCCTATAGGTAATGCATCATTTTTTCCTGGCTGCCTTTAAGATACTTCCTTTGTCTTTCATTTTCAGAAGCTTAATTATTATGAGTCGTGGAGTGGATTTCTTTAGATTTACCCTCTGTGGGCTTTACTCAGCTTCTTGAATGTATAAATTTATGTTTTTCTCCAAATTTAGGAAATTTTCAGTGATTATTTCCTTGAATACTTTTTCAGACACATTCTTTCTCCTTTCCCCTGGCATTCCCGTACCACAGATGTTGGATATGTTTTTTGTCCCACATATCCCTGAGACTATGTTCAGGTTTGTTTTTTTTTAAATCATTCTAGATTCTGCAGGTCGGGTTGAATATATTCTATTGATTTCTTCTTGAATTTACTGATTCTATGTTCTGTCACCTCCACTCTATTCTCAAGCTCATCTAGAAAGCTTCCTACTTTGATTTTTTAATTTCTCAGTTCTATAATTCCATTTGGTTCTTTTTTATAACTTCTATTCCTCTACTGACATTTCTATTTTTTAAATTTGTTTCAAGAGAATTTGTAATCAATTGTTGAAGCACTTTTGTGATGGCTACCTTGAAAGTTTTGTCAGATAATTCCAATATCTGCTTTACCTTTCTGTTGACATCAGATGATCATCTTTTTTATTCAAATTGTGATTTTCCTGTTGGTTGGTATAATTAGTGATTTTTTTACTGCATCTTAGACGTTTTAGATCTTACATTAAGGCACTCTTAATTCTATTTAAATCTTCTCTTGTAACAGGCAGGCACTTTGTTTAGGTTAAGCTTGTAAGTTCTCACCTACTTATTCTGTTTCTGCTTGAGTTTTTGCTGATTGTTTATTCCTTGCTGGTGTTGCCAGCAGAGATGGAAAGTACTTCTCTGGGCCTTCAAGACTCTTATTTGGGAATATGGAGCCCCAGGATGGAAAGTATTTCACCCAGTGCTATTGGACTTTCCCTATGATCTTTGGTGGTAGCATGGGAGGAGAGAAGTACCTACCTAGACTGTCTTCTCCCCCTGGATGGAGGGCTATGAGATTCTTGGCCTAGATTTATTTCTGACACTGGAATGGAGGGCCAGGAATGTGCATCTCCACCACTGAGCAGAAGATAGAGAGACATTGAGCCTGTGCAAGTGGAGGGGCCCACCTATTGCCAACGGATGTGGAACATGGATTGAGTTGGCCTGCTGAGCACATTATTGCTGAGGCCCTAGGGCAGGGTGTGGACTAATCTATGCAGATTCTGTTGCTGCTGTTGCATCTGCTCCTGCTGCTGGCAGATAGGCCCCTCTGTACAGATGCAAGGTCAGAGAAGATAGGTAGATCTGGTTGTTGTGACAGCTAGGTATGGGTTTTCTAGTTAGGTCTCTACCTGCCTTCCCCTTTTCTGGTTTCTTGGTCATAAAGTCCAGGCTTTCTTATATTTTGTTTTTTAGGGTTTGTGTATGTGTGTGTGTATTTTGTTTTGTTCTGTTTTTCTTGTTGTTTGTTTGTTTTGTTTTCTTTGACTATTGGCAATTTGAGTGGGAGTTTTCTCCAACACTCATCCAGGATATATGAGAAATAACAAAGAAAAGCCAGAGAATTACCCAGATATTAGTCAAGTCCTGACATCCCCAGACACTCTACCAGGTTCCTTCCACCTTATATAGTTCTTTTATTTTTCCGGAGTTATATCTAGGATATTCATTCATATTTAGAGGAGACAAACAGTGAAAAGTGAATCTAAGCCATCTTGTCCTAGTAATGGAAATCACTGGTTGTTTTTGACATTTCAAAAGTATTGTTGCAAACAATGACATTGGCATCATGACAGAATGAGCTGCCTCTTATGTCTCTCCCCTCTAAGTTACAAACAGTAGGACATCCATAGACCAGAAAAGGATCCTCTGCACAGCACACCAGAATGCCTGAATGATCCATAAATCTATACATCCACACATGGGTGGACTGGACCTTATGGAGGCAGTGGAACCAGGAAGCAGTGATGGCAGCTTCCAAGACTGGAGGCTCAGGGAACCGTGCAGTGCCTGCAACCAGCGGCTCCAGGAATTGCAGCAAAGCCCATGAGTGGAGGCCCCAGAGACCACAGCAGCACCCAGCTCTCTCCACCTCACCTAACAGCAGCACCTCTGACCTCAGCCAGCCCAGCAGCAGGCACTGCATCCAAGACTTTGGTGCCCTTGGTAGCAGTAGTGGTGCCCATGACTTGAGGTTCCAGGAACCACAGCAACATCCAAGACTAAAGGCTCCAGGAATCACGATGCTGCTTGCAACACAGGTACCATGGCCCCCATGGAGGTGGTAGTTGTGCTGATCTGATAACCTCAGGCTTCCCAGCAGCAGCATTGACACTAATGAACTCACGGCCCCAGACAGCAGCAATGCCAGCACTACCAAAAATCTGGGAGCAGCAGTGAAGGCAGCATGCACAGCAGTGGCATCCCTGTCACAGAAGCATACAAGGCTGCAGACAGCCCAGTAACAGCGACAATGGAGCCCACAACCCCAGTCCCACCAAGCTGCAGCAGCACCTGGAAACCCAGCACCCCACAAGGCAGAGGTGCCTACAGACCCAGAAATCCCAAACATGGCAGAGGCTCCCACTCCACCCTCCCCCTGCCCCCACCACTATAAACAAATGGAACTACATCAAACTTAAAATCTTCTGCACAGCAAAGGAAACCAGCTACAAAGTGATAAGACAATCTACCATTTAGGAGAAGATATTTGCAACTCATATATATGATAAGGGATTAATATCCACAATACATAAAGAACTCATACAACTCAACAACAACAACAAAAAACCCAATTAAAAAACAGGCAAAGGATGTGAACATTTTTCTAAAGAAGATATGTAGATGGCCAACAAGTACTTGAAAAGATATTGGTAATCACTAATTACTAGGGAAATACAAATCAAAACCACAATGAGATGGCACCTTATACCTGTCAGCATGGCTGTTACTAAAAAGACAAGAAATAACAAGTGCTGGAGAGGAGGTGGAGAAAAGGGAACATTCATATACTGTTGGTGGGAATGCAAACTGGTGTAGTTACTTTGGAAAACAGTATGAGGATTCCTCAAAAAATTAAAATAGAACTACCATATTATCCAGCTACTCTACTTCAGGGTATTTATATAAAAAACACAAAAAATCTAGTTCAAAAAGATATATGCACCCCTATGTTCATTGCAGCATTATTTACAATAGCCAAGACTTGGAAAAATCCTAAGTGCCCATAGGTGGATGAATGGATAAAGAATATGTGGAATATATATATACACACAAAGGAATGCTACCCAGTCATAAAAAAAGAGGAGATCTTGCCATTTACGAAAACATGGTGGGAACTTGAACGTATTACACTAAGCAAAATGAATCAGATGGAGAAAGACAAAAACTATATGATTTCACTTATACGTGGAAGATAAACAAACACAGATACAGAGAAGAATAGATTGGTGATTACCAGAAGGAAATGAGGTGGGGGGAGGGTAAAGGGGTTAAGGGGCACATTTATATGGTGAAAGATGCCAACTAGACTTTTGATAGTGAACACAATGTAGTCTATACAGAAGTAGAAATATAATGATGTGCACCTGAAATTTATATAATGTTATAAGCCAGCGTTACCTCAATAAAAAAATATTTTTAAATATTGTTGCATGCTCATTCTTTTGGTGAACAATTATAAACAAGACAGTGTCTGATCTTGTCAGGATTGAATGATAAAAATAATGTAAAAGCAACGATTAAAGTGAAAAACAAGTGGACTGGTATTATTATGGTTAATATCACAGAATAAAACAAAGGGATCCACTTTTTATAAGATAAAACACTAAGTGCTGATATTCATCACTCTTAATCGTAGGTATATTCATTAATGTGAGCATTGTATCGTCTAAATTTTGTGACTTCAGCACTGATTTACATAATTAATATCATCCTCTATGTATATCTGCGGGAAAATTACAAGGTAGCAGAACTACTTTCTGATAGAGCATCTGATAGATAACTGGCTTCAAATATATGTTTTAGTAAGTATTTTTAAGTGTTTAGTGCTTAGCTTTCAGAATATATTGGTTCTTTATAATTGGATTGACTTGGCTTGCTTGTTTGTTGACCTTCTCTATAATTTGTGGTATTTCCTATGTAAAAGACTGATTTTTTGGGTGCATTTTTTTAACTTTGTATTCATGCTCCATGCTTGTAGAAGGTAATTTATCCTTGAGGATATAATCTGTCAAATTCTGGATTCTATTTAAGACAAAACTTGATTCTGCTATTGATTTTGCTTTAATATGTTTCCTTGATTAAATTTCCTATATTGTATTTTCTTTTATTTTAACATTCTGTCCAAAATAGTTTCTATGTCCTGATATGATAATCATCTGTGGCAATTTTATTTCCATTTTAGTTATACTAAAAACTAAAAATTTTACATTCAGTTGGGATTCTGAGTAAAAATCCATATAGATGTACATGTATCTCTGAGATTTTCTCATCTAAATAGTAGGGACTGACACAAGCAACATTTTTATACTTTCAGATACTATTAGTTTTGTTTTACACTTAACTAACAATTTTCGCCATCTATATAAGAGACATTTTCATCATGCCAAAATCACCAATGTGGCAACCTGATTGAATGGATCTTTATTATAATAGTTAATGTAAGTTCTCTTGTTTTGGCTTCATGACAATGAAGGATTGCCATCACATCCAAGGTCCAGCTTGTGAATAGGAGAAAAGAGGGGCAGAAAGTCCAGGACAAGTAATTTTCTATAAAGCTGGTTGAATGACAATCTTACCACTTCCTTTCATACCATTTGGGTGGTAATTACATGGCCACATCTTGTCACAAGGCATCTTGGAGAATGTAGTGTCTAACTGGGCATTGATACATTGAAGAAAATTTAAGGGACTAGTTTTGGGGACAAACTGTAACTTTCCACAACTTCTCAATATTTTACTTTAGATTTCTTTTCAATAAACTGAAACCTTGAATATCTCTTCTTATGAAACAGTAGGAGAAACAAGGAGGCTTTAGACACACCTACTTTACCATTATCTGAGCAATTACTAAACCCAAGTTTTGTCATACTTGATTCTTATCTCTAAGGTGTAGATTTAGAGAATCTTTAAATAATGCTTTTATGGGTGGTAAATAAATAGATAAATACTATAACTTGGCTATTGTATACACTGTGTCTTTTGATTCTTAAAAGTTTAAGAAGAGCCAGCCCTGATGGCCTAGTGGTTAAGGTTCAGTGTTCACTGTTTTGGTGGCCTGGGTTTGTTTCCCAGTTGCAGAACCACACGACTCATCTGTCAGTTGCCGTACTGTGGTGGTGGCTCACATAGAAGAACTAGAATGATTTACAGCTAGAATATACAACCATGCACTGGGACTTTGGGGAGAAAAATAAAAAGAGGAAGGTTGTCAATACATGTCAGCTCAGGGTGAATATTTCCCTGCCAAAAAAAAAAAGTTTAAGAATCTGAGGAAAGCATAAATGTCCTTTGTTAAGACTGTGGGGGCCTTTTGGTGAGTTTACATAAATTTTTATTTTCCTTTAAATGAAAGTTTGGGTGATCCTAATTGCACAGCTACTTGACAAGTCATTAATCAGACAACAAATAAAAACACAGTAAGAGGTCTCGGACCTCAGACGAGTCCCCTGGCCTCCATAAACATGTGCCGATGCATTTGGCTACCCTAACTGCCACCAATCAAATGCTTTCTTCTCTACAGTTGGAAACCACTTTGAAAACTCACATACGAATATGAAAGCCAAATTTTCTACTGAAACAAATGTTTTCAACCTAAACAAATGCTTGGGTTATTCACATGTGCCCAAACCAAATATTTTCTTGTAATAATAAATATGCTTCGAAGCCATCCATACTCTGCATCATTTATTAACTAAACAAGACTCATATTAAACAAGACTTGATATTATCCCACCTTTTATTCTACTTCATTTTGAAAAAATGATGAAATACCTCCTGACCATGAAATGATATTCTTTGTTCTGGGGACAATATTTGAGAAAGAGAGCCTTCACACACGCTATGTGCTCTGCCTGGAATGCTTAGCATAACCGCTGCTTAACATCTATTATTTATTCAGTTTTCAACTCAGCCACAACTTCTTCAAAAGAACCTTCCTTGTCTAAGATGAATCCTGCAAACATTTCACATTTATTCCTGTAATTTTTGTTTTATATATATATACATATCTCCCACTAAACTATAAGTGAAATAAGGGCAGCAACTGTGTATGACATATAAAAGGAAAGCAATAGTTTTGGGCTAAATAAATGTGGATATAGTATCTCACTCACAAGTTTGATTTGAGAATTAAATGTGTTACTGAATGTAAAATGCTTAGCACATGGAAAGTAATTAATTTTCCCTCCAATAAAATGTAAAGTTATGAAGCCAGAATTTTTTCACACTAACAATTCATGAAACATAGAAGAGTGTCTAGAATATAATGTTTTCAATAAATAAATACTAAACAAATGAAAAACAAAGAATGAAACCCAAAGAATGCAAGTGTATTTAGAGAAAAATCTCTCAACTTTATTAGTGGACTTGAGAGAATGAATAAATAAATAATGTATATATATAAATAAATTATATACACACACAGACATTTTTTTCCTTTCAACTGTCTTTGATTAATATAATAACTCCAGAGTGAATGTGAAAATAAAGTTAATTAGGTTAAGCTTGAGATTGCTTGCGATAAAAAATTTCAGATTGAAAGTACTGTGCATACTGCTAGAATATTTAGGGCCATTTGATGAGGGTCGGTCTCGAATCTATTGTATTGTTTCCACACAGTTTAATTAAGATTGACTTACTGTGTGAAATATCTGGAATGAAAATGATGTGACTGGAATTGATTATGAAAATCTCTAAGTCAGAAAAAGATAACTAAAACGTACCAATCATTGGTTGATATCACTTATTAGTACACATAAAAATGCTTGAAACATCTTTTGATATAAAGTAGAACACAATAATTATAAATACAATGAATTATTACAATGGGTATCACCAGTAGAAAAGACATTAAGATAAAAATTTAAAAAAAGAAAAAAAGAAAAGAGAGAGAAAGAAAGAAAACCTTACTATTGAAAATACTGCAAAAAGGCTGTTTTTCCAATGTATTATGAAGAGGCATGGACACTGGACACTAAGGTCCATTCATGGCATTTCCTATGCTTCTGGTATATGGTCAAGCACTGCCTTGGCATTATATTGGTGAAATGGGGATCGTCTAGTAAGGAAAGCTAAGTATGTAGTTGAATGTAAAGTTGATCACTCATTTTCTTTACCAGAATAATAGAGATGGAGGTCCTTCTTAGATAGCTCCTTTCCTAACTGAGGCAGGAAGAATATGTACACTCTCCTGATTACTGCTAAAGAAAGGAAAAGCCTGTTCTGAAAGTCACCCTCCAGGTGATGCTACTCTGGGAGAAGTTGGCTAAGCTCCCTGCACAAACATATCAATGCATCTTTATAGTTTAAGCCTTTTAGTCAGTTTCAAAAATGTTGGTGAAAAATTTGACTTCCAAAAATTTGATTTGAGGGGCCAGCCCGGTGGCATAGTGGTTAAGTTTGGCTCTCCATTTGGGCAGCCTGGGGTTCGCAGGTTCAAATCCTGGGTGCAGACCTAGCACCGCTCATCAAACCATGCTGTGATGGCATCCTACGTAAAATAGAGGAAGATTGGCACAGATGTTAGCTCAGGGTCAATCTTCCTCACACACACACACACACAAAATGTGATTTGAGGCTCAGTAAAAATTTTAAGCCAGTTTGAGCATGCAGCTTTCAAATCAGTTTTTTAGATGCCAAGAGACACAGGTTTTTGTTTCACTTTGTTTTGTTTTTAGCTAAGTGGTTCTAAGTATTTTTATTTCTTTCTCTTTTATTTTCCATAATGGACATGCCTATATACTTCATGTTAATATTCATTATATTTCAAATATGACTTCTTAAGATTTGTCTCCTTAAGAACTACTAAAAAAGCAAATCTATTTAATGTTTATAAAGAGAGCTTTTAAAACATGACTTTTATAAATGGTTTACAAATTTTATCCATATCCTGATTACTCAATATTGAAACTTGTGTGATTTTGCCAATATCATCTATGTAGGGGAGTATTCTCAAAAATTCAGATTTCAGAGTGATTAAAGGTAGAATCACAAGATTTAAATATTGTTTAAGAATTTGTAAAGAAAATTATTTACACCCTGATTCATTCAAAAAAGAGTATGTAATAGCTTATACATGCATATTTGAAATATGGAGCAAAAGTAAACTATAACAATTTCAGGAAATGAAAGAAAAATAAATGCTGAAAAGTAACATAAAATGGAGGATAAGGATACAAAATTCTTACTATAAATTTTTATGTGTTGGCCACACAGGCTTTGTGAGGCCTTAAAGACAGAAGAAACAAGGAGAAGCTTCAGAGCTAAGTTATACGTTGTCAAAAGAGGTTCCCAGATCCACACCCTTAATTTAGGAGACATTCATTCAGGAAACAATTCTGTTTTTTCTTCTTTTTAAACCAAATGCTAAGAGAAATGTTTTTCATTGGTCCTGATGAGAGAAGACTGTGTGATGTAGTGAATTTTGTCTTTAAGAACATCTCAACTATGAATGCCATGAATGTTTCATGATAGCTTCCTCTTATCATGTATCAGTGAAGTCCAATGTCATTGTTTCAGTAATCATGTCAGAAAAAGAAGCATAGAATGTACTCAAAATGTTGCCCAAGTACAGAATGTACTTAAAATGTCACCCAAGGACAAACGATCTGGCTTAACTAGAGTTATGACAGCCTGATTAAAATGTTTTTAGTGAAAAATAAATTTATGACTACTTGATATATTTTTTCTTTTTTCTTGGGGCATAAAAGACATTTGTTAAGTATTGAAAGATGAAAAAGAATATTTACATTCATATATATGTATTTAATCATATAGTCTAACAATACTATGAATACCCATTACCAGCCATGCTACACAAGAAATAAAATATTTCCATCACTTTGAAATCCCTTGCATGACTCTTCCCCATCCCGTCCCATTTTCTTGAGGGAGGGAACTTCTCTCCCAAATTTCATGTTTATTATTCCCTTGATTTGATTTACTGTCCTAGTAAAATTATTTTTACTTTTAATATTATTTAGTTTTTCATGCTTTGTAAGTTTATATAAATTGAGTCAAATCTATACATTTCTCTGCAGTTTGTCTTTTGTGCCTTACATTTGATCCCTGAGATTCAACCATGTTATTTTTTATAACTGTCATTTACTCACTTTTACTGATGTGCAGAATTCCTGCATACATCATCATTTATTTGTAGATGCTACTGTTGATGGACAATTGATTTGTTTCCTATTTTTGGCTAAGACAAATAGTGCTGCCATGGACTTTCTGATACATGTCTCCAGGTACACATCTTCCTCTAGGGTGAATACTAAGGAAAGTATTTGCTGGGTCATTGATATGCTCATCTTCAGCTTGACTAGACCATGGCATTTATTTTTCTAAAGTGGTTTTGCTAAGTTAAATTCGCCAATGGTATAAGAACATTCTGATTTGTCCGTAGTCTTATCTTCACTGCTAACTGTCAAATCTTTTTTGTTTTCTGCAAAACTCCTGAAGAGTTGTATTTCATTTGTTTTAAATTGTATTTCCCTGGTTACTAATAGTTCTAGAATATCTGCATATCTATAGGTCACTTTTCAAGGGCTTTTCAGGACTTTTGACCATTTATCCTTAGATCAGTCATTTTTCTTTTATTCATCCTTTTCAGTAAGCTATATGTATTACAAATATTCTTTCTGTTTCTGACTTGTCATTTTATTTTCTACTTGACATTTTGAACAATTGAAATTTTAAAAATTAAAGCTGTCAAATCAGGGGCCTGCCCCGTGGCCGAGTGGTTAAGTTTGCACACTCTGCTTCAGTGGCCCAGGGTTCTGTGGGGTTTGAATCCTGGGCTCAGACATGGCACTGCTCCTCAAGCCATGCTGAGGTGGCGTCCCACATGCCACAACTGGAGGGCCCACAACTAAAAATACACAACTATGTACAGGGAGGCTTTGGGAGAAAAAGGAAAAATAAAATCTTTAAAAAAATAATTTGTCAAATTAGTCTCTTTTACTTTTTTTTTTAAGATTTTATTTTTTTCCTTTTTCTCCCCAAAGCCCCCCAGTACATAGTTGTATATTCTCTGTTGTGGGTCCTTCTAGTTGTGGCATGTGGGACGCTGCCTCAGCATGGTTTGATGAGCAGTGCCATGTCCGCGCCCAGGATTCGAACCAACGAAACACTGGGCTGCCTGCAGCGGAGCGCGCTAACTTAACCACTCGGCCACGGGGCCAGGCCCTAGTGTCTTTTACTTTTGATATTTGATTCTTGGTAAATTAGTTCCTACTGAGGTGACAAAATATTCGTCTATATTGTCTTCTAAAAGTTTTATTGTTTTTCCCTTTATATCAAAGTTTTTAATCCACTGGGTGCTTGTTGCAGATAGTGTAAGATAAAGCTCCAGTTTTACTCATATCCATATAAGTGAACATAACCAATCATACCAGCATCATTTATTTAAAAGTTTATGAATCACACAGAAACAAAGCCAGCTTTGTGATAAATCAAAAATCCATGCATTTTGTGGAGTTGTTTCTGGGCTTTCTATTCTACTCTTTGATGTTTTCTTACTTTGGACACCAATACCATTGTCTTATTCACCATACAACTAAAGTAACATAGTATCTCATGAGGTAATTTCCCTTTCCTTGTTCTTTGTAGGAATGTCTAGGAAAATTCCGGCGTTTTCTCTTGCATCTAAACTTCAGAGTCATCTTGACAAGATCCACAAAATAAACTGTAGGGATTTTGATGTAAAATGTGTCAAATCTATAAATCAGTTTGGGGAGCATTGACATTTACATGTAACAGAATCTTCCCATCTATGAATCTGGTACGTGTCTCAATTTATTTGTCTTCTTGAAGAGTTTCTCCCGATGAAGCATTTTAATTTTCTTCAGAAATAGCATGTTGGAATTCTTATAGGCACTTTATTTCTGATGTAACTATAAATGGCATCCTTTTAAAATTACGTTGTCTAACAGGGTGTTTTGGTGGTTTACTGGCATAGAGAAATGCAACTGAGTTTTGTATTAAGATTTTAATACAACAAACTCAGTAAAATCTTTTGGTAGAAATCATAGCTTATTTGTATATTTTTGTTTTTTCTATGTAGATAATTATGCCATCTGTGAATAATTGTATCTTCAACCTTTTGCGTATAAAGGAAAGGGCAAAACAAAAACTGACACCCTGTCTGTCACATTCAGAGTTCTTGATCTTGCTACTACATCAAACCAAATTTTTTTAAGTGATAATGTAAAACACCCTGACTTCTAGAATTCCATGTTCAAGAATGGATTTTTAAAAATCACAAAATTGAGCATGCTAGAAAATCATATTTTCATATCTTCACTAGTTCTTAATAAGACCTCCAACGCTAAATGTAGTCTACTTATATCCACCATGATTTGTTTTACAAATTAATGATTCATTTGGAGTACTTGCACAACGAATATCTTATTTCCTTCTTTCCTTTAGCTCTTTCAAAAACTGCTCATTTTAACACAAGTCCTAGGATTGGAAGAAAAACAATGACGCCTTATACGTTCACTCTTACGCAGTGCTTTATATTTTGCAGGGAATGTTTAAATATATTATGTCAATTGACCATAAGGATTCTATGAATTTAGAAGTAGTTACATTATTTCACAGGTGAACTGTTCAGCGAATTTCGTTAAAAAATAGAAAAAAGGATGTTGGAAGCCTATATCACATTTATTCCATACTAAACATATATAATATCACACCGTGATTATATTATAGCGGTAATCTTTTTTAAAAGAATAAAGACGTTATAAGGGAACACCAACAGCAGCAAAAATATTGTTTGTTCCTAATTAAGCCCTCACATTCTCATGGCTGAATAATTTCAGAAATATTAAATGTTTCTATAAACAAATTTCTCTCCTAAATTAAGAAGGGCTGTATTGATCAATACTCAATAGAAGATTATCTAGAAAGCGGTATTTATTGTTGATCTAATTCCCCATGTATAAATAAAACTACATTGGCCAATGCACATAGGAGATAAGCTTTCAAAAAGCATCATGTTAATTCATTCGCATTCTCCTACCTAATCCTTGCACAAGTAGTGATATGTAGGGGCCACAGATCATACTTAGAAAACATGCAACTAAATGATTAACAGGGAAATTGACCTCATTGCCTTAGCTTTTAAAAGATATTTATTTTTATGTTCTTCCTGAGCTAACGGCTATGGGTCACCTTTTACCTTTTCTGTGGTTATCCATCCAGTGCATACAATATTTCCCTTGTAATAGCATTTTGTGTGTGCTGTTGAAAATCAATAACCTTGAATGCTGCGTGCAGCGGCAAGTCTACCAACTCCGGCAGACAGGGAGGGAGAGGAGAATTAAGATATTGCATTTTAGGCATGTGTATTAACTCACCATCTAACATGGAAAAAATAATGAGTGTAACCCTCACAATGGTGGAGTATAGGGAGCTTTTAAATAGGGAGTTTAATCTCCTTTAGAGCAAAGCCACACTCTCGGTTGCCCTAGGTTTTTGGCAAGATTCCCAGAAGCTGCAGTCATTCATGAGCCACACACTCTGTTCTTAGGAAAATTGCATTGGGATCTTCACACAGTGCAACCAACGCTCTCGTTTTGGACGCCTCATCTGTAAAAATCCCCTCACACATGTATATACACGTGCATGGTACTTAACTCAGCCACCACTGAAGACTGGCGCACTACTGGGACTTGAACCTGTAGTTGCAGGAAGTCCAAGTATTTCAAACCTTATGTGTCGACTATAAAACCATTCCCTCTGGCTGATTATTCTGGAATTAAAATGTAGTTTATGTTAAGCAAGCTTGGAAAATTCCCAAATCAAATAAGCTTGTTTACAGACGCTTGTTCTACTCTTTGCAAATGCTAAAGCCACAGCTTTATTCTACCCGGGTCCTCTCTGACTTTCTTAAGGTGCTCCATGTTCTCATTCGCTCAACTTTATAATGTGAATAGGGTTCTTCTGGGAGATATGTTAACTGTGGCTACAAAACATAAAACAGTACATAATATGTGTCTACTTATTTGAATCCTAAAGCTATGAAAAATGAGTTGTGTATTTCATTTTGAATGCAAGGGACAATCTCTTTTACTACTTATTGTTCATTTAACAGACTAGGGCTTGAGATTGTATCTTGACCGGGAAAAACCAAAATGGCTAGTGAGAGCAATATGTATATCTTTTCCTTATGTGATATTTTCTCCGGCTAGGTATATTTGATTTTTACATTAATTGAGGTTGTTGATTTCAATAATCATAGCTGCATTGTATTTTCGTCCATATATTCCATTTTGAAACATCAAATTTTGCACAAATTTCCTAATTTTTAAAAAGCACATTAGCAATCCTTATAGGTCAGCTCTCCGCTATAGGCAAGTTCCTAAATGTGTGTGTTATAACTACCATTGAACAGAAAAGGCAAAACCTAACATCTGCCATAACCACCACCAACAGCAAAAGCAGAAGACAATGTCTATTCTACTTCCTCGTGATGTACAATTTTGCTCATAATTTAAATGAAAATAAATAGATTCATTTTAAGCTTTGGCCAAAAATGTGTACAGCAATTAAGAGATTTGCTTAACGAAGGTGTATAATCCTCAGATAGCATGAAGTAGCCATCAAGAGGGGGCTCTCCAGAGCTCAAGGTTTGCCTGCTGAGAAGTCAGATACCCTAAAATGCTGCATTCTTTGCATGCACACTGGTCGTTCTGTTTTCTTCACACAAATACTTGTAGTCTCCTTGCTAAAAGACATTTTCTTTGATATCACCATGTTATATTTCCTCGGAGCATTACCCTCCCCCACTTTCAAGGGCTGAATGTGTTTTTGCAACACTGATTTCCTTAATTCTTCTAACATTTCTGTGATTTTAAAAAAAAGAGTGGCAGAGAAGGCAGGAGGTGCTCTCTTCATCTGGTAGAGAAACTGAGGTCCTCAGAAGATTAAGGAGCTTGCAGAAGGCTTCACAGCAGGTAAAGGGTGGAGCCGAATCTCCCGCCTGTGGCTTAAGTGTTTAATCTGTTCCCAGGCAATAACACGTTTAACTGTAATTCAAGAAAACAAAATGTAAGTAAATTGTTAGCCAAAATTTAGGAAGCCCTCATATCTAGTTTCTCTTGTATTTATATTTTGTACATACGTGTGTTATGTAGCTACATTTGCAATTTACATATTTAAAGTGAAGACAACTTGCTGTCTCCAGGATTAATACATTTTTCTAAACTGGGCGCTTTTGAAACAACAAAAACTAGAGCCAAATTCTGTGTGGTCTGTCTCAATTGTCTCCAGCAGGGTCAATTTGGTATCTTCTGCTGTATTTATGATTGACTATGGGGCTATGAATTAGAACACATGGGTAGAGATAGAGGGTTTCTATTAAGACATCTCAATCTTTATATAAAAGCAAAAATGTGAAAGACATTCTATAAATCAAAATACATATTCTATAAATATTCATCTATGTTAAAATGTATTTATTAGCCTCATTGATATTTGCAACTAAGAAGCAATAATAAAAATCAGCTAATTGGAAAATATAGAATGCTGTACATGTGCCAAAAGATGCTACTATAAACGGCTGAAGATTTTAACACCATTTAAGATTCTAAACATGATAAGAAAATAAATAGTGATCTAGAATATAGTTCATCCTGTCCAATTAGACAGACTTTTGACAAAATTTCTTCCAACAAAATTGATTAGGAAAATGTAGACAAATCTAAGTCTTGCTAATATTCAAATAATTCATTAATTTAAATTGTTAATTTAAAATGTTAAAATTAGAAAGTTACACAAATGTAACTTCCTAAGAAAATACAATTGTTTTCATGTTACTAAAAAAGTTAGGAGGAGAAATCAGCATTTAATAGTAATCTTTCACTTTCTGTTTTTTTTAAATTGACTTAAGTTAAATATTTTGTGTAGCAAGTATGACATCAGAGTTATTTAAACAAGAAAAGTCAATCAGATCTGGTTTTGAATTGACATTTTCTCTTTAGATTGTCTCATGATACATTTGTTTTTCTGAAATAAATGTATCAACCATTTAAATCTCTTAAGCCATATAAAACGGAATCTTATTAATGGGGTATATTTGACAGTTTAAGCTGAATTAATATGCATTTTTATATCGTGCATGACTGAAAATGTTTACTTTGAAAATACATTGAAGAATCCTGTTAACTTTACTGTTAAAAAATATTGCCACATAATTCAACTTTCTTAAGTGGAATACTGGAGACATTTAAATCTGATTAGAACTTTCTTCTAAAATCTCATTTCATACCTTATATTACAAAGACTACTTTGTCTTGCCACCATTTGGGAGACATATTATTGCAAGTTAAGGGACTAATAGACATGTTTAACAGTTACTGCAAGTATTATTTAAAATTCTACAATTCCATAAATGCAGGTTTTTACATTTTACTTTGGCATTTTTCTATACATTAAAATGTATAATATTTAATCCAAGAAAAAAGTACTAACATTGGAATAAAATTTGACATTTGTACAAATATAGTTATTTTGCAGGTTTACTGTAAATTTATTAAAATGATAACAGTGATACGAAATTAAAATAAAAAAATTATAGTTAAAGGGTCAAATTGAAGAAACCTAGAATGAGAAATTAAATTTATGAATAATTTCTTAAACAAAGAAGACATTATTAGAAACTAAATTTGTAGTGAAATCTGTATGAAATAATTGGAAATAAAGTAAAACATTATAAAACTAAATGCTGATTCAAAAGTGATTGCTAAAGAGCTTATTGGCATTATAGAGAAAATAAACCTAAAGAACAGCTCCAATTGTTATATCTATTCAGATATTTTGCAAGGTTTTGACATTGAAAAATTCGCATTTTAAAAATAGAGGTGAACCTCAGTGCATAGAAAAAAAATCATAGAGTTCAATTTATCAGAGAGTATGACCATGCATTTGAAAGATTTTTTTTATATTTGACATATGTAACAGAAATAGATATCTAAATATTTTTATGTCAACTTGCATTGCACAAAGAACGTAATCAGTTTCATGTTCATCTCACGTGTGTGGCAGGCCTCACTGAAGACAATTGGAGCTAGAATCAGAGAGATTTCCAGCATTTCCTGAAACAAAACAAAGTAAGAAAGCTCAAAGCTTATGCAGAAAATGTGACATTTGCCTCAAGTTAATGACCTCACTCCCTGTGCAGCTATAAATGATAACAACAATAACGGAAAGAGCATGACTGTTACAATGACATGCTTTTTCTTGTGGAAAAAATATTGCAATTTAAAATGAACTTTTTTTTCAGAAATCACCCAAAAGACATACCACAAAAAAAAGGAATCTAAGCTTTGGTGATGTTCACTCAAATTGAAAGAGCCATGTATTGGGAGCATCTTTGTTATTCCCTAAGACAGTTTTTAACTCTCTTTCCGTGTGATTTAGATGCAGGTTAAAAAAAAAAATTAACAGCTTGAAGAGTGCTAATTAGAACCAATTATAATTTCATTGACCTGCCACGGCTCACTATGTCCTGGCGAAAAAAAAAAAAATATATCATTTTGCTTTATGCACATGTCTGATTGGGGAAGCTTAATATTCAACACATGTGCATGAAGTAATCAATTAAGTAGCAGTCTAAAGAGGACAATAATCTATGCAATTCCTTTTCTTAATTTCTAGTTAATATGATTATTAAAAAAAATGCAACCACATTTCAAATGGGACCACTTAATTCAAACTAGTGGCTATCTAACTGGTATGTAAAATTGCTTTTCCTGTCAATAAAGGATAGAAAAAAGTTTCTATCTAGTTTATTTATCACGAAATCATAAAGATGACTATGCTGGCAATGAAGAAATTTCCTTCAAATCAATTCAGTTCTTCCGGAAAGTAATTCAATTTTAATGTAACCTACACTAGTTAACAAAAGGTATTTCGTGAGCTTTGGTTAGAAATGCAATACGGTAACCTAGAATTACCTTACTTCTAAGTTTAGCAACTCCAATTTTCATACTGTGCTCTAAGTACCTTAAAAAGTTGTCTACTGCCATCTAGTGGTTATATCGTTAAATGTCCTTTCAAAACGTAGCAGCGTGAATGGTCTGTATTAAGGCAAATGGAACTGCTGTTTTATTGTCAGAATTAAATAATTAATGCAGTTAACAACATCTGCATAGATTGAGTAATTCAGGCTCATGGGTTTTCTTGATAGCAGTAATTTTGAAAGCAGCCTAAAATGGTTTTAGTCTGATTTATGGAGCGTAGCTCATGCTGCCAGAGCTGCATGGAGCTCATTGACTGAAAAATTCCCAGGATCACTCAAGAGAATTGCCATAGTTCTATAGTCAACAATTTCTTATGAATATTTTATAAAAATGTCTACGTATAAAAAGAAGGAAAGTTCAAGCATTGAAGTCCTCTGTGTACAGCAGAATTCCAGAATATAAAAATAGATGATTGATCTCTTAACAATCCTTGTAAAAAAAATTGACTGTCAATTTTCAAAATAAGATGCACTTTAAAATTTGTATAATGTAATCTTGATCTTTTGGTGCCAAAACGCACATTGGAACAGCTGTTGTATTGTTGTTGTATTAGTGATACCCACCTTTCCAAAAAAAAAAAGAAAAACAAAACAGAAAAAGAAAAAGAAAATTGCATTTTGTATTTTAGCAAAAGGAAGTGGTTTGTTTTTGTTCTTGTTTTTTAATCTTACACTAACCTAGCAGCATGTGGTATAATGAAATATATTCATATGTGTGGGATTAATTGGGACCAAGTAGGGTTCAGCTCCCTGCAATTCTGAAGGCACCAGGACAGTTCACACATCTTCTTTAGCATGGAAGTAGGGCTGGAAGGGACTGGCACAGTGGGGAAAGATCTCTCCATTTCAACGGACAGGATCAAGTCTTCGGGTGTCTATGCAATTTCTACATGAGAGACACTCACTCTGCTTCAGCGAGTAAGAGATGTGATCGATTACGAGCTAATTACCTAGCAGAGCAGATCAGCTTATTTTGCTCACAAAAACATATTGAGCATCGATATATGAATACTGAACTAATTTTTCCACAAGAATCTAGCATTTGTGTCTCTGTTTAGAGAGACAAGAGAAATATGCATCACCACTCGAAACAGAGGAATGGTTGAGTCATAACTTCGTGCCGAAATTCGGAGGAAAGTAATAGACCACAATCGCTGCGAAGCTTCCTGGGAGTGGAAGGATTTCATCTGGGGCTTAAAGAATGAGTGTGATTTGTGTGAAAAGTGAGAACATAATGGCTTCAATAGCAACAGAGATGCAAAGTTTAGAGTAAATTAGATATGTCTGAGGAAGAACTAGTAGATTGTTCTCTTGAGAATGGAGAGAGTTCATGCCTCAGGCCGGTGAACAATGGGAGAAGGCGCTAGAGAAGTCATTTGGGACAAACCAGGAAGGGCCTGAAATGCCTTGTGACACAAGAAAGCTGAATAGGTCGAGGTTGGATAAATGTTTTCCTTGAAGGTGGAAAACTTAAATATGAGAAAAATACAGTGTACAAATCCTTGCAAGGTGACTAGAAAGAGAAAATATTAGCAACGTGTTTACTCACATTTAGTCCATGAAAGTTGTGCCCGCAGTTAGTTGATCAAGATTAATTGAAAACTTATAACATGGAATTTACTTCTTGATTTATTCATATATGCTTCAAGTAGTTTTTAGCATCTACTATGCGTCAGATACTGATATGAGTATTTACATAAGGTTTACATTTAAGTACTATTTTAAAAGATTTATCTTAGAAATATATTGCCTATTAGTGGCAACATGCAATACTTTTTTTCCATTTCTGAGAGATAAGTACTTAAATTTAAGTACTGAGATTTAAGTACTTAAATAAGTATTCTAGAAGTTTTAGAACTGAATACAAAACTTAATGCAGGTTTCTTACATATAATTTTTAAATTATTTTTCTTTACTCAATTTTGAGTGGATTACTTGTTAAATAGAAACACCACCAAAAACAAATAAAGCTAGAACGATTATAAGGAACTGAGATAATAGACGGAACAATTAGTGTAAATCATTTTAAAAGCAACTAAATTATCTCACAACTTGGGTAACAAGTATCAACTGGTGAGTCCTAGCTGAACAGCTAAGATGAATAATAAGTCAAGCTCTTTTTTTTTTAATAGAACAAATTTGTTTTGTTTATAACTCTTCCTGTTTCAGACTGTTCCTCCACTGCCATATATATATACACACACATATATATGAAATATAACATAAGAAATCTTTTAAAATAGCACTTAAATGTAAACCTTATGTAAATGCTTAAATATATATCATATATATGAGCATAGATAGATAAATAAG
Organism: Equus przewalskii; assembly: GCF_037783145.1. Lineage (NCBI taxonomy): Eukaryota > Metazoa > Chordata > Mammalia > Perissodactyla > Equidae > Equus > Equus przewalskii. The sequence continues at coordinate 46,397,417 of NC_091839.1, forward strand.
AGATAAATGTAGAGAGAGAGATAAAAATAGATGTGTACATAGGTATATAAATATCCCTGAAATATATACAAATATATAAAATGAGTAAAATATAATTTTTAAGCCATATCCTTTGGAAATCGGTAACTGAGTTTTCAGTTCCCAATTTCTAAAATATAATAATATTGAATTTTATCCTCACAAATAGATATACAAATGAATTCACAATGTAGTGAAAATATTTCTTTGTGAATATTTAGGCAAATAAATATTTAGACAAATGAACATATCAGTTTATTTAAAGACACTATTCCATATGAAGTTAGACGTTTTGAAATGGAATATACTTCCAATCATACATATGTGTGTGTTAGTTGTTATATTTCACAAGTCTAATTTCACCTTCTAAAATAGTCCATATTCTAGACAGATATTAGAAATGAAGAAAAAATAACTTAAAACTTGAAAAAAATCTCTTTCACAAATATATTTTGTAAAATATAATCTTAAGTGAGTTTCACCAAGATAACATTTTAAACTTTTTGGCTGAACGATCTTACTAAGCTTCTAAAAAGCATGTTTTCTTTGCTGATGAGTCAAAAGATATAGGATGATTCAAGGACTTTGATGTGCTTTTATCAAGCTACATCAAGCCTAAAATCAACTCCATCAAACAAAAAGATTTTTTTAAAATTTTGTTTTCTTAGGATAAAAAGACAGCATATGACTTTGGATTAAGAAAAAAGAAAACAAAACCAAAACAGGAAAGTTTGCCCGCAATAGACAGGTGAGTCAGAGAAGTGAGATCCGCGTGGTGAATCATTCACAGTGGCATTTTATTTAGCTGTTTTATTTCAAGCCTTATGCCTCCCCCGCCCCCCTTTTTTTTAATATTGTAGCAAAGAACAAAGGCGATCAAGACGAAAAGCAATATAGTCATTAAGTAGTAATTGGTAGAAGAGGCTTTGGGGTTAAAATTAATAAAACCAGCATGATGTACATTAAGACTGTATAAATATTTAAGGAACTACAGCCTACTTGGAGATGTAAACCGATTAGTAAAACTACTTAATCTAGAGATGCAAATGTTTCAGGTAGCTAAAATAAACACAGACTGCTTGTTGGAAATGTGATCAGTTTTCATTCTGCGAGTGCTTTACTTCATTAAAGTTTTAATTGTCAAAATAAAACACTTTTGATGTTTTGTGGAAAAGGTTTTATGTTGCATCTAATGCAATTTAGGAAATAGAATCACAAAATCATTTCACCTTTTTTTTTTCTCGTCAGGTTGTGCATTGTAGAAGCAATTTTGGCCTTTCACATTGAAATTAAAGGGAAACTATAATACGAGGAACCGAAGACCCATCCTTCAGGATTATCTTTGCTGGTAACATTGATACATAAAAACTTGTCTATAGGAAGTTACAAATTTAAAGGTAAAACACTTATTCTTCATTTACAGCATTTCAAATAATATACAAAGTAATTTAGACTAATTAATAAATGAAGCATTTAATAAAAATAGTTCTGAATATCTACTGTTTAATCTGTTTTTGTCTCAAAAAATCTAATATAGAATTTGTTCGATATAAATTTCAGTAGTTAACGATAAACATGTAAATGATAATTAAAAAAGAGAACCAGAGATTGAATGCTAGTAAATATATGCATACTTAGATTTATGTAGACAAAACATCTAGTAATTTACTGATATTGTAGAATTCTCATCTGAACCCTTTTGTATCACATAGCCTTGAACTTGACCATGTTTAGAATTAACATTATAGTATAGATTATATTCACATGACATCAGAATACTGACATGAGTAGGAACATTTTTGCAATTATCTGGGAAAAACTAAGTATATGGAAATGTTCTTTGGTTCGGCAATTTCATCATTTCTCATAATTAGCATCAGCTGTACTGTGAATGGATATATGTCTTGTATCAGAATCCCTTAACAAAGATCTATCTTTACCATATTTTTATGCAGAATTCCTGTAAAAACATTAATTCTTGCCAGTAGATTGCATGTGTCCCAAACATGTACCCATATCTAGGCCAGTCCATTCAAGTCCCTATCTGCAAAATTAAATTTGTATTTGTAGAAACACCAAATAAAGGTTTTAAACAGGGAAAAGAATGATAGGCTAGACAATAATGGTGATGAATAAATCAAAGCATTCCTTCCCATTGACAGACCACTGGGGAGCAGTGCTCATAAATGGGGGTGTAGTCAGAGGACTTTCTCACTGATTGATATTAGGTACTATGTGGGTCAGCAAACAAGCCAAGACAATGATCCATCAAGAATACCTTGTCCCAAATATGTCAAATATTTAAGTTTTGGGTTTTTGCTCATGTTTTCCACATCTTCTCACTGGCCTACTTTTCTTACTTAAAAAAAATCATTCGATACTATTAATTTTTAGCTCTTGGCAATATCCAATGTTAGACTATTTTCTTGACATTATCTTTTTTTTTAATATTACGTTCAAAACCCGTGTAGTTAATAGATATAGGGAACTTTGAACTTCTTTTTTAAAGAAAGCATTTTTATTTTTAAAGAAAAATTTATAGAGAGAATTATTAAAACATTTTAGCTTTTCTAAATTCTAAATTGTGCTTCAAAGTATCACATTATATACATCCTGATGAATAAAATGTAGATGGAAGAATGTATTACTTTTATCTACATCTGGGTTAAAAGAAATACATCAGTGTAAGAGTAATCATTTGCTTTTATCCTTTTGCTTATAAGTAGAACAATACATCTTTGCTGACCTGTCACTTTGCCCAGAACAGAAAAATCCCTAAATCATACAAACATAAGAGCCTATATTAAATGTGTAATACATGTTAAAAAGAAAATCTCTGGTAATTTACACCCTATTTAGGAAAGCAAATCATATCAATTCTACATTTTGCACAAAAGGCAAATTCAGAAAGTCGTGATCATCTCTAGCATCCCAAGATAAAATGTGTCCCACCAAGTTGCATAAAGTGGATGAAGGATCTTCCTTTAGTTACAATAACATATAAAACTCTTGGTGTAAGTTACAGTTTTCTCCCATCTAATTTGCAGTGAAAACACTGGCGATGAAAATCTCCTGCACATGTGTTCAAAATAGGAATACCTCCATAACCTTCCCACCGAAGCACTTCTTTTCTCTATTGATTTACACCAACTCAATTTCCCGCCAGACGCTTTTTCAAAAATTCTAAAACATACACATGTCAGAGCAGTAAGGTTTGAAAGCAAGAGCTCGATAAATAGGCCTAATGCAGTCCTCAGACCAGCCTTCGACTTCTGATGCAGAGATTGAGATGATTATCCAGATAATCCGTTCAAACATTCCACTTATGTGAAGAGCATAATATTTTTTTTCATTCTTGATTACTTGGAAAAAGCATTGCCCTTCTGTTGATAGAGAAAGATATTAAACTGTAATTCAGTTACCATAGGAAAATGGTAGGAAGTTCTGTATGTTGCCTGTCATCAATTCATTTTGCATTGCAGCACGATTGTTCCTTCTGTAATGATAAAAACTATGGCTGCGATTTATTGAGCATTTACTATTGACAGTCCCCCAAATAGAAACTAAGTGTCCTAACCCAATATGTTCTAGGATTAGACTGTAAGAATAATAAAATATTTTTAAAAACCTGTCATTTTAGTTACTTTGCTTTAAACGCCTCAAATTAAGAGGCAAGGAAAAGGCATTGCCATTTTGTGGTTTGCTCAAATTAACATATAGATAATTTTAAAAAATTTATACCAAAAAAATGATGTCTGTCTTGTGAAGGATTTCCTGCTTTAGTATTCTGAAGTCACAATAATTTCACTGATTTTTTTTTTCTTTTAGGAAGATTAGCCCTAACTGCTGCCAATCCTCCTCTTTTTGCTGAGGAAGACTGGCCCTGAGCTAACATCCATGCCCATCTTCCTCTACTTTATATGTGGGATGCCTACCACAGCATGGCTTACCAAGCGGTGCCATGTCCACACCCGGGATCTGAACCAGCGAACCCTGGGCCGCCGAAGAGGAATGTGTGCACTTAACTGCTGCGCCACCGGGCCGCCCCCTGACTGATATTTTTATATTAAAGAAATCATAATGGTGGACCCTTTAAAGTTTTTACTGAGGTCATATAAGCCCTGGTAGATTCCAAGAAGAATATATATATGCACAAAATAGTTTCTGCAGCCATCTCCAGGTATAGAGAGCAGAATGAGAATTGCTAAAAAAGAGTAAAAGTTTTACAAGTGAGGATTTGACCTGTGGACAACTAGGCCAAGGTGGCAGGGAAAATATACATGGCAGATTCTTCTGTCGAGATGAAATATGTTTAGCCAGAAAACCACAATGACCACAATTATGATAGCCATAAAAAAAAAAAAAAAAAAAACCCAGCAGGTAGAACCTGAGATAAGAGAGACTATTAATGTAACTTTTTAATGAATAGTGTACATCTTAACATAAAGTTAATGGATTTTATCTAAATTTTGTAAATCAATATAAAATGATGTAAGCATGTTTGATTGCACTTAATACAATTCAATTATATTTAAAGGATTAAAATATCAAAATAAGAAAAATATAAATAATATAATTGCAAATGTAGGAAAGTGAATCTGGTAAGGAAGTATGGGAAAATTAAATTATTTCATTTTTTTTAAAGTTTTGTAACAGAAAGCCTACTGATATTATGTAAAGTTTATAAACAAGGAGTGTCTTTTAAAATACATAGTTATTAAGCTAGGCACTAAAAACTCTAAAATAAAATTTAAATTTGACTAAATCTTCAAACTGTGCAAGGATAAGCTGTAAGATCTGGTATTGGGTAAGAGTGACTTTTGTTTTTCTTGAGAAGAACAAGGAAATAAAACACTAGGCACTAGATATTTTTGACACTTTTGAAGGAATTATCTACCAGACAGTGTATCAACAGAAATGACGCAAGTGGTAAAGGATTATAGAATTCAGGTCAAGGTGGAAATGACTGAGAGAATTCAGGGGATCAGGAAGGCATTTTATCAGGCATTTCTTTTTTCATTTTGTATGATAAAAGTGAAATCTGAAATCATTTTTAGAAGTAAAAATTCTTTATATAATCTTGTCCTGTTGAAAAAAGAATAGCAGACGCATACACAAATGTGTGCTTGCGTGTGTGTGTGTGTCTGCACGTGGTGTATGAGTGTGCAGCAGTTTCCAATCATACGTGATCTCTAGTGGTAATGACGAGGTGGCAGGAGCTGTTCTGCAGCACCCTTGAGGGCATTGGGGAAAGGAAAATAATAAGCCTCTGGGACTCTATATCCCTTTAGCAGCATTTGAATCTAAAATAAAGGAGAAGGAAGGAAAAATCAGAGACAGAAGCAGGTAATATTATACAGAGACATAAATCTACTTCTTTAGTGGTGCATTTTGATAAAAAAAAATCACATTTGGGGCTAGAAATTATTAAGCCTAAGAATTATAATAATAATTATAATAGCTACCAGTTTGACCACCATCTTACTATGCTGTATTGGTTCCTATGAATGAATGTGATTGGTAATACGATTTCACAGTCGTGCCTCCAATGTCATGTCATGTAAGAATAGTGGTCAGAAAGCATTTCTATCACATCTTTCAGTGACACACCAGCAGCGATAGCAGACTGTGCAAGCAGGAAGATGTTGTATGAATCCTGATACTGTCTCTTAATAAGTTTCAGTGTTCTGTGTTTCAGTTTCCTCATCTGAAAATGGGATAATTCTAACATCATTTGCTCATGCCTATCAAATAAGATAATGTATTGAAACTGTCTAGGACTTCCCACGAAACATAGTAAGTAAGCCATAAATAGTAGAAAAAGAAGAAGAATAGAGGAAGAAAGACTGGGATGGTAATAATAACAGATAACTATACACACGCACAATATAATTTTAACTTTTTATCTATTTCCAGAAGTCACTTCTAAAAGCAAAGACTTTTTGGGTCATATTATGCTTGTGTGGTGTAAACAAGCTACCTACTCCTGCAAGACGTTGGTCTCCTCGTCTTGGAGAGAGACGCAATGATAGTGCCTAGCTCTCAGTGTTGTAATGATTAACTTACTAAGTACATGGCAAGTGCTTAGAGAGAGAAGATGAAAAGGAAAAGAAGAGCGCAGGAAGAGAAAGAAAGAAAGCCAACAGACGTAATTCAAAAAGTAGCATTCACATTTCAAATTTGCTTTTTTTTCCAAATTTTCAGTCTAGATCTGCTTTTCCTAACCTCACCAAATTATTTAAATACAAAATAATAACTTTAGTAATACTTAGCGAATTCTTATATGTAGGCATTTTGCTGAGCAGCTTACTTAATAAATACGATTTAATCCTCACAACACTACAAGTAGGTACAGTAATTCCTCCAATATTGCAGAAGAGGAAATTGCAGATCAGCATTGTTAAGTAACTTGTCCACTGTCATAGAGCTAGCAAGTTAACAGAGCTGAAATTCAAACGTAGTTATAAGTAAACACATCTCAGTTTAAGTATTTATGCTCCTATTCAAGCAATTCCAAAAGCTCTCCAGCTTCCGAATAAAGATGAATAAACTATTAATCAATGTCCAGGTAGAGACAGTTTAGGAACTAATTTGGATGGACCTAAGAAAGTGTCTGCCTCCTTTGTTCTCACAAACCAGCTACATAGATAATTGTTTGTTAGCCAGTAGGAGGTCTCAAGCTGTCTAAAAAACGATGCTGATTCTCACTGAAGGAGGTTATAAATTTTTTAATGTCCTATTAAACTGAACAAATTTCCAAATAAACACACTAATTTTGCAGGAAGTTATCAAAAACCCTTAGAATTTCAAAAGCATTGATATATATTCCATAACACTGAAGTTACACACTTCAGTTAGCTTCTGAATAAGTAGCTTAGTATAATATTAGTATCTCATTCCTTTTTTCTTTTATAATCACTTTAAGAGGAAGCTCTGGATCTCTGCCTCTAAGCTAGAAGGCAGCTCAGCTCGGCCAATCAAGAGAAATCACTTTATAAGAATAGGTGGCAGAGAGGTCCACTTTCCAGAACCTCAGCGACAGAGAAACCACAAATCATTCACAGAGCTAAAGAAAGTAATTGCTTAATGATCTAATTTTTCTGTTTTTCTTTTGTTTTTCACTTTCACCTTGTTTGAACCACGCTCAACACCATGTCACAATATTCGGTTCCGCATGTCCACAGAATTGAGAGACTATGGGAAACATTCTCAACGTTATTCCCTCCCAGTTCCCCATAATTATATACCTTTGCATGCTATAACAAAACTCTACACACATCTCTCTAAGGTAAATACTATTTCTTATGAAAATCCTAAGTAACGATGATGGTAAAAGCCAATATTTATTGAGTGTCAGATACTTCCCTAAAAATATATCATGATCCCATTTCTTTTAAACGGAATTTAAATAAACAAATGAAGTTTATTTTGGTATGATTTTCATATAGTAACATTCACCCTTTTTAGGCCTTCAATTTAATGAGTCTTGTTAAATTACCACAGTCAAGATACAGAATATTTCTGTCACCCCCCCGAAGTTGTCTTGTTCTCCTTCGTGGTCAATTTCTCACCCCGCCCACAATCCCCTGCAACTAGTCATCTGAAGTCTATCTTTATTGATTTGTCTTATCCCATTTTAAAAGTGAAGAAACTCATTTCCCGAAGGTCAGAAGTTAGTAAGTGGCTAGTAAGTGGCAGAACCTGCATGCAATCCTACGTGTCCAACTGTGCAACTCTTACTCCCATCTACTTTATGCTTCTGTGACTTCATAGTGTAATTTTCCCCATTAATTCATTAATGATCTTAAAGAACCTTTGTTTCTATGCTTAGCGTATTTTTTTAAATTCGCGTAATTGAATATAGGAAGTTATCTCATAACAGCATGAGGTGAATTAAAGCAAATATTCAAGTATGGATAGAACTCAGCTGCCAATTGCTAAAATTACACTAAAGAATATAGAAAAACATAAAGTGAGCATCTCACCATGGCAAGATCATTTCTGAGATATCAATTTGTGTCTTGCTCTGTATTTCCCCTTCATCCCTGTTCAAAGCAGAGACATTCTAAGCAGGCCCTTTGAAATTCCACGCCTCAGGATGTTTTGCAGGAGGAATTGCAGAGAGAGTCAGAAGCCTTTAAAAACTGGGGACTCAGAAGAAATGATGCCATGTGTCCGGGTAGGAGAAAGAGAAGTGCTTTTGGAGGCAAGGTGAGAGAAAGGAGGACTTTTTCCAAAGTGAGCCAGGAGACAGAAGTTGAGGAGTTCTAGTACAGCTAAGACCTGTGTATTGCTTAGTGGCAGCAGCCCTCTGAGCTTGGAAGGATGGATGATTCATCAAGAAAGACAAAATATTCCAGCTCCGGGGTTTCCAATGATACACATGCATCAGAATTGGTCCCAAAGTAGCCAAGTTGCCAAATGATAAATGGCCATACAAGCTGAGAAATTAGTTTCTTTTTGGTAACCTGTAGACTGACAAAAAGCCCTAACGTATACTGACATTTACTGCACATTGTACATGCATGAACACATTTAATCCTCACAACCATATAGTATTAGCATTAACCCCCTTTCACATCCGAGGGAACTAAGGTAAAGAAATGCTAAGTTCTTTGCTCAAGATCACGCAAGTAACTTAGTGGCAAGGACATGATTTGAACCCAAAAACACAGGATTCTAGCCTGAAATCTTATGCTGTACTGCCCAAGTCAACCTCAATTTCAGTGACCTTACTGTATGCTGGGAGAAGGAGAGGACTAATATTGAAGCACATTGAATTTTCCGGCAGTGCACTCAGGTTTAAGGTCAGATTTTGTTTATTAAAAGATAAGGAAAATGAGGTATCTTTTTACACCACTGAGTGTGTAGACATAAATGCATTCCTAATACATTAGCAGTATGAAATTTGATATTCTTTTAAGGATCAGTTAAGCATTTCAGTGGAGTTTCTGATGGTGTTAAAAATTAATCACAAGGGCCAGCCCAGTGGTGCAGGGGTTAAGTTTGTGCATGCTGCTTCAGTGGTCTGAGCTTTGCCGGTTCAGATCCCAGACATGGACCTAAGAACCGCTTATCAAGCCATCCTGTGGCAGGCATCCCACATATAAAATAGAGGAAGGTGGGCAGAGATGTTAGCTCAGGGCTAATCTTCCTCAAAAATAGAAATAAAAAAATTAATAATAAAAAATTAATCACAAGACATTCTGTATACACGGATTGGAAGAATTAATTTTGTTAAAAATGTCTATACTACCTAAAGTGATCTACAGATTCAATGTTTTCTGCATCAAAATCCCAATGAAATTTTTTATAGAAATAGAAAAAACAATCCTAGAATTCATATAGAACCACAGAAGACCCAGAATAGACAAGGCTTTCTTGAGAAGAACAAAATTAGAAACACCACACTTTGTAATTTCAAAACATATTGCAAAGCTACAGTAATTAAAATAGTGTGGTACTGGCATAAAACAGACATATAGACCAGTGGAACAGAAGAAAGAACCCAGAATTACTTCCACACATATACAGTCAACTGATCTTTGACAAAGGTGACAAAAATACACAATGGGGAAAGGATACTTTCTTCAACAAATGCTGTTGGGACAGCTCGATAGCCACATGCAAAAAATGAAATTTTACCTCTATCTTCTACTATACACAAAAATCAACTCAAAATGGATTAAAGACTTAAACATAAGGCCTGAAACTGTAAAACTCCTACAAGAATATATAAGGGAAAAGCTTCTTGATACTGGTCTTGACAATGATTTCTTGGGTATGACACCAAAAAGCACAAGCAACAAAAGCAAAAATAGACAAGTAGGGTGACATCAAACTAAAAAGCTTCTTCTGCATAGAAAAGAAAACAACAGAATGAAAAGACAACCTACAAAATGGGAGAAAATATTTGCAAACTATGTATCTGATAAGAGATTAATTTCCAAACTATAAAAGAAACACCCACAACTCAATAGCAAAAAAACAAATAACCCAATTGAAAAATAGGCAAAGGAACTGAATAGACATTTTTCCAAAGAAGACATGTAAATGTCTAACAGGGACATGATTAAGTGCTCAACATCACTAATCAGGGAAGTGCAAACCAAAACCACAATGAGATATCACCTCGCACCTGTTAGAATGGCTATTATCAAAAAGCCAAGGGAGGGCCAGCCCCTGGGGCCCAGCTGTTACGTTCTGTATACTTTGCTTCAGCAGCCTGTGTTCAGTTCCCTGGCGTGGACCTACACGGTTCTGTTAGCCACCATGCTGTGCTGGTGGCCCACATACTAACAAATAGAGTAAGATTGGCACGGATGTTAGCTCACGGTGAATCTTCCTCAGCAAAAAAAAAGACAAGAGATAACAAATGCTGTTGAGGATATGGAGGAAGAGGAACACCTGTGTACTATTGGTGGGAACGCAAACTGGTACAGCCACCATGGAGAAACAATACGAAGCTTCCTCACAAAATTAAAAATGGAACTGCCATATGATCCAGCAATCTCACTTCTGGGTATATACCCAAAGGAAACAAAATAACTATCTTGAAGTGATATCTGTACTCCCATGTTGCTAGGAGCATTACTCACAATAGCCGGAGTATGGAAACAACGTAAGTGTCCATCAACAGATGAATGGATGAAGAAAATGTGCTATATATACACAATAGAGTGTTATTCAGACTTAAAAAAGAAGGAAATCTTGTCATTTTTGGCATCATGGATAAACCTGGAAGGTATTATGCTAAGCAAAATAAGTCAGAGGAAGACAAATACTGCATGGTATCACTTGTACGTGAAATCTAAAAAAAAAAATGTTGAACTCATAGAAACAGAGTGTAGAAAAGTGGTTGCCAAGGGTTGAGGGGTGGGGGAAATAGGGAAAAGTTGGTAAAAGGGTACAAACTTTCATCTATAGGATGAATAAAGTCTGAGGATCTAATGTATAACATGATGACTATAGTTGATAACACTGTATTGCATAATTGAAATTTGCTAAGAGAGTAGAACTTAATTTTCTCACCAAAAAAAGGGGGGAGGGAAATATGTGAGGTGATAGATGTGTTAATTAACTCCGTAGGGGGAATCCTTTCACAATGTACTCATATATCAAATCACATCGTATACTCTGAATATCTCACAATGTTTTATTTGTCAATTATACCTCAGTAAAGAAGAAAAGGAAAAAATGTTTAAAGAACATAAAATATGCTATGTTCATTAACTTACCCAATAAATATTTATGGAGCATCTATGTACTTTCCAGGATCCTGAGGACACAAAAGATGAGAGAGAAAGAAGTCCCTGCCCTCATAGACCTTTATTTGAGGAGAGATCATCAAGAAACAGGCAGTATTAGATAATGGTAAGTGTCATGGAGAAAGAAATTATCTCAAGTTGTATGTATACAGGAAGGCCTTGCTTTTACTGTGACTGTGAGGAAAGAGTTAACACAGCAAGCGTGACCGGTCAGTCTTTGAATGGCCCCAGGGGAATCTGCAAACAGGTTTGATTCTTGTTCAACCCTGGGAAATGTGACCCACAGAACGTTCTTTGTTACCAATTGATAATGTTGTCATGTACATTCAGAGCAATGGGATATGCTTCACCAGCTTGTCAGGACTTATCAGGATTGCTTTATGCAAATAACCAGATTGATGATATGTGTGGCTTTGTTGTTTGGGTCTTGAGTTTTGGTTACCAAGCTGTGTGACCAGCCCTATATAAAAGTGCCAGACCCGAGGACTGAGCAGGATTCCTGAGGCTGGTCACTCGAGGAGGGACCATGTCCAGCTCACACTACCTTCCATGAGAATGATTACTTACAATTCCTTCTAGCATCCGGGTTTACCCCTCATGTTAGTGTGAAGTGACCATGCTGCCTCCTGCCAGCCAGGCATAATTGATTAGATGATGTGGATATTGGTCCACACATAGATCCAATTGATTCTTTCTCCTGAGAATTAGGATTTAGGACAGCATGAGTCTCAGCAGTAAGATCCAAGGAATAGAGAATGGGAAAACATATATACATAACTACAAAGGCTATTTTCTGAAAACAAAAGTAGAAAATCTGGACTGCAGAAAGAGAGAAAGAAGCAAAAGATGCAAAGAATAACAGAGGTGAGAAATCAATCAGCCTCAGATTCTGGGGCTCATAAAAGCAGAAAACAGCTCTAGTCCCCGGTCAGACCCTGCTGTGTCTTTGGTCTTGGGTCTTATGATAATTCTGTATCTTTTCAATAATTTCCTAGCTGGTTTAAACGGATTTCTTTTTCTTAAACGATTCTTAAGACAGCCCCCCAGGGGGAAAAGACACCCTCCACAATATTTTGTGATCTGCTGTCTATTGGAACTTCTCAACTAAATCACCTGGGGAGCTGTGAAAATGGAATAGATTTGGAGTGGTTCTGATCTTCTGAATGTTTGTTGAGCTCCTGGGGATGTCAGTGCTGCTGCTTCATGAACCCCTCTCTGGGGGGGTCTAGAATTGGATTTGTAGCACAGTGAGTAAAAATAGCTACCATGAGATTTAAAATTGTTTGAATCCAATTTCTTAACGATTGCATATACTATGCCAAGACGATTGCAGATTCTTCTATAGGAAATGGCGTAATGCTAGTGGCTTCTTTTTCAAACATAGTTGTAGAAAGCTAACCCTAACAGCAAAGTGGCAAATGGAAGGGGTGGGGGAGTGAAAAAGAAAAAGAGATCAATAGGAAAATATTTTACACGGAATTATTGGGAAATATTTGTTTTTGTGCCTCATAAAGATAAGTTTGAACGGCTTCTTTCAATTTCAGACTGAACACAAGTTTTATGCTTATTTCTGACACTTGGAAAAAAAAATCACCAGAGTGTTTCTCTTCAAATGTTTGCAGGTGTGGATAATTAAAACACCACACTTACTTGCATTTGATTGTGTGAGCATTCTCATGTCTACCAGTTATTCTAATCAACTTCACTAAACATGGGGGGGAACCTCTATAATTAACGAAACTTTATGTACAATCATTAGAGTTTAGAATTATAATTCATATTGCATTCCTAATTATTATTTTTATCCATCTGAACTTCCATTTTTCCTGGGGAACAATAATTTACAAAATGATCAAAATACACTTCATTCTTTTTAATGTCACAATTGAGGAATGAATAGCACAGTCAGTAAAGTATTTAAAATAATAAGCCTGTGCCCACGCATAATGATTGATTCTATGAAATAACATTTCAAATTATTTGTTCAAGTTCATCCTCTATTAGATTTCTAGGGTTATTTTTATATGAATACATCTTCCTTCATTTTGCAGTGGATAAACCTCATTTGAGAGCAGCAAGTTTATACTGGATGGCTCTGCCAGTGCTCAAGGTGTATTTAGGCATTTGTTCTATCCAACAAGTGCAGGGGAACATGTATAATGTATAATAAAGCTCACTAATGAAGAGAAAAGCTTTGGAGTTATAAAGACCAAGAATCAAACATTTACTCCATTTTCAAGTCTTCATGTCATCATCTATAAATTGAGGTAATAATTTCTTCTTCATAGAGTTGTTGAGAATTAAATGAGGCAATATATACACAGATCCTGATGCATACAGTATCCTAAAATGCATACTTGCTATTGCTATAATACTTATATAAATGGACTTATTATTCTCTGGGAGAAGTTTTAACACTAAAGGAGCTGTGGTAATGTAATAAATTACAATCATGTTACTTGAAATTGTCACTTTATTTCAAATTGTTCAATTTGCAAAAATAAAATGGCACACAGATGGATCAGAAAAATTAAAATATTGAATTTTGGAGGACACTTAGCACAAGATAACTGATTAAACCTAACTATTTTTGACTCTGGATTCAACAAAACAATGAATCTCAAACCAGAAAGATTCCAGGGCCGCATCTCCAGAAATTCTCAGTCATAGATTTAAGGTGATATGTAGGAGTCTGCGTTTTTAATGATTACACCAAGTAGGTTCTAAGGCAAGTGGTTCTCAGGCCCCACTCTGAGACATACTCTATGTGCCTGAGCTGTCTGAGGATAAATGCCAAACATTGTTCACCTCTGCACACTCAGTACCTGACTCTGTGCCTAATATACACTAAGCATTCAATAGAGAAGGATGAAATAATATAATAATGATTAACATACCCAAACTAAACTGCTTCATACTGTTACTATTTTGCTAATTATTGCTATTCAGAGTCACACAAAATGTTAATTTTTATTCTAACTTATGAGAATGGACTGTTATATTCAAATTAATTATTGTGATCTGTGACAAAAATGGTAATTAGGTAAATTTATTTACTTTAAAATATAAAAAGACTTGAATGTGTTGTTTGGTTATATTTATACTTATTCTAAGAATTTTTCCACAACATTTGGAACATCAAGACATGAAATTAGAAACTACCTCATTCCAATATGTGACCTCATATTCATCTTCTCCCTGAGAATCAACTTTACTTTCCAACTGATACAAAACAGAAGGCTATTCTCTTGTCTCTCCTTGACCAGTAAACTCTAAGCAGAAAAAGAGTAAAACAATGTTGACGAAGCTAAGGGTGCAAGCCAAAAGAAAGAACTACCACCTAAGCAAGCAATGAATCAGGAGACCAGAAGGAGACAAGATTATGTGCAATACAATCAACAGATAGAAAATGAGCCTGAACATAACTTAGGTTTGGCTGTGATACCAACATTTCACCTTCAGTGCACATATGTTCAGTTTGTCTCCTGAGAGTGATCAATATTATACTTGAAATTTACGTTAAAATTGTGAATTTCAATTTTAAAAATCAGATATTTTATTCAAGTAGTATTTTAAAATTTGCCAAAAATACTAAATTTTGAATCATGTATTTAAAGGACTCTAAAACCAGGCCTAAACCTGCTAAAATTGTGAACTTGGACAAATAATTAAATGCCAAAGCTTTTATTTATTTAATTAGGTATATATCTCACAATGTTGCTTTAATATCAAATTTTTAAGAAATATGTCTGTGAATATACTTGAGAAATGATAATCGAATGGACAAACACCAGGTGTCATTTTCGTATTTTCTAATATTATCGTAAATTCAACAACACACAATTCACATTTCTTTATGTTATTTCTGAGATTGTCATTGCCCTGTTGTTATATATTCTTAATTATGTCTTCAGGAAATATACAGATTAGATGTTAAAAAGATCAAGACAAATTTTTAAAGATGTATTTTGAGTTAAAGATAAAACTAGGTGATGAAAAGTAGAATGTTGAGCGTGGGAAGTTCTCATAAGGAGTTTTAAGTTTCCAAAAGACATCTGGTCACTATCATCTACCAAGCTAATGCAAGGAGTCTCTCTTCCAATCCCCCAAAATACAAATATACAGTTTAGCTTAAAAAGAAGAAAGGAAAATGTCCAGAAATGATAAGAGAGAAATCAGGCTGGAAATTTCATCAGGTACTAAACTGAATAGATTGTATGAGTTATTAGAACCTGTTATCACCTGAAAGGTGACATGAAACCTCAAAGCTGCCTAGTTGTGAAACCACTCTAAAAATATTCTTCCCACGTACCTGGGGAATGTTCTAAGGTGTTTGGTTATTCGACTGTTCATTTCATGGGAATAAACAATAAACAACCAGGGGAAACTGGGACTCCAAGCTGTACCGTCTGTAAATACAGAGCCTAAACTCATGTTATCTAATTAGATATACAGGAAACTCAGCCCCAAAATTAACCTAAAGACTGGAACAGAATGGATGACATTCAAAAAGCTCAGGATGAACGTGGAGAAGCTCCATGAGAGCATCTCTACAGTCCAAAGCAAGAGAGAATTCCCAGAGCACAACAGTGGCTCCTGTTGGGGATGGATAACAGGAAACAGAAGTCTCCAGAACGGAGAGAAACAATTATGAGAAAAAAGAGAAAGAACATAATCAAAGAAAAACTCACACTTTAAGAATGATAGAGAATAGAACAACCCAGGGGAATTTTAGCACTTTGAAAATGTTCAAGGTAAGGATGAAAAGACTATAATCCTTACAGAAGACATAGTGCATATGGAGAAAAGAACCGAATAGAAATATAGGATGAAAAATAAAGTCATTGATATTAAAAAAAAAATACGTTGATAGTTTCCATGGTAAGGTAGACACAATTGAAGAAAGCTCATATAATAGGAGCTAGATTTAAGGAAATATGAAAAATACAGTACAGATAAATAAGATCTTGGAAAATATAAAGGAGCTTTTAAGAGACATTAAAGAAAGATTAAGAAGTTTCTGGATATAACTAATAAGAGTTCCAGAGTGGAGAATAGAGATAAGATGTCAGAGGATATTTTCAAAGGCACACTGACTGACAAATTCCAGAATTTAAAAAGGAAAACATATATATACATGAGTCCTCAGAATGAAGGAATACATAGAAAACTAAATTACATGTATAAATAATGAACCCATATCACTTTACATAATAGAAATGCAGAATACAAGAAAGAAAATTTTTAAAAGCACCGAAGAGAAAAAGGAAAAAAGATTATCTTAAAAAAATGATAACCAACTTTATTGTAGAGTTCTCAGCAAAACATTTGAAGCTAGTATACAAACTAATAATATCCTCAAAGTGTTTAGGGAAAATAGTTGTCAATCTGGAAATCCATACTAAAATAAGTACGACTTACATGTGTAGGCTGAATGTATATTTTCAGACATAAAAAGACAGAAAGTTTACATTTCACATACTTTCACTGGAAAAATGACCAAAGGAAATATTTCAGCAAAGAAAAAAAAAAACTAAATGAGGAAAAAGATGTAGTTGAAACAATGATGAGCAAATAAATTGTTAAAACATTTTAGAAAATCTCAATTTGTATTTACTTCCAAACACCTCCCCACACTGACTTTATGGGGTTTTAAACAAGAATAATGAAATTGATGATAATATCTTGAAAAATAAGAAGAATTTAAGAGCAATCTGCAGTGGTTTAAGTGTGTGTATTAAAAATAATTTGCTTTAGGGGTCAGCCCCATGGCCGAGTGGTTAAGTTCATGTGCTCCACTGCTGCAGCCCAGGGTTTCGCCGGTTCAGATCCCGGGCCATGACTGCTCATCTGGCCATGTTGAGGCAGCATCCCACATGCCACAACTAGAAGGACCTGCAACTAGGATATACATCTATGTACTGGGGGGATTTGGGGAGATAAAGCAGAAAAAAAAAAAAGATTGGCAACAGTTATTAGCTCAGGTGCCAATCTTTTAAAAAATAGTAATAATAATAATTTGTTTTAATCAGTAAATGTATTATGTTTATATTAAAAAGTTTAAGTGTAACCATTAAATAACAAACTTAGAATGTCTTTTGACTCTAAGAAAGCAAACAAGAGAGAGACTAAAAATATCTATTCCAATGGAAGAAGAATGGGAGGGAAAAAAAATCAGAGGAAAAGCATAGGAAATAGAAAAACCTAGAAATTAATGATAATATATTTAATTTACATTTATAGAAAATGATAGATTACAAAAACAGCAAACTTGGAAAAACAAACAAGTAAAAGAATACGTATAGAATGATATATGTGCTGATCAGATTTTCATATATCAAAACTGATAGATCTCAAAAACACGAGGGTAATAAACAAGCTGTAGAATAAGTATATCATGGCACCATATTATGTGAGGCATCAAAAGGGACCCAGTTCTGTCTAGAGAGCCCCTGCCATTCACAACACACAGAACAATCCAATATATTATGGATATAAATAACACAAGTAAAAATATTACAACACAGATACACTTCAATCTCAAAATAATGGTCTTTTTGTGAAGGAAGGAGTGGAATGACATTGAGGACAGGTACAAAGGGAACATCATCTCCTTAACTTTATCTGTAACATCTATTTATTTAAAAATAGTTTTAATGTTATCAAGGTAAAACTTGAATATTTTTCTATTTTGACTGGTTACATGGGCGTTTGTAGTGTTAAGCTTTGGACTTTACTTTGTGCTTAGACATATAATAATTACAAAATTTTAAAACAATAAGTTTTTCTTTACTTATCTACAAAATGTTGGAACATTAAGTTTTCTCCAGCAAAATAACGGAGTAATAGAGTGATACATGCCTTCTGCTGAGAAAACCACTACAAATATTGTTATAATACTTTATTTTTCAAGTAAGTTGTACTATTTCCAACTTTGAAATTACTAGTTCCAAAGGAATGTCAGACTACTTACGTGTGTCTGGAAATCCTAGATTTGGCTTAAATCCAGTGGTATTTGCCTATCCAAAATTGCAGGTGTTACTTATACCATGTACATAAAACTACCGATTCTATGTCAAAATTGCACTTTCCTTCTATCGTCTCAAATCACTTGGAATCATCTTCACGATTACAAGGATCTGATTCCTTACCAACTCATGCTCTCTTAAGTCAGGGGAATGTCAGCCCTAAAAGAAATGCGTGTCTCTTCATAACTGAAAAATTCATCTGTGGCAGTTTCACAGAGAAGTACCGTCTTCCATGATAGATGTAAGGCTCAACAGAATTATGAGAGAGAGTGAGGGATAAAGTTAAGAAACTGTACAATTACAAGCAATAAAGGCCCAAATGAAATTAAGTGTTAATGAGTCTGGCCTTAATTGAGTTTTACTCCCACTGCTAAACTCTTTAGGAAAATATATTATCACATCATTTCTTTTATGATGCATTAAAATCTGTACTAAATTAAAGCATTAGTTATTATGATACTTAAAAAAAATACGACTTGCTTCATTTCACAGTATTGTTTATCTCTCAAACACATTATCACAGCGTTGCAGTTGCTTGTCAGAACTCCTCAACCTGGGAAATAAGAGTTAATTTAGCTATCATAGTCACAGAAATTGCCTTTTCTAATGCAAGATTTATTTGATTTTAATTTAAAATCCTTAGTGAATTTCCCTGTAGGCCTGTAATTGCACTTTGGAGCACGCCATTTACACAGTACCAGAGACATGGATTCCCTGTTCTTTCCAGAGAATCCTGACCTTTCGGCGAATTCTTCACACTGATTATTGTATTGCAGTGACCACCCTGATGGTTTGAGGGTGACAGTGGATCAAAAGAGGTCTAGTAATCCTCCACCCTTGGCCTTTATTGAAGCAACTCTGCGTTGGGCTTAACTCAGTCCCCAAACACCACAATCTAACAACAAGCTCAAAGGGTCCAAGAGTGAAGAAGGAAGCACTGCAACCTGCTGGTCAGTAGTATAAGAGCTTCAAGTTGGTTCATCAAAGTGCTACGTGAGCCACCGAGAGTCTTAGGTTCCAAAGACTACCGCAATTTCAACACAATGATTCTAAATTGAAACTTCAACTTAGCCTCTTCTTCATCATATATAAGGGTGTTTGGGAATCACAGGCCTGCGGCGGTGGTTCCCTGTTCACTGTCTTCACAATCCTGGGACTACTGTTTACTAGATTTAGAATTCTGTTAGGATTCTTTAGCACACAGGACGGTTCACTGAACATAGTTAGGTAATAAAAGCATTAAATTCATGATTAGGTAAATGATTTATGCACACATGCATGAATGAATGAATGAATGAATGAATGAAGATATCTAATCTTCTAACCCTCAGTTTCCTCGAGTATAAACAGGAGAATGAGATCTCTAACGTGGAGAATCATTATTAGAGAAAGAAATTATATGCATAATGAACCTGGAACAAAATAGAAGCAAAAATAATATGAAATAGAACTCGAGTACACTTCTATTTCAACCTGGCTAGTTATGCATGGATTCATATTAATTGCTGGCCAAAATGTTCTCCAAAACATGACGATGGTCTGGTATAAAATGATGTTAAATCATACCCACTAAAGCACGTTAGAGCCATTTCCCCATCACTAAACTTTGTGTTTTGCAAAGTTTAACCTCAAAGTCCTTCACTGTCTACATGGCATAACTTTTCTAAAATGGAGAATACTTGCCACATCCCCAACAACGTATTTGGGAAATCACTGAACATCACTTTATCTCTCTATTCAGCTCACTCTGACACTCCTAACTTTGATCTTTTCACATTTTCAAGGTAACGGTGAAAAGTTAAAAGTTCTAAAATACTGAGCTTCACTCCTAGAGTAGAAAATATATTCATTTGATCAAAGGGAGGGAATTTGCTACTTTTGAAGAAATGCAGGCACAAACTCTGCCAGGGGACAGTATCTAGTACCAAAATAGGCATTTTTGGGAGAGATCATGCAATGTGCAGTCACCGGGCATTAAATGGCACTCTTTTTTGGAATTCTCT
The DNA here is from genome assembly GCF_037783145.1 of Equus przewalskii. Classification (NCBI taxonomy): domain Eukaryota; kingdom Metazoa; phylum Chordata; class Mammalia; order Perissodactyla; family Equidae; genus Equus; species Equus przewalskii. The sequence continues at coordinate 46,417,733 of NC_091839.1, forward strand.
GTTCTTTTTGGGAGGAGGAGCTAAAGCTGGTGTTGGCATACTTCATGACTGCGTTTTTCCAACTGTGATCTAGAGATTAGGATTCTTTTAAAAATTAAAGAAGAATAAGATTATTACACTCACAAATGACTTTCAATTCGTACTGCTTCTTCACAGAAATTATATGGCATCCATTGCATTTTTAACTATAATAAAACTAAGTTAAATGATTCTGAAGCACAGCTAATGTTTCAGCTGACTCTTACAATATGGGTGCAATTTTAACATAAGTATTTTTAATTTTGTCAATTTTACTTAGCTCAAAAGCAGTACGAAGACTAAATGAGAAACTAAAGTCCAGCTCTCAAAACTTTGAATAACAGATGGGAGAAATTTAATCAAAAAGTTTAAGTTTTATATGACAATATTAGCATGATTTTTCTGTGAGGTTGATATTTTAGCAGATTAAAAAGAACCATTCAGTCTGGTTTCCTCTATTCCTGTGGAATGCCGCATATTGTACTTCCCCTACAAAAATGCCAAAAATATCAATAAGAAAAAGAAATCCTAGATTCAGTTTATTTCAAATCACTTCCTCTCTTGCAAATTTTAAACTGTTTTTGTTAAATTCGAGATATAGATTTTTTTTCAGGTGTTAAAAATTGAACATAGAATTTGGAGTTATAGTTTAAAGATGAAACTAATTTCACAAAATTAAATGCTAAATAATAGAATTTGCATTTGACCTTTTTCCCCTCTAAAGTTAATCTCCTATTAGTAAATAGCACAAGATTGGGAGCAATGTCACCAGGAGGCCTCTGTTCACAGGAGTGATAGAGCATAGACTGCAAAAGCTAAAGCTTCCTCATTCCAGCCTTATAATGTGGCTCAGGTGTGTATGAGTAGGTTAATCATGTGAAAACATAGTTCAATTGTGAATCAATCTCTGGCTGAGCCTGCTTGACTAGATATCAGAGGTGAAGGCTGTTGACAGCCTGCTTTCTGTTGATTGACCGAAGCTGGAGAAGAAAAACGGCTGGTTAGCTCTTGTCCTTATTCCTATGGCTGACTGCCATATAACATTGCTAAAAACTTATGATAAAGCCAGAAACAACTCCAGAAAAATTAAGGTAAGATTTATACTGTTCTCTGATATTTCCATTCAGCTGCTGTTTGTCTGCCTTGCTCTCAGACTGAGGCTCAAGAATGAAATTCACTAAGGAAATGTCAAACCACGTTGCTGCCTATAGACCCAGGTCATCCTCAGTGAGATCTCACATTTAAAATCCTCCGAAGAATGAATAATGACCAAATCCTGCAAAGGGATTTAAAAGAAGTTCCTTCAACTAACCTTCTTTGCTGTCCAACCCAGTAGAATAACATCAAACTCACTGATGAATTGAGATTTAAAGGGTCCCCTCCCTTGTGAGTAGTATTCCATTTGCCACTTAGATTTCGGCATGTTCCACGTTCAGAACACAGAGAATTTACCTTGCCCTTCACTTCATAAAGGGCTTGCATTATTTGTGTACATGTCAAGATATGTTCTTTTCATCTTTTTATTTAACACATAGTAGGACACAAATCCCTTTTAAAGACCATCTCACGTGTCACTTATTCTATAAAGCCTTATCTGCCCCCCACATCCTGAAATGCTCAGAACGTATCAGTGGAATAACTGAATGAATAAATGATGAAAGAATCACTCTCTACTTTATTAAAGACTGCATTTATAAAACGCGGTTTTTTACTAATCATGTATTTCTCATCTCTATTAAAAAAATTTAAAACTCTTGATGTGTTTACCAGTATATTACCAATATCACCATTTCTGGTTCATAATAGGCACAGATTATTATTGGTGAAATGAAGGAATAGGCAATCAATATATATCTGTTAGAAGTATACTCATATACAATTTACTTAATTACCAAGAAATGCATAAAATAGTTAATTTTTAATAAACATGGAAATGTGTATTCTTTTTCTTTTACTGTGTAACATCTTATCACAAACATAGCGGCTTAACACAGCATATATTTACTATCTCACAGGTTCTGTGGTTCCAGAGTCTAGGTAGGTCTAGCTGTGTCTTCCTAGGCCACAATTTAGGCTGGCTATTAGCTAGAGGCCTCTCTCTACGCCCAGAAGCCCCTCAGTTTCTTGCCACGTGGTCCTCTTCAAAACCGTCTCACAGACCATTTCACAACATGACAGCTGACTTCTTCAAAACTGGAAAAAAGGAAGAGTCTCTCTCTTCAGGAAAGATCCAGTCTCTATTTTAAGATCTATTGCTTGATTAAGTCAGGCCTACCTAAAATAATCTCCCTTTTGATTGACTCAAAATCAACTTGTTTGAGACTTTGATTACATCTGCAAAATCCTTTCACCTTTGCCATCTAAAGAAGCCTAATCACAGGAATAATATCATAGTTACAGATTCTGCCCAAACTCAAGGAAAAGAGATAGTACTGATTATACTCCAGGGGATGGAAATCTTGAAGGCATGTCAGAATCCTGCAGGTAACCACAAAGTGTGAGAATGGAAGATTCAAGTCCATAGAATAATACCCACTATCAAGAATGTTCTAGTTTTCCCTCCAGGCAAAGGGTAGGCTTACACTTCCCAGCAGATTCCTCTTTGAAGTTAGGGACAGCTATTGTTTTAATCTTGGCAATGAAATGAGAATGGAAAGGCAATGTCACGTCTACAAGGAAGCTTTAAAAACCAGCACGCAGTTCACCACATTCCTTTCCTCTGCCTCAGTGATTGTGAAAGCTTGTGTTGAGATGAAGCCTCTATCAGCCTCAGTTTTGCCTCTATCAGCTTCAGTCTTGAGTGATTATGTGCAAAATCCTTCTCCCAACCAGCATTAGAAATGCCGCATGAGAGAAAAATATTTGTTGTGTTAAATCACTAAAATCCTGGGAATATTTGTTACTGAACGACAATTTTGCCAACCCTAAATCGTATATACACCACACAGAGTTTATATGTTAAGGAGTGTCTTAGTCATTTAGGGCCACAATATACCAGAGTGTTCTCTCAGAGACTAAAAGGGAACTAAATAATGAGAATATCTTGAGAAAAGAAAGCAAACAGATGGTATGAGAGAAGGGAGCAAGATATTGGAAGATAACTGTTGAATAAACATCATATTGTGAGAAACATAGAATAAAATGTAAAGAAGAGTATGTGAATGTAGTTTGCGATGTTATTAATATGACATTATAGGAATAAGGAGTCACTTGGGGACAGTAATACAAGGAGCAGTGGTTCAAATGAAAAGGAAGAGGATAATAATATTGTTCTTTATCATCGCATAATTGAATCTGTAACTTGTTTCTCCCCAAAATGTGATTTTAGATATTTGTTAATCTTCCTATCCATTCATTTTTACATATAATATGATTTAAAAATTTTGTGATGCGGTTGTTCATCATTCTTCCAAAACTCTAAGATGAGAAGGAAGCTTTTTTCTTGCTATGATTATCTAGAAGTTAAACAGCAGAAAAAGACAACAAGAAAATAAGAGGTCTGATGTCATTTGTTAAGGACCATAGTTTATAGTTATTGTTTACTTCTTTTCCTAGACCACCGTTATAAACAACAGATCTGCCATCCTCGACCCAATCACAAAAAGTAATTATAGCAATATACATTAAGTGATATAAAAAAAGGATAGTGGATAAGGATTCAAAAGAACTAGATTCTGGATCTAGAATTGTCGTTACTAAGAAATATGTGATCTCATATCGGGTAAATAATTCTCCTGTGCCTTTTCTTTCTCCATATAATCATTGAGATGTGATTATTTGGCCTGAAGTTTCCTTTCACATCTGAAATTCTGAAGTTCTACATATACAGCAGTTCCGCATAAAAAGATTTAGGTAAGAAAATAGATGGAATCTGTAACTGGAAAAAAATTTTTAAAGGATTTCAAATTACTTTTCACTTTCTGTATTTTTTGTTTTGACATCTACTCGATATGGTCCTACGTAGGCCTCCTGGCATCTTCAGAGTCTTTCATCCTCCTACATGTCTTATAAATCAAAATCCTCTGTGGTTAGCAAATTTAAAGGTCAATAATTTTATGTATAATAAAAACTTAGCTGACAGCTACATTCAGTTTATTACTCATCTAATCTACTGACAAAAAAAGCTAAGAACCTATTCATCACCACCCATAATGAGAAAACAGAAAAGTATTAGAACGGTTTACAACACCCATAGAACAATTGCTACTCGAATTTCTGTAGGTTGTCGAATTGTTTCTCTCCAAAAATTGATTTATAAAATCTGTCAAACTAGCCTGCTTTCCATTCATTTTCGTAAGTCATGTACTTCAGAAATTAGGTATGTAGTGTGTTCATTATTCTTCCAAAACTCTAAAATAAGAAGCCGTTTTCTAGCTATGATTATCTAAGAACTTTTGCCCTTACACCACGACGCTAAAGTCTGGGAAAGAGAGAGACTTTTTCTTTTTTTTCGGTATCTGATTATGATGTGGACGTCAATTTCGGTGGCTGCCCTTTGGGTCATTTAAGTTCAGGCGACAAGCACAGCTCCACGTGCTGGGTTCCTGGGATGAACTAAGCTGGCTCTGACTTCCCGATGACTAGTTATAAGCTCTCTCTCTGGATAGGTTTACACCAAATCCAGTTTCTCACAGTTTGTTCCAAGATATTGCGACTATATCCTGAATGAGAATTTCAAACTTCAGAACTCCAGAAGAGGACTTGTATAGAACTTTCCTTCACCCGTCTTTCTTCCTTCTGCTATCTTGTTTATGTGGGATAATTCTTCCTTTATAAAGAATCCTGTTGCAAAATAATTTGTTGTCAAAATAACTCATTTGTCTTGCAACCATAAATCAAATCTAAAATTTAACTTGTGACAGATAAAGGAAAAAATTTCACATTGCCAAGTTAAAAGGTTATCTTTTTCTATTTGGTATTAGTTTGACAATGACTTTTAATAATTACAGTTTTTCTTTTAATGTGTATAATATTGCATATATTTTCATGAAATTATATTACAGTGCACCACAATTAAGTGTATTTATAACCAACTTCCATAAATATTTTTAATTTAGTAAGTTAAAAACTTTTCTATGTTTCTAATTGTTTCTCTATGATGTTGTTAGCCACCAAATTTTTAATTCACATTATTACCGCAAAACAGCAAAGAAAAGATCTTCAAGGTTTAAGCATTTAATTAAATACACAGTGGCACGCACAAGAAGATCAGATGTTTGGTTTTTGACAGAATTAGCTTCCAGCATGTTTTACTTTGATTCTATGAAATGTATGGAACAAAATGAACTACATTTTAAATTTCTATTTGTAACAGCTGAGGATGCTGATATAAAACTGGTATCATTTAACTGTTTGAGAAGGTTTTCTTCCGCTAGTGAGGTCAATATGAAAAGCAATAGCTTCATTATTTGTAAATACACAAGGAAACTTGAAATCAAATGAGTAAAATGGTTTTAAATTAAAATGGTCATTTGATCCACATGAAAAGTGTTACTTATTAGAGTGATATACAAATCCACTTCATATAGTCTCTTAATATGACTAATTTTTTTTTTCCTGAGGAAGATTAGCCCTGAGCTAATATCTATCATCAATCTTCCTCTTTTTGCTTGAGGAAGATTTGCCCCGAGTTACCATCTGTGCCAGTCTTCCTCTATTTTGTATGTGGGTCACTGCCACCACATGGCTGATGAGTAGTGTAAGTCCGTGCCTGGGATCCGAACTGGTGAACATAGACCTCTAAAGTGGTAGCATGCTGAACTCAACCACTAGGCCACAGGGCTGGCCCTGCATAATGACTAAGTTTTTAAGTAGATATCGAATCTTCTTCGGATGATTTGTGTCTTCTGCTTTTAATGTGATCAGCGACATCCATAAGGCCTATATGGTAGCTAATGAATGTTAGTAAATATTTTATACAATGACATATTCATTATCAACTTTTTTGAGACATGGAAATTCCTTATTTAGTTTTTAATTAAACATGCACTTTTTTGCACTTGTGGTGGCCAAAAGTGGTTATTGCATGTTAAAAAATCTTTACCAAATAACAAAATAAATAGTTGTAGATTTACACCATGTGATAAATGACACATGGCATTCTCTACACTCTCTACTGCCAGACAGCTCAAACTGTATTTCCTGTGCGTATTTTGCATGTGCTTAACCGGCAATACCCTGTTTTCCATTAACTCTACTGACTAATGGACTTGCAGATCTGTGACTATCCCAGGCTGCCACAGGAGCCAAGGCATGGCTCACCATATGTCATGTCTAGAGGGAAACAGCATCAAATACTTCTCCCACCATTACCAATACCAGAAGGAGTGAGCTATCCCAGATCACTGTTTTATCAACAAAGACTCTGCATACTGTCCTTGAAAAGTAAGTTTTAGTTACAAGGTCCCTGGAAAGAAGAGTCCTCAGAGGGTCCCTGAGAGAAGAGAGTTGGGTTATTAAGATAACTGTGTGCTAAAGTAAGAATTCCACCCATTGCACCCCTATCTCACATGCTGAATACTATAGAGGAAGTCAGAAGTTCATCCCAGTTTATTTTGATGTAACTATGAATCATACCACTTATTATTTTAAATATATTTTTAAATTGGGAAAATGATAAATCAGACTCAATGTCAGGATAACAAGCATAATCCTGTTTTCCACACCAAGTTGACTACACCAGGATATGTCACCCTATGTTGACTAATCGGGTCTCTTCCCAATCTAGGTAGGCAGCTAAAACAATAAACTCCCAATCTGGTTTAAACCTTATTCCATTTGGATAATTTAAACAATCTTTTGAGATAATTGCTGAATATCTCTTTATCTTGCCTTTTGCTCTTCCCTCAAAAATAGAGTTATGGGAAATTGGAAGAGGGAGTCTCAAATGACCTTGAGATGCTAAAGTGCTGGATACCTTCTGTTTCCTCTGATATGGAATCCTTTTGGCTCTCCATGGTAAATTCGGCAGTGAGTTTAACCCTTGATGTTTGTTTTTTTCTTGTTTGTTTGTTTATTTTGGATTTACCACGCCAGGAGCCCCTACTGGCTGGTCTGACCTTCCCTCAGTTCTTGAGTTACTCTATCCCACTAATACGTGCTGCATGAGCTTTCCACTGCTTCCTCTGGTTCTCCTCAACTTCTGATAGACAGGAGCTTCTCTTCTTCAACAGTTGATCCCAAGGCAGACCTACCAGTCTCACCTGACACTAAGGGGGTGAAGAAGGAATGAACAAGTAAAATACTCTCAGGATAACTAGAGTCTTTCTTTGCTTTTGTCTTACTAAAAAGGCCGAGGAACCAACTTCTCCTTCTTATATATTTCTGGCTTAAGAAGTGGAATTGCCAGGCAACAGTGATGTAATGAAAATTAAAATGTATCAGTTTATAGTTGCAAAATGTTTTCCCATTTCATTCAGTAAAAAATAAAGTTTGCACTCTGATAGATATGTTCAGTGTTGTAGACAGAGTGTCTTTATACATCCCCACGGGATCCTACGCTAGCTTCTTAGGATAAAATAGAATCCTTTCACCTGCTTGAAGGAAGGCCTACAGACACTTGCTCTCTACAATGTCCATTTAGTTTAATAATATATAGGAAATGAAATGATAATATAATCTTCAATAATAATTTTAATACGAAGTCTTAAGATAAAACTGCTATCTCAATTCACATAAATCAAGCGAGCTGGATTTCTTGAAAATCACATATAGCATAAATGTCTATGTGCCTGGACTCAGTTAGTCAATAGAGATTCAATTTACACCCAAAACAAGTTAATTTTCTTTTAACAATGCACTCTTCTACACAACAATTTTAAAGTGTCTTGTGTTGCCATATATGAACCAAGCAGTTGACTATATCATTTATAGAGTTACAGACCACTCTTTGTAACAATGGAATTCTTTGTGTGGGTATTTTGTACAGCATTTCATCTATCAGCTAATAAAACTATCTAAGAAGTCTATAGTACAGGATGCACACAAGCAAGAAAGATAAAAGGAAAGGTTAACACTTTTTCTTCATCTGTCAACACTGTCTCCTGTTACATTTGATCAACTTGAAAGTAAATGCAAACACATGATATCATTTACAGTAATAAAAGCGAACGCCACACAGCAGCTACTTTGCTTTTATCCATTCTGCAGATCACTCATCACAGACTGTCATGGGGTAAGGTTGACAAGGCTTTATGGAGCATCTTCGGCAGTGAAGCACACTGCTTCAGCTCTTCAAGGCTGATCATTCACCCTATAACTAATGAAAGAATCTACCAGTGTGCATTTCCTGTTTGAAACTTTGAGAAGGAAGCAGAATAGAGAAAGTATGCCACTTCTTTTCCCTTAAAAAAGTATAAACAAGACAAAAGATAAAAACAAAAATAAAAGACAAAAGAGTAGCAAATAAAATCTGAACAATTGAATGTATTGAATGAGCCATTGCTTTCTCAAGGGTTTAAATGCATTTTCAAAGTGAGTCAAGGACTCCTTTGTCTAGAGCCATGCTTCCCAAAGTGTGGTCCCTCGACTAGCAGAATCAGCATCGCCTGAGAATTTATTAAAAGTGCAAATTCTCTGACTCTACCCCAGAACCACTGAATCAGAAATTCTGTGGGTGACACTTAGCAATCTGTGTTTTAACATGCTCTTCAGATAATTCTGATACACATTAACGTTTGACAGCTACCAGTTGAGGGAAATTCAGTATAATGCATATTGCATGTAAGTTTTCCCCAGTTTAACATTATAGTTTTAATTATAAATGACAGATTTATTGATATGTAAAGGTTTGAGTTTGACATAAATCATATTTGACATGGTAGCCAATAACATGAATGATAACCAATATAATTCTGGTCTTAAATTTTGAATTTAAATTATAGTCCATATTTTTAAGAATTTTTTCTATATATTTTCACTTATCCTTCCCAGTTATGATGAAAAATACGTATGATCAATGTGAAGAGATGATATTTTAAAATCCTTTAAAATGAGCTTTAGAAGAAAGAATATTAAACTTTGGGATTCTGGGGAACAGTTCCTAACTCCGTCTTCATACAAACACCTTCTTAAATGCTTCTTTGGAACAAAAAGGCATACATCCTGGAAAGTGCGTTTCAGCCCTTGTTTCCTAAGGGACTGATGAAGTGGAAAACAAATGTTTCTTTGGAATGGATAGGGGAGCCTAAAGACCATAAACAACAAGTCATGGACTAATTAATTATTTCAAGGCTCTCTGCAGCTTCTCCAGCCACTGGAGAACTGCCAATTTTCTTTGGAAAAAGCTTAACTTGACTGTGCTCATGAGTTCTTTGCTGACTGTGACCATCTCTTTTTGGCCCTGAGGTTGCAAGACAGCTGCTGTTTGTACCTGCTACCAACCAGGGAGGCAGAAACCCCTCCCCCACATGCCTCAGCAGAGACTATATAATTTGAATTACTCATCTTTGGCTCACAAGACACCCACCACTCTTATTTGCCACTACTAGATAATGATACTATAAGTTGGGTTGGTCAAATCGGGAGCAGGCAGAGATAGATGGATAGATGGATAATCACAAGAAACTCAGTGATCAGAAAAAAGGAAAACCAAGCTTGAACTTAGAATATGTGACCTCATTGAAACATAAGAGTTTTAGGAAGCAGGTAAAAACTTTACGAAAAACAACAGTAATAAAAAGTTTTCAAGTAGATCACTAAAATGTTAACTTAAAAATTACTTTCAGGATACTTTTATCAAATAACTTAATGAAAAGATGAACACTGTTGAGAACCGAACCAGTGGCCGAGGAGATCAAAAATTTATCTCATGACACTGAGCAAAAATCCAATGATAAGAGAGAAATTGGAAGTATTGGGAGACGGATTGTGGAGATGGCTCATAAAAATATTTTAAAATCTAGAAGAAGAAAAAGACACAAGTAGAGACAAACATCTAGAGAGGAAGTATCTGCCGATCTCATGATAGATCTACCGGTTGAAAGTGTTCACTCAGGATTAGCAAAATCACAGGCCTCTGGGTGTGCCTTGAAAACGCTGGAAAGCTAAGGGAAATCTTATGCACTTCCTGACATAAGGGCAAGGAAAAGAGAACCAGACTAATATGGGACTTTACATCTGCAGCACTGAAAACCATAAAGCTAAGCAATTTATTATAAATTCCCGAGCAAATAGACTGGGACCCAAGAATATTATACTGTTAAGCAAAGCAAAGTTATGTGCACGTATACTCAAGGATTCAAGAGGGCTTTTCAACAATATGCCCAGAAAAACATGCTCTAATGTCAACATGAGGGAAGAGAAAAAGGAATATTGTTGGTGTTGATGCATCTTGCAACATATAGTTAAATTTAAAATGATTATAAGTGTGACTGGCAGTTTGAAAAAGTGTGTTAAATAAGAGTTTTTGAAAATGAGGTGAAACTTGGGTTCAAGTGCAAATAACAGAAATTCTAAACATGGTTGTCCTTCCTTATCTGCAGTTTCACTTTCTGTAGTTTCTCATTATCGACCACGATCTGAAAATACTAAATGGAAAATTTCAGAAATAAATACTTCATAAGTTTTAAATTGAGCGCCTGCCTGAGTAGTGTGAGGAAATCTGTCACCCTCCCACTCCGTCTCACCCAGGACGAGAGTCTTTGTTCAGCATATCCAGGCTGTATACACCACCTGCCCATCAGTAACTTAATAGCCATCTCGGTTATCTGATCTACTGACCCGGTACCACAGTGCTTGTGTTCAAGTAACCCATGTTTTACTTAAATGGCCCCAAAGCACAAGAGTAGTGATGCTGGCAATTCAGATATGCCCAAAAAAAGCCATAAAGTGCTTCTTTTAAGTGGAAAGGTGAAAGTTCTTGACTTAATAAGGAAAGAAAAAAAATCACATGCTGAAGTTACTGAGATCTACAGTAAGAACAAATCCTCTGTCTGTGAAATTGTGAACAAGGAAAAAGAAATTTGTGCTAGTTTTCCTGTCACATCTCAAACTGCAAAAGGTATAGCCACAGTGGATGAAAACTGCTTAGTGTAGGAACAAGCAGTATATGTAGGGTTCAGTACTACCCTCAGATTCATTCACCCACTGGGGATTTTGGAATTTATCACCTGTGTATAAAGGGGAACTATTGTAGCAATAGAATAAACATAGGACGTTTATTTTTCACTTTACAGAAACTCCAGGAATTGGAGTCCCATGGTTCTTTTGCTGTAATTATCGTTATTATTACTGTTGTTGTTTTTGTTTTTGCTGGTTTTCCTATCATACCGTTTTGTCATTTTTAGCTAATTATCGCCTCATGGTCACAAGATGGCTGCTGTAGAACCAGGTGTCATATCTTCACAGAACAAAGAGGAAGCAGAAAGAGTTCAAATGGCCATTTTCCTAATGCATCTTTATCTTTTTTGGGGGAAAAATATCCTTCTCATGAGCACAATAACAGCCTTCCCTAATTACTCATTGGCCAAAACTGGATGATATGACCATCTGTAAGACAATTCATGGCAAAGGGGACTATGATTATGATTATCTCAGACTAACAAGGATTTATCCACTAATGCTGGAGGCTTCACTGCTCAGAAAAATCATGGAGTTCTCTGAGCAAGAAAGAACCATCAAATGGTTGTTAAGTAAACCAGCAGAAATGTTTGTCATACACACTATTATATATTACATAGAATTATAATTTTTAAAATAGCACAAAAGAAGGAAAGCATTAGAAAGGATGTGAAGAGTAAAGAAAGAAATGACAGCATTGTGAAAGTCCCAAGTGTGTCTATTTGTGTGTCAGAGAGGAAAATGGAAGTTCTAAAGATTTGTATTTGTTCATGTGAGGGAAAGAAGAGGGCAAATACACAAAGTGTCCTGATGTTGCGGATGCTTATTATTTTATTCTGAAGCTATAGTCAACATGAATTGGTGCAAACTGGAAAAGCAGTAATGAAACGTTTTAAATTTGATAAATTGGAATCTAATTAATTATATTGTGCCCTGTTGAGGGAAGCAAACTGAAAGAGACGTGACGAAAAGTCCTCAGCAGTCCTCCACTCTAACTTCATATTTGAATTTACCGGGTAGCTTTTTAAAAACACTGATGCTTGGCCCCCACACCAAGCCAAATGAATGTGAAACTGAAGGGTCAGATTTGGGCATAGGTAGGTTTTTACAGGTCCTCCAGTAATCCTAATGAGCAACTAGAATGGATAACCACTCTTTTAAGAGAAATTAAAAGTGTAGTACAAAACCCACTGTAAATTTTATGCATTCTTTAAACAATTATACTTTGAGCACCTACCATATGCCAGGCACTGTTCTATGCACTGATGATACAGCAACAAATGAAGTGCTTGTTCTCAGGGCATTGACCTTCCAACGGGAAAGGCAGGCAATATTCGTGTAATATCAGATGATGATAAATGATAATATGTCACGGTAGAGTGAGAGAAGGTGAAAGTGAATGGAAATCCTCTCTTAGGAGGAGAAACCCAAGCCAGACAGGAAGAAACTGAGGGAACAAACCAGGAAGCACCTGTGAGGAAGGCGGGACGAGGGCGGGGGGGGGGGGGGGGGAGGAAGTACAATGCCCTGAACTAAGAGCATGTTTGACCTGAGGGACAATAATGGTAAATAGAAAACTCCATACTTACTCACACTAGCATCCAAGAGTAATGGCCAAACAAATCTGCTTTCACACAAAGGTTTAGAGATTTTAGAGTTTCTGGGTGATCACTCTCAACTTTTAAAGTATATCTCAACAAGACAGAAATGCAGCCCAGAAAGGAGGACAACATTTTGATGAACGTGAAAAACATATGGATAAACTCTAAAGGAGCACTTTAGCTAAAACAGTATTAATAAAAGATTAATTTATCGTACAGAATTCAAAACAAGAGGGAGTAAAAATACTATAATAAAATCCCATAAAAGATAGGAGGGTAAGATCAGAGTTGAAGTCTTCTAATGTCCTTAATTGTTCAGAAGTGGATGGCGATTTTGATGAACCTCAGATTTCAAGTCAAGTGTATAAATAAAATTTACATAGTTTTATTAAAATGGTATAAACAAAATAAATAACTTGCAAATGAGTTGAAAATACAATAGAGGAAATATGATTAATCAGTTAAGACAGTAGAATGAGAGAAAAATCTGCAAAGCACAAGCATGGAAACTATAGAACAAAGATGGCAAAATATATTTGGGTTGTGGATTCATGGGTTTTCTTCTACTCTACTCTTTATTTTTGTGTCTATTAGAGATATTTTGTGGTAAATAGAAAGAACATAGAGAAGATATTGAGTTACCATGGTGTCACCAGTGTCAAAGAACTACTGTATATAAAAATAAAAAGTCAAACCAGTGAGTAAAACAGAATTGAAAGTGCATAAGTAAATCTAGATATATATGGAAATTCATTATACAATGAAGTGAAATTCTTTTTTTTTAAAGATTGGCACCTGAGCTAACCACTGTTGCCAATCTTCTTCTTTTTTTTTTCTGCTTTATCTCCCCCAAATCCCCCCTGCTACATAGTTGTGTATCTTAGTTCCAGGTCCTTCTACTTGTGGTGTGTGGGACGCTGCCTCAACAATGCCTGACGGAGCGGTGCCATGTCTGTGCCCGGGATCCGAACCGGCGAAACCCTAGGCCGCCGCAGCAGAATGCAAGAACTTAACCACTCCGCCACGGGGCCGGCCCCAGTGATATTCTAAAGCAGTGAAAAAAGGATGGCTTACTTAATCAACGATATTGGCATAAGTGGATATCTATAATGTGGGGTGATAGGTGATTGGGGAAGAAAATTTGGTAAAATGTAGATACCAATCCATAATACTCTACACTTATGTAAAAAATGAGCACACTCGTGTCATCAAAAGTAGAATGTATTATGGAGAATTATGATGGGAATATGGGAAAATTTACCTTGAATCCCTTTAATGCTTTAATGTAATTTTTGCAATAAAATTCTATTATGAAGTAAAACCAAAAAAGCCTAGATGCAAGTACTTCTAAAGAAGTAAACATTAAATTAGATGCAAACTAAAGTATGCACAAAATTGACATCGCCTCCACTGTCCTAAGCAGCCCCAGCTAGACACATAAGCTCGGTGATATTCATTGATCATGGACCACATATAAATTATAGTTCATCTGTTAGAAATGAAAAAATAAGATTATTTTTTATAGTATGGTTTCTTGCACTTGGAGAATATTTCTCAAGAAAGTAATAAAATTACCTGTTATTCTTGCAATTGGCCTCTTGGCCAAATACTGCAGCGTGTTGCCTTGCCCACTTTGAAGAGACTGGGTACCTAACAATAAAGAAGAGTAGAATGAAAATCCTTCCGTAAGTACACGTCAAAGCAAATAAAAGTGATTTTGTGGGCTATGCATTTGCAATTGCCTTGCTTTACAACCTCTAGAGAGCTCTTTAGCATCACTTGAATTAGGACTTTGGGCAAAGAGCCCGCTCGGAGTGAAACTGCTATGATGCTTACTCTTGACCACGGTACATTGCTTTTCTGTCCCCAATGCCAGGCACTCCAGCAGTGAGCAGTCAGGGAGCGCCACTAAAAATATAGACAATAAAACTATGAGAGTTCCCTGAAGCAGATAAAAAAAATACATGTGCATTTTCTCTTCTTTTAAAATATAATATTGAAAATAAGATAAGCTCATTGGAACTCAGAATATCTTTTGCATATCAGAGATTTATCTGTAAACACCATATAGTTCTTGAACAAGGCGATTTCCTCGCTACTTTGTTGTTACATTTACCAGTTACGATAATTTGGGGACACGTTTCAGAGCGTGACTGTTTATTTCAATCAATTCCATAAGTGTATCTTGATTACAGAGGTGGAGAGCTGTGGAAAATAGCATTAATTTAAGGATGGGCCTGTGAGCTTGAAGTTAGCGTGGTTAGTATCATTTCATCATCTCTGTACGGATATACCACTAAGGACTCACGTTAGGGGGTGAGGTTAAAAGAAGGGGAAGTTTTTGTTTTTTAATTTACATATCAATTTTCATGTGTATTTTTCCCAAAGAGAAATCTATTCAGGTTTATGCTAGAGTTCTGGGCCATTTACAGATTAACATCATTTTTTTCTTCACATGCATATCCTGTCCTCCCCTTTAAATGGGAGGCTACTTCTGATGGCTGCAATCCACTTGTCATAAGACAAGTTAAGTCTCCCTTAGTCACTTCCAAATTATTACAACTTCACTTTCCTAGAATAACATCTCTATTTTGGGCCATACCATATGGCTTTCCCTGTCCTACCCACCCTCCTTTATGACCACATTCTTATCTAGGATTAGTTTAAGGGTAAATTCAAAATTCATGTGAAAGATTCATCAAACAACCTCAGACATAATACCCAGCACCTCTTCTCTATAACAACCCCATCTTGGGGCACACCCTTGACCTTGCCACAACCCGGGGCTTCCCAGACTTGAAAACTCTAAACTCTAATGGCCACTCTTTGGCCATAGCTTTCCAAGCTTACTTTTTCCTCCTTAAATCCGTGATCTTTAACCACATAAAGACCTTTATTTGTCTCTCTGTGTATCAGTTTTCTTTTGATTTCATGTCGCTCTCAGAATTCTCAAGTATTTAATTTGTTCAGTGAAGTAGTTAATTGTGTAGACTCTGGAGAAAGACTGCCTGGGTTTGAAATCTGACTCCAACATTTATTAGCTGTGTGACCCTGGGAAGACACTTAACCTCTCTGACCTTGATTTCCTCTTCTGTAAAATACGGATTGTAAGAGGACATATTTTTTAAAGATAATAAATGTTTTATATTTGCTTGATCTTTCATAAAGGAAAAGGTGGCAGATCATTTATGAGTGTTAAAGAAGAGCAGGAAAATAGATAACTGTATCATGAAAACATCACCTTTTCATAAAGATAAAATTCACCTTATAAATATAAATTTTATCTTCTTAATCCTTTCTCCCATATGTTATTGAGACTCCAACCCAAGGGCTCAAAATGATTTGATAGAAGCGTTGGCCCAGGAACTAAGTCAGTCACAACATTAAAAGAAAAAAAATCTAGGTGTATGCATTTGAAAGTTTATCCCACTCTTGCTTTTCATATAGTTTTTAGTTACTCTAATCCACACCAAAGGAAAAGGAATGCCACCAGACTGAGATCGTGACACTGAACATTGTTTTGTTTGACAGCAGTGCTGTCATCTCTCTGCCTTCTCTCATGCATAGTCATGCAGGCAAACTGGCACAAGTTCAAGACCTCCTGAGAAGCTGGTTGTTTTCTCCCACTCCAATTTAGCCTTTGGCAAAAAAAAAAAAAAAAAAAAAAAGCTCAGGCATTGCTTCAGGAAAGGAGGTGGGTAGCAGAACAAAGGTGATTTGAAAAATATAATGTCTGAAAAATGGCAGGTCCTTTGAATATATATGCATTCTCTTGAACAGGATATTTTTCGTATTTCCTATCTTTACCTGAAGTATTACATGGCTTCATGAGCATTATTTTGCCACTCCACCCACTCAGGCTGTCAAGACAGTCTCATTTCAAGGAAGAGTAGGAGTGAGAATTATTGTTTCAAAAACAGCATAGTCTTGAAGTCTTCCTGGAAGAGAGTTCCTCCATAATTTTTGCACATCAAAGTGATAATGAAGTGAATTCAGACGTCCATTTTTTTAACTAAAAAGTTAAACTCATCTTATATTCTGAAACTGAACTACATTCAAGAATTTGAAGATTTAATTATGCTTTACTGGAGGGCATTTTAGAACCCAAATCACAAATTTTAGACGGGAGAGTCTGTGCTCCTGATTTATTCCATGTTGAGTTTGCTTGTTGAGACAGTATTGGTTCATGCTTGAAGAAGCAGATAGCCTGGCTTCTTGACTCTCCCAATGCCTAGTTGTGAACTATGCATATATTACATAACCTTTCTGTGCTTTGTTCCCTCCCTTTATGAAATAAAGACTTGTTGTATTACCTTTCCATTTCACAAAGGAGTTACATTTTCAGAATGTTTGCTTACAAAGGACTGTATATTGCTTTGTGGTTCTTGGGGAAAAATATAATAGCAGTTGAAGGCATAAATTGTTCAGCTAAGAGGCTATATGAATTATTTAAAAATTTTACCAGAAATCACTACTAACTATTTGATGTAACAAAGACTGGTACATTTATAAAATGCATGAGTTTTGGGATGTTTTTCCTGCTCAAACAGGTGTAGAAAAATAGTGATGTTATGTCTTAACATAAGCATATATCAAGGATTAATGTCAAATTTTGTATAATGCCATCAGTTGTGAGAAAAAAACATCAGTATATTCACAAATTCACATCAAGCATCGACTTCTATATCAAAAGCAACCAAGCAATGACTTAACATTTAGACTGAACGTGTGTGAGACAAAATTTACAGAACCCTATATTCAGAAAATTAAATATGAGCATTTTTACTGTAATCAATAGCCATGTTCAATAGACTTATGTAGGCATGTGACAGAATGACTGAATGTGAAACAAGGAATCCAATAAATATGTATAAGGAAATATCTTTGAAGATTCTACAAATCATGGATGAACGTTACAGCATCTGTAGCTTTTCCTGCCATCTTCAGCTATGCCAAGGATGAAATCATATTCTAAAGACCATCAAAAAAGGACATTTCAGAATGTCTCCCTCAATATGTCCCTCAGTTCATTTTCAATAAATTCTTCTTGAATTTTAAAATCAATTTACTTCTACTATATTTATTCAGAATGGTGATGAGCTAGTCTTTTGCAGATAATCCATAGCTTTGTCATTCTTGATGCCTGGAGAGCAAAGCAATCTCCTGGACGTGATTTAAAAATGATTCATTAATATAAACCTTTCATTTCTGAAATTTCTTATACTTGACCACATTCCCCTTTATTTATATAGTCTTTAAGAAATTACATTCTTCAAATATGTAAAATTTCACCAGGAAGGAATAAAATCTTTATATTGATATGTTAATTGATAATGATAATATTAATACACTACTAACATTGTATCTGCTTTTTCCTTGCTAAGGCCCTCTTTCTTTCACACATTACCACACAAATGCTTCTCCATTTTTGCATATGTACTTTTCTTCTTTCTGTTTGTACACTAAAGTTATATCTCATCTGTAAAGTATCCCATTTTTGTGTTAAACAATTATAAAAAAGGATATGTAGGTACTATGACACATATAGTACATGACTGAACTAATAAAGAATTGAACTAAAATTACTTCTTAAAGGTCAGAAAACACTCTTAGGCAACACTGGCCAGTTTCTGTCTTGCTGTCTGGGTCATCCTGAGATCAGACCTGTTGGATCTCAGCATCAAGATGATCCTCTCTTTTGGCGTCAGCTCTCCAGTCACTTATCCTCTCTGCCAGGGTTGTGATCCTGAGGAGCTCCTCATCCGTCTCTTAGACCACCTTCTCCGCCGTCTTCAAGTCTGTGAGGACTTCTGGACACCTTATCTCACAGGAAACGGAGGGAAGAACAGTCTCAGGGGCCCTGCAGCTCACTGCACAGTTCCAACAAGGATGCTCCAGGGAGGCTGCACCTCAGGTTATGGGCATCTTTTTCCAGAATCATAAATGGAAAAGGAGTCAGCAAAATACCCTCTACTTTCAGGCTTTGCCATATTAACTATGAGTTTCTAAAGAAAGCTCCTTCCTTTCTCAAGATTAGTCACCATATGAAGGCGAAAAAAGAACAAGAACTCTGCAATCTGCCTTATTTATTTACAATGCTTTCTTCACCATGCCTGGGAAGAGAAAGCGTGGGTTGCTCTTTTATCCTTTCGTGTCTTTCTTCTTCTAGTCCAGCCTCAGATTCAGCTGAAAGACACCATGTATTCTTCCTGGCTTGGCCATGACATGTGATCTGGGATCTACAGGGATTTGGTAGCTCCTCTCTCTCCACACAGGTTGGTTTTCAAGCAAATGTCTTTGCTCTGAGCTCAGCTATCTCCCCTCACTAGCTCTGGGGCCCTGAGGAGCCCTCTCAAATAAGGAGATGGGAGTTATCAATAAAATGTATCTAAGGAGGGGGATCAAAGAAGAATACTTTAATATTTGCAAAATATTATCTTTGCTATCTTCAACACAATCTGTACAGAAAGGTAATAATTTAAATTGTTGATCAGATTCACCCTGTTCAATAACTTCTGCTTATAGCCCCTGAAGTAATTTTTGATTCGTTACAAATCTTTCACTTAAAATTACAGAACTTAATGTTATGAAATGAATTGTATGTGGTGAACTAAATGTCTAATTTAAGTGCATACACACACACAACAATCATAAATGAACTAAACTACAAAAAGATACAGGAAAAACTACAAATGTGTTTTAGTATTAACTTCAGATCCATTCTTGTGATTGAATGTGTAGGTCAGAGATGACTGTTTCCGACTCACAGGCCCATGCTGATTTGCCAGTAGGTTCTGCGAGGAGCTCCGTGTAGAGGAAAGTTGGAGGGAGAGTATCCTTATCCATGTTGGCCATGAGTAGAATGTCGTATAATTGTCATATATCATTGTCCTTGGCATAAGCAAGCCAGGTGTGACCAGGATACAACTTCATCTGGGTACTTAACGTCCTCTTCTTCTAATTCTACAAATCCAGTTCCCAAGCGGCGCCTAAATTGGCTAAATCACGCAAAGCATTTTCATGCCCTAGACTCATTTGCAAACCACAGTCTTTAGAATCTGTCTGAACTCATTCACAGCTCAGTCTTTAATTTACAGAAATTTGCTGCTTCAAACACACCGCACCCTTGACTCTCTTACCACTGTTCTGGTTAGTTCTCTACCTCATTGCTATTGCACAAATCTGTGCAAATGCTGGAAGTTCAGAAGCTTGCTTAGCTTTTAATGCAAATAAGTCTTCCTCGGCCTTCTTCAAAATAGCTTTTACAAGAAGCCTGTTGACTATATATGCTTTCTTCTGTGTTATAAGAAGGTTTTATAACCTTCCTCACTCATTAAATATTTATTGAGTGACTACTATATGACATGCACTGTTTCCACTTTAGTCTGAGTGGTGCCTGAAAATCCTTCTCCAAATTTATATAGCTACACTTTCCTCTATTATTTTTTTTCTTTTCCTCCTATCAAACATTCTCCCTAGGCTCGAAGATTTAAAATGTGTCCCTTGAAAGGAAACACTGCCCTGGGAAGTTTGTAGTTTTAATACTTCCTGCTGAATATAATAGGAAATATGTAGTATTCCAAACTAGAAGAATATTTTATAATCATTTTAATCACCAGCATATTAGAAAAACAGTAGCTTTTCCTATCTTCTTTGATAATACAATGACCTCTAATCTTAAGAAGTGTGTGTCACTCAACAAAAACCACAAGATACTGGCACAACTGAATATGATTAAAGAAGGGAGAAGAAAGCCAGACTCAAACATGGAGTTTCATAGTCCATAAAAAAGATTCATAACTACCTATTATAGTAAACAGACAAGCAAACAAAAACTTGCAAATCAATTGACGTGGTTTTTTAAAAATATTTCACACTTAAGTGGAGTCAATCAAGATAGATCAGGAAGAAGCAACACAAAATAATGAGATCTGTCATTTCAATCAAAACTTGTAGAAACGAATTAGAAAAAAAAACAGAAATAAATGCCCATATGTGAAATAGACAGTTGATGATTCAAAACAAATGTTTTGCTTCCACCCACAGGTAAAGGAGAGTAGTGGCTCCATCATTATTTTCCTTTTCATCACCTGTGAAGCCTTGAGTCCAAGTTGAACACAGAATAGTGTGTTAGGCACGTCCAGCTTTCGCAATCACAGATTATTTAGGGTGGCTGAGCAGCTGTACTACGTGTGATGACGGTTGAGCTCAATGCAACAATAATTTCACAGTGTAACTAACTTACATTTGTAATAAATACAATAAATGCAGTAAATCCATAATTCTTTTCTCAAAAGGATGTCTTTCCTCCAAAAATTTTCTTGACTTAGCAGGTATCATTTTGTTCCTGTGATGTGAAATGCTAATATGCCTGTGAAATTTCAAGTTTACATTGTAATGAATTGTGATAACTTGCCCCATAAGAAGTCGGTTATACGAAAATTAGAGAGTTGTACTGAAAAAGTGAATAGTTTTGATGACTTGAACTAACTTGATAACGTTTGTAATATAGCAACATAAATGGTAAATGAGGTCTACAAAGTATAAGGATAAGTGACAGAAGCATTAGAATAAGCATGAAATTTATGACAAGGTAACTTAGTAGAAAGTACAAGAAGATACATTGTTAAAAGAGGCTGGGGGGTCTCCTGATTGTTCATAGAGAAGAAAATAGTTTTGAAGTTCATATAATTTCTATACATAATTTTCCCCTCATGTTTCAGCATTGTTCCTTACAAAATCTTTTCAAATATCTGAAACATTGGTTCAGGAAATAGGATGCAATTAAGTGGAGATAACATGATATAAAGCGTTTAAGTATGAATAAATATTTTAAATTATAACTAGGAATAAACCAATATTACAAACCCATAAGTACATTTAAAAATGCAAATAATGCTCCCTTTTTAGTTAATATCTTTAATAATTTATAGCTTGGGGAAGCTTTTTGCAGTTTCAACCAAAGCTTTGAAAATGCCTGTGCTGAATGCTTTATTCGTCAAAGCAGGTTGCCAGTCAAACTACATACTGCCTAAGTGCCCTGTCCTCCCCAAGACATACGTGTGTGTAACCCTTCATTTTCTTCCTTTTAGATGCTCTGATTGCACACATTTTCAGTTTGTTTTTAGATTTTATGGAAAACAAATAGGCATCAGTCACAAGGCGAGTGTTACAAGCTTTTTCTTCCTGCCTGCACTCAAAGTTGAAGAGACGCATCAGCAAACTTTCCTTTTACTCTCCTCACTATCCTGTAAGGAACATAAAATTTCTAAAGCGTTAGTGACAACATGTTATCTGTTAGTCAAACAATTCTATGACACCAATAAAGCAGGGCTTGATATAGGTAATGAAACTGAAGCTCATATCGATTAAATAATATCCCAGATCTTCAGCTAGCTATTGGTAGAGGCAGGACTGAACACGATGTTGTGTTTGTTTTATTTTTCAAGTGAAGTGAAAATGTATTGTAAATAAGTACAAACCTATGTGTAATACAACAGTCAATCTCACAGACATTTGTGGGTCAGAAATAATAGCCTGAGTCACATGAGGACTTCACTGGAAACTTGGAACCCACAATTACTTTCTGTCCATCAGTGACTGTGCACCCCATTTTTCTCTGTTGCTTGGAAGCTATATGCTCCCTCATATCTCCACTTGTATTTCCCCTTGAGTGAATGTTCTTAGAAAGAATCCAAGCTTTGCTTTTTCTTATAAAGAGTTATAAAACTTATTTGGTTAATTATTACCAAATTTATCAATATCATTGTCTTAGCAAAATTATTATAATGGCTTTTCACAATTCTCTATTTCATTTATTATGAACAATTTGGGAGTTTGGACATTATGCACAGTGTTCTCAGGAGAGGCAATCTTCATGTTGTCTTATGTGTAAAATTTGGAGTCGTGTCCAAAAGCACATTGATGAGGGGGCCAAGCTCTGAAGTCAGTTCTGTCATTAGCATGAACTTGGGCAAGTTACCTACCCTGTCTGTGGTCAGGTTCCACATTTGCGTAAATTTGTTAATCAGGAGAGTCAGATTAGTCAATTGATATAAAGAATTTAGAACATGGCCTGGCCCATAATTATTACCCCAAAACTATTGCTGCGCTTATTACTGATACTGTCTTTCTAATCTAATTTTATCTTTATGCTTCAAAAACTGTCAAGTCCATGGGGCTGGCCCCGTGGCCGAGTGGTTACGTTCGCGCGCTCCGCTGCAGGCGGCCCAGTGTTTCGTCGGTTCGAATCCTGGGCGCGGACATGGCACTGCTCGTCAGACCACGCTGAGGCAGCGTCCCACATGCCACAACTAGAGGAACCCACAACGAAGAATACACAACTATGTACCGGGGGGCTTTGGGGAGAAAAAGGAAAAAATAAAATCTTTAAAAAACAAACAAACAAACAAAAAAAAACTGTCAAGTCCTCAAAACTCCCCTCCGTTCCTTCCACTGGAATTTCTGAGCTTCAAGTGATGGACGGGTTCTAACTTAAAGTCAAATGATATTCTCTTTATCCAGTTTTCAAAATATTAACTTTCTTGCCCCCAAATATTTTCACTCTACATAATGGCTTGCTGAAGTACATATACACTCTGGCTTACTTTTAGGAGTTCAATTATGTAAGACCAATATATATATTTCCCTGTTTTTTTTTATAGGAGTACCGATAAAGCAAATTGTCTATATGTCAGGCTATGTTTGGAAGATTTATCCGTTTGAGTTTTTCAGAGTTTGTGTTTTGGCCAAGCACAATTCAAAGAGCCTTTCTAGCTGGAGTTTTTCTACATTTATAGCTAAAGTCCTCATATAATAATCCCAATCTCATAAATGCAGTCCTCCATGCCAAAGGCTACATATACTGTTGTATATGTGTACATCAAATATTGTCATATAAAACATAATTTCTTCAAAAGCTCTGCAGACACTTGGTATTGTATCTACAACCGCTCACTTAAAGGGTAAGCATATAGTAAGTGGCGGGGTTGTCTCACTATTCAGACACCAATTTATGTTCCATCTACCTTCATATAAGTCTTCAGTACCCAACTACAGTCTATGTTCTTGACATACAGTGAATCTAAATTTGGGAGGTAGACCTTGGAATCAACTCTTCTTTGGCCTTAGGCAAATCATTTAATATCTTTGAGTTTCGGTTTTCTTATCTGTACAATATATATGTTATATGGATACAGATTCTTATATGCATGTGTATGATACATATATGCACACATAAATACTAATAAATACTAATAAAATTTGATACACATATATAGACACATATTTGCTCTACAGTCATGCATTGTTTAATGATGGGACTATGTTCTAAGAAAAGCATTGTTAGTAGATTTCGTCATTGTGTGAAAATCATAGAGTATACTTACGCAAACCTAGATGTTATAGCCTACTACACGCTTAGGCTATGTGGTGCTAATCTTACAGGACCACTGTCATATATGCAGTCCATTGTTGACCAAAACATCGTTATGTGGGGCATGACTGTATATAAAATATATAAAATGTGTTTATGCAATGTATATATAGATACATCAGATATATGTATATATTTAAACATGTATATACATGCATATACATGTTTAAATATATATATATGTATATACACATATACTCATATATATACACATGTATATACACATATACATGTTTAAGTATAAATGAATATAACATATTTGTATTTATATAAAATATATGCATGTGTTTATATTTATGTGTGTGTATATATTACATATATTTATATCTGTGTGTGTATATATGGGTATACAAACATACACAAAGACTTGTTATAAATAAAGCGCCTAGTTTAGAAACTGACAAATATTGGGCACAATAAATGTTTTTAATTGAATTAAGAAATCACCTTGGATAACAATACTGTGTTATTCTTTGAAGAGCAAGATATCCCAGGCTGTTAGGCCCATACACAGAGCACAGAGGAAAAATCACACATTTTCTGTGAAGACATTTTTCTAAAAGCCAAAAAATCCAGGGCAATTTATATCTTTGCTAGAGTGCTCTAGCTCTCAGGGACATGACATTGACCTGATCCAAATGTAATGACATGAAAAATCAATGAGATCTTCAAGGTCAGAAACCATATGAATCAGAAGGAATTGATGTTAGTATTGATGAGCTCTCACACTATGAACCAAAATTATTTCAACATCATTAACTGACCTCGAAAACTGGTATGAGTATTATTCGTCTTAACATACTTGTAACTTCATATACTCTGAAAGCTTTGGTAGTGCAAGGACTCTTGTACAAGCTCTTCCTTTTGCTGGAACACTCTTGCCCCAGATATCACCCTGCTTGGACTCATGTTCGGGTCTTAGAGATGAAAATCACCTCCTCAGAGAGCACTTTCCTGACTGCACTGTCTAAAATTGCACACCCATCACTCTATCCCTGTACCTGGAGTTTCTTTTTTTTCTTTTTTATGCTCATAATTCATCATTGCCTAACTGCCTTATATTATGTCTTATATTGTGTTTGTTTATAGTAGAGATCACTGGTAAAATGGGGGGAATATACCTTTTCCTATGAAGAGTAGAAGAGTGGCAAGAGAGTTGAGCACACAGCCAGCCTTTAATAAAAAATTAAGTTCTCCTGGAATGAGCATAAAATTGTAACATTAATATGTATATATCTTAGAAGCAAAACCAAAGTGTGTGTGTGTGGGGGTGGGGGGGGCGTACAACGAGTAACACACAAATGCAAACGTGTATGTTTCTTGATTTGCAAACAAGTTTTATTTACATATAAGAAAATATATGCACGTTATGCGCAAAATTTGAAGAGTTTTGACAAATATACAACCATAAAGTTACCACCCCATCCAAGATACCAGGCTTCTATCAGCCTCAAAAGTTTCATTAGGCGTCTTTTGCAATTAACACTCCCCATTCTCTAACCTAGTAAATGCTGATCTGATTCTATCATGTTGAGTTACTTTTGACTATTCTTAAATTTTCTATAAACGTAATCCTAACATATGTACTGAAAGCTGACCTTTTTCACTCATCAAAATGCTTTTTTGTGTGTATGATTAATACATGGTGTTGCCTTTAAGTATTTTGTTCCTTTTTAATTGATAAGTAGTATTCCATTGTATGAGTATAACACAATATGTTACCATTTCCTTCGATGATGAACATTTAGACTGTTTTCACCTTTTGATTTATTATGAATGAGCTGTTAGGAACACAAGTATTTGTGTAGACATATATTTTTTTTACTGTCTTTGGCGGAATTGCTGAGTCAATGGTAAGTGGGTGCTAACTTTTGTAAGAAACTGCCAAACCGTTTTCCAAAGTGGTTTTAATATTTTATGCCTCTGCCAGCCATATATGAGAACTTCCCCTTCTTCTGATCCTCAGAACCACTTGGTATTGTCCACCTGGTGTTTTTGTTTTTGTTTTTGGTGAGGAAGATTGGACTTGAGCTAACATTTGTTGCCAATCTCCCTCTTTTTGCTTAAGGAATATTGTCCCTGAGCTAATAATCTGTGCCAATCCTCCTCTGCCTTGTATGTGGGACGCTGCCACAGCATGGCTTGATGAGCAGATGTGTAGGTCCATGCCTGGGATCTGAACCTGGGAACCCCTGGGCTGCCCAAGTGGAGCACAAGAACCTAACTACTATGCTACTGGGCCAGCTCCTGTATTGCACATCTTTTTAACTTTGGCCATTCTAATGTGTATGTGAAATGCTGTTTTGTGTCATATTGTGATTTAAATTTGTATATCCTTAATGGTTAATCTTTCCACGTGATTATTAGACACCATATATCTTCTCTTTTGTCTGTTTTTCCTAGTTGAGTGATTTTTCCTCATATAATTATTTACTGTCATATATCTTGTTTTGAGAAATTATTCAAGTATTTTGGCTGTTTTTCTTATGTGGGTGATTTTCTTCTAAGTATGGGATTGTAAAATTTCTTTACATATTTTAAACACAAAGTCTGGGTCAGATAAGTGTATGAGAAATGGTTTTCCCAGCCTGTGCTTTACCTTTCAATTTTTAAGTGACTTTTTTTAAAAAACAAAAGATTTAAATATGTGTGAAGTTCTTTTTATCAATTTTTTTATAGTCCTTGTGGTTTAAGTATTATCTGAAAATCTGAGTCTACCTCCAGGTTGTAAGGGTTTTTTTCCCCCCCTAGGTTTTAGATTTTACGTTTACCTACATGATTCATTTTCAACTAAATTCTACATGAGGTATGAGGTCAGAATTTGAGCTACATTTTTCATAGCATTATACAGTTGACCCAGCACCACTGTTGAAGAGATTGCCCCTTCCTCAGCGAATTACCTTGGAATATTTGTAGGAAATCAATTGATCACGAAGGTAAACACTTATTTCTTGTCTCTCTCTTCTTTCTATTGATGTATAAGCCTATACTTAGAACAATACCCTCTTGATTATTGTAGCTTTATAGTAAAATTTAATACCCTATTGTGAAAACCTCAGCTAGGCTTGCTTTTTACAGTTGTTTTATCACTTTAATTCTTTTCATTTGCAGGTGAATTTTATTTTAACATAACAAAATCTAGAAAACAGCCTTCTAGAATTTTGTTTGCAATTATGCCGAATCTATATGTTAATTTGGGGATGATGTCATCTTAACAATATTGTGTTTCCAATACATATGCATGAATTATGCTCATTTATTTCAATATTACTTGAGTTTTTCACAGCACTATTTTGTATTTTTCAGTGTAGAATTTCTTACACATCTTTAATCAGAGTTAATTCTAAGTAGTTTATGTTTTTAATGGCATTTTAAACTAGTTTTTTAATGTTTCTTTGCTAATACATAAAATATACAATTTATTTTTCTATATTGACTTTGTATCCTGAGTCTGTTAAATTCATCTAATGGTTCTAATAACTGTTTTTAGTTTTTTCTTAGGATTTTCTATGTAGACTGTCATTTCTTCTGCCAACAAAGAGAACATTACTTCTTTCCTTTTAATATTTATGACTTTTATTTCTTTTCTTGCCTTATGGCCCTGGCTAGAGACTTCAATACAATATGTAGTAAAACGTAAAGTGCAGACATTTTTGTCTTGTTTCTGATTTTAAAGAGAAAGAATTCAATATTTTGCCATAAATTAAGATGTTAACTATAAAGGTTTTACATGTGTTTCTTATAAATTAAGGGTATGCCTTTCTAGTCCTAGTTTCCTGATTTTTCAGCATAAAGATGTGTTTAATTTTGTTAAATAATTTTTATGCTGTTGCTGAAATTATCTTATAATTTTACTCCTTTTTCTTGTTGATGCTGTTTTTTTTTTTCATTTAATTATGACTAATTTTAAATGTTGAAGTAATTTTCTATTCACTTGGTCATTATTTATCATCCTTTTGATATACTGCCAATAGGATTTGCTAAAATTTTGTTGAAATTTTTTACATACATGCTCGTGATGGGTAGTAGTCTCTAGGTTGATATAGATAAACAGATACAGATATAAAGGTGTATAGAAATATTTTTATCAGGTTTAGTACCAGGGTTATGTTAGCCTCACAAAATATGTCAGGAGGCATTGTCTCCTTATCTATTGTCTGGAAGAGTTTGTGTAAGATTAGTAATATTTCTCCCTTAAGTTATTGATAAAATTTATTAAACTGTCTGGGCCTAACATTTTATTTGTGAGAATATTTTTATTACAAATTAAATTACTTTAATTGATGCCAGGCCATTCAGATTTTCTATTTCTTATGGAATAAGTCTTAGTAAGCTGTATTTTTCAACAATTTCTATTTCAAATATTTCTGTTATTTTCTTTCTTTTCTTTTAATTACTTTGGTTTTAATTTCCTCTTCTATTTTCTCAGTTCATAAACTTAGCTCATTGTTATTTCCCTGCAAGCACCACTGTAGCTATATCCTTACAAATATTGGTAACTTGTGCTTTCATTTGCTTTCAGTTCAAAGTATTTTTTTAAATTTCCCTTATGATTTCTTATTTGACCTATGGAGTATGTAGAAATATTCGAAAATATTTGAGGATTTTCTTATTTTAATTTAGTTTCATTGTTCTTAAAGAACATACTCTGTAAGATTTATTGTTTTTGAAGATTTGTATGGTGCAGCACATAATGGTGAGTCTTCCATGTACATTTGAAAAGGATGTTTATTCTTCAACTGTTGGGTATAGTAGTGTGTAATGTCAGTTAGCTCAAGCTGATGAATAGTGTGTGCAACAAATGCAACAAGTTAACAAAAGTACAATCCTGTTTACTCTGTCTTACTCTTTGCGCTATTGTTATTGTGTATCTACATATTATGTATTTACATATATATACATATATAAATATATATGCATATACGCATATATAAATATAATGTCTTTATCATGACCACAATATACAATTTTCTTTCCTTATGCAGCCAGTTTTCTTTTCTGAGCCTCGGAGAAGAACTAAAAAAAATACACTTTTATATTTACAAACTTAGTTGCCATTTCCAATCCTGCAGATCTGAGTTTCCATCTAACATCCTTTTCTTTCAGTCTGAAGAAAATCTTTTATTGTTTGAAGTAGTGGAGTCTTAATATTAGTGAAGCCTTTCAGGATTTATCTGGAAAAGATCTTGTTTTACTCTTAAATTCACTGGACATATAATTCTGTATTGACAGGCTTTTTTTCAGTACTTAAAGATGTCCCCCCAAATCCATTTATCCTCTATTGAATGTGAGGTGCCATTTAAATTTCTTTTTCCTTTGATGCAATATTTTTTTTTTCTTCCTAGCTGCTTTTAAAGTTTTCTTCTAACTTTCTTCTGATTTTAACAGTTGAATATAATGTGTCTAAATGTAAGTTTCTTTGTATTTACCCTGCTTAATGTTCTTTGAACATTTTGAATCTATAAATTGATGTCTTCATCAAATTTGGAAAACGGGGCCATTATTTCTTCAAATATTTTTCTACTCATTTTTATTCTTTTCTCCTTCTGAGACTTAATTATACGTAGGTTCAAATTTTTAATATTGTTCTACAGATCCTCCAGATTCTTTCACTTTTTATTCAACCTTTGTTGCTCTTCGTTTTTCAAATTGGATTGTTTCTACTAGATTGTCTGTAACTTTATTGGCCTGTCCTTCCCCATTGCTCTACTATTGATAAGCCCATCCACTGAATTTTTCATTTCAGTTATTTTAGTTCTAAAATTTCCACGAGGCTCCATTTTATAGATCCCATTTCTTTGCTGAATTGCTCTGTTTACTCATTAAGTCCATATTTTCTTTTGAGTTTTCAACATATTTTCCCCTCAATATATTTTAAAGCCTTTGTTTGCTAAGTCCAATATCAAGATCTCTTCAAAATCAATTTCTGCTTTTTTCTTGTTTGTGGGTCACAGGGTCAAATTTTCTTTTTTCCTTTTTTTTTTTTTTTTTGGATATCTAGTAATTTTTGGCTGTACATGTGATATTGACAATGATATAAAGATCGTGGACTATGTTATCCATCTTTAAAGAATGTTGCCTTTTTTCCTTAAATAGGCGGTTATATTATTGGTTGATCACCTTATGCATGTTTAGGCTTATTTTTAACGCCTTTTAGGGTGGATCTGAGGAAAATACAAGGTGTTTATCAAACCCCTTAGCCTTTTTAGCACACACCCTCAAATCTATCTTCACTGTGGATCCTATTGGGCTTGCTTTTAGGAATTTTTGTGGTATAACTGGATTAGACCTTACTGTAAGGAACAGTTCTTACTCCTAATGCACCATCTTTCTGTCGTCTGAGCTGAATTCCTGGGGCTATCAATTCTCTGCTCTTTCTGGGACAGACCTCCACTATCTCCCAGCATTGCTCAAATCCTAGTGTTTCTCTTCTGCTCCCATCTCTACAATAGTTGAGTCTCTCCTAGTATGTGTGCAGCCCAACTGTCAGTTGAGAACTCAAAGATAAATTTTTTGTAGTCCAGCTCTTCTCAACTTCCCCTGTCTGGTACCCTGAGCTCGCATGTCTTATATTTCAGCTGCTTCTAATGCTCTAAGCTCTGCTCTCTGCTTTCTCAGCTCAGAGGGATCATTGTGCTTTTCTTAGGCTCAAGTTCTTGACAAAAAATTGGAAAATTGTCCTAGAGTGCAAAGGTTCAGGGACTGAGTGCCTCAGCTTGTGAGCTCCCCCTTTTCAGGGATCATTGTCTCAAGGTGCCTATTGTTCAATGTCTGAAAATAATTCCCTTATGTATTTGTCCAGCTTTTTTAATTTATTTATTTTGGTGGAAGCAATCATTTCATGCCACTTACCCTATATTGTCTCGTAGATGAAGCTTCCATTAAACATGTTAATTTCTCCAAAAATTAATTATTAATGTTTTCATTGTGTAACACTAAAATATTAAGGGAATAGACTAATAATCAATCATGTAATACTCAAGTTATATATGCATCTGTAAAAGAAGCACAACTTTCTTATAGTTAGTTAAAAGTTCACTTTTAAACAGAAGACTATTTCAGTTTGCTTAAAATATTCTACTAGGTAATTTAATTACTTCTACCAATTTAATGTAGGTAAAATACTATAGATATTACCTAGAATTACTATTAAAATTATAACAGTATAATAAGAAAAAGTCATGTAAATACTGAAAAAGTTAATTAATTAAAATTTTTGCTATATATAGTTTATAGATACCTATACTAATTTTCTATTATATCTACAGTGTTTATTATTGTAATCAAAACACTAGATTGTAAACAAGTTTGTAGTTTGTTCTTTGCTGACTATAATAGAAGTGTTAACTCTTTGTTATATTTGTGCAAAGAGAAAAATTTAATTTGAGTACTTAAAATAACAAATAACAATCTATTATAAATAATCCTTTTGCATTATTTTAACATTGTATCCTAAAATTTTACATAGAAATTTCTTTAAGTGATCACTAAAGCATTTTATTAATTATATAAGAAGTTGAACTGTTGGTATTAGTCTTATTTCTCAAATTAAAAACTCAGTACAGTCACTAAGTAGAATAAAACATTTGCAAAATTGTCACATAATTTCTAGACATGTCCTCAATTTAATATTAATTTATTTAATGAATATTTAGTGAGCACTATTATATGTTTGGTACTTTTGGCGCTTGGGATAAAGCAGTCAGCAACAAGGGCACTCTCCCCTACATGGAAACTTATAGTTTAGAAAGATAATCACTTCTACCAAGATCTTAATATGTGTCAGGCAGACATTGTTCAAAATTATATATTATTTATATATACATATCTTTATATATACATCATTGTTTTTAGTACTGTCAAGTAGTTCCAACTCCTAGCGCCCCTGTGTACAGCAGAGCGGAACCCTGCCGGGTCTCTTTGCTCCATCTTCTCACCTTCTGGTGCTATATGAGATAATGCTTCACTGCTATTCATAGGGTTTTCATGGGCAATTTTTTCGTAAGTGGGAGGCCAGGTCCTTCTTTCTAATATGTTTTAGTCTGGAAGTTCTGCTGAAATCTGTCCACCATAGGTGACCCTGCAGGTATTTGAAATACTGGTGGCATGGCTTTCAGGATCACAACAACACGCAGCCACCACAGTATGACAACCAAAATATGGGTGGTGTGGTTTCTTGACCAGAAAATTAACTCAGGCCACTTGGTGAAAGCACTGAATCTTAACCACCAGACCACCAGGGCTGGCTATATACATACTTGTACACATATTCTCACTTAATTCTCATGCTAACTCTATAAAGTCTGTATTATCATCATTTTATAGATGAGGAAAGGGAGGTATCTTCTATCTGTGTCATCATAAAAACTGCTTGCTATTTTTGTCACAAATTCTTGGCTCTTATAAAACACTGCAGAGCACTTTTTGCATTATGAACTACTAACTTAAAATCATTACTGTGAAGTCCTTTGGCATGATAAGGCATGCATTTTCAAGATGGCATGAGGGAAACTACAGAGGAAAAGGAAATTGCATTGAATTGAACCTACCTGGCCCAATAATACTGCCTGTATTCTTAACATAGCACACCTTTCCAATTTTTAATAGTCAGTTACTTCCAATTTTACCTTTTTTTCTGCATTTAATATTGAGCTATAAGTGAAAAACTAGCTAAAAGAAAAGCTGGTGTCATTTTCTTTTTCTTCGCTCCATATCTACTTTAAGCAAGAGATCAAATTCAGACAAAGATAAGTATAGTCACTCTCTCTGTCTCTCTGACTCCTTTCCCTCTCTTCTTTCCCACCCCTACCACATGTACCTCCTCTTTCTATACCTGGCATCCATGCTTCTGGCAACTATGTCTCTTGTGATGTGATCTAGGTTTACAGAGATGACATCAGTACAATGCAGTCTAAAGTGCCTCAGAAAACCGTTCTCAACCAACTCACTCTCCCAGACCCATGTCCTAGCAGATGAAGTCACGTCACCTTGAAGCTTACTTGTTTTTTTAAGTCTCCACTGAGAAATACTTGTTTCTCAATGACTCATTTTAAAGCACCTTACTTCTATCTGTGGAAAGCCTATGGTTTTTAATTGCTGATTTCTTAACTTGAAGTGTGACAGGAAAGCGAAGTGAAATGACCCAATAAGCAGCCTATTTTTCTGCTTATAGTACATAGACCCTCTCACACACACAAACACAAGCCTAGCTGCTTGCAGATGGGCTCCCCAGAGCCTTTGGCTGCATCCTGATTTCGTGTTGAAGCCAAGGACTTTGGGAAAGGGTGCTTTTGATTATCCATATGGCTCTCCTTCCACTTCTCCCAGTTACCAGCTGTCTCGCCCTCTGGCCATCTCAGGCTTTTGCTCTTCTCTGAAGCAGTCCACAGGGCCCCTATGATCCTCTCAGCTCACTCTCTGATTTTAATCCCTGTTGGCTCAGGGTCTTGGAGCTTGTTGCTCCTTCCAGCTTTTCCAGTTTGAAATTCAGATTCATCTCCCCTGCCCTTCTATCCAGAAGTGTTGGCTGTGAGGAAAATGATTGAAATGAGTTACAAATTATTTCATTTATTCTACTAAACATTTTCCTAACAGGCTAGTCACATTGATAGTAGGCAAACACAGTGACACCCTTGGGTTTAAATCTTTTGAACGTTGTGCATCCATTTAGAGCCCATTGACAATCTATGAATGAAATCAACTTGTTCATATTTAAACTCAAGCACAGCATGCTACTTCTGAGAGGAGGATTCAGTGTTTGCTGATTTGGATCAAGTAGTTTCCATTTATTTCACAGGTAGTATCATCCCTACCATCACTCTCAGACCAGATACTTCCTTCTAGTCACTAGCTCAATAATACTGCTCGTGGTAATATACTCCCCTTTCTCATACTTCTGGGTTTGTCTGCCATATGTCACAGGAACAGCTCATCATCCAATACGCTCTAATACTTTTAGTACACATAATAATAACATGATGCCTAACAATAATTAAGGAAAGCTAGCACTTAAACCCTCTTATATCTGACTTCAAAAGCCAGCCTACACTCTTTTAATACTGAAACATGGGCGTAGATATTTAACACTGTAAATTTGCAGTTTATTTAACAGTGCTAAATAAACAAACAAACCTCCCATGTTTTGTGAAGAAACCAAACAAAATCACTGTGTGTCATCCACCAATGGTAATCCTGCCTTCCTCTCAGTGGATGCCCAAATAGTGCTTTAATAACAGTTAACTTACAAAGAGATTGCACTGGGTATTCTGGAGGGACTACTTTGACTTCTTATTGTTCTCCATTGGCCTAATTATTGATTTCAACAAGAAAAGGACAGCATCTCATTTTAATTCCTTCTAAGGGTCTACTTCTCATTAATTCACAGTTTTCTTTCTCTTTAACTTTACATGTATTTACTACCAACATCACTCCCAGTGACGATAGCCCAAACCAGCCCTGTTCACTTACATTTTCATGTGGGTTAAAAGAGGGTCTGGGTAAGAATATGGACAGTTTAGTCAGCTCATCCTCACTCCTAGAAAATTCAAATGTGATGGCTTTCTGAGGGCAGGTCAGTCATATAACTATGATATAAAAATGATAGCACATTTAAACTTGTAAATAAAGATTACCATGTGGATATCTAGATGACTTCATTCATTTGCTTTAATTCTAAACTATATTCTTCTTTCTAAAAAGTCCTAACTTCTTATAGACTTTGATTTGAGCAGTGTTCCTATAAATCCACCCTGCTAACAACAAAAACAACAAAAATCTCTCAATGTTCAGTTAAGTTCCCCCAAGGCTTTGCAATTGGGAACACAATTCTCTTGAAGTGTAACCACTGCATCCTATCCTAATGTCAACAGGAACAAGATCTTACTCTTAGAGCAATGGTAAATACAGTCCCTTGTTTGGAACACACACTTCAAACCAGGAACCAGAAGGTCAAAACATTACAGCATGTTTGTTTAAATGTGTTCAGTTCCAATAGCTGAACCACTTCTCTTCCCAAGAGTCCACAGTCCAGAATGTCAGGAGAAAGGAAGAAAATGCACTGAAAGACTCCTGTTCCCTCTTGCAATGAAAATCTTTCCCTAGTGCAATCAAAACCCTGTTTTAGAATGGCAAATATGAAAATGAGAATCTGAAGAGGAAAGCTGTACCAGGTGCTCAAGGCATGTGCAAGTTAAAACGATGTGGGTGCTATGTACATAATGAAAGTAAAGATAGGAAAATTACATGCTAGGTACCAAAGAGGAGATCTTTGTGAGAATTAAAACAATATTTGGGGAGTGACCTATGGTTGCAAGCAGTTGCCTTCTTTTACTTACATGCAATCAGGAGAGAAAGACAAGTGGCTCCTTACATCTCACAGGTACATTATTTGTAGAAATCCAGGCTTCAAAATAAAGTGAAAAACGGATAAAATGATGATAATTCTACAAGGCATAGCAGAAATGGATTAACAGAGAGGGGCAAGTAGAGAAATCTGGGGCTAGAATCAACAGTAACAAAATTATGGGGCAAAATAACAATAAAAATGGACTGTGCCTTGGGAATGTGGTATAAACAATAGAGAGGAGCAAAACAGCAGTTTGAAAGGTAGACTGGAAGTACATGCTTCACTGGTTCTGTAAGAAAAATAAATTCTTTTAAGGCTACCTGAAAGGGAAAAGCAGACAGAAAAATAGAATGAGTTCTTGAAACAAAATTATCAGGTGGTGTAGAATACTGGGGTTTCAAAGTGAGCAACTTTAAGCTAGTCCCTATGACTTGGGAAAGTTTTAACACATGTGTCTCATTTTCCTCATTTATTAAATAAAGATGATACTAATGACACAATCTCAAAATTGTTTTTTTTGCAATGTTAACCAAATTGTCTTATAATGCATGTAGAAAAAGACTAGCCAATGGTAACTACTAGAACTCTCTCTCTTTACTATAAATGTATAGAATGTGTTGCTATGTTGAAGATAATTTAATCTAACTCATACTAGTTCACAGTGTGTTCATTGTTAAGCTATGCTTTAATAGTATTTTGTTGTTCTTGCATCTTAAAAGAATTTTAATGCAAATTTCTTAAATTAAGAGGCTGAAACATTGATAAACAGAGTGCTGGACATTGATCAACCTATAAGCCTCATGATACTAGAGAATCAGATAAGACCATTTATTCAGGAATTTACAATTCACTTTGAGTTAACACTGACCTGTTGCGTGGAAGTCTAGAATGGTCTATTTGACCTGGCTGTACATTCCCTCTAAACAGGTGTCCACAAGAAGCCAAATTTCAACCAAAAGTTTAGTGACCATAGGACTGGAAAAGAGTGGGCTTTGAGTCCAGTGCATGAGGGCTGACGCCAAAGGCCTCAACATTCTCCCCAGCTTGACTAACCTTTTGACAGACTTCTTTCTGAGGATAGGCCCCTGGCCTCCCTTTTCTTAGAGCACTTACTCTAGAAAATTTTCAGTTGTAGAAATCTTTCTCAGCTCCATTGAGATGTAAATCTTCCACAACCCAGAAATGTCTTTCTCAAGGACCTGGGAGCCATTCCTTTGAAACGTAATCATCAAGATATCGCCCCTTTCTCTCAGCCTGTGTGGGAGGATAGAAGCCTAACTTTGATAAGCACCAAAGAGCAAACACAGATGGCCTAATCACATTGACCAACCTCCCCACTAATGTCCTCCACTACTTTTCCACAGCTCACCCCAGCACCTGAAAACGCTTCCGCATTTTGTTTCAGCAGAGTTGAATTCAATCTCTCTCCTCTATTGCAATAGCCTTAAATGAAATCTCCCTTGCTTATTTTTCATCCAGTGCAATTTTTCTTTTACAGGGCTGAGAGCTTGATCTATGCAGCTTCATGTGTTGAGGCCCTCCTTCCCTTGGTTAGTATTTTTATTCAATTCTGCCAACCTCTGATTCTTTATTTTTTTCACCTTTCCATCAGTCTTCTCCACCCCAGTTGTACATCTGAATCATCTGAGGAGTATTCAAGAATATTGATGACTGGATTCAACTATAGAATTGGATTTAATTGATCCAAGTTGGGGCTGGGATATATATTATTTAAAATTGCCCCAGATTACAATAATTGACAAGACTGAGAAGTACTTTTCCAGTGGATAAAACGTTCTCCTTTCACACAGTGCTTCTCCAAATATGTAAAATAAAATGATCAGATTCTCATCTACCAAGTTAAAATTACTTACCATTCCTGGGCTATATCTAGGTTATCTTGATTATAGATTTGGTTCTTCCTAAACTGTTCAATCACATATTTTTTGACACTCTTTCGTTGTTTCTGCTGTAGAGACAGATGCTATTCATTATGCCCAGATATTACTAGTTAATATATCAAAAACAATTTTAAACACTGAAATTGGGATATTGGAAGACCTAATTAACCCCCTCCCACCTTCTTTATTTGTAATTCTTCAAATCTCATCAGAACTGTTATATTCTCTAGAACTGCTTTCTATACCCTAATGTTACTCGTGGATGGTAGTATTAGCATCACCTGAGACTTGATAGAAATGCAGAATCAAAGGATACACACATGTACTGAATCAGGATGAGCATTTAAGATACCCAGGTGATTCTTCTGTACATCGATATTTGCAATGCACTGCTTAATCCCTAATGCAGCTTTTTGACACTGCTGTGTGCTTCCAGAACATAGTGGGTTTCCTGCAAACCCAGCTCTTGTCACAGGGAAAAGTAACCTTGGCTTACTTGTTAGCCCCTCTCACTGGAAGACTTGACAGCAGAGGCTATATATAATTGATTTTTGTGTTACTAGTGTCTAGCACAATCCCTGGTATTTAGTAGATGTTCAGTATGTACCTGGAAGAAATGACTGCTTAGTCATTCTCAGTCTTTTTAATTATTGTTGCTTAATTCCCTTTCTTTTGCAATTTCATTTTTAGACTCATATAAGTAACATTATTTGTTGATGTTAGTGACATGCAATGTGTATAACATAGAGATATAAAAAATAAGCTTTGGGTATCATCCTGACACAATTTTTAATTCTTAAAGCCACTGCTTTACTCCATTTACTTAACATATTTGAATAGTTGAATTCATGGGATAGATACAATTTTGAATGCTATCTTTTTCATGCAACATTATACAATGAAGATTTCCATGCTGCTACTTACTTTTTAAGAGCATTCTTTTAATGTCTGCTTAATAATTTCAATTGGCATTTTAGGTAATTTACATTATGACCTCAGCTCACGTCTCTAGTTTTGGCTCCAGCTACCCGTCAATACATATATGCCCTCTGCTTCAACCAAACTGGACTTACTGCTGTCTCTGTGGTTTTTAGAGTCCTAATTTTTTTCTGAAGCAATTACTTCCCCCTAATGCTTTCCCTGAATAACTCAACTGATTAAAATCCTACTCATTTTAAATGACTCAAATGCAAACTCCTCTGTGAAACTTGCTCTTGTAAGTCTCAAAAGATATCTCTCCATTCTCCAAACTCCTATCACTTGCTGGGTTTTTTTTTTTCTATGCTATTAAGGCATTTATCATTTCCACCCATACATCGCCTTCTAGTTAAATCTACCAGTCCATCTACAAACAAATTTAAGAACCATGCCCAAATATTATTGTAGTTATAATTATATTACAATTTTTTTTATATTTATAATATTTATAGATACTTGCTCATAGGAAATGCCAAAATATTTTTCAGCTTTATTGAAGCTTAACATACAAACTCTGCACATACTTAATGTATATATTTTGATAAGTTCTTGCATATGCATATTCCTGTGAGACCACCAACATAATCAAAGTAATATATCCATTACCTCCAAAAGATTTCTTCTCTTGCTCTTCCTCTTTCCTCTGGAGATGATAACAAAAGCACAAGCAACAAAATAAAAATAGACAAATGGGACTACATTAAACTAAAAAGCTTCTGCAGAGCAAAGGAAATAACAGAATGAAAAGGCAATCTATAGCATGGGAGAAAATATTTGCAAACCACCTATGCGACAAAGGGTTAATTTGGAAAATATATAAGGAACTCCTACAACTCAACAGCCAAAAAACATTAAATTAGTTAAAAAATGGGTAAAGGACTTGAGTAGAATTTCTCCAAAGAAGACATTTGAATGGAGAACAAGTATATGAAAAGATATTCAACATCACTAATCATTGGGGAAATGCAAATCAAAACCCTAATGATCTCACCTCACACCTGTTAGGATGGCTATTATCAAAAAAGAAAAAAAAGTCGTAACAAGTGTTAGTGAGGCTGTGGAGAAATGGGAACACTTGTATGCTGTTGGTGGCAACATAAAATGGTGCAGCCACTATGGAAGACAATATGGAGTTTCCTCAAAAAATTAATAGAACTATCATATGATCCAGCAAATCCACTCCTGGGTTCCTCAGACAGAAGCTTCTTTTTGATTCAGTCTTTCAAGTTTCTCTCTCTACTGTGTGGAATGTTCTTCATTCAGCTATGTACATGGCTTCTGCTGTCACTTCTTTCAAGTCACCTTCAAATGGTGCCTTTAGATTTGCTTCCCCTCACTATTCCCTTTACCCTTTCTCTCCTCTCATTTTCTTTTTTAATGGCTTTGATAGCACT
This sequence comes from Equus przewalskii, assembly GCF_037783145.1. NCBI lineage: Eukaryota > Metazoa > Chordata > Mammalia > Perissodactyla > Equidae > Equus > Equus przewalskii. The sequence continues at coordinate 46,457,461 of NC_091839.1, forward strand.
TTTCATAACTTGAAATTTTCTATGTTTGTTTGTTTTCAGTTTTCTTCACTCGACTGTCAGCACTTTACAGGTAGGGACCTGGTCTTTCTGGTTCACTAACTGGAACAGTTTTTGTCACATAGTCTATCAATAAATATTTGTGCAATGCATGAAGGAATGAATGCTATGACATTCGTATACACTTTTATACTATGTTAATCTAGTTTTTCCTGATACACAGAACCGTAATTTTAAGCTAGAACTCATACATGAATCATAATCCTGTTTCCAAAACTGAAAATATGAAACATTTTAGTAAATTCTTCTTCCTCAACTTAATTTGTCTGAATAAGCACAAAGCCGTATTAATAATGAGAACCAGGGAGCAACCAAGGAGATAAATGTGTGTTTACTATCTAAGGATTGTAAGAGCTAGGGAAATAATTTCCCTCTTCTCTATTTCTCATTTTCTCCATGATCTCCTTTGAGAATATGAGCCACTTATTAAGGCAAAGTACAGGGTAGATGCACCATTATAGAGATTCAACATGGTAAGACCAAGCTTTTGCGTTTTAAGGGATGAGCATCTGGGAGTAGAGCACCTTGGACTTGAATTAAATGACAGAGGTTTTCAGGCCTAGCCGACTCCTCTAAATACATTTCTGCGGTTCATTATTTTCATAACATTTTTCAGTTTACCATGTCAGAGTATAAAACTTCAGTGCCAAAATCTTCAGAAGCTTCTGCTTTACAAAGGAACTATATATGCCCACCTGAATGCTTTTTGAAGTTAAAAAAAATAAGGTTAAAATGATTCATGTGAGTTCTAATAGCATACCAGAGCATCACTTTCATTAGATCTCTAGCAATATTCTTGGAATGCAACCTGAAAGGACTAGGATAGCCAATTCCAATTTGTATTAGCAATTTTAAATAGAAAAAATAAACTGTTGGATAGTGAGATGCTTCTCATTTTAAGATTCATTAGTGAAGAAGTAATCAAATGCTAACTTGCATACTCAATCACTCTAATTGTACAGGTGATTATAGTCCATTATATGTACACACTGAAGTATAAGAGTGAAGAATCTTCTTGCATTGAATTAATCAACAATTTAAAAATAAACTAGGATTAGTAGTGTCCTTGGTATGTTAATATACCTGATTGGACCTCAATTTCCTGAATTTTAGTTATTGTAACTCTCTCTTCCTGCTATGGGATTCTAAGACTTTAAAAATCTGGTTAAAAAATAAATGAGAGATTTTCTAATCCAGGGAGAGGAAAATGAAGGCATAAGACTAAAAAGGACTAGAAAATCTGATATCCTCATACATTAAAGTGTAACAATAAATACTGTAGTTTCAGGATATAAATTCACATGACCCCACGCTAAGGGTTATGAGAAAGAATACTTTTGGTGCCATCTATGGCTTTAGAACTTCACACCAAAAGACAAACACAGAAATGAAATTAAATATGGAAAAGACATTCCAGCTGTGGAATAAAAATGTTAAATAATTATATAAGTAAACAGACACATGATACCTTTGGATTAGAAGAGAAAAGAAGAAAATTCAGTAAGAGTAGAAAATTAGTAAAATTTCATCATTATTTTTGACTTTTAAAAATATTTATTCCACTAGTGATTAAGCTTGTCTAGCTGAATAATCCAAAAATAATGGGTGACGAATAAAAAATTATACCCATGAGGAAAAAAAGAGGATGCTTTATTTTATTTACCAGAATTGCAGAAATATGTGTAGCTTTTAGACACAGCTGACCTAGTTAATGCCTTGAGAATACAACCACTAAATGATAGAAGGAAATACAAAAATTCTTACAAAACAGAACTTTAATTCCAAATTTATTCTCTATTCATTCCAGATACTACAATACACACAGTTTGCAAAATTCTTATTTAAATTTTCATGGGAGTTTTTTTTTTTTTCCTGGCCTCATCATTGAAGCCTCCAAGAGACAGATCTGTGATACGTTTAAACTTTAACTAATTGGGGGACATCGTTTCTTAAATAAAATAAAAAATACACACGACCCTTAAGATCTGTATATATTTCCATTAGTTTTCAAAATATCTTCTCTCATTAATAGGATCAGTGTCCATTATTTATTAGTAATCGTGAGTTCTAGTGCCCTTTCAGTGGTATAAGGGATGGTTATTGACCACAGGAAAAACAGAAAGTATTACCAGAGGCCTATTATCTTCTCCGGGTGTAAGAAAGAGATGCTATTTTGTTTTGTCAGATGGCTACATGGAACCTAGGCTAAAAGATTTCCAGCACTATCAAAAATGTCTTACATTTAAAAGTGGATTCAATCTTAGAAGGGATGTCCCCAGTGAGGTAAGATTTAGTTGTCTATGTGGGTTTCTTCTGGGTTAAGCATCAGAGAGACTCAAAAAGAGCTCTGGGATTAACTTTTTTATCTTCTTTTTAGTTATGTTCCATATTTTTCCTGAATTTCTACATATTTGACTTCAATTAAAAACAAATGATTTTTCTGGTCATTGGCCGTTACAGAAATTAACTAAAAAAATCTGTTTTATGTGTTATACCTTTGTTTCTGGTGAAAATGTATTCAAAAATATTCAGTGACTTTTATTGGAAGGGAGTATACTTTTGTACATGGTCATTTATTGAAGTGTCTCCCTTAGGCTTTTGACAACCAAAAACTCTGCCCCATTGAATTGTAGAGGTCTTGCTTTTGTTTTTGTCTTTTTTACCCATAAAACACTGGAATGTTTCTCACCTCTGGCAGATAGCTAACAAAGTCAAAAGAAGTGTCTCTAATCTGCTTCTCACCTCTGGCTGCAATTTCTATCCTGTTTCCATGGAAATGGAAACTAGAAAAATAAAATAATCAAATAAAAAGAAGTGCTTTTACTTGTGAATTTAAGCTTGTGATTTTTTTTCAATAAAAGTATAGTAGGTTTTTTTCAAGTTAAGAGATCAAATATTTAGTAGCTATTTCCTGAAACTATTTTAACTCCAGAAACTAACTACTTAGCAGAGTGTATATATCTTTTGGGAGGAAAAAAAATCACTGGCTTTGACATGACCCAGTCTGTAAACTTGTTAGCCTTATAACATCCAGAACAACCTGGTAGACCAAACAGTGGTTCCCAGTGAGGCTGTGGCCCCAGGAAAAAGACATCCTCTGCCAGGCTTTGGGTTAGGAGGAGAAGGAATGGTGCTTCTAGAGCCAGCGGAGCTGTTGAATAGGACACGAGAAAGGAGCAATCTTCAAATCAAAACGTGCCCCACTTACAATGTGATACCTTAAACATGGCGGCGACCTTTTTGAAAGGAGCTTGGTTCTGCAGAGCTGCTCACGTTATCTTCTCCCAATCGTCAGGGCCTGTGCGTCATGTGCTGCTATTCTTTAATCACAACTAAGCTCCAAAAACTGGATATGAGCTCAAATTCATGCTACCTTTTTTTTTGACCATTGCCACTGAGAATTAATTATTTCATTTTGTTTTCTTCACGGTCTGCTATATCAAACATCTTCTATTCTTCTGGAATAATTCATGTCTTTACTACTTTTGGCAAGCAGACAGAGATACTTTGAGGCCAATTCTGGATTCTTTTGAACAGTATCATTGCCTCACTAAAATCTGTGATGGGAGTCACACAGTCTGGTGTGTAGACCATAGCTCAACACATAAGATGCTGGCTATAGTTATTCTTTTATTTTCTCTCCTGATGGAAAAAAAAATCCACTTTTTACATTTTTACAGATTAAACAGAGCTATAAAGTATGTTTCATCATTTATATGGTTTGTTTGAAGTGCTGCCCGCCGAGGTATATGTTTTGTTGATTTTGCATTTATTATAACTGTCTAACCCTGACACACACACACATATGCACAAGCACACACACACACACACACCGGTACATAGACACTTCTTTACAACATAAGAGAACCAGGACTACATCATGTAATAGGTGTACACCCCTCTCTGGCTCCCATGGTCTGATCAACATTAAAGTAATTTATGCATTTTTGCATCGCATTTTACTTAAGTTCAATTCATGCCTTTTGCAGAATGCTTTTATTTTGACATTTTCTGAGATTTCCTGGCACTTAGAGATCTCATGACTGCACAGAAGAACACAGGAGTGAGAACAGAGTGGTTGAGAGCATGAGATGTGAATTGCTTGAACTCAAATTTTAACAGCCTTACTTCTTTGCTGTAAAAATTTCGCAGGATTGTTATGAAATCTCTCTAGGTCTCAGTTTCCTAATCTATCACATAGGAATAATAACAGTTCTACTTAATGGGATTGATGTGCACAGTAAATGTATCTGGCACACAGTTAACGTGGAAACATGTTATATTTCATAATTATGTAAATTGGACAAAAGAGATAAAGATGAATCTAAGCAGGGTAATCATTTAAGTATTGTCCAACTACAATCACTTTGGAGAGTAAAAAGGGGTGTTAAAATAATTAAAATACGTGATTTGTAAAATATTTATATACCGATTGACAAATGGTTACATTATTTTGATGGACCCATAAAATACTTCAATTCAAAAATTAATTTCAAAATTCAAAAGTGAAAAGAATATAAAATCATATACATTAAAATAGACTAAGATTTGCGTTGATTTATAAATAACAAATAAAATAATGATTTTTGGCACATATTCACATCCTTTAATCAGTCCAGTCTTTTCGTGTCTATCTGTAGGAGGATTTCCTGCAGTCCGATGCTCAGGCCTGAGCTCCACTGGCCAACACAGAGAGCCAAAGCAGGGGCAGCAACAGGACTTAAGCCCAAGACCAGGAGTTAGCTGTCGCTATTAACTTGGGCCCTAGTGCACTTTGTTTTATCACCAAGTTCCCTGCATGGCATTCTTAAAAGTTCTTGAAAAGGGACAGTTAGATTGTGACGAAGAGGCTGGGGAAAGAAAGCCGGGTTATATTGCTGGTTGCCTGACAAATTTAACCACATGTGTCTCATACCTGTGAGTTGAGAACATGTGAAACTTGAAAGCAACAATTTCTATAAAACTCTTAGGTAGAATACTTTGTAAGAAATGAACAATTTGGGCAAATGTTAAACCAGTCAAAACATTGGAAGAACAGTTTTGACTAGGTCTGTTCCAAGAAAGTCCTGTAGTCACTTAGCAATATGACACCGAAAAACTGTGGGTAGTGCTGTTTGAAATTTGGGCCTCATTTAGACAGAAATAATTGCAGAATTAATAATACGGAAAATTTTTTAGTAACTATTACCGAGTTAAAAATTCTTTCTGAAAGTCAAATTGAACCTTAAGTTTCTGGGTTGGGATGACAATATGCAATCCATCCTAATTATTTTTTTCCATTAATTTGTTGCTCACAGGATTCCACACACCTTCTACCGGAAAAACAAGTGTAAAAACAATTATAGAACATTAAAATATACCACTTTTTTCCAACACGAAGAACATTGTAGTAAATTGACAATTACCTAAAAGGTGGTCTTTGGATGTTAAATAGAATAATTAATCTAATCCAAGATGACACTAAGGATATTTTGACATCCTGCCCGTCAAGAGTTAACTGTCAATGTTTCTGAACAGTAGTAAACTCTTACTCTCTGTTACTGTTTCTCTCTCTTTACCTGAATCTCACTTTTGAGTTAATTTATGAATATTTCTTCTCTCTTTGTCTTCAAAACTATCTACAACTTTCTCATCAGTTAGATAAGAAATATATAAAATGATCTCTTGAATAATTCATAATAGATATTATGAGTGTGGAAAACAAAATAAATTTGGTGAAATTTACTGTTGAGTAAAATGAATGGAAAAAATGAGATATTAATGCCAAATTTAGCTAAGTAAAATTGGACTTGGAGAAATGGAAATCAGTAGAAAAAACTGTGAAAAGAAATCCTTGGCACAATCTCCCAGTCAATAATCAGTACAATTTGTTACAAACGAAAACTGGCTCATAATTTGAAACTTCATCAGAAAATTTAAATGAAAAAGAATTCGTTCTAAAAAAAACCCCAGAAAATAAAAATAGAAAAAGTTGTAAAATTGCTTATCTTCATTGTATTCATCCAACTAGTAAATTGGCTTGAGGATATTCCAAAAAATTATTTTTGAAAAACAAGTGTGTCAACATTTGCATAATTCTGATTAAATGCTCATAATCAAAATTCAGTGAGGTCAAAATAGTAGGATAAAAATGGCCCCAACTGAAATAAGCTATATGCTTTTGTAAGACCTGTCTTTAGAGAACCAACTAGGAAAGAAATCTCTCAAAGACACTGCTTTGTGTATGCTAACACCACTTAAGAAAAGTCTTTTTATTTTTATTTGAAAGAGCATATGTACAACGTATATTATAGATATATGTGCATTTTGAAACAGAAAAGTAATAATGCAAACAGCAATATCTATCACACAGTGTTGGAAACTATCTTCTTCAAGCCCTGTGTACCCCTAACTGACTGCATAAATCTCTTCATCCTAAGTTTTTGGTTAAATATGTCTTTGCTCTTCATTACTCTTTTACTATACCTGACACGTATTAGCATATTGTTAGGCCTGTCTGATTTTGAACTTTATATAAATAGGATCATAATTTATATATTCTACTATCACTAGTTTTTTACACCAAACATTTTGTCTTTGGAGATTTGTTCATCTTGATTGGAGTAGATTTATTTTTATTGTTGCATAGTTTTAATTTTTATCTAATAATCTACTACTTATTCATACTTTCTGTCAATAATGGATATTTGTACGGTTTCTATGTTTTCCCCCCTAGTATGAATAGTGCTGCTGTGCACAATCTTGTGCAAGTCTCCAGGAGTACATGTGCAAGAGAGGCCCTAGGATATATATTAAGATAATGGATTAATGAGTTTAGGATCTGAGCACTTTCAACTCTACTATAAATGTCAAGCTATTTTTAAAATAATAGATCCGCTGTTCATGAAAGTTTGGTTGCTTCATATCTAACTAATGTGTAATATTATCAGACTTCTCTATTCCTGCTAATCTGGCAGGGTGAAAAGATAAATCATTGTGACTTTAATTTGTATTTCCATGATTACTAATGAGATTGAACACATATTTATACTCATTGGTCATTCCTATTTCCATTAGATTGCTAGTTTTCTTCTTATTACTTTGCAGGAGCTCCTTATAAATTGTGAATACCAATCTAGTGTCAACAATATGACAATAGCAAATATCTTTTTCCAGTGTGTGTTCCAAGTATGGCTTGTCTTTTTCTTTTTTTTCTCTCCAAAGCCCCCGTATATAACTGTATTTCCTAGTTGTAAGTCCTTCTAGTTCTTCTATGTTGGTTGCCACCACATCATGGCTTGACAAGCGGTATGTAGGTCTCCTGCCTGGATCCGAACCAGCGAACCCCAGGCCGCTGAAGCAGAGCACACAGACTTAATGAGGTGGCCATAGGGCTGGCCCCTGACTTGTCTTTTCAAGTGAGACTTGTCTTTTTAATCCTTTTAGAAAAGAATAGCTTAAAAATAGTAGTTATGTTCTTATGTTCGATGTATTAAAATTTATTCCTCTTTTTCTTTTATAGTGAAACTTTGTATGTCTTGCTTAAGAAATCCTTTCCTCAGCCTATTAACTAATCAAATACTTTTAAAGAACATAATAGCTTTCTGTGCTCTGATTCACCCATTTTCTTTTTACAAATTTCATTGATTTATTTGATCAGCACACACAGTCCAATATTGAGAAGAGACTCTTCCTTCTATATGCTTAGGACATGACTACGTCACAAACTATTAGAGCTTTCAAGGGGAAATTGGTTCTGCTTGCTAGCTATTATCAGAAAAGACTGCTTAAAATCATTTACTTTAAAACCAAAATTATTTGGGTCAGTTATCTTTCAAAAAGACAAAATAAAAAAGGAAAGAAAGAAATCCTTTCCTACCCTGAGGTCGTGAAGGTAATTTCCAATATTTTCTTCCGACAATTTGTAAGTTTGTCTTTTACACTGAATCTTTTATCTTTCTGGAATTGATTGTTGTGAGGTAGGGATATATATATTTCCTCATGCAAAAAAAGCATTCATTCATTTCTCTTTTATCTAAAATAACAGTTCTGTCATTTATGAGGCTGCCTATGCTTTTCCTTAAAAATAATATAGTCTAAAAAAAGTACTTGAAGAGTTTATTCTCAATTTTTCTTTGTATCTTTCAAGCCTCTTTCAAATGAATACTATTGGAATTTATCACATCATACTTATCTAACCTTTGTGTTTTTCATTTCATTTAACATATATTCCAAACATTTTCTTACATTTCTGCCCTATCTTTGTTAACAATACTTTAATGAAGTCATGAGCCATCTATGGACTAGACGTTTGTGCTCTTCCACCCCTCAAATTCATATATTAAAACCCTAACCCCCATTGTAGCTATATTTGGACATGGGGACTCTAAGGAAGTAATTAATGAAGTTAAAGGGAAGTTACAAGGGAGAGCTCTGATGCAAGAGGACTAGCATCTTTATAAGAAGAGTCACCAGAGAGTTCGCTTGGTCTCTCTCTGGCATGTGAGGACACCGTGAGAAGACAACCAACTACAAACCAGGGAGAGAAAAATCTCATCCAGAACTGAATTGGCTGGCACCTTAATCTGGGACTTCCTAGCCTCTAGAACTGTAGGAGATTAATTCCAGTCTGTGATATTTTATTATGGCATCCAGAGCAGACTAATCCATATGGGTTTGGGATTATTTTAACTGTTATTAAGTCCGTTGATACAATAGATAGTGATACATTGACTGTGCCGGAGTAAAGATATTTTAAGATCTTTGAATTACTTTTTATGATAAGTTCCCAGGAATAGATTTAGTAAATCAAAGGACCAAGCATATTTATAGATTTTTAAAATATTTTGCCATATTGATTTCCAAATGACTATATTGTTATACATACGTCAGCAGTACTAGAGTGTATCAGTTGCATATTAAATTCAGAGACTTTGTTATAACTCTGTTTTAATGATAATGATAATGAGATAAGTATATTTGTACTTATTGCTTTGAGTTTCAATTTAACACCCATATTCTTAATATTCAGTTGCCCCTTAACTACATAGAGGCTAATTCTGTGGCTTTTAGCAAAAGATCTCTTGTTTGATTTACAAAGCAAATTCTGTGTGTATACATTTGTTCAGTTACAATGACATGTTCACAGTTTGCTTACAAACAAATAATATAATCTTACATACACAAAAATAAATTTGAGAAAATAAGTTTACCCAGTAACTTAAATGCCATTAACTCAGAAAAAAGAAAACAGGGAGGCAAAAGGCTATATTTTAAAGCATATATACACATGAAAAAAATACTCACAGCTATAATATGAAAATACTTATGGGAGGCCCACCTGGTGGCATAGTGGTTAAGTTCACGTGCTCCACTTTGGCAGCCCAGGGTTTGCAGGTTCAGATCCCAGGTGTGGACATAGCACCACTCATCAAGCCACACTGTGGCAGCGTCCCACATAAAATAGAAGAAGATTGACGCAAATGTTAGGTCAGTGATAATCTTCCTCAAGCAAAAAGAAAAGGAAGATTGACAACAGATGTTAGCTCAGGGCCAATCTCCCTCACACACACACACAAAATATGTATACATATATGCATACACATGAATTAACCATTAAAATGAAAATCTATAGGAAGCATTGACTCTAGTGTAGTATTTTAAAAGAGACACTTGTACTAAATACCTTACATACAACCACACAATAACTGAAACTAAGAGCCAGTTGGTTATTTCAATAGATATTTGGTCTCTTTTCATTATTTAAGAAAAGAGACGTTTTCTGGAGTATGGCTTTTGAGCTTTCAATTTGTAAGTTTCTGAGTCAGGCCAGCATGAATTGCAAAGAGCCAATTACTACAAAACAGCGGCATTCACATTTCTTTAATTTTTCCACTAAACTTATTTCTCCTGTAAGCAAAATAGCTGCAATTATTTACTCAGAATTGGTGGCCAGGATTGGACTGGCTGTCAGAGTCCCTGTCTCTCGCACTAATTTCAAGCTCTATTGAACAGTGCTGCTGTGGCAGGACTGGCGTGCAACATTTAGTAGCAGCCTTGCCACAACTTGGGGATAATCTTAAAGAAATTTGTGGATATTACTAAGTAAGGGGAAAAATGCTATCAGTTTTTTTTTTTTCCTTTTGTTTATTTTGATTTGGCTTAATAAACTAGTTCACTGTGGTACAATTCATTGCTACAAATAACATCAACGCACAGCAGCTGTTATTATAAAAAAAACTCAGGTGGAATGTTATTCCATAAATAGAAAAAATAAGCTAAAAGAAATCATGCACCTAAACTTGTCCAAGAGACAACAAATGTACTTTCCCAGGCTATTTTCACAATCTCACTTAGAGGTCTCTCTTTCACGTGCCTGTGTATTCCACTGAAGAAAGGCAATCTAAATGCCATCTTCCACTTCTTCACCTGGAACCCCTTCTCTAGTCTCCTGTAATCATCTGGTCCATGACCCCTACCTCTACTGATGTAGTTTTTACAAGTTTACCAATCACTTCCTAAGTACTGAATTCAATGAAAACATTTCAATCACTTTTCTTTTAACTTTTTCTAAAATATGTTAATGATGTTATTCCTGAACTATACATATACTTTGCCTACTATCACTTGTTTATCATTTTCTTTTAACTGTGGCTTTTCCTTTTCAGATTCTGTGGATTTTTCTTCCTCTATCCACTTGATAAACTAAGGTTCTCCTAGAGTTCTTCCTTGTAGCTTTCTCTTCTTGGCCTTTATTTTATCCCCTACTAATCTCGTTCCATCCTATGGCTTTAACCACCACCTGGATGCTGATACTCACAAATATATACTCCTCCTATAGTGTTCTCCTAAGAGCTTGAGCTATATTTTTAATTCCTATATCACCTCTCCACCTAAAGACTAACAGACATCTCAAACTCAATATGTTTTGGAAATCTATTTGGCAGTATATATTAAAATTGAACAAAAGCCTCCTCTCCGACCCAGAATTTCACAACCTGGTCTACACTCCACAGAAATATATGCAAATAAACACCAAACCTATATAAGAATGTTCATTGTATCATTTTTTATAATAGCCCCAACTGAAAAACCCATTAGATGCATTAATTAGAATGTTATAAAACGGAATACTGTACAGCATTGCAAACAAACGAACCACTACTAGGGATAGCAAAATCAATTAATCTTGCAAACGTAATCCTGTGCGACAGAAGCTAAGAAAGAAATGTGTATGATGTATGATTTTATTTATAGACAGTTCAAAAATAAGAAAAACTAATATTTCATGTTGGAAGTCTGGAGACTATTTCTCTTTGAGGAGGAGTATGAGTAACTGGGAGAGTCACAAGTGGCTTTTTGTGGAACTGAGTATGTTCAATGTTCTCTGTCTTTATGTAAGTTCTGGTTACATGTATGGCCACTTGGTGAAAATTGATCAAGCTGTACAATTATGAATTGTGTGCTCTTCTATGTCTCAGTTATACTTCATAAAATATTTAATACTATCACTTTACAAATGGAGATAAATTCTCCCTCTACACTCTCACAAGAATAACTTCTAAAATGTATCTAATCATGATGCTGTCCTGCATAACATCCTTCAATGCCTTCCTATTGACTTTAGATTAAATATGCAAATATCTGAGCACGGAATAAAAGACCCTTCATGATCTAGCTTCTGCCAAGATCTAGCCTCATCTCTTACCATGTTTTGGCCACACCAAACCATTTTTCTTGTGTCTTTTCATTTTTATTAATTTTCCTTAAAATTATTGTTATAGATTTCTTTTTAAATTTTATATTTAAGAACTCAAATATTACTCCAACATAGTTCACCTTAACTTTATGAGGCAGCGAAGCATTTTTTCCTTTGCTTTCCTATGTCATTCTCTGTGTACCACTTTTGTAGCACCTGCTTAATAATTATTATTCCTTTTGTATATATAGGAATAATAGGAAATTGCATAGGAGCTGGGCAATGGAGGGCAAAGTCTTCATATATTCAAGTGTTCATGTTAGACAATAAGGAATGTAACATTTTGTAATATTTTACAGACTGCACTATTTATGACCTATTTTAAAATTGGAAAAATGAATAGTGAGAAATTTCAAAAAATTGGTGTAGTTATCAACTTAAGTTTTTCTGAAATTGAATCTCTATCTGTAAATTTAGGTTTTTATCTTCAGCCTGAAGTGTAAGTTGAATAACACAAAATAGAGCAAAAGGTCCTATAAAACGTAAGGGCATAGAACATATTGATAAACATATATTCTGAAATAGTGTATGTCAACATGTATAACTAAAAATGTAAATATAGGCTCATGAAATTATTTAACTATATGTTATCAATATGATTGTTACTATATAAGGGCATGATCTGCTCATTGCAAGATAAAAACCAATCATTAAGAGGCATGATGGTGGCAGACAAAGGGCATTTATTAAGCTATAAGCTAGCAAATTGGAAGATGGTGGACTAGCATCCTAAAAAGCCATCTTAAGGGGGGCACAGAATCTTGAAGCAGTGGGTTATGGGAATTAGGAATGTCAGCCCTCTGGTGTTGCAGACTGGGAGTTGCCACACTAGATCTTTCAGTTGTCATTGATGATGGCTATCAGCATAGACTCTCTTCGGGGGTCATCACATTCCTAAGGAATTCAAAAGAACAAGGCTTTTGACTTATTGCATCTGGGAGGTACATACACAAGCAGGAGTCATAAAATCTACAGAGCAGGTATGTCTCCTGGAGGGTGCATATCCAACTGAGTTAATCAGAGGTCAAAGTTACAATATGGTTTCTTTTGTATAATATGGCTTCCCTTATGTCAACCTTGTGTTGAGCTGGTATAATTGATCTAGGTTTTCTTATATGTAGGTTATAAACAATTATAATAAGAAAATTGCAAAGCGACGCATGACAGAATAGGCTGCCTCAAAATGTCTCTTTGGAATAAGAATTATTTTGAGAAACAGCAGACACAAGGGAAGCTCTGGAAACAGAGTAGAAATTACCCTTTTGTAAGGGCAATTTATATGTATACAGAAAAATCTCCATTTGTAAACATGTATCCCTCTCTGTACCAGAGAAGATAATCTCATCAATGGAGAAGACAACTGCTTAAATATCCATAGTAAACTTTAGTCTTGTTTGCTATGCTTTTCCTGGTCATCTCCCCATAACTGGCCTCCCCACACCTTTCTTTCTTTTGTCTGTAGCTGAAGATTGTATGTAAACTTGAGTTCTAAGCCCCCTTGGAGTGTTACTCATATTTTTGTGGTTCTCTCTGACAAATAAAAATTGCAAGCAATAGGATATATTGGAGAATATGAGGAAGCCATTTGGTATAAACCTAATTCGGCCTGACCTTGTTTTCCAAAAGGGCCAGACCATGGCTGTTGAGCATGCATTGTATATCTGCTTTAGATATTCCCTATGGCAAGAACAAAGGCCCTTGAGATAAAGGTGCAACTTCCCTCCCCCTCCCAACCTTGGCATTCCCTTAAGGATTAAGCATCTTTCCTTAGGCTAGGAACTGATTGCTGCACTCACCTGTGACCACCCAGCTCGAGACAATAGGCTTGCCTCCTGCTATGCCCTCCGAGATAGCAGACCCACTACCTGCTGTGTCCATCAAGCGCTGTGCCCACAGGGTAATCTTGTGACTGCTGTGGGAGGGACATTTCAATCATATGTGAAATGTCCTGTGTCGGGGTATATAACCACTCTGTATACCTCACTTCCTTGGTGCCCTTTCTTCCTTTGGGAAGAAAGGCCCCGGGCCATGGTCCTCATATTTCAGCTCAGAATAAACTCTCCCAAATTTTCATTTATAGATTGGTTATGGATTATTTTTGTCGACATCTCCCATGTATACATGAGGTACGCACGTTAATAAACTTCTTTTTTTTTCTTGTTAATCTGTCTTTTGTTACAGAGTTCTCAGTTGAGAACTTAGTAAGTTAAAGGGAAAATTATTTTTTTCCTCCTCTACAAAAGCAAATGAGAGGTTTTAAAATTCTCTTCCCTAGAATTACAGGAAAATGTTCAGTTATAATTATTATTTATATTATTCACTTTGTATTAATTATTGGAACACTTTTAATGGCATTCAGCCAAAGTTAGTTCTATAAGTTTAGAGTGAGTTAGGCAGGTACATTAATTTATACTTGTAAAATATATTCAGATATTTCAAATTCTCTTATCAGAGGATTCAATTCTTTTTCTGCCATTTACTTATATATATCTTTGAATATTTTACCTCAGGGAGAAAAAATGCATTATCTATAAAATTGGAACAATGCCCATCTTGTAGAACAATTATGAGATTTAGAAATAAAATATTTAAAATACATAGTAGTTTACACATTGGAAAATCTATAAATGTTAGCTATTATGATTTTTAGTCATAGAAGTGAAGTTATTGGCTTGAGTATAAACTTTAAGGTAACTGATAAATTTGCAACTCAACCAAAATGATTATTTATTTCCTGACAATTATCAGTATTTGTATGGTAGCCTCCAGTCCTCTTTATTGACAGACTAACCTCTATTTTTTTCTGTTACTAAATTTTTTTGTTTACAGTTTTTTGTTGTTCTTGCTGTTTTTTCTGTTTTGGTGAGGAAGATGGGCTCTGAGTAACATCAGTTGCTAGTCTTCCTCTTTTTTTTTTTCTCCCCATAGCCCCAGCACATAGTTATATATCCTAGCTGCAAGTCACTCTGGCTCTTCTATGTGGGATGCCATCACAGCGTGGCCTGATGAGCAGTTTGTAGGTCTGCACCCAGGATCCAAACCAGCAAACTCTGGGCCGCCAAAGCAGAGCATGCAAAGTTAACCACTTGGCTACAGGGCCAGCCCCCTGTTTACAGTTTTATGTGTTTCCAGAACTTTGCCTCAAAATATGAATGGCTGTCATATAATAAAAAAATTGACTGGTCTTTGTCCTTAGTTCCTGAAAGGGAATATCTAAACTCTTGGAATTTCCTGAATGATAAAAATGTCTTTGTTCTTCTTGGTGGCACTCTAAGGTGACATCTGAGTTTATGCTAGTGAGGTGACTTATGGTTGGCTCCTAAGTAGTTTGTTAATGAAATGAGTCATGGTGGTGGCATGCCACCCCAGAAAGGCCAACGACGTGATTGGAGGACTCAGGATTTGAGCTGTGTGATAGTAGTCTGTCCTCCTGGGAGGGGAGGGGTACTAGAGAGTGAATTCAACCACATGGCCAAAGATTCAAAACATCATGCCTTCATAATAAAATCCCAATTAAAACTCTGGTCACCAAAGGTCAGGTGAGATTTCTGGCTGGTGATACACACGAATGTGAGAGTGACATGTTCTGTGCATATGAAAACTTCTTTTGGGACCCTCCTAGAGCATTCTTTTTGGCTCTTTTCTTTTGGCTGGCTGTTATTTGCATCCTTTATAATAAAACTGTAATCATAAGTATACCATTTTCCTTAGTTCTGTGAGCCATTCTAGCAAAGATTTGCCCCTGAGAAGTTAGTGGAAACTCCAAATTTATAACCTGTTGGTCAGGGCGCAGATGACCTAGGAACCCAGAGCTTGTGGCTGGTGTCTGAAGAGAGAAGAGGCTGGTGGGGGACTGTGCCATTAACCTGTGAAATTTGACCTACTCTCAGGTAGTTAGTCAGAATTGCATTTCACTGGCAAACCAAAATGCATGGCTGGGAGAAAGTTATATAAATAAAATAAATAGGGTTTTTCAATGTGGTAAATACAATAGCACATACTTGGTCTAAAGGAGGCATCTGCAACTGAGCCTAACTTTTAGTTTCTTGCACAGTTGTGGACTTAGCATTGCTTTGAAGGGAAAGGGCAAAGCCTTATTTTTGCATGAAATCTTATGTTTTTGAAAATGTTGTCATGTAATTAAAAATATAAATGTTGGGCCAAAGAAATCAAAACTGGATGTACTTCTACCACAAATGTGTATCCTGTCTTAAAAACTTTGCAGAACATGAAATTTGGGGTGAAGAGAGAAGGGTTAGAGGGAAGGAAAGAGTAAAGGAAGAGAAGGCAATGGTGCTCACCTAATGGAAGGGAAATGCCTGGCCCTTGAAAATTTGATAAATTATATTTTAAAAATATATTCTGGGAATTCTAGTTTTAACTCCAACATGTAAAGAGCCTGGAAGTCATCATACCTGTCCTTACAACAAGAAAAGGCTGAACAAACTGAAAATCATTACTTTTTCTGGATGCATCTGAGGTCTTGGGGAAAACTGTCATCTGAAGAGCTCAAGAAACAGATGAACATGTAAAGTCACAGCTGAGATCTCCCTGCCTGGATTAGAAGCTATTGGAACCATAAATTTGCAGGAGTACTTAAAGGATAATTTTCATGAATTGTGGACAGCAATTGTGGATTAGCCTGAGAGTAAGACCCCCACAGTCTTATGGGGGCCCAGTGCTTTCATATGGTTTACTTCCAGGAAGCCCACCAGGTTCACACAATGAATTTCTAGCAATTGGAAAGGAAGAGTAATTATTGCAAAATAAACCCAGAACGTTCTCCCTAAAAGCCCACTCTCCAAGGACAAAAACTTACTAGAGCCTTATCTCAGCTTGAAGAAGGTCATTTTTCCCACTCCAGCCTACTCTACCCTTTCTTTCTCACCTAAGGTGATAAAAAACTATACCACTGGATCAACACTTATGAAGTTCACAGACCTAGGCTACAGGACCACTGAAAAACTCAGATTAAATCATAAGCTTATAGAAAGCTTATCCTCACCCAAATCTTGCCAACATACCAATAAGTCTCCAGTATAATAAAAATGGATAACAACAGAAAGAGTGGCAAGATTCATACTTTATTTAAGGAGGAGACAAAAACAAGGTCACTACAAGAATTTGAAGCCTCTGGAACCTACAACTACTGAAAATACTAGACATAGCCCAATTCTTAACAAGATTAACATGAAACCTATTAGTCAACATGATATGTCTATCTTTCAATAAAATTTACAAAGCATACCTAAAAGCAAGAGGAAACAGTCAGAAGAGAAAAAGGAAACATAAGAACCAGACTCATATATCATACTATATTGGAATTAACAGATAGGGAAATTAAAGTAACTATGAGTAATATGTTAAAGGCTCTTATGGAAAAAAGTAGACAACATGCAACAACAGATGGTTAATGTAAGCAAAGAGATGTAAGCTCTAAGACAGAATCTAAAGGAAATGCTAAATCAAAAGCATAATAGAACTGAAGAGTTTCTTTGATGGACTCAACAGTAGACTGGCCATGGCTGAGGAAAGAATCAATGAACTTGAAGATATGCCAATTAGAAACTTCCCAAATTGAAATGGAAAGAGAAAAAAATGTAGAAAACTGAAAAGAAGACCCAAGAACTGTGGGACAATTTCAAAAGTTACATCATACACAAAAATTCACTACCGATAGGAGAAGAAAGAGAGAATGAAGAAGAAGAAATATTTGAAATTAAAATGGCTGATAATTTCCCAAATTTATGATAGACACCAAACCACAGATCCAAGAGGCTCAAAGAACATCAAACAGGTTACTTCATAAACAAGAAAACAAAAATGACAACTAGGCATATCATATTCAAACTGCAGAAAACCAAAGATAAAAAGAAAATCTTGAAAGAAGCCAGAGGGGGAAAAATGCCATACCTATAGAGGAATAGGATAAGATTCATATCAGACATCTTAACAGAATACATGCAAGAAGAAAGCGAAGTGAAATATCTAAAGAGCTGAAGGAAAAAAGTCACCAACCTAAAATTCTATATGTAGTGAAATTATCCTTCAAAAGTGAAGCAGAAGTAAAGATTTCCTCTGACAAACAAAACCTAAGGGAATTCACTGACATGAGACGTGCCTGCAGGAAATGTTAAAATACGGTATTCAAGGAGAAAGAAAATGATCTATGTCAGAAACTAGGATTTACACAAAGAAGAGCATGGGAGAAGGAATGAGTGAAAGTAAACTAAAATCTTTTACTTTTCTTATTCTTTAACAATCTAAATATAACTATTAAAAGTAGTAATAGTAACAAATATCCGTATATTCAGTGACCATAATACCTGGATAAGTGAAATGAATAATAGCAATATCCCAAGGGATGAGAAGGAGGAATTGGGGATGCTCTATTATAAATATAGTCTTTATGTAAAATGACTTAGATTAGTTAAAGATATATACTGGGAACCCTAGGGCAACCACTAAAAAGTTTTAAAAGTATAACTAATATACTAAGAGAGGAGATAACTGGAATATTATGAAGTGCTCAATTAAAACCATAGGAGGCAAAGAAAGAGGGGAAACAAAGAACAAATATAACAAATAGAAAATGGTATAAATATGATAGATATTAGTCCAACAATATAAATAATCACGTAAAATATTAATCGCCTAAATACACCAATTAAAAGACAGAGATTGTCAGAGTAGATTAAAAAATAAACAAGAGCCAACTACATGTTGTCTACAAGAAAGTCACTTTAAACGTAAAGACTGAGATTGAAACTAAGGGGATAGAAAGATATATGTATGATGCTGTCAGTTATCAAAAGAAAGCTGGAGTAGGTATATTCATTTCAGATAAGACAGACTTCAGAAGAAGAAAAACAATCAGGCAGAAAGAATAACACTTTATGATGATAAGGGAATCCCTTCTCCAAGAAGATCTAACAATCCTAAATATGCATGCATCAAAACAGTGTCAAAATGTGTGTGGCAGACATAGAGAGAACTGCAAAGAGAAGTGGATAAATCCACCATTAGAGCTGGATACTTCAACACCACTCTTTCAGTAAGTCAGAAAATCAGTAAAGACATATTTAACCTGAAAAATATATTATCTATGTTTAATTACTTGTCCATGTATTTCCACCATCATTTGTCCTACAGCTACACAAATTTAACATAAAAATTTAAGTGATTGGAGTGAAAGATATCCTCAGGCAAAGGATCTATTTTGTTCTTGCTTTGAGTGCCAAAACAATGGTTTTAAAGGTGGTAAGAGTCTGTAAGAAGATGTCTGAAGATCATATGTCAAACATAAAGTATGTTACTTTTAAAAGTCTAGAAGTAATTAGTGCTAGATATTCTGTGACATTTAAATTTTATAAACATATACTTAATGCTATTAAAAACATCATTATTATTTAATTTTGTATAAGAAAAATGAATTGTTATTGTAATTTTAAAATGCTACAATTTGTAAAATACTTTTGACTCAATGAATCAACTGTTTTCTAAAACAATTTCTACTTTTTGGAGATTCTTAGAGACTTATAGTGTACTATATTACACTATATTATTCAGATAATACTAGTTGCCATAATTGATGCCTTCAGTGGTTTAACACAATAAACATTCATTTATCATTCTTATCATATTCTAAGGCAGGTCAGACAGCTATCCAAGGCAGCCCTTCTCTAAGTGTTAACCAGGGATCCAGACTCTATCCATCTAGTAATTTTGCTGCTAGGCGCATGAATTGGGACAGAGAGAGAATGGAAGATTGTGGGAGATTACAAGCAGCAGACATCACTTGTGCCCGTATTCCTTTGATTAGAACTCAAATACATGGTCTCTCCTAGATGCTTAAGTTTGGTGGACCCATAGCATTACCTCTGCCTCATAAATATATCAGAAAATTATTCTAAAAAATTTCAGTCTACAAAGGAGCAAAAGCAATACAATGGAGCAAAGATAGATTCTTCAACAAATGGTGTTAGAACAACTGGACATCCGCGTGCAAAGAAATAAATCTAGATACAGATCTTACACCCTTCACAAAAATTAACTCAAAATAGATAAATAAAATGCAAAATGCAAATATTATAAAACTCCCAAGGCTGGTCCAGTGGCACAGCGGTTAAGTTTGCACGTTCCGCTTCTCGGCGGCCCGGGATTCACCAGTTCGGATCCCAGGTATGGACATGGCACTGCTTGGCATGCCACACTGTGGTAGGCATCCCACATATAAAGCAGAGGAAGTTGGGCACCGATGTTAGCTCAGGGCCAGGCTTCCTCAGCACAAAAGAGGAGGACTGGCAGTAGTTAGCTCAGGGCTAATCTTCCTCAAAAAAAAAAAAAAATTGTAAAAGTCCTAGAGGATAACATAGGAGAAAATCTAGATGACCTGGGTTTTGTGATGACTTTTTAGATACAACACCAGAGTCATGACCCACCAAAGAAAGAACTGATAAGCTGGACTTCATTAAAACTAGAAACTTCTGTCCTGCAAAAGACAGTGTCAAGAGAATGAAAAGGCAAGCCACAGAATGGCAGAAAATACTTGCAAAAGTTATATCTGATAAAGGAGTTATCCAAAATATACAAAGAACTCTTAAAACTGAACAACAGGGTCACAAACAACTCAAGTAAAAAATGGGCTAAAGACCTTAACAGACACTTCACCAAAGAAGATATAGACATGGCAAATAAGCATAAATAAAGATGCTGAAAGTCATATGTCATCAAGGATATGGAAATTAAAACAATGAGATATACCACTATACACCTATTAGAATGGCTAAAATCTGGAACATTGACAACACCAAATGCTGACAAGGATGTGGAGCAACAAGAATTCTCATTCACTGCTGGTGGGAATGCAAATTATAGAGCCACATTGGAAGACAGTTTGGTGGTTTCTTATAAAATTAAACATACTCTTACTATACAATCCAGCATTTGCACTATCAGATATTTACTCAGAAAAGCTGGAAATTTATATTGACACAAAACCTGCACACAGATATTGGTAGCACTTTTATTCATAATTGCCAAAAGTTAGAAGCAACCAAGATGTCCGTCAGTAGTGAATGGATTATAACCTGTGCTACATGCAGTCAGTGGAAGATTATTCAGGGCTAAAAAGAAATGTTGTCAATCCATGAAAAGACATCGATGATACTTAAATGCATATTACTAAAAGAAAGAACCCAATCTAAATAGGCTACATTCTGTGTGATTCCAACTATATGACATTCTGGAAAAGGCAAAACTGTGCAGACAGTGAAAAGATCAGTGGTTGCCATGAACAGGCAGAGCACAAAGGATTTTTAGGGCAGTGAAAACATTCCGCATGGTACTGTAATGGTGGCTACATGTCATTATACATTTGTCCAAACCTACAGAATGTACAATACCAGAGTGAACCCTAATGTGAACTATGGCCTCTGGGTGATATTGATGTGTCAATGTAGATTCATCAATTGTAACAAACGTAAAACTCTGGCAGGGGACGTTGATAATGAGGGAGATTATGCATGTGTGAGGGCAGGAGGTATATGGGAAATCTCTGTGTCTTCTCAATTTTGCTGTGAACCTAAAACTGCTCTAAAAATCGTCTATTAGAAAAACCTGTCAGTCTTATCTTTAAAGTGACACTGTTTTATCATACGTTGAACCAGAATTTGTAATTCACGTTAGTTCAAAACTGTTAAAAATTCCAGTCACTTACAAATAACCTAAGATTGGATAAAAGATAGAATACATAACTTAAAGAAATTATAATTTAAACTTACAAAACCACCTTAAAAATGGCTGCCACACAAATTTTATTCCATAAATTTTGTGAAATATTGGATAATGTTTACAAGATTTCTCCACAGTGCAATAGACTACAATCAAAGACAGGAATAACTCTATCAATGCCCCCCCCCCCAAATTAATGTGTAAGCCATAAAAATCGATTGTTTCAAAACTTGGAAGAATCTATAAATATTAATTTTGTATTTTTAATTTTCCTTAGCAGGATTTTTTATAATCGTATTTCTCCTTTCTCTGTACGCAGCATTAGTTTGCAAGTGTTTTTTAAGTCTTCTTTGACTCAAAAATATTTGTAAAGTGGTTGATACGCACTGAGTTTGCAGTCAGCGGTTAAGATTATGCTGCTTTATGAAATTTTAGAAAGCTTTTCATTTTTCTAGCTCATGTAATAGTTTCCTTCTTCTTGAAAACTGGAATCTGTTTTCACAATCTGTTTATCTCTAATTTAAGTACTAGATTTCTTGCAGTTTTTTTCTTTTTTTAAATTATGACGGCAGTAGAATGAGATGAAAATGTGCCATATCACCACTTACTATAATATTCCCAGGATATTTACATATAATTCCCCAAATTATATTTAGATACTGAAATAAAATGTTATTTACAAAAAGTGACATTTTAATGTAATTGGTTTTAAATTTGTGCAAACTGATGGAGATTTTTGTCCAGGTTTAATGACTGACTAACCTCTTTAAAACAGGCAATCTTAAATGAGTTACCCATTATAGAAAATGTAATCATATTTTGAGCACTGCAGTATAATAATAGATAATAATAAAGGGTCGGAATTAGCTTTCTTCAAAATAATTTGTATGCCTTAATGAGAATGGCTAACTTACTAATAATGACATTTAATATAATTTGGAACATTTGATTATCACATTTACATTTACTAAATAAATATGAATAGTTTTACTGTTGAACATACAATTTTTATACAAATATTTAAAATGATGTTAATGTCTGCACTGAAGTTCATATTATAGAACTTATACAATAGAAAGGCAAAAAAAACAAAGGAAAGAAGAGAAAGTTTTATGGAGATTAGAATTGGCATGCCCTTCAACTGTTAGAGTTCATTTTTCCTTTAGTTAAAAAGAATCATTTGAATAAAATACATAAATATTAAAAAGGCAATTATGCTTTGTTACCAGGACGACAGAAATGAAGCACATGATAAAATAATGGGAATAATTTACAGCTCAGTGGGACAACCATAGAGACAATAATCTAATGGAAAAGGCACATTTATTTAAAAAGAAAGTAAGATCTCTTATCTAAGCCCGTCTTTAATTTCAACATTAGCACAGCAGATGATAGTAAAGAACCCCACATTTCAAATCTTTCAAAGACGTTTTCAGTAATTCATGGGTGATTAGGAAGTAACATAACTACTTTAATGCAAAGAGATTCCCTGAATAGACTAGCAATTTGATTCTATTTAGGAAGAAAATGCTTTTGCTTCTCCAGAAACCTTTTTGATATTCTGCAATAAATGATGGGTCCATAAGAAATCCTTTAGACTGCAGGTCGGTCTGCCCCAACTGTTAGAATTCCACAGCTATAGTTACAAGTGTGTAGTATAAACTCCCAAATATAATAATCTCCCCAAGTAGGGCCTCTGAAGATAGAAAATACTTCCAGCCTACGTAAAAGGGTACATTTAAAATTAGCTTGATCTGCCATCTCTTCGGATGATTGCTGATAAATATTTTGAATAAGAATCTAGTAGTCTGGGAAATGTGATTCATTTGTAATTCAAGACCAGATGAGTATAACATAAAACTAACATCAAGAATAAAATTGCAAAAACATGACTGGAACTAATAGTAGATCTGTCATAATGTATGCTTATCACTTTAGTCAACAATGTAAATCAAAATTGGGCTCTGGTACTTTTGATAAACTTTGACCACAGTTATATGACAGAGACTGGCATCCTCACATATCTTAAGTAGCCACAGTAACATAAAGAGAACCCATTCTTTGTACCTTGGAGAATTAATTCAACTCTGAAAAATGTGTTGGGGGGCCAGGGCGTGAATTGTAAAGGAGGCCAGTCAGCATACGTCTATTCATGAGATCATTGACTGCAGTTTGATTGGAGACTAATGGGTGCCCCATTTTCAGGACATTATTAACCCATAAAGAAGGAAGTTAGCCAGAGGCAAACGCAGCTGGGGTTCACAAATATGGACAGAAGATGAGGACTGGCACAAGGGGAATGTTTCTCTTAGTAATGATGCATGTCAGATTGTTTTTTTGGCTTATCCCTGGGTTCCTACAGAGAAAAAGAGCTGTAACAAAAGTAGGTGAAATGAGCAAACTCTATCACCATATGTCAGTTTAAGAAAATAAGAGAAAAATTCGGTTCTATTTTGGGGTCTAGTAATGGACTGCAACATAATTCTTTGAGGTGGGGTTGGATACAGAAGAATCTGTTCTACCACTTCCGCTCAGTATCGATCTACATAAAAGCACCCTCCACAGTATTAGAAACATAAGCGAAGTTCACCTGGATGGTCAGATTGTTTGAGTCTGGAGATCGACCTCAAGAGTGATAGAGGATATCATGGTGGTGATGAAAGGTCCCCCCAAGGTAGCAGACAAGACATGGCTGTGAGAGATGAAAGTGTAAATTGTGACCATTGGGGAGGCCACGCAAAACTCTGGTGACATTCTTGAACCAGAATGGAGGGACTAAACGGAAGAGGTTTCAGAGACTCAGAGAATGGGGTCTGTTATTATAACTTTATCTTCTGCGATGTGGCCAAGAGTGAGAATAACGTGAGATAATTTAGATACTTCAAGAGTACTTCTCTTCTTGAATATTCTGGCACATTGTAAATTTTGGATGTTAGTCTGAATAACCACCATAAATGTATAAATGGAAAACTGATCAGGAATAATCACTAATTTTACTGGGGACTTCAATGTATGTTATCACATTTGATCTTCATAACAACTCTTCTGAGTGGGTATAATGTCCGAGATTCTCACATGAAACTGAGAGAGGTTAGGTAGTTTCTCTAGGGACGAGTATATCCACTAGACAAATCTGTGGCTTATTCTGATGTCTTTGTTCTCTTACACCATGGAGCCATAGAGAAGTCTCAAAGAAAATTCCATCACTGTTTGTAAAAATCAATCTTTACAATTCCACATGAATGTATAGGTAGGACATAAAGAAAAAGGCTATTTCTGCTTTAAAAATAATTGTATTTGCTTCTTTTTATGTTTTCTCATCAAAAACTTGAAATGTGAGAACAGCTAATACAATCCTGGTTGACCTCAAGATCCTTTAGGATTATTTTGTGATTTGACTTTCATGAACAAAGAACCAGTAAAAAGAAATACAAAACAAGCCAACAAACACATAATGGTGCTGACAAGCATCTTGCTGGCTCCCTACCCTTAGGAGACTGTCACCCCATTTCATTGTCAGTTTATAAACATCATTGCTAAGTGGAAAGCAGAGATAATTCATTCAGTTCACTCAGGAAAACCTTGAACTTCAGGTCACCTAAACTAAATCTGTTTAAATCTCAGAAGCAATGAGAGAGCAAACATAAAATTATAGAAAATTCTAATGCTATTTTCATCCCAGGGAGTTCAGAATTACATTATGCAGGGAATATAATTAACTCCACTGAATTCTACCCTAAGTATCATGTTAGAAGTGTAGGATTTATCATTAGCATAAATGGAACAAAAGCACAGGCCTGAAATAAAGTATCTGCAACATTGCCACCAATGGCCAATGGCAAAGAAAGAATCTTGCAAAGGAATGACAAGTGACTAAAAGTCAAAGGAAGTGATGAAAGCTATAATTAAAACCATAAACTGTAAGTAAAAGAGCATGTAAACTACAGAGCCATTCAGTCCATGGGTGAAAACACCAAGAATAATTATCTCAAGCTAAATGAAGAGCTCTTGCTTTCTTGCAAGGCTCATGCTAGAAGACATAAGGAAACTTCTTGACAGGAGCCAGGAAACCATTTTCTGTCGAATCTGGCCTGATTCACTGTTTGATTTCTAGTAAGAACTTCCACTTCCTCAATTTTGCTTTTCCTGCACATGTAGGATGAGACAAATCATATCTCCTTCACAGATATATTGAAAAGACCAGTAAAATAGAATAGTTGAAGAAATATTTGTGAGAAAGACAAAATAATACAATTACATTTCTTTTGTGGTAGCAAGCCCTGCCCAGAGTATCAAGTAGAAAAACTCAGGTTTTGTTTTGTTCCTACTGTTGATTAGATGCCTGAATTTGAGGAAATCACTTAACGTCCTAGAACCTCAGTTTCCTAAGATGTAAAGTGGAAATAAGGATAGATGTGCTTGTATGTAGCTCAGATGCGAAAACGTATTGAAACGCAATGTGGAAAAGGAAACAATCCATAGAAATAACACAGACAATTTTAAAAACTCACTTCTAGTGGTATACAATAGGAAGAGTAATGGCAAATCTATGGAAGAGAGGTAATTATGGAAACTTGCATTTCAAAATTTGTCAGAAAACCGAGAAATGTTAGCAATGGCCAGTGTATCACACCATCTATTAAAAATACTTTTAAACACTGTTTTCTACCTTATTCTAGTGAGCTTTCCAGTTTGAATAATTTCATATAGTAAGAATCAAATTTTTAGAATCAAATTCTTGCTTCTTTACAATCAGGCTACTGCTATTGTCTTTTTTGAAAAGATGAAAAGAGAACTATAAGGAAAGAGCTGCAGACTCTCAAAGGGGCACAAAGCACAAAAGGTTTTCTTGAGTAATAATGAAATTAATAGTTTTGGAATTTCCCTCTCAAAATTTCATGCGTAGATATCATAATTTACAAAGTAATCCATTTACTTTATAATTCATTTGCAAATTCTTCCAAACCACGTGCGAGATGTATGGTTTCCTTGGCGTTGCTCTCAAAGTCCCCGATGTTACCTGCAGATGTGTTTTGTTTGGCCTAGACAGTGAATCTTTCCATAGAACGAAAAGTACATTTCCAGCTCCCATTACTTCCTGCGGGATTAGAATTAGGCCTTAACCACATGTCAGACACCTGCCTGGATTCCGAAGGTATTTGAGTTTGCACCTATGTGTGCTTGCAGCCTAAAAACAAATTGTCTTAAATCACTATTAATTGAAAGGAACCCAAGTTACATAGCCCATTAAATCCACATAATACACTTTGAAAAGATATTTTCCTAATTTTCTTATTCTTAAATGTGTTCCAACTTCCCACTTATTCTCTATTTTACTATTTCCAATCTATGTAGAAGCATTAGGAAAATTTATTTTCCTTCTTGAATAATCAGAAGTCATTCTAGGGAGTTTAAGTTCAAACATGACAAGCTGAACTCTCCCCACCCCGAGATCAGCCTCCCACCCCCTAAGGATCCCTTCGGTCTTAGGCTAATTTTAAAATACCTCTATTCTACAGTAGCGCTTTTTAATTTTTTTATATTTTGGAATAATAATGATTCAAATCTTTTCATCTGCGACCTTGGATTTATAAATTTTAAGTCCCTGGTTGTAGTACTATTTTACTGCTAAAGAATTATGTAGTTTTTATAGGTTACTAAATAATGACGATAAATTTCTTCTAAAACTGATGGTTAAAACTGTTGAAATGTTTTGCTTCTCAGAATAACACTTCTTTTCTATCTGCAATCCTCAGAATAGCTCAAATATTTAGTCCAGTTGGTGGTTTGTGCTTTTCCTGACTTTGCTTTGTAAAAACCTTAGCCTTTAGGGAAACAGAGATCTGTGGGCATAGACAAAGCATTTCATAAAACATCAAGAGAGAGCCAGATTGTACCTTCCTGACAAAGATTATCATGAGTAAAATCCACACATGCTGGCTCACACATACGTTTTCCCCAATCTAGAGAGAAACAGGAAGGAAATTAAGAGGGGAAAAATTAGCACATCAATAGTAGCAGGCCCAGTGTCCTGACTTATTGACAAGGACTCAGGATGCAGAACTGGAATGAAAGATTTTCATGACTCAGAATGGCGCAGAGGTAACAGGATTTCCATATCCTTTGATGTGGTTGACATAACAAAGAACTCCACCAGAAATGAAAGGACATGGGGACAGGAACAAGAAATATCTCAGTTTCAACCTGGTTGGATTGAAGACCAAGCTGCAGCAGGTGGACATCTCCCCAGCTGCCAGATGCAGAAGGATAAATAGCCCTATCCTGCAAAGCCTCAGCACTGTGTAAGCTCCCCCACCTCCCAAATATTTGACCCAACCCTGGGAAAAGCAGGGTTGCCTTGATTGAGAATGAGTTTCCACCAAGCGGTTAATAGGAGGTAAAAGTGAAAATTAATTTGAGTGTAGAAAACTGTTGTATACCATGCATACTTGAGTTTTTACAAGGAGTTTCATTTCTAGAATATAATTACAAAAAAAACGAGTAAAAAATGTTTTATCATTACATATTGTTAATTATATTCTAGACATGAAATGCTCTGCAAAAAAATTCAGGTGTGCACAGTAGGGTTAATTAGTTCTTCTGCTTTCTAGTTGCATCTGCATCCCTGACTTCCAATGCGCCATAGAAGCTAATTCACATACTAAAGTATCTAGTATTAACCAGGAATATAATACGCTTTTCAATTCTCTTTATATGTTGGCAGTAAGTGCTTGAGGCTAGTAGTAGGCTGCATATATCGGTTAGGTTAATGAAGTTAGTATGATCCAAGGCATGTAGATATTAAATGTAAAGTATAGTATTATTAGGCTTGAACATTTAACCAAGCACTAAATGTACCTTAGTGAGTTTCAGTCCAAAATTTCATTCCAACCTCAAGAGAGTGTAACTCTCACTATCACCAAATACGTGGAGTTAGAACATTTGGGTCCACTTATTCTTTGCAAATGAGGTGTCTTGCTTCATGACTTTCAAAACCTTTAAGCAATCTATTTCTTATAACATGAATCAAAGGTTTATTGGATGTCTTCTGAACCATCTGGGTGAGTTAAGGGTAAAGGAATCTAAAATGTATGTATTCATTTCATTTAAAATACACATGGGCTTATAAACCAATTGAAAATTACTTGGCATGAACATAGAGGAACTTGGCAGAAAATATTTCCCTGAACCCAACACTTTTGACAAAGTCCAAATGCAATAAAAATTGCCCACATTTTTATCCACGGATTGGCAAAATAGTCAAATAATAATTAAAGAAAAGAAAATACACTGAAATGAATTTGAAATAGTTAGATATCTTTTTTCAAATGAAATGTAGATTATAGACAGGCTTATGTGTCTTTGTCTACAATGATGGATCTTAACCTTTTCAGGGAATAATTTTCTAGCATCTGATTATATTTGAGTGACTTTCATATGCCTCTGTGAATCAGGCATTTTTTTCCTATTGTCATTTTGTAAGTGTGCTTTAGAACCTAAAAATAGCACTGAGTGCCCTTCTTCCTATGCACACACACACGTGTGCTCACACATATACATATATATATAAGCACATACACATGTACTGAAAAGAAAAAATTCCCTCCCTCCAAAAAATCAAAACTGCTCTCTGCATTTGTCCTTTTGAATATTATAACTATATACATGCACTATACTTCTAGTCTACTGACAGAAGCAGCTAACACAATTTAAAAAATTTTTTTCTTCCAACGAGGGTTGCCAGATAAAATGCAGGAAGCATAGCTAAATTTGAATTTCAGATAAACAGCAAATAATTTCTTTTAGTGTGGGTATATCTCATGCAATATTTGGGACATGCTTTATGCCAAAAAAAATTCATTCTTTATCTAAAATTCAAATGTCACCGAATGTCCTGTTTTCCTTTCTAAACATAAAAGAAAACTCAACACCTCTTAATAAATGTATTTAGAAAATAAAACATTTCAACGAATAAGTAATTCTCAAGCTCGTACTGTGTAGTCACACTCCCTCAGATACTATAAGAACACAAAGATCCTCTTTCCAGGTGATTACATTCCAGTCAGGGGACATAAGACTAACACGTGAAGAATGCAATATAGGTTAACTGCTAAGTTATATCAACTGTCTATAACTGATCTGTTTATAGATGAAAAAATTAATGAGACCCACTGAATTTAAGACGTTTTCATGATTGAGATGCACTTTGAAGGAAATGAAGAATTTTTCTATTTGGAATATGAAATTACATTCCAGAGAAGAGGAACAAGGTGGACAGCTTAGAGAAGAACATGAGTACAATATATCCATGACACGTTACAGGTGCTCAAAAGATAGAAACAGTTAATATTAGTCAAAGGTGCTTAAAACTAAAATATGAAATATATATATATATAGAGAGAGAGAGAGAGAGAGATAGTTAACACTTCCCTTCAATAATTTGCAAAAGATGTTGCTTTACCTCAAAAACAGAGTCGTGGACCTCCAAGCCTTGTAATCTTTGACTCTCAGCAACACTACCCAGAATTCGATTTGAGATGAGCAAGAACATGGCCTGTGTCTGGTCTCTCTTTATTCCCATCACTTAGCATAGTACATGGCTATGTATGGGTACAGTGTAATGCTCGTATACAGTGCTCAACAAATGTTTGCAGAATGAATTAGAAAAAAATGAAGAGAAGAGAGGGAGGGAGGAAGAAAGGGAAGAAGGAAGGGAGAAAGGAAGAAATAACTCTTCAAAGGAGGCAGATATTATAGGAGTTCTAAAATTGAATTATTATTTTAATTGATAAATTTATATTTTTAACGACTAAAATATGGGAACAGAATTTCACAGATGCCAATGCCGCATAGGCAGGAATTCTGCTACCTTTTTTCTTCCATTTATTTTGGAGAATGTTACTTCAAATAGAAATAATGATGCAGACATTAAAAAATATCCAATAAGGTTCCAGGAAAGCAATTGTCTTAAAATCACTCTTCTGAGATCACTCTTCCACGAAAAACAAAAAGTAAAATTTAAATAAATGTACTCAGAGAGTAGTTATGATGAAGTTTTTAGAAGTGCAATTTCTAGGCATTTCAAAAGATAAGGATCATCGGGTAAATGACTTCGTGCAGTATTCATTGAAGGTTCTTGAAGTGCAGATGGATATGTGTTTGTTTTCTAACAGATAGCTTGTTGTGGTGTGTGGATGTCAGCATCAAGTCTAAAGGTCACTGCTGTAGCTGACAAGATACAACATCTCACTGTCAGTCAAGGAATTTTTCCATTAGGATGAAAGAGATTTAAATATCTGCCCTGCTTTGCAGATTTCAATCTCAAAATCATTATTTAACCATATACATATATTTTTGAAGATGACTATTGCTTTCCTTCCTTGTCCTCGTGATTTCTATCAGGTTGTTAGTGATTCCCGTCAATACTGGTACTAGTTAGATAAAGCCAGGAGATACACCAAGATTTCCCTTACTGCTGACAGACCATGGGGATTTCCTAAAAGGCTTTTAAGAAATGAAATGCGAAGACTCTGTAAATGTTGGCAGAGTCAAAAGGGTCCTAGCCATGGCTTCCAAACGCAGAGATTGACTGCCCTTGCCCTACATTAAAAATATGAAAAAACTCCCTTCATAAGCATTTCCACCAGGTAACACCAAAGTAGAAGAGCATATCCTACGACAACTGAGCTTAAAAATTTTGTGGAAAAAAAAAAGTCCTCAGTCTCTTTTATTACCCAGGCCAATGCCTACAAGTTTCGTTCATCTGGAGGCACACAGCTAAGTCCACGTCACACAAACATAAGTGTTACATAAACCTATTTTCACTTGGGGTAATGATTTTATAGTATTTACATGAAATCACACATGCTCTTTTGTTTAAGTCAAGCAATACAGAATGTATAAGAATAACTTTTGAAAAATCCACTAGAATCTCATCAAGAAAGAAAATGAAACAGAGCCTTCTTCCAGTTTCTTCCTATGCATGTGTGCTGAAAAACTAAACTAAGCAATTTGTAGATCGATAAAAATTGTTTCTTAAAATGAAGGTCGTATCTATATACTTTATTAAAAGGCATTACATTTCATAATTCTTGAGTTGTTAGGATAAAAATGAATCGAAAAGAAGCTGAAGTTTCAGATAAATGTTTCCTTGTTTAAAAAGACAAAAACGACTGTAATGCCTAAAATATTCCTTTTAAGTTAAGAAGAAAAGATTGTGACTGACAATGTAGAGCTGGAGCCCTTGGTTTTTCCTCCAAATTTCAATTTTACATTATCAAGATGACTCCCTCCTACAAAGGATGAGAAATCGGCACTCCTGTGTGTTTTTCTCTTTCCTTTCCCCACTTTCTGCTTTAAGATGGTATATTTTTACTTTTGGTTTATCGAATCTTATACCACTTACATTCTTTTCTGTGGGCATAAAGCCCTCAGTTGTGTAAGCTCAGCCTTACATCCGAGTGAAGGTTGAGCACTTAACTATCAGTTAATTTTTCCGTCTCCATTCCTGATTTTTACGTTAGATTCATCTCCTGGTTCACTTGATTGGCACACAGCAAGTAGGTTTTCAAGAGAAATTTAAGGGTTTTCCCTGTGTTCATAATGACTGCCTACTGCTTTTATAAATATAAATTACCTTTGAACTTGAATTACAAGTTGACCATATTTTTGGATATTTTCTCCTTGGAATTTTGTAGATATCGCTCCGCTTGTTTTGTCATTAATTCTCACTGTGGAAAGTCTGAGGCAAGCTTGCTTTTTCTTCTTTTGTTCACTTGTTCTTTTGCCTGTGTGCATGAAAATTTTTTCAGTTATCTTTGAAATTCAATAGCTAAACTAGAACATGTCTCAGTGTGTACCACTTTGTATCAATTTTTCATAGAACATGGTGTGACCTTTCACATTTTCAAAATCCATTCTTCATTTCAAGATTTTATTATTCTACTTGTTGAATATTTGACTGCAAAAATAGCACTTATGATGCGATATATTCTTTCTGCCCTATCTCGCTAACTTCTTTAGTACATTGCTCTTTTTTTTTCCTTCTGCATTCAAAATAATCTCATGACCTTCTTCTGTGGCAGTTATTTGAGTTTCATCTTTAATTTTCCTGATCCTGTCTTTTTCCCAATTCACTTATTTGTTCAGTGAACAGTGTTGATTTGTTCCAATAGCTCAAACATCTCATTCTCTATTTTCTTGATGTACCTTTAAATTCTTATTCTATGGAATTAAGTCCTTGTTAAATTCTTCTGAGGTGGGAAGTACTCCCAGAGAGTTGTTTTTCCTACTTGAGTTTACAAACAAATATGATTCTTTGTCTTTCGCGTGCTGGATTTCCTTCCTTCCCTCCTTTCTTCCTTCTTTCTTTTCTATCATAACATGTTTTCATACTTGTCATGCAATTATGAGTAAAACTAGGGTTGTGAATGAATTTATGTTAGAAAATTCGAAATAATACTGACTAGCTAGATTTTTTTTTAAACTACCTCTATTAAGATTTCACTTCATTGGTAGGTTACTATGTCCTATTCCCGAGGGGAAGGGCGACATACTCAAGTGCCACACCACTTCTGATTTTACCGTGGATCTATTGAAAATGCAAAGCCCGATGGCTTTTCCCACCTCTTCTTGGATCTTCAGATTCTATTGTATGTTAACAGACTTCTGTTCATATTCTCTCCCTGTCTCTCTTTCTTTTTCTTTCCCTCTCTCCCTCTGTGTCTTTCTCTCTCTCTTTCTCAATCCTCCTGCTGCTTATCTACATATTCATTCTAAACTGTGGCTCATTAGTGATAATTTATGGGATTTTTTTGGATTCATTATGTTCCTCTCTACTACTTTGAATTTGGATGGTGGGCTTAGACACTCCATGAAGACCTTCCAGAATGGTATGAGATTTTCTTTAACTTTCATGTTTCTACAGTTATGGCATGAATTTGAAGCCCTTTCCTTGCTTGGTTGCTGTTGGTGAATTTTTGGTGTGTATCCTAGTTTTGTGTGTGTGTATCTATTTCATTGGATATTAGCTTTAGGACTTTGGTAATCCAGTTTCACTCTGCCATCTTTTAACAAATTATTTTTACCAAGATGTTTCCTAAGTAGTATAAAATCATTACATTAAGAATTTCTGTGAGTCTTGAAAATCTATAAATTCATTCTTGAAAATCTACAAGTCCAACAAAATTAAAATTTAGAATACCAATTTAATGCTATGAATGATGTTTTATTCTGAAATGATATTGCTGCTCAAAATGTGAACATAGTGCTGACTGCTTCATCGTGGGTTCTTTGATTTTTGGTAAGCTGATACTGTCTGGGTCTGGGAGATGGCTCAATTCTCTTACTCCTTTTTTCCATTAGAAATATGGCCTTTCTTTGATGTGAACTTACGTACTAAGTGCCCTCCCCCTTATTGTTCATTATTTTACAAGTTTGGTGTCACAGCAACTGTGAACACTTAACTCATTTGGCAGTATTTGATTCTAATGTGGGCTAGGATAAGAGTTAAGGGAATTATTTTTTAATTTCATTGAAATGGAAACACAACACTCCAGAAATTGTATACACTTCTCACATACTACAGAAATTGGGCACCAGTAATTTTGTTTAAGTCTGTGTACCTCTAAAATTATGTAAGTGAAGGTACCAAGGCAGGTTGATCAATAGACCGTTCATCTGAATTGGGATGCACAGGGCAGTGCTCCAGCGACTTCATACCTTCCATTTGCAAGTATGTGCTACACAAGTCAAGTGCTGATGATGACAAGAAAAGAAAATTAGCTATAAATTGAAACTCAGCTCCACAGATGAGTTTAAGACTTTTGTATCCTGAAGCAGATTCTAAGGCATTTCAATTTACAACTTGTACTTTCTTTTTTAAGTCCTGGATCCTTTAAATTTGTTATCTCAGTATTTTCATTTTCAGATCTGTATAATCAGCAACATCTTTGCTCTGTAAGGGGAAAGTAAAATCCCATTGCACTAGTGTCATTTTTGATGTAGTTCCTTAAAAAAAAAAAAAGAGCAAGCATCAAGGACGAAATTACGCTATTGTTGAGCCTCTAATTTTTCTATGAATGAACTGTAAGGTAAGCAAAGGGTGAGGGGAATGTGCCGTATGCTATTTTTCCAGAGGACTGTGTCTTAACAACAGATCAGAAGTCACCTTTAAATGCTGACTACAAAGAAACCTCCCGTTGCTTATTCTACAGAGGCAATTTTTGCTTTCTTTTTGCTGAGCTGCCAAAAGGAGAATATCTAAAAACAATTATTTCTGCCAGTTGAGTAATTAATGATGGCCTTACCAAATGACAATTTTATTGAATGGCATTAGACAAGATGAATTAGATTTTTATTAAATGGCATTTCGATGTTTCAAGGACTCTATGAGTGCCTCATGAAGAGTGTCCATACTAAATTGGGGAAAACTGTTTTTACTTTTCATGTTGACGATAAGTGTATGACAAATACAATTACTTTTCTATCAAAATCAAAGTTAATATATATTATTTTACTTTACTATTACTTATTTCACATCTAAAATTATTACAGACTGCAAATTAGTGGATGTTCGTTCTTGTTGCTGGACCTAAACCAGTTGTTCCTAAACTTTTTATGTCTTATAACTCTTTTAGGGAGCTCTGTCCTTACTCTTTCCACCACTTCCCTTGTGGTCCATCAAATTGGCACCAACAATAGAAAATGTAAGCGTTTTTTTTCTCAGCACACTGATTGGTCTGGTTCCCTGCTTCTGCCACTCTTCCCTACTCACTGCAGATACTTGAAAAGAAATGAACACTGGAACCAATAAGTGTCTCAAAGGGGGCTAAGAGACAGTAGATCCATAACGTTAATAAACTGCTGCTATTTTCGCAAAACATGTGCCAGGTTCTAGAAATCAGCTTCTGCCTTTTTCTCTCTGAGATCCCATATCCCCTACCCTGGGAACTGGCTCCCTAACTGTCCTGACCTAGTAATCTCTTCGTGCTGGGACACTGCAGGGCTCAGTGCTGGACACTTGCCTTGTTCTCCCAGTGATCTCGCTGAGTCCCATGTCTTTAAAATACCATGTCTTTGAAATTAGTATGCTGACAACCTCAAACTGTAGAGCTACAGCCCAGAGCTCCATCCAAATTCCAGTCTATTCATAGCCTCCACAGGCTACTTAACATCTCTCCTTGGATGTCTAATAGACCTTTAAAAACTTAAAATCATTAAAAATAAACTCCCAATTTTCCCTGACAAATCTGTGCCACTTGCCGATTTTCGCA
Organism: Equus przewalskii; assembly: GCF_037783145.1. NCBI lineage: Eukaryota > Metazoa > Chordata > Mammalia > Perissodactyla > Equidae > Equus > Equus przewalskii. The sequence continues at coordinate 46,493,260 of NC_091839.1, forward strand.
TCTCAGTTAATGGCAAATGGTAACAATAATGATTTAATAAATTACAATTTCAGTGGCATATTCAGTTTCTTTCTTTCTCTTACACCACACATTCAGTGTGTGAGGAAGTCGTGCCAGCTCTGTCTTCAAAATATATATACAATCCAACCATTTTTCACCACATCCACTAATACTGCTCCGGTTTGGGTCGCCATCTTATTTCCCCTGGAATGCTGCAATAATTTCATAATTGATTTATTTTTTTCAGTTCATGCCCTCCCTACCACAATGTATACGCAATACAGCAGCCAGAATGATCCATTTGAAACATAAGCCAGAAAATGTCACTTTTCTACTTCCTACTGTGTGATAGCTCAACATTTTACTCCAAATAAGTCAGTAAAGTCCAATTTAATTGACTCTGTTCTGTGACCATCTTGCTTTTATCTCCCACTCCCTCCACATGAGTCACTCTCAAGTCTTACTTTTTCTTAAACCCAGAAAGATTGTTGCCATCTTGTGGTTTCCTTTATCTGGAATACTAACCTCCCAAATATCCTCTGGGCTCTCTTGCTCCCTCCTGTCCTTCAAATGCTCCTTTATCATCTTTCCCATGACACCTCCCACGATCTCGCAATATAGTGCTGCATTCTCTTCCCATTCTCTCCCACAACACCCTATTCTCTTTTACTCTGCTTTACTTTTTTTTTAAATCCATCTTCTGATATACAACACATTTTACTTACTTCTTATAATTTGTATTTATTTTCTACATATCCTGCTCGAATTTAAGCTCCTTGAAGGCAATGAAATTTGTTTGTTTTGGTTACTGTGCAGCGTTATCATTTTTCATCAATCAGCATATTCTCTAGATAGGGCATTCTGACCAGCTAGGTTTCCTTCTTTCACCTGAAAGTGAGTTTGCCTCTAGGTGTAGATTCAATTGACCCAATTAATAGGATTAAGTATCACATGAGAGCCCTTGCTGGCCTGAACTTTCTCATAACCCACTTACCTCCAAACTCCCATTCCAATACTTAAGACATCTCAGTGTCATAAAAAGGAATGGAGAAGTTTGTATATCTAATATTATTAATTATATCATTACTTCTCTTAGTGTTTGAATACTCTTTTGGTAATGGTGTAGCTTTCAATATGTGGTTATATTTTATGCTAATTTTGCATTTAGAATTTTACAGCAACATTCAAGTGCATGACCCTTATACAAAAGAATCTTACTATTGAAGGTTTTATTTTAACTTTCATCTCTGTAGTTTTACTACTATAAGCGTATTTACTTTTTTGACAAAACATTTAAAAAAATTAATGATGAGCTCAGGCTGCCTATACAGAGAGATATTTAATGAAATGGGTAAGAGCTGAAAATCATATCCCATTCTAGACTACACTAATGATGTACTTAAAAAAACTTTTTTCTTGAAAACCTGGGATTTCAAAGCACCCTTCACAATATTGCATAAGGCTACTTGGTAGGTAGAATTTCCACAGAGTTGGAAACTTTAGAAACACTAACATTGTACTAAGTTTAATTTTAGAGTGTTAAAATTTATGCTTACTATTTACTAAGAAGTAGCCTTAACCTTTCATAAAATAAAAGGCTATGGAGTTGTATCATTGTACTGTAAAAACTAAAATGAGGCATTATCTTTGAAATCAATGTGTGACCCATCTGCCATAGCCCTAAAGATATGAGAATCAATGTGATAGAACATTGGTTTCCAGCTTTTTTCCAACCGACACAGTCATTGGACGTCAGGGACGATAACATATCCCACCAGCTATGGTGGCTCACATTAGGCTGGTATAAAGGAAAGACAGGCTGGCATGTTTGTGCCCATTTTCATTTTCTAGCTATAACACTATCCCTGGAAGTCTGACCCTCTGTAACCCCTTAACGGTTGAGAAGGAGGGCTATAGAATTTTGAGGAGGAAAAACATAAAAGTTAGCTGATGAGAGTGACTTTATGTCCCTTTTCTACTTTGATTGGAAAAATGAGGTAGGAAAAAGATATTAATCCCATTTTACAGGGGAGGAAATATATCTGGAAAGAGGAAATGGCCCAATGTTGCTGAGCTGGTAATAACTAGAGCCATGACATAGAACTAATATCCAATTCTTTTGACTTACAACCCAAGGCTCTCTCTATTCTGCCATAAAATTAGAAAGTTGGACTAGATGATTTCTCAAGTCTCCCCGTGCTAAAAACCCATGATTCTCTCATTCTAGTCATGGAGAGATAGAGGATGTGTGGTTTGAAAGGATGGGTAAATATTGATAGTGGCAAGAATAAGAGGAACTTTCACATGTTCACGTGACCCAAATTGTGTAGTTTCTACTCAAAGAGAGTTGTTTGTACTTCTGTGTCTATCACACATGTCATTCAATCATAATTCTTCACAGCTACTGACAAACATCTAGATAAAGACTTTCATTAGGGGCCGGCCCGGTGGCACAGCGGTTAAGTGCACACGTTCCACTTCAGTGGCCCGGGGTTGACCGGTTCGGATCCTGGGTGCAGACATGGCACCGCTTGGCAAGCCATGCTGTGGTAGGCGTCCCACATATAAAGTAGAGGAAGATGGGCACACATGTTAGCTCAGGGCCGGTCTTCCTCAGCAAAAAGAGAAGGATTGGCAGCAGTTAGTTCAGAGCTAATCTTCCTCAAAAAAAATAAGCTTTCATTAGTTTTGCTTCTTTTTTTCTGGAGATATTAAATTTAAATTTAAATTCTAAAGAACCAGTTTCTGAATGAAAATCCAATTGTTTATAGTAGGATTTTCAGTCAAGATTGGACTACTCATTACCCTTTTTGTTTCATGACACTGATCTTTCCCTCCATAGGCTGACTGTCTTAAACGTATATCACTAGCTAAGAGGGGAATAAGCAAACAAACAATCATCAAAGTCAGGGTGAATCCATTGCCTTTGCTCCCAAAACAATACTAGTATTCTCTCACTGATGCATTTATAGATCAATTTTTAAAGATCATACTCTAAAGATCAGATGGTGGAACTCACCATGTTATAGATAAATGAAAAGATCATTCACTGGTCAGTGAGGCTGAGTATCAGTCCCAGCCCTGGTATCTAGGTTTTCTGACTTCTAGATGAATTTAGTGTCTAGATTACCATTGTGACTGCTTTTCTTAACATATGAAGGGAAATATTTAGTGTTCACAGTGATTCATTTGCTAAGTAATTGCAATATACTCCTCTATGAGAAAGCTTATCAACAACATTGGCAATATTATACCCCCTTTGGATTAATTAAGAAATCTACACATCTTAGTCAATTGACTCATGACTAAGTGGATACAAAAAAAGAAGACAACACCAAGCACCATTAATTTTCCCTTTTTCTTCTCTGGGACTTGCTCACTTAAAGAAAATATTTAACTTCAGTTAAAAAGCAAAATAAAAGAAAATAAAAATCTTTCACGGCCATATGTTCAATAAGCACGTATTTTCTTTGAACCCAAGAAGAATGTTTTATTCATTGTTTCAAAGTTCTAAGTACAAGCCAGTTGAGTTAGGGTAGCATTAGCCTATCGTGGCTATTAGCCAAACACTGTGCAGTTTAATATACACACAGCCTGCTTTATATTTCAAAGGAAGTTGAGGTTTTATTTGGATTAGACATTTTCATATCCTTTTTCCCATCAATATTAAATAGATAATCTTTTTTCCATTTTATATTTTAAATTCTTAATTGCTTTTATCATCTTCACATGTTAAGAGAAAGTTGACATGTATCCCCACTGTATTTCTAGAGTCCTTTTATCTATTGAAACTCAATGAAGTTTTCTTTGGCTAAAGAATCTGGTAATTATACTTGTGCTAAAATAAATGGAAAGATACATCTATATCTATGAATAGGAAAAATACAATTGCATGTACTCTGTAACATAGCACAGGAAATAGATTGCTTATTTAAAATTTACTGGTAAAAAATATGATTTTTAGGGAACTGCTTGTCATATTATAAACACTCAACAAAATGTTAACTATTCTGTTTATGTGTCTGTGTTCCCAACCAGCCAAGTTTTCAAACCCATTAATTTGTAAGGAATTTTACTAGGTAGATTTCAGTTTCATTTTCCTCATTTCCTGTGATCACTACAAAAGGGACAGCTCACGAAACACAAAAATCTTAGGGTCACTAAAAGGCTTAGAAATTTCATTACATAGACAACTGAAAAATATTGCCTGTTCCCAAAGAATTTTGACCACTACCCAGTCAGATTGATAATTTCAGCTTCGTACTGTTTCATTCATTTTATGGCTGTAGTAGAGCTGGCGTACTTGGGTCTGTTTCATTGATATGGTTTAAACTTTAGGAGATCAATGTGCATATGGTGCATTTTTGCATACCACAAAATGTAGTACAACTCTTGATAGATTTTTTGGCACGTGAAATAACGTGTGCATTGAACTCAAGGAGTTCAGAACAAGTCTCCTCAAGAGATGCCACTTTGGCATGAGGATTATTTTGAGCTAAAGATAATCAAGACCCAGCAAACTCAGGGAAAGCTCTTTACTTCCCCTTAACTGCCTAAATTTACGTTGGAAAGGGGACTTGTACTGGGAAGAAGGCTATTATTAGAGATAACTTTTTACCTAAGAAACTTATCTGCATAACAGGACAACCCTTGTTTCTAAACATCTCCTCTGCCTTCCTGAGAATGGCCTTCCTCCCCTTTGCATCCCCACACCCCTACACCTTTCCTTATCTCAGGATGTTATACAAGCATCAATTACCTGGCTGTCTTTTGAGTCTTCATGTCTTTATGGGGCTCTCATTTATATGTAGTTAAATTTATTTTTCTCTTGTTCATTTGTCTTATTTCATTTTGATTGTTAGACCAGCCACAAATCCTATAAGGACAGAAGAAAATTTTTTCCTTCCCTACAGAACTTACTGGCTTTTTAAAAATACATTTTAGTGAGGAAGATTGGCCCTGAGCTAACATCTGTTGCCAATCTTCCTCTTTTTTCTCTCTCCCCAAAGTCCCAGTACATAGTTGTAGGTCATTCTAGCTCTTTGATGTGGGACACCACCACAGCATGGCTTGATGAGCAGTGCATAGGTCTGTGCCCAGGATCTGAACCAGTGAACCCTGGGCTGCCGAAGAGGAGCACACGAACTTAACCACTTAGCCATGGGGCTGGCCCCAGAACTTAATGACTTTTAAATGAAGATTTACAACTAATTGTTTTCTAAATAGCAAATTAGTACAGACTTCTCTGGTTTAGTTTTGTTTTTCTTTCCTTCAGTGTTGAAAAATTTCCAGTAGCACATATAAATATCAGTAAGTGAAGTGTAGGTTGTTCTGGGCCTTGGTAATAAATAAGGCTTTCTCTCTGAAAGTTTTCATTTCACCAGCAATAGCAACTGCCATTTCATATTTGTCTTCAATATACAATGTCTTCCCTCAGTATAGTGTACTAAGCTGGTAAAAGTGCACATCTTCAACTCCTACCACTCATAAGACAAAGAATAAATGTGAGATAAAATAATGAAAAAATAAGTACTTAACAAAAGTTAAAAAAAGGAGAAAAAATATTAAACTACCAAGGAACAAAAATGAGAAGACATCAAGGCAGAGTAGATGCCATCTATCAGGAACCATGAGTGAAGGATGTCAAACTCAAATCTAGTGTTTGGGACCAGGTCTTCAGTGTTTATAGGGACAGAAGGCAGAGACTTGAGCAAAATCAGAGTTAGCGTACTGTCATTAAGCTTCTATACAAAACAAGCTCCTTCAGATTGAGCCCTGATGGCCTAGTGGTTAAAATTCATTGTTCTCAGCTTTGCCAGCCTGGGTTCGGTTCCTGGACACGATATCATACCACCTGTCTGTCAGTAGCCATGCTGTGGCAGTGGCTTACATAGAGGAAGTAGAAGGACTTACAAACTAGGATAGACAACTATATACTGGGGCTTTGGGGAGGAGAAAAAGGGGAAGATTGACAGTATATGTTAGCTCCTGGTGAATCTTTCCCAGCAAAAACAAAAAACAATAAAACTAACATAAAATAAAAAACAGCTCCTTGAAAAACTGCCCAACAAATGAAAAGATGATCAGTACATTTCCATTTTTCAGCCCAGGGAAGCCACCAGGAATGTCACTGTCTACTCAGAGCCAATACATGAAGGAGAGGGTGGGAGTGAGGATTAAAAATCACAGAGCTATATCATGAGCTGAGGTCGTATCCAAATTCACACTCACAAGATGTAGGACCAACCAAAAAAGATAGTATTAATTTAGTTAGTATTAAAATACTAGTTATTATTAAATTATTATTAAAAATATATCACTATGATCCCATTAGAGGTAAACAATCCAAGACCTGAGGAATCTCTCTCTCCCACCAATAGGCACACGTATAACATAGCTGGGAAAAAAGCTCACAATAAAAACTATATATCACTTGAGGAAACGCAACTTGGTTATTCACTTGGATGTTTCATCTTTTGAATGTTCACCACTTGTTTTGCTTCTCGTAATCAAAGGCCTCAAAGACTTTTGTTAATGGTGAACAAATTCGAGTATCTACCTTGCTGAATGGAGTTGAACAAAATTTACAAAGTGCATTCCTGCTAAGTCACAACTGCTAAATTTTCCTTTGCCTTTATGATAATAATTAAAGGCATGAGAGGGAGCAGAATATGTGACCCCAAGATATGCCACTTCGGCATGCGGATCATTTTGAACTGAAGGCAATCAAGACCTGGCAGATTCCAGGAAAACTTTCACCTCTTCCTTAAACACTTAAAAGAATTTAGATAGGGGGTCTGCTATGACCAGAGATAACCCTCTATCTGAATGCTCTATGCTCTATGGCAGGGCAAACATCTAATTACCAAACATCTGCTCTTCTTATTGTCCGGTGAGTTACCCTCCGCCCTTTTGAAGGCCCAGGCCCCTGCATTCCTAGCACATAAGCCTCAATTGCCCAACTTGTCCTTGAGTCTCATGTTTTCATGGGGCTCCCGTATGTACATAATTACATTTGTTTCTCTTCTGTTAATCTGTCTTATATCAATTTAATTAATAGACCAGCCAAAAGAACCTATAAGGGTATAGGAAAAATTTTTCTTCCTCAAAGGCATCATTAATTTAAATGATGCCTTACCTCATTCCCAAAGCAGACATGACGTAAATATAGTGATCTCTAGGGCATTGTTTTCATATTTTATCAGAGACTTTAAAGAACTTAAAAGGATTTTTACAATTGACACATGACTGTATTTTATTTTATTTTTTAAAGTTTCAGTGCATGGTTGTGTATCCTAGTTGTCTTTTTTTATTTGTTTATGTATTGTATTTTTTTTACTGTATTTTGAATACTATACTTTTGTGTTTTTTTGAGGAAGGTTAGCCCTAAGCTAACATCTTCCACCAGTCCTCCTCATTTTGCTGAGGAAGATTGGCCCTGAGCTAACATCTGTGCCCATCTTCCTCTATTTTATATGTGGGATGCCTGCCACAACATGACTTGACAAGCAGTGCATAGGTCCACATCCAGGATCCAAACCAGCAAACTCTGGGCCATCAAAGTGGAATGTGCAAACTTAACTGCTGTGCCACGGGGCTGGCCCCAACACTATATTTTTTAACTAAATAAAACATACTTTGGAATTGATCTTCTCTATTGAAATGACTGCACTAAGAATGTACGTATTTAGATTCCACACATAAGTGAATTTCACTTAGAGTAATGCCCTCCAGTTCATCCATGTTGTTGCCAATGGCAGGATTTCCTTCTTTTTGAAGGCTGAATAATATTCCATTATATACCACATATATCACATTTTCTTGATCCATTCATTTGCCAATGGACACATAGGTTTCTTTACCTTGGCTATTGTGAATGATGCTGCAGTGAACATGAGAGCACAGATATCTCTTTGAGATAATGGTTTTGTTTCTTTTGGATATGTACTCAGAAGTAGGATTGCCAGGTCACATGGTAATTCTATTTTTAATTTCTTGAGGAAACTCCATACTGTTTTCTATAGTGTCTATACCAGTTTACATTGCCACTAACAGTGTACAAGGGTTCTCTTTTTTCCACATCTTTGCCAGCATTTGTTTATCTCTTGTCTTTATGATAATAGACTTCCTAACAGCTGTGAGGTGATATCTCATTGTGGTTTTGATTTGCATTTCCCTGATGACCGGTGATGTTGGGCACATTTTCATGTACCTGTTGATCATTTATAGGTCTTCTTTGGAAAAAGGTCTATTCAAGTCCTTTGCCCATTTTTTAATTTGGTTATTATTATTATTATGATTATGATTATTTGCTATTGAGTTGCATGAGTTCCTATATACGTATTTGTTCTGGTGATGCTACCATCATTCCATGTATTTTTGGAATCCTGTTCTATTATTGACTTCAGAGAATGTTATCACCTTACTTGAGAAAATCAATTATATAATGGTGGGTCAAAGGACAAGATTCTCATTTTATTCATCAAAGATTTGTTGTTCTTCTTATTGCTTGTTTATTTCTTTTGCCTCCAGATCTGCTTAGCCATTAATTATACCTATTTTAGAGTTGGTTATTTTAATTAAAGACATGTGGCTTTATGTATCAGGAAGATAACATATTTGCTATGATTTCAATTAGGAATCTCCTACAAATCTGTCATAAATCTGACCCGGTTCCATTTGTATGTTTCTAGCCCGCTCAAGGGCAATATGTGAAGCAAGTCAATATCATGCGTGTAATTGACTGATTGCTGTTAATTTGAAATATGTGAATTTGAGAATTGCCATTATATGTATTCATTAACGTGCCATCCTTCACTAGCAGTGATCAAGCTCCTGGCACATCACTAATAGGATATTTGCTTTGTCTTGTTTTTTAGTGGTCATGATGAATTTGGGCTGATTCATTCCACACACTGCTGTCTATTTTCTCCTGTGACTAATGGGCCATATCTGGGATGGCAGGCTTATAGACATTATCCTCTACCTTAATGGAAGACAAAAAAATGGCAACAAAATCTATAATGTTTTCTTCATTTACTGGAGCCAAAGAAATATGAATTTATTATGAAACTATTATCTAGTCAAAAAGTTAGGGATTCTCTGGATAACTTTTTAACCAAAACAAAAATTTAATTTGCATGAACTTTACTGGCATTCTGGACACACTATTAGTAGCACCAAAGTAACACGTAATTAACAATGTCAAATTAAAATGCCAATTAAATAAGGGCTAATGTAGAAAAAAATATCGGTTTCACAAAATGTAATGTATTTGTGTTGGTTGCGAAGCTATTGTCCGTCAGCTTCAGCACTCTGGTCTCTCACTCTTCTACAGTCTTTTTGTAAGCTGGGGCTTCGGTTCTCTTTTATCAAGAGAGACATACGAGGGAAAATGTATGATAGGAAAAGAAGAGAAGGGACTTTCTCTTGTTGCGGCCCTCCCAGCAAAGAAATGTCCTTTCATCTCAGCAACTATTCATTCCAGTCCTCTGATTCATTGGGTACTCTGAGAACCAGCTTCAGCCAACTCTCACAGCCGGCTAGAACCCAGACACTGATCTGTGTCTAGACAGGGCCTCCTCCTCTAAGATTCTGGATTCTAACATCCCTTTCATTTCACCAACTGGATGAGTAGCATCTCCTTCCTGCAGTTATTACCACTTTGTTATTTCAATCTCTTTTTTTCTTTTTTAATCCTCCAAACATCTGGTTTAATCAATCTCTTATAATAGTAAATTCTGTCTGTTGAAAGTGATAATGATGAGTTTTTATTTTCCTGAAACTTCTGATAGACTATCATAAGAGAAAGTTAACTTTCCTGGAGATTGGCCTATTTTAATTGAAAAAATGAGTAAAATTTTTCAATCCATAGTCTACCTTTGAAATATCAATCAACAGTTAACTCTATTGTCTGTCTATACCAATTACTTTCTTCTTTTGCTACAAGATTAAAGAAAAAAGACAACTTGAGACATATATAAAGTGTGAGAGTTGAACGACTATGGTGGGCATCTGCTTCTGGTTTTGACATTGTTTTTGTTTTTGGTGTTGTCTGTGACCTTTGGGGAAATTATCCACCCTCCCCGCGAAAGACACATAGCAAGTCACATGATTCTGGTTTGCCAATCACAACCACCTCTCCCCTAACTTCAAATTAGATTCTTCAGATTCCCTCCCCAAGAATATTGATCATGAGTGTAGAACCAGCAGTAATTTGGGTTGAATCATCCAGTGACAATGTCTAAGAGAGATGATGTGTGCATTTTAGCTTTTAATATCCATAGTTACTGTCCACAAGCCTGATTCTTTAACTGTTTCTTCTATCCTGAGAGCTACCAAATATTCTTTGTTTGTTAAGTAAATAATGATTGTTTCCTTCATATATACAGCAGTTCTGCTTATATATCGCTTTTTAGATGTTTGCTTTCCCATGTACATTTCTCAGCTACATTCTTTGATTGATAAGACAAAGATGTTTTTTTCTCCAATTTTTAAAACATACAATTAAGAAATCATATTGCTCTAATATTTTCATGCAGTGACATAATACTTTTATGAAATATAGGTTTAATATAAACTTTAAGATATAATTGGTGCTCTATAATTGTTTAAGTATAGTGTTAATTCTATTTACGAAGCTGGCTTAGATAACATTTTTGAAGCTTATTTAAGAATAACAAAATGCATTATGTAGAACCAAAGTTAAAATTTTGCCTGAAGTTTTCTTACTTTATTGATACGCAGAGAATTTACTGGTGTCCCACTAACTTTGTTTGTTTACATATTCATTCAATAAATACTTATTGAGTTTGTCCCATATGCTAGGCCCTGTGGTATGTATTAGGGATGAAGAGTTAAAAAGAATTCTGTCATCAAGGAGCTTCCATTTTAGTGGCAGAGGTGGACAATTACAGCAGTGTTATGCAGCATGATAAAATCTGTTGCAGTGGTAGGCACAGGATACTATAAAGACACAGGTGAATGGCATGTAGTCAGCCTAATAAGGAAGAAAAAGTTTATAAGGTGTGATAAGAGAATAAGAAAAAAAAGAAAGAAAAATTAACCCAAAGAAAAGGAGGGAAATTTCTGAAACTTTACTTTTTCAGAACAAAGAATTTGTGAGGGAAATAAGTGAGACTAGGCAATGAAGCAGGATCCATTGATCCTTGCATGCCAAGTGAAACTTCGTTTTTGCTTAGCATCCTGCTGAAGAATGGAACTACTATTAAATTATGATTAAATTAATCAAAGTCCATCTAGATCTATTTTTTTGCCTATCGTGGTGCCAGGTAAATGATTTATAATAATTCCTCCTTTGATTAAAAAGTATTCAACCAATAACAATTAGCAGTAATTTATACATTGTAAATGCAGTACTAAATAGCCTTCCTCCTAAAATTTCACTAAGGTCATGATCCTTTAATATAAATTTCTTCGGCAACCAGTAGTAATTCTAGACATATGGAATTCAATTGATAAGTAATTGAGGGTATATATCATTAGAAATGTAAATAATTATTTATATTTAAAATGCTACAGGATGTGGTGAGTAGTCGCAATTCAGGTATGTGTAATATGGGATATTCATTTCATTTTATTTTATTGTGGTAACTGCTACCAACGTGTTTTATCGAGTCTCAAAAGCATTTAGCAATTGGAAACTTGCCAATAAAAATATCTTGCCAATAATAATATCCTACTCTAACCCAGTAATCATTCAAACACTTCTAGTTTAAAATTAAGTCTTAAAGGCTGAAGTTTGTAATGGGTTTTGTTCTCAGTTAAACGTTGCTTCCACAGAAATCCATGCCCTTCTCACTAAGCATTCTGAGTGGTGGTAGAGGTTACTCTCAAGCCAATGGATTGTCCTAATCGTCATTTACTATGTTTAAGCTTCAATAATGAGTACTAAGCCTTTTTAGTGTTTTTTAAATGCCAGTTCTAAGCTAGCTCTCTCTTTGTGTCTCTCTCTCTCATCTCTATCTCTTTCTCTATCTTTGTATCTCTATCTCTTGTATATTCCTTTGCCAGACAAGTGTTGGCTTCACCCAGTGTTAGTTTTTAGCAGTAGCTAGAGAAGGATCCTTCTTTGTTTTCATCAAGTACGAGTAAAACCACTTGCTTATTTTTACCAAAATCCTGGAGAAACTTTTTCCCTGGTCTCTTATTGGCCAAACAGTTTAAAACCTATCAAATTGGAAACAAATTACTAGTAAAGATAATAGACTCAGGCTGCAATAATTGATTTAGGGTAATCATCTAAGGGGAAAGAGATAGTGGGTATCAAACACAATATTCACTATAAACAAATAACATTTCATTTAAATGAAGCTCACCTGCTCAGAATTAGAGTAATGATAACACTTGTTTATTGCACACTCCATCATTAGCCTATGAATTACCCAGTTATGATGTGTATATGGATGGATGGATGGACAGATAGATAGGGACAGAGGGAAAGAGAATCAGACACAGAGAGAGAGAGAGACAGCCACACAACAGAAAGATAAGAGGGAAGAGAAGAGAAAAAAAGAGAGAAAAAGAATATTTTTAGTTTGAAAATAAAAGGAAGAAATGTTTCATGAATTTAGAATAACTTAGAACTTAAAAGTTTAGGCTCTAACTCTGGGACCTAGGGCAAGATATTTACATACTAATAATAGAAACTAATTCAAAGAGTTCTTGTGAGAATTGAATGAGATAATTCATTTAAAACCATAATCCATTATCTCACCACCCAGACTTAATCACGGTATATTATTTGTGGTCTTCTAGTTTCTCTACTCCCAGACATATATAGTGAAAACTAAGTTTCCTTTTGGTGCGCTAGTTCTCAGAGCATACTGTTAGAAAAGGTGCAAAAATGTAATGAATGATTTGGGCATATGTGAAAACCCAAGTCATCTCGGTTCTTGGCTACAATAGCTTCCCCAAATCCGTTTTCTATTGTTGTGCATTATTGCCCTCTATCTTTCTCTTTTGCGTTTGCTTTGCACCCTTCCTGTTTTTCTCCTCTTTCAGTCCTCAGTAACTCTCTAACTGCCCAAGGTCCCACTTATCTGGAGTACTCTGCTCTCAAAGAAAGTGCCCTAGTTTGGCATCATTCTGTTACTCTGTTCCTGTTAGCCTAGCAGAGAGAGAGAATTAGTGTCTGCGTGTGTTTGTTTTGGAGCAGAGAGCTACATTTCCAAGTGTTTGTAAGGCACAATTGAAAGGACACCTTCAAACATTGTTGGTGATAGAGTTAATTGGTTCAAACTTGCAGAAAGCTATTTGTTAATATGCATCAAAAATGTTTATTCATTTACTAATTCAATGAATATTTAAAGAACACCTGTCATATGCCAAGAAATGTCCTAAATGTGGTTAGATAGGTGAGAACACAAGTGACAAAACCCCTGCCTTCAACAACTGACAGTGCACTGAAGGCGAAACAAAATAACAACAATAAAAGAAAGGTGTCAGAGTCTGAGTGGTAATAAGGGCTGTCAAGAAAAATAAAACAGCACAAAGGGAAAGAGAATGTTAGGGTAGAGAGTGCCATGTTACAAATGGTGGTCACTGAGGGCATCTCAGGTAAGTGTCACATGAGCAGAGACCTGAAAGAAGAGAGGGAAGGGAGCATGTTGCTATGTTGGGGAAGAGCAATATAGAGATAGAGAACAGCGTTTAAAAAGCACCTAGAGAAGGATCATGCTTGACACGTTTGATATAAAGCAAGGGGGCCAATGTGGAAGGCACAGAATAGGTCAGGAGAGAAGACAAAATAGAGAAGTAGAATAGTCAGATCAAGTAGGGCTTGATAAGACATGGCAAGCACTTTTATTCAGTGAAATGGACAGTCATTAATATATTTTGAACAGGAGAGACATGACATGACTTACATTTTAACAATATCCTTCTGATTGCCACGTGGATAATGCGGGAGGGGAGAGGTGGAACAGTCCATTTGGGACATGATGATCATCTAACATGGTTGCAGTGACACAAGTATTAAGAAGTAGGTGTATTTTGGGCACATTTCACAGAAAGATCAATAGGATATGCCAGTGGAATGGATATACAATTTCAGGGACTATGAGAATCCTAAAATGATTCAAGTTTTTTATTTTGCTCAGCAACCAGAACAACAGAAGTGCCACTAACTGAAATGAGGATGAAACTTAGAGGACAATTTTTCCAAAGTAAAATCCAGAGGATATTTTTTTTCTCTTTTGGTCATTTTAAGTTTTACATCTTATTACGGTTGGAGACATGTTTTAGTTGGACCTATAACTTCAGATTTTAGGAGAGAGGCCTGAATTAGAGCATCAGAGTCAAGAGTCTACCATAGAAAGTATTTAAAGTCAGAAGAAGGGAGAGATTATCTAGGGAGTAAGTTTAGAGAGATTTTGAAAACCTCTCACATTCTTTGAATGAGGAATTCCACTTTTAAGGAGTTATCCCAAGGTTATCACCACACGTTCAAACCAAGATTCCTCTACAAGAATATCATCACAAGATGTTTGTTATACTAAAAACAGTAAGCCAATTTTTAACAATTTTTTATGCATTGATTTTGGCAAAGATATAAGATTAAATTAATAGCCTTGTTTACAAATAGTGTGCAATGCCGTTCACATATATATGAGTCTATATACACATGCAGATCTATTGGAAATGCATGATTATTCTTACCTTTCTAAGAAATTGGCAAAATATTACACAGAATTGAGTTTTAAACATTACGTATTTAAATAGTTTATGTTCATTTTACATTGGATAATTGCTCTCAATTTCACTTTAATATTAAGCTGATTCATGATATAGATATGCTCAAAGCTGTTCCCAGAAAGACTTCAGCTTTTACTCTCAGATATCTCTTTTTTTGTTTTTTACTGAAATACTAATACCTCACTCCGAGGGAGAACACAAATATTTTCATGGTCTAAACCCTTGAATTTTAAACAATGGTAAGTTATTTTGAAAGTGAGACTCCTTAAGTATTCACAGAGGTGGACATTTTTCAAACACCTCAGCCTATTCTGTGCGATATCATCAGAAAAGAGTGGGCTTTTTTGAGGAAGAACCTATTGATAACAAGTAATCCAAATATAAAAGACAGCATATTATTTATCTGATCTGCTACTTGTGGAAACCTAAAGAAAGGTAGACATAAAAGTCACCAAAGAAGGGGCATGTAAGCTTGGAGAATAATACTGGATATTCGGTAACTCTTAATGTTACACATACTAATGTAGATTTGATTTTCTCTATTTCTAGTTGATGGGCCAAATTATGATCTCAGATGTAAGTTAGATATTTTTTTCTATAATGAACCTGAGGGAAATGGTGACTTGGGTGATCCCTACAAATGAAACTATCTAACACACATGCCATATTAAGTCTAAAAGAATTTATAACTTGTGTTAGCAAACACCTTACTTTGATACTGCACTTCTCTTAGAGAGCTCAGCGTGCCTCCTATCTTGGGATAGAAACAATAAATGATTTTTGTGGATAAAAAAAGTGAAGCCCACCTGAATTGCTAATGCTAAAACTAATGCTTTATTGTCCAGACCTATGCATTTATTCTACCTTTTTCCCCCTCAAGCACAAGTCTGGAGATGGTGAAGAATAGATTTTTGTCTTTAATAAAATCAGTGAACACTTCAGAATCTAGAGTATTAGTGGCTTAAGATCAGGAGCCACTTGGGGACTCAAGTTTCATATTTTATAGCATAGAAAAGTGAGACACTTGAAAAATTTACAGTTCGTTTCTTATTACTTTAAAATAAATGTGGAAAAAAATCCTACTCTACCCACATACAAATGCTTTCTGTAATCTGACAGTTTGGAAAATTGCTTTATAAAATGAGCTTTTACAATATGCTACTTTCTTTGATAACTTTATGTCGTTTTCCAAATGTGTTTAGCCTTGCGCACGTCTCCTAATGAAGCTGTCGCACAGATATCCCTTGTATAAATCTAAATAATGAACAAAGACTCCTACGGGCAACTTCGTAAAACTTTCTGTTAAAGTTGTAAGATTTCTCTGCATAATCCCTCCAAATCAGCCCAGCACCATTGTCAAATAAGTTATTCTGCAATTAAGAAGAAAATATTTTTTAAGTACTCACACTAACCGAATAATCGATAATACATAATAATGACTTAGTGTAAATCTATAAGCACGATTAGTCTCTCACTCTTTAGTGAATATTTTTTATTTCTTCTGCTACTAGTTTATCAGAAGAAGTAACAAAGTTGATTGACATAATTTGTGACTATTTATCTCTTCTACAACTCTTGGAGTGATATATATCAACATGCTCACGAGACCAATAAATAAAAGAAGTGGAGGAGTAAGACTAAAATGTGCTAACTTCTGTCTTTATAACAACCAGACAATCAGGATAAAGAACCGAGCAGGTAAACGGACAACAAAATAAGCCATCTTCATAGACCTTGTCTCCATCAAGTCAATTCCCTTCAGACTCTGATCCATTGAACTTAAAATTAGCAAGTGGAGTATTGAAGAAACTCCCCAAGAAAACGTTGGTATAAAAACATCAAATTGTATACTTTAATTAGACTATAATTTTTCTTTGAGGGGGAATACTGTCATCTCTGCCAAAGAAGGAAACATTTTTATGCCAAAGTTAATATGATAATCCTGAAATTTGAACTTATCCATTTAGTGGCAAGCTTGCAGGAAGTGACAGACTCAAACATCTTGCTGCTTAACTTTAATATGTCTATAATATTTGGGCAAAATTCTCATTATTTCTTTTATGAATTTGAAAAAGCACTTATTTATTTTTATGTTTTGGAAGTTGAAATGTGTTCCCTGAATGTGAGAAATCCCTTTTACTTCACCATATGCCATCTTGTCTTTTTGACACTCCGAGCCTGGAAATATCTCAAATATGCAGACTTCTGATTTCCAAATTATCTACTGCCAAGAAGGGAAGTGGGTATCTGAAACTCAGCCACAGACCTTGGCAAATTTCAAATTCTGAATAAAACTTTCACTTTAAAATTGTGCTGAAAAGTTGAAAGGGATTTTTTATGTCTAATTTGTGTTCTATTCCTATTGCAGGATTGAATGAAAATTATTATGGGCTAGTTTAAAAGCCTTTTTTTCCCCCCTCCTTGGGCAGTTTGGAAGGATTCAGAAGTGAATTAAAGTTTCTATTCTTTTGCATTTAAATTTGATAATGTAAAGAGTGACAAATTCCTGCTAACTGAGTAGAAATATTACTGAAGAAAGCACATCTTTGGGGACTTTTTAACAGGATATATCACTAGATTTTCAAAGGTATCTGAGCCAAAGTCTAGTCCATAAAGAGTCGCTTGTCCAGCAGTTATGAAACATCTGTGGTACAGTATGGCACACCTCTAAACGGGAAAGCAAACAGTGATTTTGTTATGTTATTTATTAAATTTTTGTGACTGAAAAGTGCTCTAATTGAAACCCAAAGAAATTAAGTCACATCAAATATTTTTCTACTAGCAAGTCTAGATTTAATCAGTTACAAATAATATTGTACTACAGAATCAGACAGTTTGTAATTAAATGGAAGCAATAAAATATAGATTGAAAAAAATGAGTTTAGATAGTTCCACTCATTCAGGAGATAATTTAAGTATCATTTATTCTGTATTTTTTAACTTAAAAAAGTTTTAAAACACAAAGAAACAAAAAAAAAGCTTTGAATTCTAGAAATGACAGGCTATGATAATTTAAATCTCTCTTGGTACAATAGCATAAAACACATAGCTGAGCTTACTGAAAATAAAGAAAAATTATCATCTGTCAAAAAATGGAATAATAATTCATACTGCTTGGGCTATGAATTTTCTCAGCAATTTTGGGGTTGAAAAGATGTAATTCTCACAGGGAGATGAGGAGTGAAGCTTTTGTACAGAATGATGTGTGATTTGGAATTGAGACTTCATACATAAAGCTGCACCCTGAAAGGATTATACCTTCAGTAGAAAAGTAGACAAGGCAAAGACTGTTTTTAAGCACCAAACAATAATAAGTATTCATGTATTTTTCTGCCTAAAGACCAGGAGACAGGGGAGGGGAATGATTCCCTTGAGAATTCATTTTATTTTATAAGCATCAGAGTTTAGAATTTATAATACGTAATTTTTGGGAAATGTGTTAAAGAAAAGTTACCCAAAAAATAAATAAACCTTTGGACAGTGGTATGACTGGAATTCTTGGTAAAAGCAAACATGAAACCACTTTGGAAGCACATTAATACAGGATATCATAGATGAAATTAAATGTAACAATAATAACAATAAATGTAAATGGAGAAAATCTTGCCAATACAAAGGCAATAATTCTGAGATGGATAGCAAAGCAAAATCTACAGATACCATAAGTCAGAAAGAAGGTGCAGGTATAGTTAGGTAATAATAAAATCTACATATATAGATAGAGAAAGAGCTAATACACTTACAATAAAATCCCACAAAATAAACTTTGAGAATATATTAGAAATAAAAATGGTTTCTAGCTAATAATAAAAGGAAAAATAAACCAGAAGATATAAACATTCAGAATGTTTACATAACAAAGAACATAATCTCAAAATATATATACAATTGGATATACAATGTTGTATATACAAGATATATATACAATTCAATCTCAATTAAAACCTACCAAGATTGTTTTTAGATGAAATACCCAATAAAAATGAAGAGAATTTTGAAAAAATTTAAGAAAAAATAGAGGGGTTTGTACTACTAGATACCAAGGCACACAAAAATTTGATAATAATTAAGACAAGGAGGTACTGACCCAGGATCAGAATGGAACAAAATAAGATTAAGAAACAAATTCCAGTATATACAAGCATTTAATCCATGACAGCAATGGCATTTCAAATCAGTGAGGAAAGGGCATTCTAATTTTTAAATGGCATCGGGATAATTTGGAAACAAATTGTTAAAATTGATCCTTTGGTCACACCATTTATTTACAATATCCCAGATATATTTTTATAAATCAAAATGGGAGATCTTCTTGGTAACTATTGGAGAAAATAAAAATTCCTTTACTATTATCTTAAAAAGAGAGAAATCTCCTAAGCAGAAGAGAAATCTCAAAGCCATACAAAATAGAAAAATTATTAGTGATACCATAAATATTTAACTGCAAGAGACTATAAAATGCAACAACTATATAATGCAATTTTAACCACTTAAATTTATAAAGTACTCCTGGAAAGAGCTGGAGAAAAACTTTTAAATGGACAAAACGATATCACCTTGCCGTTATATTCACTTAGATAACAAATATGTAATTATAATGTAAATAATTATATAAATGGATATAACGATAAGGAGATATAATTTTATCCCAATAGAGTGGCAAATAATTTAAAATTAACTTTTTTTTTCTTTTTTTTTTTAAAGATTTTATTTTTTCCTTTTTCTCCCCAAAGCCCCCCGGTACATAGTTGTGTATTCTTCGTTGTGGGTTCTTCTAGTTGTGGCATGTGGGACGCTGCCTCAGCGTGGTCTGACGAGCAGTGCCATGTCCGCGCCCAGGATTGGAACCAACGAAACACTGGGCCGCCTGCAGCGGAGCGCGCGAACTTAACCACTCGGCCACGGGGCCAGCCCCAAAATTAACTTTTCCTTATTGGTAGGGTGTGGAGAAGGAGATGCTTGCCAATAGTCTTGGTGAGAATGTACATTCCCATCAATTGACCCACCCATCCACCCACACACTGCACATGGGAGGAGCATCGTTAGTAAAAGTAAAAATGTGAAAATGACCTAAATATCTATAACAGAACTTGTCAATGCCCTCTGATTGGCACACATTCAAATAATTAGCTTTTTCCAGAGGCACGTATGTCTTATTTAAGAAAGTTTATTTACTCAGTGGGAGGAATCTTTTTACAATGTATCGATAGATCAGATCATCACATTATGCACTTTAAATATCTTTCAATTTTCTCAATAAAGCTAAAAGTAATGGAATAAATACATTATAAAAATAAATAACTTTCATTTACACATGATAGAGACTAATTTCAGCTAGCTTAGACAAGTGAAGGAGAATGTTTCCAGGACGACAAGCTAGGAGTCCGTTGGCAGAAGTGCATCCTAGGACCGTCAAGTACCAGACCAAAAACTTCAAAGGTATTGAGCTCAAAGTTACTTTTTTATTTCTATCTCGTTGCTTCTTTATACATGCTGGATTGCTAGTCAACTTTCTCTATTCTTTACTTCATATAAAATAATATAGTTCTGAATTCACTTGCTATAATTTTAGATATCTACATAGATTAAGTTGCTTTCCCAATGCCTAACTCCCGGAGGACAGAATTGCGTTGACTCAGTTCAGGCCAGATATCTACTGCTGGTCCTCTTAAAGACAGCGCATTCACCCCTGGAAATGGAAGGAGCCATTCCAAAAAGGTGGGGGGCGGGAGTCGTTATGATTTTGACATAAACCTCAAAAAGTACGTGGAAGAATGTGTGTATGTCGAGTCTGTGTGTATGTAAAACTGAAAACAGTTATTCCTGAGCTAGTGCCTGTGATAAATTAGGGGCGTTAAGGAGAAATGTAAAATTCTGCAGTAGCCATTGAAAGAAGGATGTAATATGTTAAAAGTTTGCTTGATGGCATTTATGGTCCACGTTGAAGGGGCATTAAGATCAGAGTTTAAGTGACAAGAATGCCTTGTGTTACTATTTTTACCAGTAAGCCTGCTGTAGAAGTAAAGAATGTCAGTGAAGATGGTAAAGTTGATCTAAAGTTGGGTTTGGTTGAAGATTTGGCAACAGCAATTGATGTGGAGAAAAAGAAGTCTGTGATAATACATCAAAGAAACTTGATTCAGCAGCAAAAGATAAATAATTAAAATAAGGCTCAGACTATGCAATGAGTGAAGAAGGACATGTCAATAGACTGTAGGTTTTAATGAGGTCAAAGTGCAAAGTTGAGAGTGTATGGGATTGAAAATCCTAGAAGGACAAGCGGTGGTGGACAGAGGCTGGCAGTGGAAGCTAAGGTTTCAGAACGGAACGTCTCCCGTTGATGTCAAGGTTCATAGTGGCCTTGGCCTGCCTTGCTGAAACGTGGTGATTGGAACGTTCATAGGAATCAAGAAAGTCAGTGAACTTTGATGCCAGGTGATTAACTTTTCTTTTTTCTTCAACTTAGACATTAACCTTACTAATGATAGGACTTTATGTCTGTACTTTAAATGCTTGTAGAAGATAACACTGATAGTAAAAATTCTGATTCTGGAAGCCCATCCTTTAGACTTCAACTCTCTGTAATCTTTCACTTACATCCTTTGACCAACTGATATAATAGAGGTGAACAGCTGACGAGTGGACAGCTGTGTCAATGATTCTGATAATTAAATAGAATGAAACTCTAAAAACAAATGGAGTTTCAGATGTTTATGAAGCCTAGTTGAGAGGGAAAAGATTTAAAATAACACAAAGCATTATTCAAGAACACCTCTAATAAACCTTATCAATTACTTTAAAAAGTCTTAAAACTACTCAGGCTCCAATTCTACTTAATAAACTCTGAAATCTTTAGTACACATACCAATTCATACATATCATTTACTTTCACTGTGGTCAAACTAAGAACATGATTTTTAACTCTCATTTATACTCTTATTTTACGCAAGTTAAAAATAGCCATAAGTTAAAAAAAAAAAAAGAGAGAGAGACACACAGTTTCATAAGTAAGCTCAGCTCTGTGCTTATCTATCAACGAAAGAGGAACACACTGAAGTTTTGCTGTAAGTGGTCCTCTGGGGTCCATTCTGAGGTACTTTGTCATACAGGAAAAAGAAATAGGTTTTCCTCTGTTTCCAGTTATAACCTCTCTTAGATGGCCTCAAAAGATTTACCAAACTCTCTCTCAGTCAGTGTTTTAGTGATAGCCTAGCGTATCGGAATATTCTGGTTAACTTTAACCAGCATTTGGATAACCTTCAACTTCCCATGCAATCATCTTATGCTCATCAGGAGTATAATTCTTTTTTAGTATGTATAAACTGTAGCTTGCCCTAATGTGTTTGTTAACTTCATTTTTTTCCATAAAATAATGAAACCAGCCATACCGGTGGTACCTTGTCCCCTTCATTTATTATATGCCATCCCTCTGCTGGTCCTCTTGACATAATATTCATTCTGCTTCTTTTCTCTCTCAAAAATGTCCCATTTTGCACTTTAAAAATCATATGGTCGCCATAGTTACTCATGTATATTTATTCTCTCTTTCCATGTCAGAGGCTGTCTTCCCCTTATACCCAATCTTTTCCTACCTATTTTCATCTATGTTTTGGTTACTCCTGCCACATATCAAAGCAGCCAAACGATATCAACAATTGGCTTAAAATATCAACTGTTCATTATTTTAAATAATTCTCTGGGTTGATCCTCAATTCTTTACCTTTTCATGGTGCTGGCTGGGGCAGTAGGAGAGCCCTGGAGGGTCGAAGATGACCTTACTCACATGGCTGGCATTTGGCGCTGGCTGCTGGGTGGGAGCTCAGCCGGAACTGTTGTCTGGGTCCTCAGTTCTCCTCAGATTCAACAGCAGGGGAAATACACTTCATTTCTATGAAGGGAAGATCGTATTGAGGAAGAACACATAGGATGACAGATTGTTGCAGTCATCTTTGGGAACATAATTTACCAGGACCTGCTTAATCAGTGTGGTAGGCAGAATTCTAAGATCACTCTAAAACTTCTGGCCCCCCAGTACACACACCCTGTATGATCCCCTCTCCTCAAGTGTGGGTGGGACTTGTGAATAACATAACATAGTCAATCCCCTGATTAGATTGCATTATAAGGCAAAGGTAATATGATAGTTATTCCTATGATCATGTTGTGTTATATAAGACGTCGTTGTAGGTGACTGGAGAGAAATTCTCCTGCTGACACTGAAGAAAGTAAGCTGCAATGTTGGGAGAGGCCACATGGCCAAAACCTAAGGGCAGCCTCGTAGCTGAAAGTGACTGTGGATTGAGACTTAGCAATAAGATGGGAACCTCACTCCTACAAGTGAGAGGAATTGAATTCTGCCAACAACCTGGGTGACCTTAGAAAAGTACCCCACGCCTTAGATGAGACTGCAGCCTTGACCAACACTTTAATTTAGCCATGTAAGACCCTGAGCAGAGGACCCAGTTAATCCATGCAAATACTTGCCCCTTGAGACTGTGAGATAGAAAATTTGTGTTATGTTTGTACTACTCAGTTTGTGGTAATTTGTTTCACAGCAGTAGAAAAGTTACAGAATAAATGTCTTCGTTGTATCAAGCTTTCATAACAAAATATTATAGACTGGGTGGCTTAAACAATAGAAGTTTATTTATCACAGCTCAAGAGGCTAGAAGTCCAAGATCAAGGTGCCAGCATGGTTAGATTCTGAGGGCTCCCTTCCTGGCTTGTAGATGGCCACTTTCTTGCTGCATCCTCACATGGTAGGGAAAACAAGAAATAAGCTCTCTGGTGTCTCTTCAGACAAGGGCAATTGTCCCAGCATGAGGGCCCCCACCCTCACGACCTCATCTAAACCTGATTGTGTCCCAAAGGCCCCATCTCCAAATACTATCACAGTGGGGGCTAGGGCTTCAATGTATGTATTTGGGGGGACACAATTCAGTCCATAGCAATAGGGGAAAAGAAATGGTTGATTTCCCTAATTTGCAGATACAGGTGCACGTCTCCAAATAACAACCTTTACTCTTTCATAAATTCTCATCCTGAACTTTAGTGTCATCTTTTTCTAAGAGTCATTACCATTTGCTTTCAGCCCAGCAGAGAACACTTCTATAATTCTAAGCACATTCCATTCCTCACTCATTTTTTTACTCTCCATCTCATCTTTTGCTGTTACATTAAATCATATCCTCAACAAAACTGTTAGGACTTGATATTGCTGCAATTTGCCCTCCTTCCTTATCAAGGGGAGGTCGTTATTTTGAATAGCATACATTGAACAATATTGGCAGATGAGATGGTGATTTTTTAAGTTCTTCATTGCCACTTTGAAATTTTTACACACTCAGCCATTAGTAAAAGCCCTTGCCCCTAAGAGGTGTTTACATTCTTACCCAAATAATCTTCTGCTTCTCCACATTGCTGATATCAATAATTTTGTGTCACTGCCATTAGTATTTTAAATTTGGTTCAAACTTCATTCTAAATCTGCCAAATATTCTGTGTGATGATTGCATCTATCCAACACTTTTACTCCACAGTTTCTTTACACACTCAGCTCTCGATACCTCCACCCCTTTGGAAGTTCACTTTCATGGTCAACCCCTAGATTGCGCACTTTTGAATTCATTCAAAATTTCCGATATATCTGCCTTTTCCTTAATACCCATTCTATTTTCCACAGAGAAAGATATTGATGTTGTTGTAATAACACTGCTCAAGTGTTGCCTAGGTCTATGTGGTCCAAGATGGGTCACCATAATTGCATTACAGTCAGTGAGAAAGGGAAATTGAATGGGGCCGGCCCCGTTCTTAAAAGAACACAACATAGGCATTGAAGTCATCACATTTTACCACATCCAAATGGCTGGACATGGCCCTACCAGTCCTAGTGGAGTAAATTCTGAGTGGCTATGTATCCAATTAAAATGTTGGGATTCTTTTACCAAGGGAAGGAGGATGTTGGGGGACATTTTTAGTCTGCTATAGTTGGTGGTGAAAGGAGTATTGTTAGATTTTCTGGGATCCTGGAGCATTGGTATCTGGTTTCATACAATACAATTCAGCGGGTAATAAAGCAACTGAATTGGTAGCATTCGATTTCTATTATATTGTAAAGCTAAAATCGAGACTCATGATTTAACAAATATATATAGAGAACTAACAGAGAAATATTATGTTAATATTATTTCGGTAATCCCAGGAGGTAGAGTCATGATAGGGAGTGAATAGAGACATAAACTGCTGCTGTTTTCATCCTGAGCAGGTGTCTGTAATTCTCCAGCTTGCTATCGTCAAAGGAACAAGTTATTTAGAGTCAGAGAGACCTAAATGCCAATAATCATCACAGCTCTACCACGTAGTCCGTTATTTAGCTTCTCTAAATTTTCTCCCCTCATCTGCAAAATAGAGCTAATTGTTATTTCAAGGTTGTTAAGAAGGTTAGAGATAGCATGTAAAGTGCCCACCAGTGCATGGTGCAAAGAAGACACTCCATAAAGGGTGAATATCATCATTAGTATTTTATGTGTTGCCCCCTCTTTGAGCATAAATTTTAATCATCTTTTCCCCTGCTTTATGTCTACCAAACTTACTCTTTGCTAAGACCTTCAAAAGTTCAGACAATCTCAATTTTATTAATACAAAGTTATTTACAAAAACACCAGACTTTCTGCCTGTATCGTGTTCCAGAAAAGAATTGAACTCGCTTAACTAGTACAAATGGGTGTCTAATTTATTTTTGCTAATACCCTGATAGTTTTCTTCAGTCGATCTACAACTAGATGTCTTTCTTCACCCGAACCCTTGGTTTTACTTCTTCTGTCCATTTCCCATCTGCAATCCTATCAATCTCAGTAGAAGACCTTATTTCCTGCTTTATGAAGTGCACTATCCAAGTCAACTATGAATTTCCTTATAAATGCACACAATAACAGCAAATAATTATATAATTTTCCCTCCTCTCCATGAGGGGATAACACATCTGTTGTGAGAAACATGAAGTATTCTGAGGTTTGATCTTATTTAAAGGCATATCCTATTGTGAGGGAAATAAATAGCAGTACCCTGTGCCTGAATATATTTTTCTTTTTATTGCCAGAGCCTAACTTTAAGAAAAATCAGCCTTTAAATTTAAGTTAAAATGTATCTTCTCTGGGGCTGGCCCCGTGGCCGAGTGGTTAAGTTCGCGCGCTCCGCTGCAGGCGGCCCAGTGTTTCGTCGGTTCGAATCCTGGGCGCGGACATGGCACTGCTCATCAGACCACGCTGAGGCAGCGTCCCACATGCCACAACTAGAGGAACCCACAACGAAGAATACACAACTATGTACCGGGGGGCTTTGGGGAGAAAAAAGAAAAAATAAAATCTTTAAAAAAAAAAAAAAAAAATGTATCTTCTCTGAGGAAATCCAGGCATATCAAAAACATGAAAGCTAGATTCAATCGGATTCTTAATCACAATGAGATTTTTAAAAATAAGAAAGAGAAAGAAAGAAATGAATTACCATCATTACACAAAAATACAAGGCAACAACAGAGTATAACCCGAATTGAAAATAATTGACAAGTTGACTTTCCTTTAATAATACATTTTCTGTGACTTATTGCATAAAGGAAACTAAACCCAAAACAAAGAGGCAAATTGATTTTTAAAGGCCATAATATTCCTTTGTAGCTTTATCTTGCAGATACCAGAAAGCATGCAAGATTGATGATGTTTTATAATACTCTTTCAATCATAGAGAAATAAAAAATACACATTGTTATTCATCAAATAATAACAAGAGATTAATCTGAGCAAGATTATTGGAGCTTTATTTGAGAGAGCAGTTAAAATTTACAAAATCTGAAACATTACTTTAATGACCTTTTTTTACTACGAGAAAGACCAATGAAAATGGAGAACTTTGGTTGAATTTCAACAATATTTTGTTCTGTAAAATGTTAGGAAATTTGGTAAATTAAGCAAATTAAAGTCATCTGCATCTGAAGATTTATTTCTCTAGCAAGTTTATTAGCATGCAATCCTTTGTGTGTACTACTGAAAAATAGTTGGAGCTCATTCTGCTGGTATGGAAACTGAATATCCAAGAATATTCTCTCACCCGTTTTGTTTTCAGACCTTAAGTACATGTGTTTGGGAGAAGGAAAATAGAGGAGGGAGAAATTAATCAGCTTCCTGTATGAATAACTCCTGCTGTGTTAAAATAATTAAATTATTATAGGCAACCGATGTTATTAAATATTCCATATCAATTCCACAAAAATATGAATACACTAATTTATACAATATGTTTTTAGCATGAATTGTAATAATCATCCTACCATAATCTTAACAGAATAATTAAACAATCAATCTATTTTGGAGCATACATATTTTTTCCCAGTATATTAATTTGACTTCTGAGGTCAGAGTTTGAGATTTTATTTAAAATTATACTATTAGTGGAAGTATTATTTTGGTAAATATTCGCATTGTGTATTTTCATGAAATCTGTTAAAAAATTATATACTCTCTTTACATCAAGCCTCAAACCCATTCACACTTCTAGGATTCTATAACGTGCTAGAAGCCTATTTTGTCCAAGCCTAGCCACCCATCAGGCAATCATTCCGGCATTTCTGTAAATACCATCCATTTGCATTTTCTCTATTTTAAAGACAACTTATCTATACAAATTCATTAGGAAAAGAATATATAATTGAATTAGAATTATATATATATTTATTATATATATTTATTTATTTTTTCTAATCAAAACTTTGGTTGGGGCTGGCCTGGTGGCATAGTGGTTAAGTTCACATCCTCCACTTTGGCAGCCCGGGGTTCGCAGGTTCAGATCCTGGGTGTGGACCTAGCACCACTCGCCAAGCCATGCTGTAGAGGCACCCTACATACAAAATAGATGAAGATTGGCACAGATGTTAGCTCAGAGACAATCTTCCTCAAGGAAAAAGAAGAAGATTGGCAACAGATGCTAGCTCAGAGCCAATCTTCCTCACAAAAAAAGAAAAACAACATAACCAAAACAAAATCTTTGGGTAACTGGGCCAAATGCTTTCCATCCTACAGGACACTTCTTCAGGTCAGTTGACATCCTGGACGTTTGACAGTTCTGTGCCGCTCAGAACAGGAGGCATAATTATTTTAACACCACATGACAATTATAACATAGTCCCAATGTAACTATTTGTTGGATTGTCCATCCCTCACTAAGATTGTTGTGTCACTCACCTCAGAATCCCAGAGCCTAGCACAGTGCCTGGACGAAGTAGGTTCTCATATATTTTGGGTGAACAGCCAAGCTATGCTCTTGAACTTAGTGTGTCAAGGAGGAGATTGGGATCAGAACTGAAGATACATGCAAAAAAATTACCTGGATCCAGGGAGTACACGGAAACTGGAAGTTAACACAGAACATTTATTTCAAACTGGCGAAAGTCTGAGAAGTAAGCAAACATTCAGATGATAGAGATCAAGAAAGTCAATGTACTAAAACTACAGTTGAAGGAGATGTAATGAACAAGAAACAAGCATTATAACAAATATTTTCATACTCTTCTTGCTAAAAAAGTATCCACAGACTACATCTTAAGTGGGTAGAGAGCACAGGTCTCTTCTGTGCAATAACTTTTCGACTTGGGAAATTATTATTCTGTCAATTTTATACTTGATTAAGAGAAATGAGGCAGTCCAACATGGGTTAGGCAGTGTCTGCATATCATCAAAATAGCGAAAACAGCTCAAAGCACAGTATTTACAGAGTGACTGATATGTGACTCTGAAATGTTCAGGCAGCTCAATATTTGCCCGGATGTGTAATCATGAAATAAGGCATGGTATGACATGTATAGAGAAGATGTCAGCATTCACAACGACAAGCATACCAGAGTGTTTTCACTGTAGAATATGTGGCCACACATGTCTCCAGCCTTGTCTTTAGCCTTAAATTCTGATGCCAGAGAAATTCTGAGATGAAAGGAAAGTTTCTCTAGTATTTGGATGAATCTTTTTGGATTAATCTAATATGTATATAAGTAGAAATATAGTCCTTCTCTGAACACCTACCTCAGTTTGCAACTGGTCTGAAGATCCTCACCAATAAAAAAGCGTGCTCCACTTTTCCATGATCCACAAGTAGAGATTTTTAAGGCTCACTCTAATATGTTTATAAAACTCCCTACCTTCACACCATATCTGATCTCCGGAATAGTGCAGTGAGAATCAGGGACAACCAATAAGAGTAGGGGCCCCTGAGTGTAAGCAAGAAGGAACTCCTGCACCAAAGTACTCATATAACGATTTATGTATTAGTCATGGTAGGCTAGGTCATGCTCAGGTAATGAATAACTCCAAAACCAACGTGGCATAAAATACTATAGGATTATTTGCACACGTGTAAGTCATAGCTTACCTGGGAGCTTTTCTCAAATACCCAGGCTAACGATATATCCAACATCTAGAGCACTGCTGAATGCTGTGGTGGGGGAATGTATATGGTGAATTGCCCATTGGCTCTCAACGACTTCTGCCTAGAAGTGAAATATATCACTTCAATTAACATTTATTGGCCAAAGCCTGTTACATGACCATGCCTAACTTCAATGGGACTGAGAAGGTACAATCTTACCAGGTGCTGGGACAAAAAATGGGAATATCTGCAAATGGTCCTAGAGTTATCACAGTTTATGAATGTAAGTAACATCTTTTCAGCTCTCTTTTATGTTTTAGGAACTGATAAAGCAACTGAAATATAACTTAAACATTGAGAAGCAGTGGTTTTCCATGCTCTGCTTTACTGAGCAAAGACCATAAGACCTCCCCTAAAGCTGAGAGCATAAATTACCTTGCTATTGATGATACATTTATGAAGTGTTAATGCTATTGGTTCATCCCAGAGATAAAATTTGAAATCCCTTAAAGATTAACTTTTGAAAACTATGACTGTGGATTAAATGATTAGCTGAACGTTAGAGAACTATTTTTAAAAGAATAAATTACATTTTGCTTAAATATCATTTTATCTCAAGATTTTTTTCTTCAAGCAAAAAATTAGTTAAGAGTGAACCCAATGTTAAAAAAATTGTTTAAAAAATATTGTCCTTGCTTCCTGCCAGGTTACCAGTGATCTTGCCAAACCCAGTGGTTTACTTTCAGTTTTTATACTGTTGGCTATAATTGACCCTCTTGACCATTCTTTTTTCTTTCAGCTTGTCTCACTCTCAGATTTCATTACCATGGTTAATTGTGTTTCTCCTTGGGCCTCTGGGTTGTTTCTTCTTAGGCTGCTACCTTAGTGCTCTCTTTGGGGCCCTGTTTCTCAACATTGGCATCAACCATGCACCATCCACAGTCCTCTTCCTTCTCACCTGTCTTGCTGCTGCTGGGCAACCTCCATTAATCTAGTCTTATGTATTCACCCAACATCTGATAATGGGCCCGAAATCTAGTTCTCTAGTTATGAGAGTGCTCCTAAACTTCAGATTTGTGTTCCCAATTGTTTGCTGGCTATCTTCCTATAAACAAAACTCAAGCATTTAACACCAAATAATTCAAAATTTGAACTACTTTTCAGCCTCTACATCACAATCTGCTTCTAATTTTTTACATAAAAAATATTGATAGATATCAGCATCATATATCCAGAAGCTTCCAAGTCATTATTGGATCATCTTTATCTCCCTTATCTCAAATACACATCTATTTGGTCACCGGATTCTCTAACACTTACATGTAGAGCACTCATTGATCCTCATCAACTCCCTTATTAGTCTTTCTCATCAATATCATGGTCCCTGATCTAGATTTGTTACATCTAGCATCTTGGAAAGATCTCTATGTCTCTATGCAGTGTCCCACCCAGTATATCTTTCATACTGCAACAACATTTATTTTACTGAGTATAAATTTGACGTTTTCACTACCCTGTGGAACATTTTCAATAGTTTTCCTTTCCAAACTCCTCAAAATGGAACTGTTGGGTCGTGTCTTCTGTGGGAGCATCCTGGGTGTAATCTAAAACTGACCCCCGAATTCATAGAGGGCAGAGAGAGACTGAAGAAAAGGCAGACCACTTCAGCTTGGTAGGTGGCAGGTTTAATAAGCAAGGAAACTTACATATGAGGCTTATCTTGGATGGTCTCGAGACCAAGCAGCTTTTTTGCACGTGCCCATTAGAATCTTAAAAGCTTATACAGAGGCCTTAACTTGTTTCAGTTATGTACATGGGGGCCTTAACTGGGTTTAGTCACAAAGCCAGTACAGATAGTCTCATAGGCTATATCCTTGGAGCAGCTTCTGGGAGTGGGGAAGACAAGTGGAACACATGTTCCAAAGACACAGGGTCCGGGGGGACCTCCAATTGCCTGGGTCACACTCATGGGGCAACCGGCCGTCACATCTTCTTGACGACCTCCTCCATCAGGCACATGAGACCCTCCACAGTCAGATCATAAGCTTATTTATTGATGCATCTCTCTCCAACATCATGAATCCAGTGCCGTACTGACATTAGACAATTCCCTCTACCATGAAATGGTGGTTTTCAAATCTTTGTATGCAAAATAATCACCAAGGGGGCTTGATGCAAGTGTGGTTTCTCTGGCCCCACCCAGGGATACTGTTTTAGAGGTCTGGAGAGAAATCTATGAATCAGTAGTTTCCATGTATGTGGCTAAGTGATATAGGGCAGGTGGTCTATGGATTGTAATTTGAAAAAGTTTGCTTAATGTATTATGCCATAGCATTTTTGCCCTAGTTGCCTCTTTCTGCCTGGAAATTATTTTCTTTCTTTTTGTCCCACACGAATGCCTATTTATTCTTCCAGAACCATCTCTGTGAACATTCACTTCTCACTTCAGCTTAATCAGTTGTTCGCAGCTCTGTACTTCTGTATAATTTTGTATTTATTTTTATGTTTAAATTTGCTACTTTTTTAAGTCATTGTTTGTATAGATGACTAACCAACTATTTTGACAATCCTTAATAACATCTCCACTTCGGTTCTAGTTTAAAGTAGATGTTTAATAGCTATTTATTATATTTAACTGAATATATTCTACTTCTTTGTATATATGATTTCTAAAAGAAAACATTATGCACCAAGGAAAATACAAATCATAAATACCAATTAGATGTTCTTCATTGTATTTAAATAAGCCATTTTATTAGATTTGCAGATGACAATTTATTCAACAGATAACAGAACAGGATTCAAATTTATCTCAGCTGGCTGGAGTAATTGGAATAAAATATGTATGGATAAATACATAGTACCATATTTATCTTAAAAAATCAGTTGAACGAAACTAGATGTGGGAGTCCTACTGAGTAAGAGTTCATGTGAAAAAATAACTGGAAGTTTTATCTGATGACAAAAACAATATGACTCAAGTATTATTTGACTGGTAATGAAGTTAAAGTAATTTTAGCTTGCATTCGTAAAAGTTTGTTGCCCCAGCATAGGATAGAGTAGTCCCTCCATAAATTGCACTGATGAGTCCAGATAGTAAGTGTTATGTTGATTCAGCACCACCACACAGGGACATTTATAAACTAGAACTATGTCTAAAGCATCAGTAAGAGAACATGGAAATAGTTTGGAAATGGTCACTTCATCAGTTGTTGAAAGGACTGCTTGAAAAAAAGCAAAGATTAAATGGAGAGTGGCATCTCTCCTCAAAAGGAGAAGAGAGGGGTGTATCCTCGAGTTGCTTCAGACAACTGAAATCAAGCTCATATTCTGGACAGGCAAAATTTAGCCTGGGATACATAATTATCAGTTGGATATGTACCTGGGAATAAGGCATGTCATGGAATAACAAATTCCCCATTTTTGAAGATTTTAAACACAACCATGGAAGGTTACCTGTCTCTACTTGAGTGAGCCTTATACCAGAAGATCTCTAAGCTGCATCCATCCTACAACTCCTGTTTTAGGAAGGTAAATTTGCTTGCTGTTATTTGTTGCATATTTTTAAAAAATTTTCAAAGTTCTTCCTCAAATTTAACTCAAATTTAATGTGTTAATATCAAATAGAACACCCCATATAAACTATCTTCGTGCATGTAAAAAAGACAGCTGCTCTCCAGCCAAACAAACTCACACAGATGGAGGTAATCTTATTCCAACCTAAAACCAACTCACAACACACATGCATACACACAGACACACACTAATTCACACATTGTTACAGCTGGAGTTGCTGCTGCTGTTGCCTTCTCCAGATGTGGGATTCTTTCTCAGTGTGAATTCTCAGAATTCCTCTCAGGGTCTGAAATACTGTGAGCTAAAGAGAATGCATAGGCACGAGGGACGAGGGGCGAGGGACTGAGGCTTTTTGCCTCCCACTGACCTAACGATGCTGGGGAGCTTGGTCATTTCTCAGAGCAGGCCCGCTTGCATTGTGGCCACCTTCCCTCAGTCTTTTTCATTTTATTTTGCACCCCTGGCTGAAATTTTGCCTAATAGTAATGAATTTCAGGTAAAAACAAAAGTTCCTTGGGTGATTAAGTTATATTCATTTTATTAAGGGACTGAGAATTATTATCAGGCGGGAAAATACAGGCATATCTTGTTTTATTGCATTTTGCTTTATTGCACTTCACAGATATTGCATTTTTTACAAATTTAAAGTTTTTGGCCACCCTGCTTTGAGCAAGTCTATCAGCACCATTTTTCCAACATCGTTTGTTTACTTCATGTCTCTGTGTCACATTTTGGTAATTATCACAATATTTCAAACTCTTACATTATTATTATATGTGTCATGGTGATCAGTGATTTTTGATGTTACTGTTGTAGCTGTCTTGGGCCACCACAAACTGTGCCCATATAAGACAGCAAAAAATCATAAATGTTGTAGGTGTTCTGATTGCTCCAGCCAGCAGTTCCCCCATCTCTTGCCCTTTGCTCGGGTCTCCCTATTCTCTAAGACACAACAATATTGAAATTAGGCTAATTAACAACCCTACAATGGCCTCTAAGTGTTCAAGTTAAACGAAGAGTCTCACGTCTCTCACTTTAAAATAAAAGCTGGAAATGATTAAGCTTAGTGAGGAAGGCATGTCAAAAGTCCAGATAGGGGGGCTGGCCCCGTGGCCAAGTGGTTAAGTTCGCATTCTCCGGTGCAGGCAGCCCAGTGTTTCGTTGGTTCAAATCCTGGACGCGGACACAACACTGCTCATCGGGCCACGCTGAGGCGGTGTCCCACATGCCATGGCTGGAAGGACCCACAGCGAAGAGTGTACAACTGTGTACTGGGGGGCTTTGGGGAGAAAAGGAAAAAAATAAAACCTTTAAAAAAAAAAAAGTCCAGATAGGCCGAAAGCTAGGCGTCTTGTGCCAAACAGTTAGATAAGTGTGAATATAAAGGAAAAGTTCTTTAAGGAAATTAAAATTGCTACTCCAGTGAACATGCAAATGATAAGAAAGCAAAACAACCTTATTGCTGATATGGAGAAGCTTTTAGGGGGTCTGGATGGAAGATCAAACCAGCCACATCATTCCCGTAAGCCAAAGCCTAATCCAGAGCAAGGCCCTAACTCTCTTCAATTCTATAAAGGCTGCGAGAGGTGAGGAAGCTGCAGTAGAAACGTTTGAAGCTAGTAGAAGTTGGTTCATGAAGTTTAAGGAAAGAAGCTGTCTCTATAATAAGAAAATGCAAGGTGAAGCAGCAAGTGCTGATGTAGAAGCCACAGCAAGTTATCCAGAAGGTCCAGCTAAGATCATTAATGGAGGTGGCTACACTAAACAACAGATTTCCAGGTAGATGAAACAGCCTCTGTTGGAAGAAGATGCCATCTAGGACTTTCATAGCTAGAAAGGAGAAGTCAATGCCTAACTTCAAAGCTTCAAAGGACAGGCTCTCTTGTTAGGGGCTAATGCAGCTGGTGACTTTAAGTTAAAGCCAATGCTCATTGACCATTCTGAAAATCGTAGGGCCCTTAAGAATTATGCTAAATCTACTTTTCCTGTGGTATACAAGCGGAACAACAAAACTTGAATGACAGCACATCTGATTACAACATGGTCCACTGAATATTTTAAGCCCTTTATTGAGACCTACTAAGAAAAAAGATTCCTTTCAAAATATCACTGCTCACTGACAATGCACCTGGTCAGCCAAGAGCTCTGATGGAGCGGAACAGTGAGATTAATGTTGTTTTCCCACTTGCTAACACAACATCCATTCTGCAGCCCACGGATCAAGGAGTAATTTTGACTTTCAAGTCTTATTATTTAAGAAATATACTTTGTAAGGCAATAGCCACCATGAACAGTGATTGCTCTGATGGATCCGGGCAAAGTCAATTGAAAATCTTCTGGAAAAGATTCACCATTCTAGTCGCCAATAAGAACATTTGTGATTCATGGGAAGAGGTTAAAACATCAATATTTTGGGAAGAAGTTGATTCCAACCCTCATGGATAACTTTAAGGGGTTCAAGATTTCAGTGGAGGAAGTAACGGCAGATGTAGTGGAAATAGCAAGATAACTAGAATTAGAAGTGGAGCCTGAAGATGTGACTGAATTGCTGCAATCTTATGATAAAACTTTAACGGAGGAGGAGTTGCTTATTATGGGTGAGCAAAGAAAGTTTCTTGAGATGGAGTCTACTCCTGGTGAAGAGCTGTGAAGATTGTTGAGATGATAACAAAGAATTTACAATATCACATAAACTTAGTAGATAAAGTAGCAGCAGGGTTTGCGAGAACTGATTCCAATTTTGAAAGAACTTCTACCGTGGGTAAAATGCTATCAAACAGCATCAAATGCTACAGAGAAATGATTCACAAAAAGAAGAGTTAATTGACATGGCAAACTTCATTGTGGTCTTATTTTAAGAAATTGTCACAGCCACCCCAACTTTCAACAACCACCACCCTGATCAGTCACCAGCCATCAACATTGAGGCAAGACCCTCCACCAGCAAAAAGGGTATGACTCCCTGATGGCTCAGATGATGGTTAGCATTTTTTAGCAATAAAGCATTTTTTAATTAAGGTGTGCACATTATTTTTTTAGACATAATGCTATTGCATACTTAATAGACTATAGTATAGTGTATACATAAATTCTGTATGCACTGGGAAACCAAAAACTTTGTGACTCGCTTTATTGTGGTGGTCCGGAACCAAACCCACAATAGCTTTGAGATATGCCTGTATATAGTTTTGGAAAACAGGAAATTTTGTGGAAGACCAGCTGTGGCTGCCTGGTAACTTAGAAGAGCAGGAAGACGCCTGGGATGGCTCGGAGGACAGGATCAACAAACAAGTAACAATAATTGCTAAAGATCTTTCTCTTTTATGGAATACTTGCAAATATTATGTCACTGAATCCTCACAGGAACCTGTAAAGTGGGCGTTACTAAACACTTCTGCAGCTGAAGAAAGAAAGAGCACTTAAGTGACTTGCCTAAAGTCACATCGCTAATCCATGGCATAGCCAGACTTGAAATCAGAATTTTGGACTCTAATTATTTATTCACTTATTCAGCACATATATGCTTAGGTAATGTCCACAATAACTCTATAAGCTTTGTTTGAAGGATAAGGAGACGAAGGCTCTGAGAAGTAAATGAGCTTTCCTAGGGACAAATCATTAAGAAATGTTAGAGGTGGAATTTTCGTCCATGTTTAATGATCACAAAGTCTGTTCTCCCTTCATGCTTCAATAAGTAGAGAGTGGCACTTTATATTTTGTCTGTTACATTTAATTTACCATTCTATCGCAGTCTGAATTTGAAGATAATTCCTAAAATAAGAAGGTAATCAAGATTTCTGGCACTACTTTCGAAAGTCAGAGTCATCTCCTTCGACTTGTTTCTTCTGCCATTCTTTATTGTCTGCTTAACTGTGTTTTGCTCCTTCCTTTGCTATCCTTGAGGTATTTTCTCTTTATTTCCTAGCAATGTTCTTGTTGTGACATAAAAACTTGCTAAAATATTAGCATATACGTAAAGTCAAGACTAATGGGAAAGTAACATACGGTCGCAGTTAATGGAGCGAGGACTTGGTGTCAGCCAGGGTATAGTTCTGATCCCTCTGCTCTTAGCAAGCTGTGACACCCAGAGCAAGTCTCCAAATTCCTAAACCACTTGCTCTCATCTGGTTCCTAAAGATATTAATATCTCCCTTATAGGATACAGCATGGTTAATAGGACTACAAGACATCATGCATGTTCACGTGCTTAGTCTGGTGCCAGACACCTAGTGCGTGCTCAAAAATATACAATTTCCTAGGCGTTTCCATCAGTTTGTCGTGTCATATCAGATTGTGCCTGACCATATAAAGAAAAAAAGACAAAAGAAATATTTTGAAAGAAATTTGCATTTGTTTTAGAAAAGAAAGTTCAAGATATCATAGCGACAAAAGTCTCAAAATGACATCATGTCAGATCTGGGCATTGAATTCAGAATCTTGAGCCTTTGTTTTGCTTCCAAAATGTAGACATCAAGAGAAACACAGAAGGGACAGAAACATAGCCCCATAACCTAATAATGCACTGCTGAACCCTTCTAGCACGGCTAACATATTTTTAGTTTCAGATGGCTTTAAAGCAAATTTCTCAAACGCACTTCAATCTGGTTAGGTACGCAGCATGACAATAGCTATGCAGAAAAATCAGAGTTTATGGTTCATCAGAACTCTATTTTAGTTACGTGCAGGTCTGCTGTACTCACTCATGGCTCTGCTTTAAAGACTTGGCTGTTGAACATTTATACATCCATTAATTAGCAGCTAGGCATGATTTAAAGGATAATGTTCCTGGAGTTCAGTGTACACGAAGCAGTAAACAGCTTTTGTGGAAGATTAAACGCTGTAGCAAATCAGAGACATTTGGTGACCCCCAGCAGCCATTTGTTGCCAGAAAACTGCAATGCTACATTTATTGTGCCAGGGGGAAAACATATTCGACTGATAGCACAACAAACAGAAGAATGTATTTGAATTTGCCTCTTGCATGTTTAGAAATATGGCTCCTTTTTTTTTTTTCTATTTTAATTGAATTTCATTTGAAGAAAATTTCATTAAATGCAATATGTTTAAACATACCATGGATTGAAAGGAGTTAGTTCTAGAGATCAATGTGCATTTGTAACTGTGAAGTTAGGATTATGCAGCTAACATGAAAAATTATGAAAATTATCCTTATTTCTCTTACTAAAATTGAATTTAAATCTGAAAGAGGTTTACCTATTTCTATTTATACACTGTCAATAAAAATATGAATTTGGGTTTTTTTGGGGGGTTTTTTTGGTGAGGAAGATTGGCCCTGAGCTAACATCCATTGCCAGTCTTCCTCCTTTTGCTTGAGGAAGATTGTCACTGAGCTAACATCTGTGCCAGTCTTCCTCTATATTGGATGTGGGATGCCTCCACAGCATGGCTTGATGAGCAGTGTATAGGTCCATCCCAGGATGCAAACCTGTGAACCCTGGGCTGCTGAAGTGAAGCAGGCAAACTTAACCACTGCACCACCAGGCCGACCCCCAAAATATAATTTTATACTGTGCCAATACATTTATTTCTAAATATACTATTTTTACAGGACATTACTAAAATAGATATTTGGCTTGATATAATGAAAATGAGAGAAATTAATTCTAATTATTATTTGGAAAAATCTATATTAATAGTTTATAAATTAAATATTGATTTGGAAATATATACATATGGATAAAGACACAGAAAAATAAACTAATTTAAATTAGAATAATATTTTTCTAATACACTTTTCCCAGATCACTGGATTTTCAAGTTCTTCCACTGTTAATTTTGCAATTTCTTGATCCATCTAAATGTATTCTGAATGAACTATAATTGAAATTAAATATAAAAACAAAAAGAAGAAGTAAACATTCAGCAAGAATAAAAAAGATGTTTGATAACATGTAGTAGTCAATGCATGAAGAAAGTCCTATTAATACATAGACATGTTTATGTTCTAGGCTTACTGGAAAAAATTACATGGTTTAGTAAGCTGGTTTAGCTCTCAATAAGAGAAGAATTTCCACCGTTCTTTCTCCGTAATTGGATTTGGTATGCATTCTAAAAGAAACAGCGCCTTTCACTGAGCAGTGTTAGTAACCCATTTTATAATACAAAAGGCTCTCACACCACGTGTTGATCGCCATAAATGCTTGTCTAACCCACTTCTCTGTCTTCTTTCCAGAGGCCTTTTCCTCCAAGCCCGTGTGGTTATGGATGGGGTGGTGGGAGTGAAAACCTTTAACAGGAATCGAGGGTCTTCGTTTTCTACGTTTCTGTTTGATTTTCCTAAAGCACAACTTTTAAAGCGCCATCAGGGGTTTCTAAGTCTCGGAACTGCTTTAACGCTAACGGTGCATTTTGTTTGGAGAGCGGGGGATGCTGCCCTCCGTGAAATCTGTATCTTTTTTGAATGGCTGTTGGGGAAGAGACATTCCAAGAGTTTGAAGCACCGCTTTAATGCCTACAGAAAAGGCTGCGGATGCACGGAGGCATCTGCTGTCACTGTGACTAAAATGTTTACTTTAGCAAACACTGCTCTATTAAATTTCAAAGTGGTGCTCTTTGAATTTTAAATTGTAAAGGAAACCTGGCCTCCATTCTTGAAAGCTTTGGTTTAAACATAAAAAGGAGAAAGTAGCTTTGAAGTTTGAATGAGATGCATGAACTCTCCTTTTCTCAGAGTTTGAAGAACTTATAGGGCGAGCGTGTGTGCTATTTATTATTCTAACTTATGACTTGAGTGATAGTCTTACTTTTTTCACCCTTGACCATTTCTCCTTTTTTTTTTTTAAAAAAAAAATAGAATTTGGATGTTAATGTGGGGTTTCATTTATTATTCTCCAACCAGGGAATCTATCTAACAAGATAATTTTATGCATTTTTCGAAGTAAACCCATTTTATTGCTCTTTAATAGGCATCTACTTTTTCAAATTACATCTAGATTCCAGAGTTTCTCCTGGTGCTGTTCATCCATTTCTCTGGAGTTTACTATGTACATACATAGTAAAAATACAGAAAATTTGTATTTTTGGCATAGATGCTCACCTTAATGAGTATTTATTGGGTCAGATGAGTGCTTGCATAATTGAACAATTCATGGACCAGAGATAATTGAGCATTACAATAAGTTATGTCATCTATTTACAAATGGGAGCCATTAACTCCCTACTTTGCTTACTGGAATGAACTTTTTAAACCAAATAATTACAAATGCATATTTGCAAAATATGCCTTTTCAGGGTCAGTTCATTTTTATCTGCTTTGATGAATAATAATCTTGATAGTATTCAGTTTCTATTTCAAAACAAAATAAACATTTTATCATAAAATCTGTTACACATTAGGCTTAGCAAGGAAATACTTGAAATAAAATAATTATAAGGATCATAGAATATTGAGTAAACCTATTTAGTTCACTTCATATTTTCTTCTAGAGATTCCACATGACATTTAAAGTAAAAAAATAAAATAACGTTCATAGCATTTTTCCAGATATTAATAACTTTTTGTCTTAATTCAACAAGAGCTCCCACCAACAAAAGCTTGTCTAAGGAGAATATGCTCTTTCCTTGTTAAAACAAAGAGATGGCTAATTTGTTTCTGAATGTAGCAGGAGGAGAAGAGAGCTGTTAAGGGTCTTTTTTTCTTCCTCCAAATATCTCTTTTATACTCCTTCCCTAGTTCTGTCTTGCGTATTTGGATTGAGACACTAAGGATGTTCATACAAAGTATTGAAAATATTTGAGAACCTGTCAGGCATGCCAATGCCTTATTCAAACAGCCAATCAGAGTGGGCACCTGCTGAGTGAGACTGATGCTGGCTGACAGCCTACACAGCCAGCCTCCCGGGACATACCAGTGCTGTCCCTAACGCATCTCCGGTCTTGGGGGAACAAGTGGACAGGAGCAAGGGGTTCCAGGAACCACAGCCCTCTTCTGTAGTATTTCCCACATAGTTATTTTGTGGAAAATCTCTTAGCAATGACTTTTGGTCAGATGAATTCTAACAAGTGCTGCATATCATTTTTCTCTTTGGGAGATTCTACGCGCACGTGAGAACACTGAGTCCTGCTGTAAAGAAGTCAGGGAATTGTCAAAGGCTTCTGCCCTTTGCCCTGACTGTTTCATAATTGTTTGGTGCCTGGCACTTAAGAGGAATAATATCAAGAAGAAGTAATGCAACTATAATTTTTATAGCTAAGTAACCTCTGTGTAAGAAAAATCTTTGCAATTTCATTTAACATAAAGATTATCTTTCTAACGTTAGAGTTATGCATTAAGGGAGTGGAACATTTATGAAGTAGTGAGCTGTCATTTTGTGTTATTCTAGAAAAGTCTAGTATTTGTTTAGCTGTCTGATGTGTTAAAAAGATCTCT
The DNA here is from genome assembly GCF_037783145.1 of Equus przewalskii. NCBI lineage: Eukaryota > Metazoa > Chordata > Mammalia > Perissodactyla > Equidae > Equus > Equus przewalskii. Next base: position 46,534,349 of record NC_091839.1, read on the forward strand.
GCACTATTTTTTTTTTTTTTGGTGCTAATGAACCCCCAAAGAAAGTTCAAAAGTCTAAGCATATGATTTTTCAACACCTTATTTTAAACTTTTGCTTTTTGTACTCATCACGTTGCATATTAATGCAGTAAATAATTTAACAGATGAGGGAGTCATATCAAATACTTAAAATCATAATTAAATATGGATGCAAATAACTATATATTACTAATATATATTTAAGTCATGTATACTATTTTTGTTCAGTGCTAGTGATTGGAAATTAATTCAAATGATTTAACTTAAATTATGTATAAACTGTAGAAACTACAGATTACACATCTTTTGAAATGACTGACATGAATAAATAGCAAACCAAGAAAAAGACTATCTTGAGTTAATGCCAAATAGTTATAAAATACTAACAGGTTTCTAAATGCTTTTGTTCTACCATGCTTTTTTAATAACACGTCAACTATAATGTTTAAAATAGTAAACACTTGTTTAATATCAATGGTAATCTTTATGTCAATTGCTACCAGATATTTAGGAAAGCCTTTAGATATGAATCACATGTTGGCCTTCTCTGAGGCTTCTCAGCACATGAATCAAGTTAGCTAAAATACATCTGCTTATGACCAGATGCCTCTCAACGTTATCAATATTTGTTTTTGGAATATTTAAGGACGATTTTAGTAATGTCATGTGAATAATGAAGTGGATTAAAAACCCCTGAACTTCAGAGAGAGAGAGAGGCATATTTGCAAAAAGATACTTAAGAGATTCTAATATCTGATTATAATAAATACATGAATTCTTAAATGTACTGATGTTTGTGACATCAAATGAATAGTATTTAACATTCATGAACTACACTATATTGTGAAGTTTCTACAAGAAAATAGCATTTTTTTCTAACTACACTAAGAATTTTTAAGTCCCCAGATTTCATTGAAAATTTCCCAAACAAATATCCTAACCTCTAAGTGTCATTGGAACAAAGAAATCTATTTGAAAGACTAGAAGAAATTTTGAATTAATGCTGTGGAATATCTATGGTGCTAAACTGGAAATCATTTTAGACTTTTAGAGGTATGTTTGACTTTCCTTAAGACATGGATAATTTCTCTGATTTACTTGATTTACATGAGACAAGGTTACTACGTAATGCTGTAATTCAATCATTATGCCGTCATACAGGGCAGAAGTGAAATGTTCAGAAACATTTTCACATATGTAATTTGTATAAACCATAAGGTTACGATTAAGTAGTCTTAGGAATATGTATGACTATGGCAGAAGCAGTAGTGTCAGCCCCTTTATCTTCTTACTATAGACAGGAATATTCTCAAGGATGGAAGACTGCCTGTTTATTATTTTACGAGTCAAGAAAGTTAGTATTTCTACTTTAAAGATACTAATTTTTTAAAATTGACATGTAAGGCATAAGTAAATGTAACAATATGCTCCTTTACTCCAAACTCTCACCGCCAAAAGTACCTCAATTAGGAGGATTTCATACTCCTTTTAGCATGTAGTTTTGCTATAAGAGCTCTCAGCACGTAATGTACAGCCATTTTCCACTCACTCTAAATTTTGAATGGAATGAGCACGTCACAGGAATATTTCTATTCTCTGTCGTTTAGAGAGTCCAAGTAAGTTGCCCAACTTTCACAAAATATCCCACCTCACAGCACCCATTACACAAATTAAGCGCAAATTTTCCATCTGGCCTTTAATAAGGACTTAAAAAGTTTTTAAATAGTCTTTCATTGATTCTTGCTATAATTGTTTAATTCATATTCCCCAAAACTTCCTTCAGTTTAGATACCTGATTTATTTGCATAGCTTGTTAGAGAAATTAGTGAAACATTTATTACTAAATTTCTGATAGTTCCTTAATATTTTGCTGTTTGTTTTATCCAGAGTCTCCCATTAGTTTCCTTTCTTACAGATTTTCAAAATTACTGTGACATATTTATTAAATAAACAAATACATAAGTACTACTGTATGAAATACATGTTGTTAGATGTCATGGGAGACAAAAAGCTAAGTTAATCCTGGACCTTGATTTCACAGTTTAGGGGAAACTTATATATGAATAATTCTTAATTCCTAGGAAAGAAGACAAAAATCTCAATGATGAAACAATCCAATGGGAAAAGGAGAGATTATTTCCAATAGTGAAATTCTAGGAAAGTTAATATTTCCACAGGTGACAAAAATATTCTATGGAGAGGGAATTCCCATTACTGGCAAGCAGTGTCAGTTTCACTGGGATTTCTGGTAACCATGACCTAGTTAAGTATCTAGGACAGTGTCTTCAATCCAAAATCAAAACAGCACATCTCTAAGAGTACTCCATTTATTTTGGAAAACCGTTTTTCTCTAAGTTTTCAATTTCTTTCTCTGTAGAGTACATCTTCCCTAATCTATATTCATGAGAAGTTCTATAAGTTTGAGTAACAAATGGAATAATGTACAAAGAAGCACTTGAAAATTACTATTCAAAATAGCAGGCTTTTTTGGTCAAACTCTTCATGTATATTTAAGATGCTGATATGGATTTTTGAGTGAAAGTTCTTGAGAAATATAAAATGTAAATATATTACTGCCACATCACTACTCTTTATAAGGAGAGCACCCCAATTCCAAGGATATGCTATAAAATTGACAGACTGTGAAAGTCAGAGAGATGTTTATCCTCAGATTTCAGGCCCCAGCTAGTTAAAAAGAGACAGAGATGCCCCTTAGATTATTCTTTTTTCTTCAAAAACTTCGGGTACCCAAAAAAGAAAGAAAGGAAAAAGGAACTTATGAGGCAAGTGTCATTTATTTCCTGCCTAGCCTGTGTGTAGGAGATGAAGCTAAGAAATTTTGCCATTTGATACTAAAAAAATAGTTAACATCTTTTACAGCAAAATATGAAGCATAATTTGAAAGAACATTGATGTAAGCAAATGAGTTCCAAAAGATTCAGGCTTTTTGATGCTCAGGTCATTCTCTTGAAGCGAATGACTGTACTCCTAGCTCTATAGGTGGTGTTCTCTCTCCTAGGATGCCTTAACTTCTCTTAATCACAATGTTCTACCTTTACAACGCAAAACACTTTAAATTTCTCTTGCATTTGTCTGCTAAAATCATAACTCTTCCCAGAGATCACGGACTATTCCAATGAGTTACTGATAAAGATACCACCTTGATAATTAAATAAATGGACTCTAGATAAATGAAAATATCAAATTCATCAATCTTTTATATTTTATCGATAAGCTCACAAGAAGTTTCCTATTACTAAAAAATGAAGGCTGATAATAAATTTTCTAATCTCTGAAAGATAACCAAAATGTAATAAAAAATCACATTCAAAGAGAAAATGTGAAGACTATAAACTTATTAAAATTCACATCAATCATATTTGTGACTCTTGACAAATCTACAGTCTTGATAATAGTAAGGTGTGACTGACCAAAGGAAAGATCATTTGTGATATTTTCTTTCTTCACTCAAAGATGATCACAAGATACACTCTCATTTTCAGTAGAAACTATTACATTAGGCAAGCTATTTAAATACTAACAAGTTTTCATCAAACATTAACTTTAAACACATTAGAGATCACTTAAATCTAAGGAATACAATAACTTAAAATAATATAGTTGCAATGGCATGTAATTAGTAGCACTTTATGCTAAGCAATTTCACTCCACATTACGTATTCCAAAGGGAACAGGTTTAGAGAGAAATTAAAAGAAAAAGTGACAACCTTTACCTAAAGACTACAAACTGATTGATGTTTTGGAACTTTCCTCAGACCTCACAGAATGATATGTTCTCACTCAGGCAACACTACATGTACTGAGAAATTTAAATGTTGTTTTTATCGTTTTCAAAAAAGAAAAAATAACAGAGGTCAGTAATAATAGTGGCTTACAGTTTAGGTTAAAAGAAAGAGCTATATACTTGTCAATGTTGCTTCTATGTAATCGTGAAGGAGACAAATGTGGGTGTATTCACTGAAAATAAGTGAGCAATGATAATTATTTCCACTTATTATTGCCTTCCACTTTACAGGATTGCAAAGTTCATTTGTAAACTGACAAACACATGGGACTTTAAATCAACTACTGTTGGAAGAAATATAGCCATATTTCTGTCAATACTTCAGAATGCAAACATAGCAGACAAGATGCCTATTGTAATTTCAAAGAAATTTAACTTCATAGTAACAAAATAAAATTTGGTCAAGATTCACATACTTTGTGTGGCCTTACCTTTTTTTTTTTTTTTTGAGGAAGATTAGCCCTGAGCTAACATCTGTGCCAATCCTCCTCTTTTTGCTGAGGAAGACTGTCCCTGAGCTAATATCTATGCCCATCTTCCTCTCTTTTATGTGGGACACCTGCCACAGCATGGCTTGACAAGCGGTGCTTAGGTCCGCACCCGGGATCCGAACCGGCGAATCCCAGGCTACTGCAGCAGAACGTGCGAACTGAACTGCTGTGCCACTGGGCTGGGCCCCTGCTTTGTGTGGCTTTACTTTTTAAAAGTTTCATCTTTAATAATAAAGGACCCCATCTCACTGCTAGAGCTTTGATTTTGCATTAATTAAACATTTACTTATTAATTTTCTTCTTTACTTTTAACCTAGTTTCTAATCTAGAGCATTAGCTTCATGTTTTTCCTTCCGTAAACTTTAAACCAACACTGCTAGTTATAATAGCAGAGTATATCTACTGAGTTATCCAACGCAATCTAAAACCTTTGAGCTCCATATAATCTTGCCTCAAGATAGGTAGAAAATGAGTCAAAGCAAAAATTTGTTTGTATACATACAAATATTTAGTTCTTAATTTCACTGATACTGAGTTTCTATGTAACAGGAATTTTTCCTCAGAATTGTCTGGGGATATGTGCATGACTCTTGAGCTTTCTGTTAACACAGTAAGAAAGAATGCTGATTCTCAGCTCTTTTTGATCAGAGGTACATGCAAACCTAAGTCCTTGTAATATTACAAGGCTGAGCTTACTTCCAAACTAGACATGTTAAGTATTTCAAATGCAGTACCTGAATTTTCAACTTATGTAATAGAAATGCAACATTACCATAATGAAAGGAGACTTGTAATTAGCAAAAATACATTTCCAAGATATGCTTTTACATTCTAAATTTTCATTAACAAATGAAAATATGTATTAGTCAACAGAATGAATATGAATTCAAGATCCTGTGGGACTTACTTTCCCCACTGATCATGAATGAAAGTCTTGTAATTAATGGTGACTGTGTATCCACATCAATGAGCAGGTTTGCTCTTCTCCATTTCTGCATCTGGACTTAGGCTGTTTTATTGGTTTTCCAATTTATATAATTCAGATGTCTCAATGGCTTCTTCACATTTGTGAATCAATAAAGTGCCTCAAATAACACTGTACAATTATTATTTTTCAAAATTTGATTATTGATATCATCCCTTGATTGACAGTTGTGTACTCGTTATTTTCATTAAGAAAGTTTATTATATATATAAGGTACACAAAAAATAAAAAGCATAGACCAATATCAGTGATACATTAGAAATGTTTACCCTGGCATTAAGTCAATGTTAATTTTGACCTTTATTAACCCCAGCCCATAACAATGACTTTCCTTTCCTCTAGTCTCTTAGAGAATATGTTGCCTATACCATGGCAATTTAAAGTTGCTGCTTTGCATGAACACTTATCCTCCAGACCACACAGCTGATTTTAAGATCTTTGGTGACACACTGTGCCAGTCCTGGGCCCAATTGCTCCTAATCTGTTCTCTTGTCCTGCTCCATTCCTCATGAGACGACTTAACCTCTTCAGGCTGCATTTCCCAGTATCTGCTGTCAGTTGGCTTCTGGCTGCTTTGCACAGTGGACACACTAATGGGATTTTGGAGGGCAGTGGGAAGGGAAAATTGAGGTTATTCTTACCTTCATCTTTGCCGGACAGCTTTTTCAACCATGGCTTCTCTGTGGTGCAAGCTTGTATCTGACAGGCTTCCATCTGACATTGTAGCTCTAGCTTTGAAGGGTTGGCTTCTGGTCTCTAGCAGCACCATCCTTTATCCTTCCGATCTAAGTGGCAGCGGCTTCCTGCTATTGCTAATCTCTGGGTTATTTCATCCTCCCCTTAATGGCTTCCCCAAATCCACATCATCTTTGTAACGAATTCCCAGAATTAAATGCCCTGTTATAAATATTTTAAGTGCTTTCCGTTTTCCTGGTTAGACTCTGATATACAAGTCTTACGCATTTTAACAGTCGTATAAAATGCTATTGCATTGTTTGGATCACATTTTACATACTAGAATACTGAGATTTGGAGTTATTAATCAAATTTCTTAAATCATAGTTGATGATAATTGACAGTGGAAATTGTATTTGAATTCAGATTGGTTTGCCTTTACAGCCAATGCCTTTAAACAGAGAGCATGTGTTTTACATGGTAATCTGTATATTCATTAGATAAATATCTAAATTTTTCCTTCCTGGAGCAAAGCCTTTAATGATCATAATATGCAGCTAAAAGGAACTCTTATTCCTTTACTTTGTGAGAGGGGCTTGGGGCTTCCGAGTGACACAGTGTAACTTATGCTTTAGAACACAGGATACTGTGCTGCAGATCGACAATGAGGGCAGAAGTGGAAAGGGGGAGACCTCATAGGAGACTGTGTAATAACCCAGGCAGGAGCTCCCCGTGCCCTGGTCCAGGGGGTTGGCATTGGGGTGGTGATCAGTGTTCCAATTCTGGATATATTTTGAAAGTAGGGCGAATAGAATTTTAGCTGAATTTGGCCTTCAGCTAAAATGAAGAAGACTGGGGGAAACATACCTGCAGGGGTGCCATAAGTAGAATTTTACATATATTAAGTTATATTTTTACCGAGTACATTATGCTATCATGAGCTAGCTTTCAGCTGACGGAAATGTGGCTGTCACGTCAGCACCCACATGTACGATTGTAATCTAAGGAATTTAGAGAGAATTTAACCCAATTTAGCAAACTGTTGGGACCAAAATAATGTCATTTGTGAAAGCCAAGTTCACAAAAGGAACAAAATGATCCCGGATGCATGACCAGTTTTGGGTCATGTCACTGGGAAGGTTTCTAAAGGAGGATCCAGTCCTGGGATGCAGGACTTCCCCAGCATTGGACTCGCACGGCACCCCACTTGCCTCACACACTTGAAAGCTCCACAAACCTATGGTTCAATGCAAATTAAAGATTTACATAATTTATAATTAAGCACAACTTATTTTAGATACTCAGCCTAACTTGTGTGTATATGTCTATTTTCTGCTCATTGGCTGTTAATCTAGAAGCAGATTTTTGCCATCTTTCTAGCATTTGCCCCTTTGTTGTTATAAGCCAAGTTCTCAAATAGACAGGCAATTCCTTAGATACTAAGGTGAGTTTGCCAAAGGGTTTAGTGTAAAAATGAGTTCATATATAGTATATGACAGTCTATAAAAATGAAACCAGAGCAAAAAGAAAAAAATAATGTATAAGGAATACATTGCATATGGCAATCATAAATCCAATTTCGGGGCTTGTGTTCCAGACACACAGAATTGCTGCTCTATGTATAACTGAAGCTACAGTTTTATTCTAGGTCCTTTCTCAGAGACTTCACATTCTAAATTAACCAAAGATTTCATATTTGCTGTCAGTCCAAACAAAATTATTTTTAAAAGTTGCCTTCTTTTATTTTGATGCTCATGACTGTTTGTAATAGTGATATTTAAAGAAATTGCATGAGTATTTTGATATTTAAAAGTAAGCTAATATTAGAAGAGAATAGTATCAAGAATTGGAAGTGAACTAGGCAAGTTCTCCATTTGATGAACCATTGTATTTTGATTTAGGAAGAATTCATTCATTTACTCAAATAATAGAGGACTTTCTTTGCTTCTACCAGTTTGAGAACACAGTCATAAAACAAATGAAATGTATTTCCCTTTAAGAGTCTTTATCCACATTTCTAGAACAAATACTAATTGCCACAAAAGCTGGAAATTATTTCCAGCTGTTTTTCCAATGTGGGAAATGAAATTGATCTAGAGGGTTTTGATTGCCACTGGAAGGTCAGATGATGGGTAGAGAATTCCCCCACACTATCATTTGGAAAAGGGACCCCAGGCATACTTCATACATTTTTAAAAGTGGACATTTAATTCACTTAAACAAAATACCAACTAGAGACTTGTATCTGTAAGTTTATGAATATTCATATCACTCATTGATTGAACTATGCAGCAATGATTTGACAGTTTACTATTCAGACACTACTCTAAATATCATTGACACCAGAGTGGCAAACTAGTTAACAGTATCAACTCTCATAGTCTATACAAAAAATAATAAAAGCACAATAAAAATTCATTACACTAATACTCTGGTAAAGATCATGGTAGTTTGTTAAAGCTTCATAAGTACTATCCTTCCTCAGTGAAATATAAACATAATAAAAAATTAAGAAAATATTTATAGTTACCAAAAACGAAAGGGAAAAATCTGACGCCATAAACTTCAAAAGATGATGACAAAGGAAAAAAGAAAGTAAGATTTAGAGCTTCCTGGCATTTTTCTAACTTTCTTCCCGTGTTCCCCTGTTTAAAGACACAGTGGCTAAGAAATGTGGTTAGAATATAAAAATACATGGTCTGCAAAAGTTAGTTGAGAGGGGAAGTTAAACAGGTCTCAGGAGAAAGTCAAGGAAAAGCTAAACAAAATATATCAGTACCAAGCAAAAATCTGAGCAAAGTTCTCTAAATGTCATTCAAAGAAAATGAAACAACGTGAAATATGCAAATATACTGCAGAATAAAAAAAACAATTAAATAATGGCTATTCAGTCTAGAAAAAATGCGAGCCAAGAAATAGAAGGTGTGATTGGGACTACTACTGTTGGAGCGTATGCCTCTCTTGCTTAAGGGAAACTTTCTATTTACATTTTCCCCTTTTGTCTGATAAGGATGGCAATGACCAGCATGAACCTGAAGGCTATGTGGTGAAGATCCAGAGTCACAATTAGTGCAAGCCCTCCAATACCTATGTGGAGAGCCACCCAGCAACCTGAGACATCCACTCTGAGATGTTAGATAAATGGAAAACAGACCTTTCTCTGGTTTGAGCAATTGTATTTTGGGGGTTTCTTTACATAGAGTTGTTGCCTAGTATACCTCTAATTGGCTTAAATGGAAAATTTGAGCTGGGTGTAAAGGAGAGCTTGATGTAATAGAACATTGAAGTAAGAATGAGAAATCAGTGAAAAAAAATTAGAGATTAAAGAAAAGAATGAGATTTTAAAAAACTACTGAGGTGAGGGAATAGTAAAGTGTCAAAACAAAGCAGGATGGGGGCGAATTAATGTATTCAAAAACAGGAACTGGATAGAAAAAAAATGAAATGGAAATTCTGATGCACAGGTAAGTCCTGAGATAATCACAACGAAAGCAAGTAACAGTCGTACAATTCAGATAATCCAACAACAGGACAGTTTATATTCCTGAAGTAGAGAACTGAACAAATAGAATAAGAAATTATTCAATAACGCAGTACAAGAAACAAATGCCTGAAATGAAGGAAGGAGGCATCTATAGACTGGGTGATGTGCCATTTTCCAGGAAAAGCTTGATATAGTACAGCTAACAGTGACTCACATCCAAATTATATTAGTGAATATCTAGGATAAAAAAAAGGATTATAGTCATCCTGGAAGATAAATAGACACTTACAAGAAATAAAAAATAAGCCTTATTTGAGACTTCCCTTCATAACATTCAGTACCAGAAGATAACAAATCCATGTGTACAAACTTCTGAGAGAAATAAAAAGGGACCCAAGACTCCTTGGACTCTGACCAGATATTACTCAGTTACAAAAGCAAGAGAGAGATTTTATCAAACATGAAATTACTCAGGTGATACAATACCTATCCTCCCTTTGTGAAAAATAAATTCTCGAATGTCAGGCCCAGGCTATTAACAAATGAACCAAAATATAAAATCAGCGATGAGATGAAGACGCTAACGAGGGGAATCAAAGTAAGCATTGTTATGCCTACAAAAGCCTTAAACCATAACAATAGACCATAATAATATAATTTGTACAACTTTATAAGAAAGAGAAAGTGTGAAAATTATAATACATTTCTACTCTATTATTCTCTGTCAAAAATAGGAACAAAAGGATGGAAAGACCAAGCACACAAAGCACTAGGTCACACAGGGTTTACTTGTCTTCAGAATACTGAAGAAAGTCAGCAAAATAGGAGCACAAAAAGGAGAAATCAACATGTTCTAGAGCCATCGGAAAGACAAAAATATGCACCCCAAAATCTTCACAAGGGGTTGCCAATAATAGTTTCTGGTTGAGTGTGAGTCACTCCAGACATTGTCTGTCTGTGTCTTAGCCCAGCCTTGTATACATAGGCTTTTATACCTAAGCCCAGAATAATGTTAGTTCAAACTAGTTGACATGTGCCAGGGACCATCTCCTCTGGGCCAAGTGCTCCCCATCAATCTTAACATTTACATAATTTAAAATACAATAACAAGGTGAGGTCCCATATAGCCAGCATCAACCCAGATCCCATTTATCACCCTCTCCAGGCTTACACAGCCTGATGTAAGTACATTCTTTAACTCAGGGCTGTGGAACAAGAACAAGGATCAGTTACCCAGATGTCTCAGGCAGTCATGTTTATAGGTCTTTAATAAGCTCTATCCTGCAGCTAATTACCTCATCATTTATAGCCAGAGTAAATCGATACTATAAAAAGCTGGAAAATGTAGGTTTTTTAAAAAAAACAATGATTCAACCTCATAATGTGTTTCATAAATCCTTAACCTTAGCCTGATCTTTTGCAGATAACATCTCCTATGACGAAGAAATATTTATCTGAAGATCATCAGATTCTTTAGTTTTTCCTGTTTCTTTTTTCTTCTGTTTAATTCAAATAACACTGAATGTTTACTAATAGAGTTTATGTATCATCATCTCATTTTAATAGAATACCTTGTATCTTTAATCTATCCTTTATTTAATCCACATTTTTGCGTAGGGTGGAGAGGTAGATGGCATGGTGTCATCTCATGTTAGTAGTGACCATTTTTGGGTGCTTTGTTAATGATGACCAAGTGCTGTCTCAGGTTAAGGATTTTATGAGCGTGAGTCAGATTTGTATACTTTCACTTCTATATAATTAGACATCGTGCCTCCTTGAGGCTCCTCTTGGCTGTGACATTTTCTCAGGCTTTCCTTGTTTTTCAGATCTTGAGAATTTTGGGAAGTATACATCAGGAATTTTGTATGCTGTCCCTCAACTGGTATTTGTCTGATATTTATCTCCTGGTTAGACCGGGGTCATGTGTTTTGGGAAGGAGACCACAGACGTAAGGTGTCATTCCATCATATCACATCAAGGATTCATACTGTCAAAATGACGTCACTGTTGATGTTGACCTTGATCACCTGGCTGAGGTGGTGTTTATCAGGTTTCTTCACTGTAAAATTACCCTGCCTCCCTTCTTTGTACTGTACTCTTTGGAAGCATTGAATTAGTTTTTAACCATTTCTCTCTTTCCTATATACAGAACAGTAAACAATTAGTAAAGTTTAATAATTAAGTATTTTGAGGATATCTGAAAAGATTTGAAAAAATCGTGTGTTTACTGGAAAACAGAAGCTATAATAATTAGCTAATTCTTATTGAGTGTTTACTACTGGCTATGTACTATATATGAATTATTTCATATAATTGTTCATCTAACTATGACGGAAGTAGGTATTATCCCCATTTTATAGATACGTAAGGAACCAACTCAAAAAGAGGCTTATTTGCTGAATACCATACAATAGTAGGTGGCATAGCTAGTTTTCAAATCCAGGCTCCTATGTAATTCAAAGGCACAATTTATATCGCTATAACAATAACGCCTCCTAAGGTATTAGATGCCTCCAAAAGAAGAAATCTCTAATACGTCTCCATGCCATAGTGTCTAGACATTAAGTTTTAGGGAAATTTCAGAGGTTATGTGATCTCCTTTTTAGCAAGTTAAGCCTCATTAGTTACTATCTATTAAACGTTTTTATTGTTGGGTTTTTGTTGCTAAATGAACTACCTTGCCTTCTTTGTCCTCATTGACTTAAATTCTGCTGGCAAAAACTTCTTTTCAAGGTTATGTTAATGATATTTCTGTACTCCATAGGATAAATAAAGTCATTAATATAATATCATCAATAAATGAGTCTACTATTTATTCTGTCAGTAACACTGAGTAAAAAGCATTATTTAAATAAGTCTATTTTATGCCAAAAGAAATGAATACTGCAGTTCTGTCCTCCCTATTATTTGAAAATATGAGTCAGCTTTTAGTAAAGAAAATGCAAAAGTATAAAAAGAAAAGTAAACTGATGTTAATGCTGACATTTAACTGATATGTTAGGGTAAAAAGACTGAGTGGAAAAAATCAGTAAAGGATATAACTATATTTCACAATTCCTCAGCTGAAGTTTTGAGTTATGTTTTCTTTTTTGTAGCCAAAACCTCTAATAAGATAAATAGATTGAGATATAAAGAAATACCTGATAAAATTTTTATAGATGTCAATCATTTTTGCAAAAATCTCCCAAGGATATCAGCATACACAAAACAACCAAATTTCTCTACTTTACCAATTTTCAGTAAACAAATATGTCTGTGATTAAAGAAAATACCCTCTCAATTTGTTTTACAAACATTACAAACACCTCAAGAACTGTGAAAATGTTAGTATTAAGCATCTTTTAAAATTGGATTAAAACTCAGGCTCAGAAAGGTAACTTAATTTGACTGTGTAACACAGGAACTCTGATATTGAAATAGAAGCCCAAACTCTCATTTATATCCTCTATGCAAAGTAATAATAAGTACAGAGAAAGGTTGATATAAAAAAAAAAGCCTCACTTTTTATAGCACTTCGATTCACACTGTAAGCTGGCAATGGTGATTAGCGTTGGAATAGATAGAAGGCAGAGCAGTCTTTGGTCTTCGTTAATGTTATAGGTCTGGAGATTTGGAATTAAAAGTTGAACTTAGATTTGCATTTACTAAACCAGTAAAATAGTTGATTGTCAGTACAGAAAGACAATCAGAGCTGGAAATAAACCGTAACTTTCACTCATTTTTCATAAAGCACCTGTTTTTAGTCCCTTAAGGCCAGGGCCTTTGCAGCCACTGCAAATATCTCAGACCACAGTACCCTGTAAACTACTAAAAAGTGAACATTTCATCCTTGGTTGAATGTTGTTATTGCTTCTGTATTTACATCGTGCAGTGTATATAGATATAACTTATCTGTTTTTCCGTTAAACAAAATCATAACTGGCGTGTAGAGGTAAGGAATTGGCTGCTTCTGTACTCTTGCTCTCTTTATAAGCTATGATGTCCTCATTCTAGCTTTGCTAGCTTTTGGTAACTGCGGTTTCTGTTTGTAAAATGAAACAGCACCACCTGGTATCCTGAAGTAAAGTTACAGCTTCTCTAAAATCTCAGAACATTCAGATCTGTGTTTCAAATACATGTCCTGATGACGGTGTTATGAAGCAGATGAAATTTAATCACAGGCCTGCTCTGTGCTAGGGTCTACCGCAGGATCACTAACCCTCTAGATTGTTGCTACCATATTCACTCGCCAAAAATAACTTTTTCTCTTACTATCAAAATTTACCCTGATGCAACCAAATGCAGAAAAATGTTGTATGTTTAATTTTGCATTATTTATCAAATGGCAAAAAGCATATCATACCTCACAAAAATGATGAGGTTGAGCTGACTATAAGCTCCCTTCTAATCTTGTTATTTTGTGACTTCATCAGTCTTTACGGACATACAAAATAGGAGAGAGATCCAAAACTGCACAGCAGATGCTTCAGATAGCTCTTAAGCTCACACAAGTGCAGAGACGATGCTTTGATATGATGCAAATACATAGATATAAACTAATTTACCTAGTTATAGTTACTGGAGTTTCCCCAGCACAAATCTATGGCATTTCTTTTTGTTGTTGTTGTTGGTTTCCTTTTCAAAACTTTATTTTTCAAAAGAGGCAATTTATTTACACCTTTATTTCACCCTCCAACAAAGATTTTTGGCATTTCTTTAGCATACTTTTAAATAAATTTCGTTGACCATAAAAATGATTCTAGGCAAACAAAGGCACGGATATTGAGACTCTTCACCAGGGTCATGAAATGGTGTTCAGAGTTCCTTGTACAGGTGGAAAAACAAAGTTCATAATTGTGTTTGTGACCAGGTATGATTGTGATGTACATCGTGATCCACTTTAGTATATTAAACGTTTCCTTAAAAGCGCATACGTATTATGATATGAATCTTAGTTAACAACAATAAGGTTTTCTGCTATCTAAACAATTGCATATTTCAGACAAATCTAATTTACAATTCATTGCAAATATAAAGAATACTCAAAGTGTACTTACACAAATTCTAAACTTTCTAAAAACTAGTGTATGAGTCTGTGATTGCCAGAGTAATGTTTGCATTATGATTTCTAGATCAATGGCTTCACGATGTCTTTAAATTGTTGGCCAGAAAGACAGTAATGTTAAAGGTAGAATGAGATATCTTACTTTTCTCCTTGCCAACACAATATTACACTCACAGATGCACAATTGCCGAATATGAGCGACCCTATATTTTGAGTTTTAAGAGCAGATTCCATGCCATAAAATCAAATTATATTATAGAAATACTTAAGCCCAGCCAGGTGCCTAAAATTTTCCTTCCCATCCCTTGGATTGCTTCATACTCAGACCTTCCATAAGGAAGGTTCACTTGTCAATTCCTCTCTACATTGGAAGTCCCTGTGCATGGCTCTTCCACTGGCCTGTAAAGTATGAGAAGGCTTGCATTGTATCTGACTTACTGTTTTCATACAAGCACCGATACTAGTGAATGGTACATAAGAGATGCATGATAGATACATTTCTATAAATACCTTTTTTTCACATACTGACAGAAATAAAGGATACATAGTATAAGAAAGTTCACAAAGATGAAGTTTCAAGCTGCAACTCTACTCATAACTAACAATACTGATAATATGATACTCTCAATGAAAGGGGGGAAAAAAGAGCATATTTTTCCTTATAGTTCCAAATACCCTACAGGTAAACCATTTCCATTTTGACCCATCTATTACCTATTTTATCAATTTAAGGACAATATGCATACGGCTTACTTTTATCAAAATTAGAAAGAATGGCACTTAGGTTATGGAAACTCCCACTTTCTGCAGCATATGGAATAACTGTAATCCATTAAGAGATTATGCACATTTTGTTTCCAATTCAAGTGTATTTTCAGTTTCTGTTGCTCTTGTTTTGGTCTTCTATGTTAGTGTAATGCCTACTTTATCAAAAAGGAGTTCAATAAATATTTATTAAATGAGTCTTTTTTTTTTTTTTGATGAGGAAGATTGACCCTGAGCTGACATCTGTTGCCACTCTTCCTCTTTTTGCTTGAGGAAGCTTGTCACTGAGCTAATGTCTGTGCCAATCTTCCCCTATTTTGTATGTGGGATGCTGCCACAGTGTGGCTTGACAGTGGTATGTAGATCCGCTCCCAGGATCTGAACCCGTGAACCCCAGGCTGGCAAAGCAGAGCATGTGGACTTAACCACTATGACACCAGGCCAGCCCTTAAAAGAGTCTTTTTTATATAAAGTGTATATTAAAATAAAATACTCTTGTATATAGATATTTAAACAAATATGGAATTAAAGTTCTTATGTAACTAAAATACTCTTGATATAAGACAATCTTGCAAATGTTTTCTGTTTCTTACATGTATGAAATTATTAATAATATAAAGTAGAGAATTCATCCAAGATTCTATCTATAAAGGAGAATGTCTGAAAAAAAGTCTGGAAACTAGGAACATTTTTAGGAGTAGTAAATGGCTTTTAGAATCCATCAGACCTTCAAGTTCCCAGCACATTTATTCTCCCATAACGCTAGACAATTGCTCAGTTCCCATCTGCTGTGAATCTTATTTTGTCCTGATTTTGAGCTCTATTTCCTTGACATATTGTTAGAAATAGTCAATCCTAGATTCCACAGCTAATTTCAAAATCTTCTGGAAGTTGAAAAATAGGATGGGGTAAAATATTAGATTATGACAAATTCATTAAGTCATTTCATTTCATTAAAGTACGAAACTAAATTTAGACAATGTATTCAATAAATATGATTCAAAGTTGAACATATGGTATATTCAGGAAATAATATTTTAAAATATTCTGAACTTATGATTTCTAGGAAATGAAGGAAAGAAAATTAAAGAATATTTAGGGATGGGGTTGATTCAAAACTGAGGCTAAATCAAATGTGAGTAACAGTATCAAAAATCTAAAGAGTTTAGGGGATGGAATATGCTCGCTGATGACCTTATAGTTCTTAACTGTGAAGTAAATTGAATTGCTTCAAATCAGATGCTGGGGAAGAAACAAGACAGGAAAAAGCAGAATTAGTAACTAATTTCATTATTAGTTATGATTATTACTTACAATAAGGAACCAATAGATAATAATCCAAAAAAGGAGGATTAAGAGTGCTACAGAAAGGTATTGAGCATGAAGGAAGCTACAAGAACAAAAACACAAACCTTCCTGGATACCAAAATATTGAAAAAGAGACATCTATTTATATTAAAAGCAGAAAAATAAATAGAAGAATAAGTTAAGCATTAAGGGAGAGAAAACGGTTGTCCCTAAGAGGAAGGTGGAAATAACGTGGAGGGACAAGCCTGGATCCTAGACTTCTTTGAATATGCCTTGTTTTGTAGATCTGACCTTGGAAATCTACAAACATTTTACATTTACCTTTGGAATTACAGTTTTTAAAAGGATTTTTTAAAAATAAAACAAGAAACGAATGCAAATTTGTATTCAGTTGGTGGCATAAAGAGAGGAAATACTTAAAATGACTTTAAAGCATAGTAATTTGATTATATATCCCAGAGGGATGTATGTTAAGGACAAAAAGAACTGCAAAAGGAAATCTGAAACACTTATACAATCATAGTTTTGTTTTAGTGTTTGTATTTTTATACTGATATATTTATATGTGTAATGTGGGATAAACCAAATGAGTAATAATTTTCTATTTTAATTCTAACAGTCTCAGGCTTACTGAGAACTGAAATTCTCAGCACAAATATGAGGGAAACATATATAATATGAAAGAAATTAAGTAAAAACCCTGGAAGCTCTGAATTTGAATTGAATGCATCAGTATGAGCTCATGAGATATTTTAGTAAAAATATCTTTAAGAAAATATCTTTGAGAAAAAATAAACGTATTTCCTATACTTTTCCAATAAAAAAGCTTAGAAACAAGAACCAACCATTAGTAATGAATCTAAATTTGGTCATACATACATATTCATATATAGATATATACATACACATATATGAGTATCAGTATTAACTGCAATAGATTGAAATATACAAAATGTATTTAAAGCCATGAGTTCATAATAAGACTAAAAAAGCAAAACAAAACAGAACAAAAAGGAACTACCATTCACCCATTGGCTACTGTTGAAGGATATTTTTCATTATTTTGAAGCTGATAAAAAAAAGTAAAAATTAGGCATTTATTATCTCATTTTTCCCACACTATTCCCCCGGGTAACCAAATGTCTAGATGACTAGACAACAGAATCTTCTCTTCAATATAACGTACAAAGAAACACTGATTTAATTGGAATAGCACTTTCTTTGGTCTGAATTAAAGGATCTATGCAGTTATCATACACAACTGCTAGTATCATAAATAGAGACAACCAGATAATATGTGTATCTTGAGGGCAAAATGAACACCACATGTATGGTAGCCATACCAAATAAAACAAGATGAAATAAATGATAAAAATTAAATACAAACAGACATACACACACAAACATGCATGCACACGGAACCTAAGTCTAACCAAGTGTCTAAATCTTACTTCCTATTTATGGGAAATACGAAGAGCAGAAAAACATATTAAACAATGCCATTGAGATGTAATCAACAAAATCCAGGGGCTGGCCCTGTGGCCTAGCGGTTAAAATTCCATACACTCTGCTTTGGCAGCCTGAGTTCCTGGGTTCAGATCCTGGGCACGGACCTACTCCACTCATCAGCCATACTGTGGAGGCATCCCACACACAAAATAGAGGATGACTGGCACACGTGTTAGCTCAGAGTTAATCTTCCTCAAGCAAAAACAGAGAGAGATTCCCAACGGATGTTAGCTCAGGGCGAATCTTCCTCACCAAAAAAAATAAAAACTACAAAATGTGGGAAACTGGTAGACAAAGAACCAGATTTTCTTCAATTGTCAATTGTTACAAAATAAAATTGTGCAGAGATAGAGAGTGAAAGAACCTGCAGTATAAAAAGGATTGATTATACCCTGTTCAGTAAGCAATCTACAGAAAAGAAAATGTATAAATTTTATGAGACAAATATTTGAATACTGACTGGATATTTTATAATATTAAGGAATCATTATTAACATAATTAGATGTAATAATGATTTTTGTATGTATATTTTTTATTTTTATGTTAGACTTTATTTTTTTACCGCTGTTTTAGGTTCACAGCAAAATTGAGCAGAAATTACAGAGCTTTTCCATATACCCTGTGCTCCTACTCAGACACGGTCTCCTCCTCCTATTAACATACTTTAACAGAGTGGTACACTTGTTACTACTGGTAAACCAACATTGATCCACAATTATTACACTAAGTCCATAGTTTACCTTAGGTTCACTCTTAGTGTTGTATATTCCATGGGTTTTGACAAATGTATAATGATATGCATCTGCCATTAGAATATCATATGGAATAGTTTCACTGCCCTAAAAATCCTCTGTGCTCTGTCTATTCATTTCTCCCTCTGCCCAAGCCCTGGTAACCCTGATCCTTTTACTGTCCCCGTAATTTCGTCTTTTCCAGAATGTCATATATTTGGAATAATACAGTATGGAGACTTTTCAGATTAGCTTCTTTCACTTTGTAATGTGCATTTAAATTTCCTACATGTATTTTCATGACTTGATGACTCATTTCTTTTTAGTGCTGAATAATATTCCATTGTCTGAATGTACAACAGTTTATCTGTCCGTTCACCTGCTGAAGGACATCTTGGTTGCTTCCAAGTTTTGGCAAACTTGGTAAAGCTACTATAGCAAAGTTACTATAAACATCTCTGTGCAGGTTTTTGTATGGACATAAGTTTTCAACTTATTTCAGTAAATACCAAAGAGTGAGATTGCTGGATTATATGGTAAGAGTATGTTTAGTTTTGTAAGAAACTACCAGACTGTCTTCCAAAGTGGCTAGACCATTTTGCATTCCCACCAACAATGAATGACAGTTCCTGTTGCTCCACATCCTCACTGGCATTTGCTGTTGTCGGTGCTTTGGATTTCTGCCATTCTTATAGGTGTGTAGTGGTATCTCTTTGTTGTTTTAATTTGCAATTCTCTTGTAACATATGATAAGAATCTTCTCATGTACTTATTTGCTATCAGTTTATCTTCCTTGGTGAGGTGTTTACTCAGGTTTTTTGGCCCATTAATCAGGCGGTTCATTTTCTTATTGTGGAGTTTGTATTCTGTGTCTATTTTGGATAACAGTTCTTTATCAGATGTGTCTTTTTCAAGTATTATCCCAGTATGTGGCTTATCTTCTCACTCTTTTGACAGTGTCTCTCTCAGAGCAGAAGTTTTTTGTTTAATGAAGTCTAGTTTATCAATTATTTCTTTCATAGACGGTGCCTTTGGTGTTGTATCTAAAAAAATCATTGTCATGTCGAAGTTCATCTAGATTTTCTTTCACAATTTCTACTAGACGTTTTAAAGTTTTGTGTTTTACATGTAGGTCTATGATTCATTTTGAGTGAATTTTTGTAAAGGGTGTCAGTTCAGTGTCTAGATCGTTATTTTTTTGCATGTGATGTCCAGTTGTTCCATCACCGTTTGTTGACAAGACTATCTTTTCTCTATTGTAATGCCTTTGCTTCTTTGTCAAAGATCAGTTGAGTATATGTATGCAGAATCTATTTCTGGGCTTTCTAGTCTCTTCCATTGATTTATTTGTCTATTCTTTTCACCAATATCACACAGTTTTGATTAGTGAAGCTTTATAGTAAGTCCTGAAGTCAGATAGTGGAGGCCTCTGATTTTGTTCTGGTTTTGGTTTTTAAAAAAAGAGTGATGCTGCTAAGTATTGGAGAAGGTATGGACTGACAGGAACATTTCCATTGCTGGTGAGATTATAAATTGTTAAATTTTTAGAGCGATTTGTAAATACCTAGTGAAGTTTACATCCTCTAATCCAGATTCCCAAGTTTTTATAGGCACATAACTTTAGCACATATGACAAGATGTTTATTGTAGCCCTATTACATCAAAACAATTGTAAATGAAGCCAATGCCTACTAAAAGGAGAACAAATAAGGTATAGGATAGTCATATATCAGGATAATGGAGTTTATCTAAATGTGTTAATGTAGATAAATAGTAAAAGCAAAAAAGTTTGAAAAAATGAAGTTATAATAGGATTCTTGCACAATAAACATTAATCTAAAATATAAAAAATCATAAGCAATACTAGATTCATAAAGATACGTAGTAATTTTCTACTAAAATATCTTAATAACATCAACAGCATATCTCCCGCAGTCATATTGCGGCTGGGTGTCTATGTGTCTTCACCACATAAATGTTGATTTCAACATATCTTCTCTCTCTCAACTTAATATCTCTTTCATACTTTTTCATCTTTGCCTGCCTCCTTTAAAATGTACTCTTTTCCTATAACAAATGCTATGTGTTTAAAAGAAAAAGGTCATAATCAATCTCCTCCTTGAAACCTCTGCTCGTCTAAACACTACCACTGATCTCTAGTGTGATCGCCAAAATCTTAAAATCCGTATTTTATCATTTAGAAATAGAATATAGTCTATATCACAATGCTTGTCTTCTAATTGTTTCTTAAGTTGTTTGAAAAGGAAACGAATGTTTGTACAGGCAGTTGAGCATTCTTCTTTTAGAATATATAAACGTGTAAAAGACAACCCATCAGTAGCATCAAATTCATCAGGTGGTGACTATTGCTACTCAATCTGGAGTTTCTAGTGAACATGAAGTTCTTAGAACTAAACACTTTAGGATTTTTAGTAAAATCTTTTTCTCCTCCTCTATTTGAATTTTGTGTTATTTGCCAAAAGAAAGATGACATGAAAAGTCAACTTTTGACTCCCGAGAGTGTTCAGTTTTTTGGAATCTGGAAAAAAACGAATATAAGTAGAAGTTATTTCTAAAAAGAAGAAGTTAGGGCAAGAGAGACACCACATAAGAGGACGTTAAATGTTATTCCAATTTTCACCAAAGTTGAAAATGCACTTCAGAAACACTAAAATGGTACACCTTCTTCATTAAGGCCAAATGTGTAAATTAAAAACAGAAATCAGTCAATGCTACAGGAGGGAATAAGTACACCAAGAAAATATTCTCCTAATATGTTTCATTTATTTGTTGATAGGAAATACTTTCTTTATGAAGTTTTCTTTGATAATCCTCAGAATGCAAAAGTATTGCCTATATTTATATTTTATTTTTGCTTATGCCATTTATTAAATGACACCTTAAATAACTATCCATTGTTTACATTTATCTCCTTTCATAGAACGGAATCTTTTGTTTATCTTCGTATTGTGTATAATATTTAAACGTCTTGCAGAATAAGATGTACAAATAAGCAAAGAACTATTGGACAAAGAAATCGAAATGAAAGAGCCAGTGAATGAATAAAATGCTTAGTAGCCTATTATGTTGAGCACGTTATATAGATACATAGACTCTAGATTTCAGCAAAGAATTTGACTCTATTTTTCAAAATATTCTGTTGAGAAAATAGAGCATTTCTCCTCAAACTTTACAGTTCATTTAGGAAGCTTGCTAAAATGCAGATTTTGCTTCAGAAAGTTTGAGTGGGGCCTGAGAGTCTCCCTTTTTTTCCCTTCAATTTGAAGATCTAATTGGCTTTATTAGGCGAGTCAGTCAACTTCGCATCTAGTTCGTAGAGAGATAGCCCCCTCCCTTTCTAATAAAGTGCAGCTATTGATCTTACGAGCAAGATTTAAGAAACATATTTTCATGTTGCTTGTCTCTGCTATCAGGATCCTCCCACCCTTTTTATGACTGACCCCTTGGAAGCTAGTAGATCCTACAATTCAGTAATTAAAACTCAGACTTAAATGCTGGGTAGACTTAGTTTAGAGTTCTAGCTCTAAATTTGGTGGAAAAGGTACTTAACTTCTCTAAGTGGCGTGTCTGAAATACACATCCTGTGAAAATGCCCACCTATATGACATGTGTGAAGAATAAACGAGCAAAAAATAATCTACATGTAAAATATTAAATTCATGACTTTCTTATGATGATAAAAATAACATTACGATGATTATTATTAACTTAATAGTTGGAATCAAAGTGGTGGTAGACATGGGAGAAGTGGTAGAGGTATTGACTAGCATAACAGAATATATAAAACAAGCATATCTTGCCAAACCTTGGCATACTTTATTGACCTCGCGATGCCTATGAGTATCTTAACTTTCTATCCAATGTCTCAATCCAGCTCAGATAAAATTTTTTATAACATTTTACATAAGGTTAACAGCTCTCTCACACTCACAAATACATTTCAAAATTCTCTCTCCTTTCATTTTCTCTCCTGCCATCGCTGAAATGATGAAGACTACTTAATAAAAAACTAATGGAGGCATCTGTACGTTCATGGCATTTTCCCTTAAGGAAAGCTTCCAGAGCCCAACTCCCAAGTGCGTAAAATTTAAAAATATGTTGGAAGTAGTTTCCTTCAGAATTCTTGTTAGATCTCAAACAAAAAAGAAAAAAATGACAATTTAAAAATCCTCAACTCTTCAAGCTGGCTGCTAACCACTCACCCTCCAGCCCTCCTTCAAGTCTTTATAAACGTGAGAACTTCATGGCAGATAAAATATTTCATCACCTTCTACTGCCAAATATCAAGCTTATCGAGATATTTGCCATGGGCATATGTGACTCAAAGATCAATCTGCGATAACCAAAACAAACCTTTAGATTCAATAAAGAAAAATAGAAGTGCTTTTATGATACCTCATATATGTGGGCACTTATGTTTTTATTTCACCAACTCTATCAATAGCCTGGCTGTTACAATGGAAGAAAAAAATGCTTCATTATTAATGGGCAGGGCATTTGGCTGTGAATGAATCTCACAACATCAATAGAAAACTCTTAGTAGGACAAGTAACATTTTAAATTCCTGTTAAATAGTCGACATCATTTTGCCAATCCATAACCAAATCTGCAACAATTGAGGAAATATTTTTTCTTGGCTAAGCATCAAAATTCATAAAATGGAGTGAAATTAGAAAGAGAGGTATCATGGAGATTTCCACCCATGCCTGTAACTAGCAGACGTGGCTCTTTGGCAGAAACCTTTTTCTCTTTTAGCCCCTTTTCTGCTTGATAGGGAATAAACTGTAGAAACCCAAGAGGGAAAGAGTGGGAAAGATCATGAAAGATAAGACACTTTTAAATTACACAAGATGCACTCTATAGTCTTCGGAGATATGAAGGCAAATGTCATTAATAGGCTCTTATAGATTCTTTACCTTTAATTTGGCTTCCTAATTTCATGCCTTCAAGATAGCGAGGCTTCCAAATTTTGCCAAATGCCTGAGCTTTCTGTTTTGTAGGGGGCATGTTTTAATAGCAGAGCTAAGGGAAAAATCTCCAAAAAGCTCCCTGCCACCAGGCCTCTTATCTTAAAAAAAAAAAAAAAAGAAAGAAAAGAAAAATGGTAAAGCCTCACAAGTACTCACTTGGCCTCCTTTGACAGAGAAAACCAAGGTTGATAATTTAAGCTTGAAAACCTAGAAAGGTCAAAGTATAAAGCCCAGAAAATTCCTTATGATGTTTAACTTGAGTTCAGGGCTTAAGTATATGGCTTCAGTGATCCTTATAAGAAAAGGCAGAATGGCTTAGTGGACCAAAGTATGTGAATTGGAATCAGACACCCATGAAAGCCAACCTTGAACTTGCCACCTTGAAAAATCCTTTTAATCATTTCGTTTTTAGAGAATCGTCACTTACCAAATAGGGTGCACCACCTTACACAGGTGCCAGGATGAAAATTTATAACTTATATTAAGCAGAAGTCACAGTGTCATTAAGCAGATCCCGACTCTATTACAACATATCCTGGGCTTAGATTGAGAAATGAGAGTAATTGGATTCAACATATTTTTTTAGTATATAATACACTCACTCCAGCACATAAGTAGAATCCACCAGCTACACCTTCATACACAAAGCAAAAGCACATATTGCCATTTAGCCATCTTGCTAAAAATTGAAAATAAATGTCTTTGCAAATGTTAATGTTCTCATTCAAAATGTTCTTTTCTAAAATTGGAATCATTTTTCAGTGCTTTCATTTTTCACATTTGTAGCATTATTTTGCAAATGGATAGCTCCAAGCAATTTATGATGAGGTTACACTAATTTGCTAAAACAAATTCAGAATTCTTAAATGTTGTATATTATTTGGCTTTATATCATGCAACACATGTCACAGAGGCATCATCATATGCTATTTTTGAGATATTGAAAGAAGGAAGTAAAGTTTATTTTAGTCGTTTGTCCATTTATTTATTCAACAAATAATTCTTAAATACCTTATATTTCCAGGCTCTATGACAGATGCTAGGTGTACAATGTTTAAAATAACACACACACAAGTTATGCCTTCATAAAACTTATACTTTAATGGGAAAGACAAACCTTAAATGAGTAAAAATATAAATGAATAATAATTGGAAACATCACCTATATCAAATAAGCACAGTTTTGTAAGTTTAAATAAGAGAATTGAGGCAGTCTGAGGAAGTGGAATTTAGGCTGAGATCTGAACTTTGATGAAAAGTTAGGCAGGTAAAGGACATTCTAGAGAATGGATAGCATGTGTGAATACCTGCCGTAGGAAGCCACTTAGAAAATTCCAAGAACTGGAAGAAGGACCATGTTATTGGCACAATGAGTTGGGGAGAGAATGTCAAGATGAAGTTGAAGAGGTCTTTAAATCTAATCCTACAGGGTCATGTTTACTTCCTTGAAAAATGTTAATTGAATGGCACTGAATTTTGATTTCAGTAGGGTGATGACATAATTAAGTTCCAGTTGTAAAATATCATTTTGAAATTTATGAATAATGATGTATTTGAGGGCAAGAATAAAGCAGGGAGAATAAACAGGAGTCTATTGCAGTAGTCCAGAAAAAATGACAGTGGCTTGAGATAGAGAGATGCCAGCAGAAATGCAAAAGACTAACCCAAGTATAAAAATACTGGAGATGAAACTGTCACAAGTATGTAATGGATTAGATATAGAGAATGAGAGTAGAATGAAAGAGAATAGAGAATGAGAGAAGTGATAAGAATGATTCAAAAATATCTATTCTGGGTATCTCCATGAGAGAGGTGCCATTTATTTAAATGTGGAGGAAAAAAGTAAACAATGAGAAGCAAAATCTGATCGAAAAGAGCAAAAGTTAGGTGAATTTTCGAGCACAAATTTTTATCATTGAGAATCATTCTTGTGAATATATCAAATGGGTAGGTGGATGCAAAAATTGGTATCTCATTTGCAGGTTCGTGGCTAGAGATTAAAATGCAGGGTCATTTAACTCCATTAGTAATTAAGTACTGAGGAAGGAGCAGTTTTCTTGTAGCAATCTGAGTGGAAACCAGATTGGAGTACGTTTTAGAATGAAAGGAAACTGAATAAGTAAAAACAGTCATTCTAAGCAGCTTTTCTGAGATACTTACATGAAGAAAAGCAGAAGGGTTTTATATCTTAGAAGACATAAGCTTTGTCAAAATGAGTTTTTACTCATTTTTGCTTTCATTTTTTAATATGGGAAAATACCAGAGCATATTTGAATGCTGGAACGATTCAACCGGAAGGGAAAAATTGAAAACACAGAGAAGAAAAGTAGATGTTGAAAGAAACAAGTTAAAAAAAAAGGGATCAAGATCTTGAGCAATCATGGAAAGACTAAGTCTGTTGGCGGGGTAGGGGTGCACAGTATACAGGAGGGAAGGAATGGTGATCTTCAAATAATTAGTAAATTACTAATGCAATTGTAGGATAATCCTGCCTATATCTACCCTATTTTGGAGTACAGCTATGATAAATCTTCTGCTGCAGTTTTACACCAAGTTGTTGACCTCCTGTCCATTAAAGTTTGAGACTAATGGGTCAGTATTAAGCATGCATTCATGTATTTGCACACATACATACAAGGCACAGTGTATGGAGTGACCACAAAAGCCATGGAATCCTAAGCGTTCTATTTCCTCCATTAAGTATCTGTATAACAACAAATCTGCCCAAAACTGCTGAAGATCATGGGGGAAAGTGAAAATGTGCGGCGAGAAAGGGAAGGAACACATCATCTAAGTAGTGTATATAGGTACTCCGTGCCCTCTTTGTAGATTGTGCTTCGAGCAAAACAATCTCAGTCCTTTCACTGCTTTCTCCTGGGTCTTATGCCTCTCATCTTTTGTTATTTTAGGAAAACAGATTGGTCTATATAGAAATTAATGTAAATAAATGATAAAAGTAAAGCAAATGGGCATTTCTAGGTGAAATCATGTCTAATTCATCTCAGGTTCATAGGATGATTATTGTCAAAATAAATGTACCTGAGGCTTGCAAATGAACCACTGTTTCAACAAAGGACACTAGAATAACAATGGTAATCGTCAAACTGAGCTTAGGATGTATAATTTCAATACTATGTGCGACAGAATCTACAGAGAAGAAAAGACTTGTACAAAGCCTAAAGCAAGAACATTCTGTGGAGTAAGTTTCAAAGTTTAGGGCAGATAAGACTTATATGGAGAACTTTCAAAACTACAGATTTGGGGGCCCATCCCCAGACATTTGGACTCAGTAAGTCTGAGGTGGGTCCTGAGAACTTACATTTAAGCAAGTTTTCCAAGCAATTGGCTTGCAAAGTGACTGTATACCACAATTTCAAAAACAAAAGCTTAAAGAATATGGTCAGCACTTCTCTTTTACACAAAATCCAACTTCTAGTTAAACTAAGTGGAAAAAAATACAAGATGGAGAAGTGATCATATTTGGCTGAATTCGTAGATTATTTTGACGTAAATCTCTTCAGAGTAGAGAGGGTGAGGAAAAATAATCTTTAGAAACTTGTCAATCCAGAGTTTTATTAATTAGAATAGATATCTGCAAATCTTACCAAGAGAATAATTCTAAAATCAAACTTGTGGCTTCATGTAATGGAACTTTTCACATTTTTCATTACAAACTTAAATTAAACATGGTCAATGGATTTCAGATTATCTTAAAATTAAAATTTTAGAAGGTATATTTCTACAATTGGTTACAACTATGTGTACATCAGCAGAGAAAACAAGCTTAGCGATGATTAAAGACAAGTAGCAAAGTATTGTCATATTGAAATAATCACTTGAATATTTAAAATGCTGAAAGAAAAGAAAAGTTACTGAATAATATAATTGTTCCTAACATTTTCATACCTGCAACACTGCTAGAGGATGCTGGTCACAAACGTTTAAACAAGCTATTCAAAGAAACAAGATATCCTTACCTTGGTTGCAGAAAGAAAAATTAAATCAGAAAAATACTACCTATGTATCCTTCCAACAATACCACAGTGTCTTAATTAGGCTTACTGTATAGTAAATATTAAAATTGGGTAAAGTGATTCCTCCCACTTTATTCTTCTTTTTCAAATTGCTTCAGTTTTCTAGGTTCCTGGCCCTTGCATATAAAATCAGAATAAACTTATCTGTGTCTACCAAAATCCATGGTCTGATCTTGACAACAATTGCATTAAGCATATATCAGTTTGGGGAGAATTGATGTCTTTACCTTGTTGAGTCTTCCAATCCATGAACATGGTAATTCTCTCCTATTTTTTAGGTATCAGGGCTCAGTGTACTCACAGCAAAGCACAGTGCATTGTCGACTGGGTAAAACTGCACAGGGCGTTTCTCATCAAATTGAAATCATTGCAACATTAGACAGACTTGTATTTCATTCATTTTTATTCTGCAAAATGATTATTTTATCTTCTATGCTCAAAACTAGACAGAATGATAGACCAATGAGTTGACCTATGATGTCAATATGTGAAATATTATCAGAGATATTAAGCATTTTAAATAGTATGGAGTTTATCCTGAGAAAATAAAAATAGGTATCTATTGTCATCTCCAGATTAGGACCAACTGGAGAAATTTCCCTGTGTTGACCAGGTCTTTGGAGGGGCACAGAGGGGCAGCGGATGACCAAAAGTAAGGTAGTAGACAATCAACTCCATAGGTGGACCATTGACTTGATGAAACTGTAGCACTTCTGGTTTGCCTTCAGTGTTACTGGTTCCCTTTCTCCCCAGCTATTTTACAAAGTCATTTAAGGTTAAACACAAAGTATGTGTCTTGAGGGTCAGAGTAGGATGACAAAGGATAAGTGCCCCAAAGTGATTCATCCCAGGATGTGAACCTCTCTAAACAGGGTCCATTCACTAGTTTCTCAGAACGGGCCAGGATTCTGAAAGTGTATTTTCACATGCTATTCCTCATTTTACCTTCTGACAATGGAGAGAGAGACTTCTCAACCGGGCTATGCATTATATTCATCTGTGGTGTGATTTACAAACAGATTTGCCAGCCCCCACCCCTACTCCTTCTAGGACAACAGGATGAAAAACTCCTGGCTACATGTACTGCTTTAAAAACTCCACAGGTGATTCTGATGCAGAGCCTAGGTGCAGAGCACTGGAGTGGAGACTAAGGTAGGTAAGGCTAGTTATTAAAACTGACAGACGCAGAGGACTTATGGAAAAGCCACTGTAACTTCCTACTGATCTCTGCCTTTTCTATTAGCTTAAGTTAGATTTTCATGGGAATTCCTGTTTGCGACCGAAGAGTGAATTTATCTGGCCACAGGTGGAAACCAGTGGTTTCATGGCCTTGTGATTTAGAAAGCAGTAGGAGAGGTAAACATTACTAAGAAGGGATAAAGGGGAATTTTGTTTTGGCAGAAAACTGTAAACTTTTCTGTGAGGTTAAGCTCTACACCACATACAGCCAATTAGTGAGAACAACATCGATAGGACAGCCTTGCAAAAATGGTCATGAGCCTCCCACGCTAAACAACAGAACAAAATTCTGAAAATTTATGGGCAAATTATTTAGAGTTAAGGTGCATAGCCAATGCAGTCCATTAATGCTATCATTGTAAATCACGATTACAGCTTGCCACGTAAATAACAGTTTATAATAAACATAAATAACAGCACAAGTGACTCGGTTTAGCAAATCACACAGGCTGCTGTGCATGGTCAGTGTACTGAACTGTTGAAGAGAAAATGAGCCAATTTAGTACTGGCAGAAAGATTGCTGGAATGCTAAATCAATATTAAACAGACATCAAACTAGCTGATAGAACTGAAAGCAAACTACAGACAAAGAAGTTAAAGACAGGGAGCAAACAAAAACAAAAGGTTTGGGAAAACAAATTTTGGAAGTTTGAAATTAATAGCCAAAGGAACTTCATTGTCCACTAAAAAATGTAGTCGTCTCAGTAGTGGTCCTGAGACAGAACAAGGTAGAGTGCGCAGGTTATGCCCAGCAGTGATGGGTCAGATTGCCTAGGTTCAAAGGCTGCCACCCAAACTCACAAGACAAGACACTTAGCCTCTCATCTGTAAAAATGGAAAGACATAAATGGTACCTAACTCAGAGAGCTGTTGTGACAGCGAGACAAGTTGGTGAACATAGCGTGGTATGTGGCATGTAGTAAAAATTCAATAGATGTCAGCTATTAAAAAAACATTTAAACTCTCATGCCTTAGCTGCTATAGTGAAAACTGATAATTCATTACGTTACTCAAGACATGTTTTGTTGTCCACATTTTTGCTTAAGGGAAGAAATCTGTTTTCAGTTGTAAAGAAGTCACTCAAAGTAGTGGAGTAGTAGAGATGGCCTTCTGTATTTCCCTAGGAAGGCCAGGACTAAAACACAAGGCACACAGACCAGGAAGCAGAGTACATTAGTTCTGTAGGACTGCTGTGACAAAGTGCCACAAACTGGGTGGCTGAAAAGCCTAGAAACTTACTGTCTCAAGTTTTTGAGGTTAGAAGTCTGAAATCAAAGAGTCGATAGTGCCATGCTCCCTTTGAGATTCTGGGTAGAACCCTTCCTTGCTTCCTCTTAGTTTTCTCAGCCTTACCCCACAACTCCAGGCACACTGGCCTCCTTGATGCTCCACAAACATGCCAAGGCTGCTCCTCCTTCAGGGACTTGAACATTCTGCCCTCTTTGCCAGGAGCATTCCTCCCCAATATTGCTAAGTTTACTCCTTATTTCCTTCAGGTCTTTCCATAAATATCACTTTATCGGAGATAGCTTCTCCTAATCGCCCTATATGAAAGATATTCCAATAAAGCTTTCATCTGTCCAGCTTTATTGTTCTCCATGTCATTAATACATTAAAAGTTCAACTATTTTTAATGTTCTCTTTAGTCTAGTAGAATAAAAATATCAAGTTGGCTGTGTTTTTGTCTATTTTTGTCACTGCTTTATATAGCACCAAGAACAGAGTGTGCACATATTAGGCACTCAATAAACATCTCTTGAATGAATAAAAAACAAATGTGATAACCCTTGCAGGCTACTTGGAAAAGTATCTGGCATACTGTCAACACTCAATACATGTAAATTATTGTTTTACTATTATTAGTAATAAATACTACTTCTTGAGAAAATTGGTAGTCATCATCTTTATTGTACTTATCGAGGATTTACTATGTTTCAGAAAATATACTGTTTGTTCTATATATTACTTCATTAAATTTTTAAACAATTCTATGATGCAGTTATTATTATTATTATTATTAATATCACCCTTTTACAAATGGGAAAACGGAGACATTCAAAAGTAAAATACTGTTCAAGCTCAATTATCTATAAATATAGACTCTAAATTCTAATCTAGGACTTCTTCAATAACTATACAGTAAGATTGTCTTGGTACTTCTTACCTAGGCAGATTACAATAAGAACTTTGGGAAATAGTATAAAAAGCCCAAGGAAAACCAAGTATAGCGAATAAAACCTTAATATAAAATAATATATATTAGTGTAGAAGTTAAACTACTGTAACTAAGAATGCCCATAATTCCATGGTATACATAAGGTAGGAGTTTATTTCTTTCTCCTGTGACACTGAGTGAGTTTCAGTAGGCAGCTCTATTTGCTGTGTCCCTTCAGAACACAGACTCATTCTACCTTGATGCTCTGCCTTTTCCTAGGGTTTTGTTTTCATCTGCATTTTCAAGTTGAACCACAGCCACCTCTCAATTACAGCCCATAGAAAGAGCACATCCAGACCACCCACCCTCTATAAGCCCATCTGAGACATTCTCACCCTGAAAAAGGAGAGAATGGGTTTTGAGAAACAACCAAGCTTACGTCAAAAAGATCAAAAAACACTAATGGAAATAAAGTAGGGCTGACTATCATCCAAGACATGTGCTTTGAGAAAAAAATTTAAATAAATCTAGAGTTAGTTCAACCGAGGGGTCCCTGAGCAGTTTGGAAAAACTTTCACAACAACACCATGCTAAAAACTGGAAGAAAAGATACATTCAAATTACTATGCCGCACAGAGATCCTCAGTCCAAGATTGTCGAGCAAGAAGCGCTCAGGTTCTTAGAGGTATAGGAAGAAACACAGCGTTTTACCAGGCACTATGTAATGTTCCTTCTCCAGCTGTAGAGGAATAAGAAACTTGCAGGCAGCAAATCCGTAGTTGTTCTTTTCAGTTTAGTCTATGCTCAGACACGGTGGTGGGCGGTCTTGGTTTTGCCTCGTTCTATGGTGGTCAACCTCATCTAATAGTGGTGTCCTGTGAAATTATTCATGTTCTACAGGAGAGCACCATGGCCTCGGTGTTTTGGTAAGGTCAGTTCCCCGAAAGTAGTCAGAAGTTGTCTTTCTTTCTGTTTTACTTTAATCCCCTCCTCCCTGAGGTTTGCCAAATAAAATACAGGAGTCCCAGTAAACTTTGAATTTCAGATTGATTATGAATAATTTCTTAGTATAATTGTGTCCCAAATTTTGCATGGGACAGTCTTATACTAAAAAATTATTCTTGTTTATCTGGAATTCAAGGTTAACTGGACATCCTCTGTTTTTCTTTGCTAAATCTCATAACCCTTCCTCACAATCCCCTTGTTGGTTTCTGTTTAGGATTAAGGGACTGAGTTTAGTGCCCCCTACCCACTCCGTTTGTGTGTTATTGGAATTTACAGCAGTTTGGGGACTCACTTGTTAACCCATTCATTTAGACCAGTCCTTCTCAGGTTCTCTAACTGGACGAGATGGTTCTCTAGCTGGACGGTGAGTCTAATGGAGACACTTTGCTTGCTGGTTGGGAATACCTTTCATATATC
The DNA here is from genome assembly GCF_037783145.1 of Equus przewalskii. Taxonomy (NCBI): domain Eukaryota; kingdom Metazoa; phylum Chordata; class Mammalia; order Perissodactyla; family Equidae; genus Equus; species Equus przewalskii. The sequence continues at coordinate 46,567,006 of NC_091839.1, forward strand.
TGGAAATAATTTTAGTTCAGGTCTAGCTCGGGCAACCATTTAATATCATTCTGCAGTCACCACACAACCACATACAACTGGAAAACTGAGGTGACAAGACTGAAGTATGGGGGCATGGAGACCTGTCACACACGCATCATAGGTTACAGCTCATTTTAGGCAATAAAAGCCCATCCCCAAGAAGTTGGGGTGAATCTTTTAAAAATTCCATACAATTTTAAATACACAAGGGTTTTTGTTTCACTTGTAAATAGAAACATTTTTAAAAGTAAAGAAGTTTACTATTTTATGGCAGTAAACATCAGTTAAGAGATTAATTAGACATTTTTTATAATGTACTTGATAAAAAGAAATTCCATTTTAAAAGAAAATGAAATATAAAAACTGAAGTTTTTGTGACATTTTATGCTTTTAAATAGCATAACGGTTCTAAATGTTCCATCTCAGGATCTCCTGCTCAGGTCCATATGCCCCTAACACTGCAACAGCAGTGTTCTGCCACATTTTATAATTTCCACCAATGACTGAGGACAGTCAAAGGTTAAATAGGTTTAATGATTAATACCAATATGAACATAGCAATCCAATGATTGTATCCTCAAAGCCATACTGGTTTTGATGGCACCTTCTGTGGCTGAGTAATAAGAGCTGTGTCACTCTAAAGAAGACTATTTCTGTGTGTGAGAGCACAGAAGGCCTCAACTAGTATTACAATACTCTAAATTCTGAAATTCATTTATTTTCAAAGAAGCCCCATTGGTAAGGACATTCTGACAACTCATCATCCATGAGATTAGAAGGAAAGCAGCCTATCCACTTAGTGTTCTCTGTAATGGGAACAAGTCATCCCCATCTACCTCTCAGAATTCTGCCAAAAGGCACGGGACTCTGGGGGTGACAGGGGTCAGACTGGTCCCAACCCATGCCCCATGAGTAACATTAGACTGAAAGCCTCTCCGAAACGTTTGGAATCAGGTAAAATCTTTTCTTCCTAAATAGAATATCCCATAAAAATTCTCAGGAGTAAGGTCCCCAACTGAGGAAAAATCTGTACGAATCATATATACATTAGACACTTTGTAGATGTGTTATATTAAACCAAAGTCTTTATTCTCTTTTTATAGATTGAATTTTAACTGAAAAAAAATTGATTTTTAAATTTTTGTTAGTAAGAACAGTTGATTTCACAGCTGCAGCTACCATTTAAAAGTTACAAAAATTTTATTTCTGGGAGCAAAGTGGCAGAGTGAGCTGACCTGGGACTCTCTCCCCTCCAAAGCACAACAAAGGACTGAAAAAAAAAAAAAAAAAAAAGACACCTGAATTTCAGCTAATTAACCTAATGCCAGGACTCAGAGACCTACAGTATCAAAAGACAGAAGACGGAGCCCCTACTGCCCGCCTTGGAGGAGCTGGAACGGGGTAGGAGAGAACATCGCTCCATCCCCTAGAAACCGGGATCGCCGGGGGTCTGGGAAGGAGCGGGGTAGGGGCCGCGTGACCAGGGGATCGTCTAGGACTCCTGCCGCCGGTACAGTGGAAACCTACTGACAGGGGAAAACTTCCGTGCGCAGGGACCCCATAAATGCAGGGCAGGGGACCAGAGAACAGAACTGATTGAATCCAGATCGGTGCCTGAGAGAAACCGCCCCTGCCCCCACCCCGGCAAAGCACACTGGGCGCCGACATCTTGCCCAAAGGTGGAGAGCTAAGAAAACGCGGCTCTCGACCCACCATCTAGTGGCGACAGGCGGTAACTGCAACCGAATTCTACCACCACGTGAAAAAACTGCTCCTCTACCATCCAGCAATTAATAAAAGCCCCAGACCAGAAGGAAAACAATAAAAACATATAATTAAGTCCTGAGGACTTGGAATTAGGTAAACTAAATGAAAATGACTTCAGAGCAGCTATAATCAAAAAACTCAATGAGGTAGAGAGAAAGATAGAGAAACAAGCCGAGTTCTGGAGTTACTTCACAAAAGAGATTGAAATTATAAAGAAGAATCAAACAGAATTACTAGACATGAAAAACACAGTGGACCAGATAAAACAGAATACGGATTCCCTGAATGCCTGGGTAGACTCCATAGAAGAGCAAATTAGCATAATCAAAGATAGACAGGCTGAATTGTTCCAGACAGAGGAAGAAAGAGAACTAAGGATTAAAAGGAATGAGGAAAGTATCAGAGGGATAGCAGATTCAATGAGGAGAAAGAATTTAAGGATCATAGGAATTCCCAAGAACGTAGAAAAGGAAAATGGAGCAGAAAGTGTGCTTAATGAAATTAGAGAAGAGAACTTCCCAAATTTGGGATTGAGGGAGAAATGCGTGTAGAGGAAGCTTTCAGATCTCCTAGATTTGTCAATGTAAAAAGACCTACTGCAAGGCATATAGTAGTAAAATTGGCAAAAAGGAATGACAAAGGAAGAATACTCAGGGCTGCACGAAATAAGAGAATTACCCACAAGGGAGGCCCTATCAGACTTTCAGCAGATTTCTCTGCAGAAACCTTACAAGCTAGGAGAGAATGGAGTGACATATTCAAAGCTTTAAAAGATAAAAATCTTCAGCCAAGAATACTCTATCCAGCAAGAATATCCTTCAGATATGAGGGAGAAATTAAATCTTTTCCAGACAAACAAAAGTTGAAGGAATTTGTAACCAAAATTCCTCCACTACAAGAAATCCTCAAGAAGGCTCTCATACCTGATAAAAGAAAAAAGGGAGAAAGGGGCCACAAACCACAGAGTAGGGAGACAGATAAATAGAACCAGAATACGATAGCAAATATTCAACTATAGCATTAGGGTAAAGGTAAGGAAACTACCAAAGCAAAGACAATCTTATCAGTCTAACTACAAACTCATAACACAAGTTGGTACAAGAAGTGAAAATAATAATTTAGGAGAGGAAGAGCAAAGGGACTAAATTAGTCTAGGCCAAGTAAGTAAGAGACCACAAGAGAATAGACTATATTATACATGAGATTCTAAATACAAACTTCAGGGTAGACACTAAACTAAACAACAGAACAGAGACACAAAACATAAATAAGCAAAAATCTAAGAAACCCAGCATAAGAAAATGCAGTATCAAATGGGTAGGATAAAGCACACAGGAAGAGAAAAGCAGGAAAGCCAGATAATGAGCAACAGATTGACAGCTTTAAGTCCACATGCATCAATAATCACTCTCAATGTAAACGGATTGAACTCTCCAATAAAAAGACACAGAGTGGCAAAATGGATTAAAGAACAAGATCCAACAATTTGTTGCCTCCAGGAAACACACCTCAGCCCCAAGGACAAACACAGGCTCAGAGTGAAGGGGTGGAGGACCATACTTCAAGCTAATAGCAAGGAAAAAAAAGCAGATGTTGCAATTCTTATATCAGACAAAGTGGATTTCAAAGTAAGACAGGTAAAGAGAGCACACAGGGACAATATATAATGATCAAAGGGACACTTCATCAAGAAGAAATAACACTTATAAATATCTATGCACCCAACATAGGAGCACCAAGGTTCATAAAGCAACTATTAACAGACCTAAAGGAAGATGTTAAAAACAACACAATAATAGTAGGGGACCTCAACACCCCACTCACATCAATGGACAGATCATCCAGACAGAAAATCAACAAAGAAATAGTGGAGCTAAATGAAAAACTAAAACAATTGGACTTAATAGACATATATAGATCACTTCACCATAAAAAAGCAGAATACACATTCTTCTCAAGTGCACATGGAACATTCTCAAGGATAGACCATATGTTGGGAAACAAGGCAACCCTCTACAAATTTAAAAAAATTGAAATAATAACAAGCATCTTCTCTGATCATAATGCTATAAGGCTAGAAATTAATTACAAGAAAAAAGCTGAGAAAGGCACAAAGATGTGGAGACTAAACAATACACTACTGAACAAGCGATGGATCATTGAAGAAATTAAAGAAGAAATCAAAAAATATCTGGAAACTAATGAAAATGATAACATGCCATACCAACTCATATGGGATACAGCAAAAGCTGTATTAAGAGGAAGATTCCTTGCAATACAGGCACATCTTAACAAACAAGAAAAATCCCAAATAAGCAATCTTAAACTACACTTAACTGAACTAGAGAAAGAAGAACAAATAAAGCCCAAAGTCAGCAGAAGGAGAGAAATAAGAAAAATCAGAGCAGAAATAAATACTATTGAAATGAAAAAGCTGGTAGAAAGGATCAATGAAACAAAGAGCTGGTTCTTTGAGAAGATAAATAAAATTGACAGACTACAAAGAAAAAAAGTCTAGCCAGACTTACAAAGAAAAAAAGGGAGAAAGCTCAAATAAACAAAACCAGAAATGAAAGAGGAGAAATAACAACAGACTCTCCAGAAATACAGTGGATTATAAGAGAATACTACAAAAAACTCTATGCTAACAGAATGGATAACCTAGAGGAAATGGATAAATTCTTGGACTCTTACAATCTCCCAAAGCTCACTCAAGAAGAAGCAGACAATTTGAACAGACCAATCACAAGGAAAGAGATTGAAACTGCAATCAAAAACATCCCAAAGAATAAAACCCCAGGACCAGATGGCTTCCCTGGGGAATTCTACCAAACTTTCAGAGAGGATTTAACACCTATCCTTTTCAAGCTATTCCAAAAAATTAGGGAGGATGGAACACTTCCCAACACATTCTATGAGGCCAACATCATGCTGATACCAAAGCCAGACAAGGACGCCACGAAAAAAAAGAACTACAGGCCAATATCACTGATGAACATAGATGCAAAAATTCTAAACAAAATTATGGCAACCAGAATTCAGCAATTCATCGAAAGAATCATACATCATGATCAGGTGGGATTCATACCAGGGACACAGGGATGGTTCAACATCCGCAAATCAATCAACGTGATACACCACATCAACAAACTGAGGAATAAAAACCACATGATCATCTCAATAGATGCAGAGAAAGCATTTGACAAGATCCAACAGCTATTTATGATAAAAACTCTGAACAAAATGGGCATAGAAGGAAACTACCTCAACATAATAAAGGCCATATATGACAAGCCCAAAGCCAACATTATACTCAATGGGCAAAAACTGAACGCCATCCCCCTGAAAACAGGAACAAGACAAGGATGCCCTCTATCACCACTCTTATTTAACATAGTACTGGAGGTCCTGTCCAGAGCAATCATGCAAGATAAAGGAATAAAAAGAATCCAAATAGGGAGGGAAGAAGTGAAACTCTCGCTGTTTGCAGACGACATGATCTTATACATAGAAAACCCCAAAGAATCCATTGGAAAACTCTTAGAAGTAATCAACAACTACAGCAAAGTTGCAGGGTATAAAATCAATCTGCATAAATCAGTAGCATTTCTATATTCTAACAACGAACTAACAGAAAAAGAACTCAAGAACATAATACCATTCACAATAGCAACAAAAAGAATAAAATACCTCGGGGCAAATTTAACTAAGGAAGTGAAGGACCTATATAATGAAAATTACAAGGCCTTTCTGAGAGAATTGGATGACGACATAAGGAGATGGAAAGACATTCCATGTACATGGATTGGAAGAATAAACATAGTTAAAATGTCCATTCTACCTAAAGCAATCGAGAGATTCAACACTATCCCAATCAGAATCCCAATGACATTCTTTACAGAATTAGAACAAAGAATCCTAAAATTTATATGGGGCAACAAAAGACCCTGAATTGCTCAAGCAATCCTGAGAAAAAAGAACAAAATTAGAGGCATTACAATCCCTGACTTCAAAACTTACTACAAAGCTACAGTAATCAAAACAGCATGGTACTGGTACAAAAACAGGTGTACAGATCAATGGAACAGAATTGAAAGCCCAGAAATAAAACCACACATCTATGGACAGCTTATCTTCGACAAAGTAGCAGAGTGCATACAATGGAGAAGAGAAAGTCTTTTCAACAAATGGTGCTGGGAAAACTGGAAAGCCATATGTAAAAGAATGAAAATTGACCATTCTTTTTCACCATTCACCAAAATAAACTCAAAATGGATCAAAGACCTAAAGGTGAGACCTGAAACCATAAGGCTTCTAGAAGAAAACGTGGGCAGTACACTCTTTGACATCAGTATTAAAAGGACATTTTCGGACACCATGTCTTCTCAGAGAAGGGAAACAATAGAAAGAATAAACAAATGGGACTTCATCAGACTAAAGAGCTTCTTCAAGGCAAATGAAAATAGGATTGAAACAAAAAAAACAACCCACTAACTGGGAAAAAATATTTGCAAGTCATATATCTGACAAAGGCTTAATATCCATAATGTGTAAAGAACTCTCACAACTCAACAACAAAAAAATCAAACAACCCGATCAAAAAATGGGCTGGAGACATGAACAGACATTTCTCCAAAGAAGATATACTGATGGCCAATAGGCACATGAAAAGATGCTCATCATCGCTGATCATCAGGGAAATGCAAATCAAAACTACACTAAGATATCACCTTACACCCGTTAGAATGACAAAAATATCTAAATCTAATAGTAACAAATGTTGGAGAGGTTGTGGCGAGAATGCAACCCTCATACACTGCTGGTGGCAATGCAAACTAGTGCAGCCACTATGGGATACAGTATGGAGATTCCTCAAACAATTAAAAATAGAACTACCATACGATCCAGCCATTCCACTAATGTGTATCTATCCAAAGAGCTTGAAGTCAGCAATTCCAAAAGTCCTATGCACCCCAGTGTTCATTGCAGTATTATTTACAATAGCCAAGACATGGAAGCAACCTAAGTGCCCATCAACAGATGAATGGATAAAGAAGTTGTGGTATATATATACAATGGAATACTACTCAGCTGCAAAACAGAACAAAATCATCCCATTTGCAACAACATGAATGGACCTTGAAGGAATTATGCTAAGTGAAATAAGCCAGTTAGAGAAAGATAATCTCTGTATGGCTCCACTCATATGAGGAATTTAAAAATGTGGACAAAGAGAACAGATTAGTGGCTACCAGGGGAAAGGTGGGGTTGGGGGGTGGGCACAAAGGGTGAAGTGGTGCACCTACAACACGAATGACAAACATTAATGTACAACTATAATCACACAAGATTGTAACCTATCATTAACTCAATAAAAAAAGTTACATAAATTTTGAAAAATCTTTGAAAATGAGTAACAGCAATAATAATATATATAGTGCTTATAAATATATACATAATACTGCAGAAAAATATATGGCGCTAGTATAATATATAGCTTATTATACACCAGGTACTGTTCTTTAAGTAAACAGAGAATGCTTTGGAAATTTGATGGAATTATTATCAATTATGTAAATTAGAATAACTATTTTTAAAAAATACACTTAAGTAACAGTATATGGTATTAAATCATCCCACTCAGAGATTTATGTGTTTTATACTATCATAATAAAATTGTGTGGTTGTGGAATGAATTTTGCCACGTAACTATCAATAGTAAGTATCTAATATGTCCAATTCTAAACTAAATACTATTCCCACTATTTAGTATTTCTTAGAACTATCTCTTCCTATTCTTTTACCAGATATTCTGGTAATGTTCTGGTCAGTTTACAGATGAACTTCTCAATTTTTTATTTCATTGCTTCTTAAACTGGCCTCTATTTTCCCCATAGTCTCACTTTCAATGAATTCTACAAAATGAAACCACCCTTCTTACTCAGTATCATGACTATATTGATCATTTTCAGCATGATCTGTTTTGAATATTTTTATAACAAGTATAGTCTAATATATTTTCCATGTTACCAGTATGACAACATATTGTAGTTAAATTATTATTTGATAACTCTTAAAATTCCTTATTTCTACACATGCAGTATTTTATATGAATTATTCATCTATGAATTTAAAATAAAACAATTTCATTTGGCCAGGGGCATACCTTTTTCCTCCCTCCATTTATCTTTTATTTAAATATGAACTAGCTGTATTTCTTCTCTGTTTTCAGTTCCTATGTTTTAGGTTGAATTTCAGTCTGATATCTGTTCAAAGAATGTTTATTAAAAGTAGGATCCCTAAAGAGGATAACTTTAGAGAACTTGTCCACTGTTCCAGTGGATTCTGCATATTTTAAATATGATATTATTTTAAAAGCTACAAAATAATGTAGTTATATGAGAATCCAATGGCCATTTTAGAGGAGGGAAGCAATTTCTAGAAATTAATCTAAGGAAAACATTAGCACAATATTATTTTTAGACTAAAACAGGTTTATAATCTATGGTATTGCAAACAGGATTTCACTGTGTAATAGTAAAACATTAAAAAATATACCTACCAATTATTGAAACATGTATTCCAATGGCCTATGGCAAATAGAATATACCAAGTTGTTGACAACATTTTAATTTTCTTTGGAAATTAGTTAAAATATACTTATATGTTAGTAAAATAAAAATTCATATTACAATTTGCATTTTGAGAATCATGGACAAAATAATGTTTCAGTTCATTCTGGTAACTTCTCTTAAAGGTATAACTATAGATTTGTTACCAGTCTACTCTCTATTGGAATGCTGAGATTTCAGTCCTGATTGGTATTCTAGGTACAGTTTCTGGATGTTAAAAGATGAAGAAAAATAGATAACATTAGTTAAACTTCTATTAAGATTCATGAAATCCCAGAATAACTTCTCAATCAGCTATATAAAAGAATCAAGATCTTTAGGAAAGTGACTATTGCAGAAAATCATTATTGACTACAACACCAGCTATAGTAGGCAGGACATGGTAACGTAAGTCCATGAGATGGTAAACAAAACACATTTTCATCAAAGACAGGAAAATTATTGACCTTAATAAAAGTTGGATCCTCAACACCTACCATTTTTAACCAAACACAAAATTTGCCCCAGAAATGTTGTGTCTAGTTCTGTTTCTTAATTTATCATCATCAACAGTAATTCCTTCATGGAATTAAGTGTGATGAATTAGATTAGCAATAGACTTAGTAAAATTGTATGTAATTTTATCACAGATCAGGCAACATCATTCATGCACACATGGAATTTGCAATATAAAGAAATGTCACCAGTATGAATAACTGAAGTGGAATTTACCATGTGACTCACTGAAACCAAGACTGAAACACTTCAAATCTGGTAACATTAAAAATGCTAATATTTGAATTCTACAAACATTCCCTAATAACGTGCCTAAACATCATGTCAATAGAAAGATGTGAAAAGCTACAATTTTAGGAGTGGAAATTGAAACAAAGACGTTAGATCATCACGTTAAACTTAAACTACTTATAAGGTTAAAGAACCTTATTTCTATATTTTCAAGACAATAGCTAACAGTTTTCTTCCAATAATTTATATTTTTCTTTAAAATTTAAATGCTTAGGATATGCAGGGGAGGAAAATATGAAATTTACCAATGGAAAATGTAGCTTATTTTTTTTTGTTGAATAATAACTCAATTTTCTGGAAATTTAGTTGACCATAGTCCAGAAAAATGATTTCACTGCTAAGATATTAGTTTCCAGCATTATCAAGAATATGTCCAAATTTGTCTTTAAAGTCAATGAGGTATCCTGCCAAGTACAGCTGATCATAAAACTTAAAATTATATTGATCTCTTCTCAAATAGGGGGCTTAAAAATGTCTTTTTAATAAAAAACAAATGGGTGTGTTGAGGTCATAAAATTCTGTGCAAACAATAATCTAAGTCCTATTAACCTCCATGCTATCGTGGTTAAGAACAGTTTTCAAACATCACATAATGAAATGATTACACTAAGGCAAATTTCTGATTGGAAGAAGAGATGATTAAAACACTGAGAATTTACCAGAGCTGCAAGAAGAGAAGTGTTGAGTGGGTCAGTAGACATATTTACTGTTATAAAAATCTACATAAATGAGCCTAGACAGAGAAAGCATCTGTGAATTTGTTAAATTTGAAAACTCTGAGGAGAATAATAAATATAGAGCAGGCAGCATGAAAAAAAAAGTCAGTGAAGTTTGGCAGTCTACTGTGCTAAAAGTAGTTGTATGTACAAAAATGGAATCTTATACAGCTGGCTTAAGTATAAAGAACCAAAATGTAGAGCCAAAAACTTCAGTGTATTAAGAGCCTTTATAGAATATTCAATAAAAAATTTAAGTGTTTCTATTAATATTAAGGAATGTATTTTGGAAATATAGTTAAGAAAAAGAAAATAAAAGGTTTCAGAAAAATATATTAGAATAGACAAAATGATTGATGTGAAACTAATATCGGTTTAATGTTAACCGTATTCTGAACCACATCTATTTGATCTCTATCTAGTATCTATTCATTGAGCTACCTTTCAGACAGTGTATTAGAGTTAGTTTAAAAGTAGTTGCTACAGATAGCAGAAATAACTGTTTTCCTGTTCATCATAGAAAACAGACCTCATGATCAGTATACAGCCAATTATGTTTCTAACATTCATTTTGAAACTAGATGTTTATTAACATGTTTAATTATTTTAAAATCATTTATTATTTAGTATATATTGAAAAAAGATTACAAACAGCATATTAATTAGTTGCAGTGTTTTACATCCCACCAGGTAGACAAGTGAATGTTGAATTATAAATTTTCAAAACTTATCTCAAAACTATGTACTGCCGTGTTAAATCACTGTCCTAATTCTCTTCAGCAAGCAGGCATTTCAAAAGAGAACTATGCTCCTCGAATCTGTAAGTGTCGGAGACTTACCTTCTACCACGTTAGTAGAAGTTGAGGTAGACATAATCAGGAATGATTTATCACCTACTTTCACACTATTGTGAAGAAAAGATTTTCATTAGGGTCCACTTGGACCCATGAAGTTCTCTTACACGATTTCAGATCTATGGTAAATTTGAGACCAAATTCAGTGATTCACTCACTCACTCATTCACTAATTCAAAAATATTTATTGTCTACTATCGTCCAAGCTTGAGCTAGGTACTAGGGACACAGTGGTTAGTGGACAACATAGGGCCCTGAAATCATTATCGAGAATAACTGAAAAAGGAATTCTTCTTCTTTAATTTTTAAAACTGACCCAATTTAATAAATCACTAAATTACAGACACAATGAATCACAGATGTCTCCAAGAAAGCAATACATTATCCACTATAGTTTTTACAATTATTCATCCTCTCTTGAGGGTTAATAATTTGCAAGCCTAAGAGGTTACAACCCTATTTCAGTCTGTGTCTTATCTGTCCTCTTACTCTTGGTCTTCCATCTTCTGAAGTTGCTTAGTCCTTGTTGATACCATGACTTGAGCTGATCATTGTCTCAAAGACTCTCCACCCTCATTTTGAGAGAGGCTGCCAACTCCCTAAATAAGTGTCCCAGTATGATATTTCCAACATTTTAGGGTTTGTTACCCTTGTCATAAACCTCATAATTGTCCCTATGTTTTCTTATTCTCCTTTGTCTCTCTCATTCTCTGTGTACCTCATGTATATGTGAGGTATGCGCAAGGATGCTTCCATTGCTGCCTTTCTCCCATCCCAGAATGTGGGCCCTCCTCCCTTCACTACATCTTCTCTTTGCCCTCCCCGCATGTAGTCTACGATACTCTGTTTTCTGTTTAGGCTCACTCTTTCTCTATTTATCAATTTTATTTTATCTTTCTGATTTTTGGCATGGAAAGAGTAGTTATTTATCAACCTCTCACTAAATCCCATTATTTTAGGTGAAAAATATTACCATCCATGCCGTACTGAGAGAAAGAAAGGGCTCCAAGAAACTGTAAGCTTTTTTTTCCTTTGTTTTTTGGTGAGAAAAGTTGGCTCTGAGCTAACATCTGTGCCAATCTTCCTCTTTTTGCTTGAGGAAGATTGTCCCTGAGCTAACGTCTGTGCCAATCTTCCTCTGTTTTATGTGGGAGGCTGCTTCAGTGTGGCTTGACAAGCCGTGTGTAGGTCCATGCCCAGGATCCGAACCCACGAACCCCAGGCCATCGAAGCAGGGTGTGAAATCTTAACCCCTATGCCACTGGGCCAGCCACTGCTTTTTCCTTTTAAAAATGTCCATAGCTGGACAATTGTATTGTGAAGCTCACCACAAACTATAAATATAGTAACCCACTCAGCCCTAAGAACTTTTTGACCTTGGCATAATAGCTTACATCTTTGTGTGTGGCCCAATTATTGATGGCCATGCTAACTTCTCTCATTAGACCCAGTTGGAAAATTTATCATCATTTCTTTAGAATTAAAATTTCAAAACACAAAGCTATCTGTTTATTGTCCATATCACTCAAGTCTTCCTTTTCTTCATTTCTTATTGCTAGCATCATCTACCCAGGCTGAAAACTTTGAGTCTTTTCCCTTCATCAATGCTTGTTTGCCCTGAAACTCCTAAAATCCTTTGGGTTTTGCTTCCACCTATTCCACCATTCTCTCTTCTTTCTTCTAAATGCAGCTTCCCTAGCAGGTTTCCTCATTACCTTTGAGAGTATTTTACTCTCTCAGCAGGACTTCCCATCACCATTCACTCTTATTTTTGCAGCCAAATCATCAATCTTTTTGCTGTGATACATCATTCTGATTCTAAAAAGACCACAATATTGTCCTAATGTCTAGAGCATAGAGGTAATATTCCAGTCTTACTCTTTATTTCTTTGTGCTCTTCTGTTACTCCCCTAGTTTATCTTCTTTCTTGAGTATTATTTATACTGTTTTTAATCTGCAGTATCTAATAAAGTGTAACTCTGCTTGTAAATGTTTTCCCACTGTCCTCCACTGCCATGCATCACCTCTAATCTCCATGTCCAAATCTTGCCCATTGTTCAAATAACAAAATATCACTCTGTCTATGGTCCTACAAACCAGATCCAATGTCTTCCTCTATACCCTGTCATTGATTCTTCTTGCCTCTCTGTCTCAGTTTTGTTTTTGTTTATTTGTTTGTACGATTTGGTTGTTTTGCTTTACTTTGCTTTTTCGTGTGGCTTGTATCATTTCTTATCCAAAGCATATTGTGGAAAACATCATTTTTTTCTCCTGGAATTCAAGTGTACCTTGAGAGAAACGATTGTCTTATCTATTTAATGGAAAGAAAACAAGTTTTGGACTCAGACAGGCCTAGCTTTCCTGGAGCCCAAGGGACTCTGAGTGATTTGGGGGCAAGGTGTAGACTAGAGCTCTTGCAAGTATAAGCAGTCCCAATCTCAAGATGAGGAAGTTGGTTTAATTATCAGTAACACAAAAATCAAATGGAATCTGTGGCAGCTGAGATGAGAATCTTATGTTGTCTAAGTGTCTTCCATGAATACAAAGTAGGATGTCACTATCCTGGGATCCCTGAGTTCTCTGCATTTTTCTTGCTTTGTGCCTCATCTTGCTCTATTTCTGTGAGGAGGTCACCCTTGTCTTGCTAATAGTGGGGCTGTTTTGAAGTCTTTTGACCAGCTATTTTCATCTTGAGGTGTTCATGAGCCCCTCTCTGATTTGACTAGGAAAAAGACTATGAATTCAACCATCCAACCATGCCTTTCTCACTTAGTCATTTCCAAAAAGCTCCTCAAAATTTGAAAAAAAATCTTATGTCCTCTTCCATTGTTGAACTATTCCTGCAGAAGACAAAATTAGAAAAAAATTGAAAGGTACACCTGAGTTTTACACAAGGTATTGTTTCCAGCCATAGGTTCAAAGGTTACAAAGGGAGAACAGGATGAAGGATGGTCCTTGTGCATGGCCTCTCTTCTCCAGCAATACCACATGGGGAATGTGCTTAGCTGGTGGGAACAGTTTCCAGCCCATCCACACTGAGGTCCTGCCTCGTAGTGGAGAGCCAAGAGAGAGATTTCCCAAACCCTTAAAATCCTCTGCTATATCACTCACAAACTCCAGCATAAATAATTTATGTGGTAGAAAATAAAACTTACGGGAAATCATGGCGTCTAGGACTAACATTCTAGAAATAGTTCCTGGAATAGTTCCTTAATATAAAATTATGCATAGTTTTATTGGCATTACTATGTACCACAAGGTCATACCCATACTCAAGAGAAGATTGCACAAAGGTGTGAACACCAGGAGGCAGAGATCACTAGGGCCACCTCAGCGACTGGCCACCAAAATGTTTGACTTAAAAAGATGTAATTGGTTAGAAGTGAGTTAGGTGTAGAGGCTGGAGCAACAGCATCAGTTGGGGGAGTTAGCCTAATAAGTACTAATCCAAGTAATACCGATGGTTCAGTTCAACAAGGATCAACAAAAAACACAGAAGAAATAATACCAAGAGATGCCTATAACTGAGGAGGAGGAGGTGGAGCTGGTAAAGAATCCTTAAGAAAGAGTGTCAGAGGATTTAAAAGGAAGCCTGGCAAAGAGCAAAGAGGCCACTGAGGCAGGCAGGCATGGATCCTATCAGAGCCCCTCTCTTTCCACCTAGCAGCAGTGTGATTTTGAGCAAGTTGCTTATCAGTTCTGAGGTATCATTCTTTTACAAGAATGAGGTAACTATATTTGCCTGGAATAAATGTGGGGATGATTAAATGACTTAATATACTTATAAAGTGCCTGGCACTGTGAATATGCAAAAATTGATAACTATTAGGAACTGAATCCGGCTATAGTATCATGAAGGCTATAATCCTTAAATATAAAGAAAGCTTGAAATTTAATAGTAGATCAATGGGAGTTATTCATTATAATTCTATTTCTAGCATCTTATCCAATATGCAACCAAAAGACATAAAACAGAATCAGATAACATTAGACTTCCTAACCTCTGAGGTCCCCAACCTCGTTTTAGTAAAAATAAAAAGTTCCTATGTCCTGAGCTAACCGTATAGCTGAGCTAAGTATACAGCAGATGCTTAGAATATTCTTGCTTTACTACGAGAAATGGCAAGAAAAGCTCCTGCTTGGATAAATTCAGGCCCAGCCTGCCAGTGGTGGGTATTTCAAGTCAAGGTGAACTTGTAGCAGCTCACTCGCACAGCTGCTTTCCTGACATCGCTCCAGAAGCTCAAGGTAGTGAAGGAGCAGTTGTCCCTGCAGGGAAATTCCCCAGGCCGTGAGTGTGTGAGCCTGCAGAGTCTTGACGACATTGAAAGATCCCAGCTTCCGTGTGATTTGTGAGCAAATTTTTAAACTGAGGTATAGAAGTACTCTACCATTGATACATAATACAGTTTATTTTTTAAACGTGCTTTATTTTAGTGATTTCTTATGCAACAAAATTTAGAAAAACAATGTTTAAAAGAAACTAAAACTAAAAACTTGCCCATAATGCAGAAATCCAGAAATTTAGAGATAATCCATTCAAATAATTTGGTTTATAGACATCCTTAAATCTTATTGATGTATAAATACATATGTATATACACATGTATAAGTACATAAGCATGTTTAAAATATAAAATATAAATTTTAAACATGGATCATACTGTTTTTTTTTTTTGAGGAAGATTAGCCCTGAGCTAACTACTGCCAGTCCTCCTTTTTTTGCTGAGGAAGCCTGGCCCTGAGCTAACATCCGTGCCCATCTTCCTCTACTTTATACGTGGGACACCTACCACAGCACAGTGTGCCAAGCGGTGCCATGTCCACACCTGGGATTCAAACTGGAAAACCCTAGGCCTCCAAGAAGCGGAATGTGTGAACTTAACCGCTGCACCACCAGGCCAGCCCCTGGATCATACTTTATACAATGCTTAATACACTCTTCTTTTTCCATTTAATAATCTTATAGCTATGCAGTGTCCCATTAAACCTTCTTGAAAACATGATTTTAATTATTATATGATAATTTGTATAATTAATTTAACTAATTTTCTATTTTGGCCATTTAGGCATTATTTTTCTATCTTGTTTTTACATTAAAGTAACACTCTGCAGAATATGTATCATATATATGTGCATATACACACCCACACACAGAGTTGTGGTTATCACCGATATTTTATTTATGATAAATTCCTAGATAAAAACTGCCTGGTCAAAGGATATAATCGATGATCGTTAGTCCAAATGCAAGTATATTTCTACTCACATACTAGTTCTTGATTTGTTTCAGGAGCTGTGCTTTGGAGGTAAAATGTGCAGATTTGTGTTTATTTTAAATCTCATTTTTATTACTGCTTATTTATTGCTGTTAAAAGGACCTGATTTTTCTAGGCTTCTGTGGAATTCTTTCCTGTGTTTTATCTCTAAGCCCTCTTGCTAAAAGACCCCGACCGTGATTTCGTGCTAGTTAATGGAGAGCTCCATCCTGTGGCCACTCCTTGAGCAATTCAGTCCTCCGCAAGCGACACAGCACAGCGCTCACATCTAATTAGTTTTGAAAGCCTATTGATTATTCCCTGCAAAGCTCCCCTCACATCTGCTGCCTCATTTCCAGACCCAGTAGCTCCACACTCATTCCGTCCTTATCATTCCGCCTCTGAACCACTGTCATAATTTCCTAAGTCTTTAACTCTGCAACACGGTCTCATAAAATAAATTACAAAGATGAACACTCAGTATCTCTCAATGCACAGCCCTCCAAGATCCTTTCTCTTTTGTTCAGGTATACTCAATAACCCTGAAACACATTCAGCGTTCAGATCTCTAAAACTTCCCAAGCTACTCCTTCAGCCTAGAATGCACCCTTCTTATCCTCTCCTTTCCCTTCCCTAATCGCCCCTTTCAGAAACCCACCTGTACCTTGAGCCCCAGATTAAGCTTCTTCCACCTCTCCCTAAGCTGAAAAAAACTCTCTCTTCTCTGAATTCCTATTACATTTATTTTTACGAATTCTGCGATTTCTTTGGTCTTTCAGTCTCCCTATTTCCTCATTTGTAAAATGAGTATAATGACAGCAATATACCTCATAGAATTAATGTGAAGATTTGATGACAAGATCTGTGCTTAGAAGCACTTAGAAGCATGTCTGAACATTGTAAGTGCTCAATAAATTTACTTTTGCTATTATTATGAAGTGGATGATAATTATAATGAGGTATTGACTCATATTGTTTATATTTTCTGTTGGCCTGTATCACTTCTCCCCAAGTAAAAGAAAATTTCCTGCAGAATAGGGACTCTGTCATTCTATTTTGCTTCTAACAGAATGTCTTACATAGAATAGATGCTTAATTATTATTTATTTATTTATTTTATTTTATTTTTTTGGTGAGGAGATTAGCCCTGAGTTAACATCTGTGCCAATCTTCCTCTCTTTTGTTTATCAGATACCACCACAGCATGGCTTGATGAGCAGCGTGTAGGTCTGCACCCAGCATCCAAACCTGCGAACCCTGAGCTGCCAAAGTGGAGCTCACGAACCACTACACCACCGTGGTAACCAGCCCCCTTAATTATTACTTATTTATTGGTGCATTCCTTCAAGCACAAATGGGCTGAGTAGTGGTACTAGTGCCAGGATTCCTTTTATAGGACGTGCAGCACTTCAGGAATGTTGGGCATCTTAGAAGGAAAAAACCCACCAGTCTGTGTGGATAAATCTGAGTAGATTTTTCTTGTAAGAACACTTGTCAGTCTCACTATAAAATAATTTTAACACATGTAAAGTAAAGGAAACCCGGGTCTTAGTCAGTTCAGACTGCTGTAACAAATTACTATAGACTGGGTGGCTTACACAATGAAAACTTATTTCTCACAGTTCTGGAAGCTGGAAGTCCGAGATCATGGTGTCACCATGGTCAAGTTCTGGTGAAAGCTTTCTTCTGAGTTGCAGAGGGCTGACTAGTCTTTGTATCCTCACTTGGCAGAAAGAGAGCCAGCAAGCTCTCTGGCCTGTTCTCATGGGGCACTAAAACATCACCTCCCAAAGGCCACAACTCCAAAATCCATCACTTTGGGATTAGGGTTTCGATATATGAATTTTGGGAGAAAACAAGCTTTCGGTTCATTGCAAGCCTTTTCTCCATGGCAAATCTTCAACATACACTTGGAGTTCAAACTCTCCTAATGCAGCAACTTGCCTTGACAGCAAGTGAGAAGATTATCAGAAGGCAGGGGGATTATGTGTAGCATTGTGTCCTTGGCCATATCTCTCATCTATTTACGCTATACTGTCCACTCATCTTTTTGAGGGCTGGTAACATCTCCTAACTCTATGCCGTTAAGGCTGAAATACCCTTGCTTACCAGACCCTACAGCCCCAGTGACATCCCTGGGAGTCTCACCAACACCCCATCCTTATAACTTTGTTAAATTAACGTTTCTTAAGTACGGACCCAGGGTGCAGATGTTTAGCCACAATTTAACAAAAGGCCATTAGAGAAAGTGAAATAGAGACTTTATTATTCGCAAGTCCTGGAGGAGGTACACAGCATACCTCAAGGGGCCACATGGGGAGGTCGAGGCAGTGTAGGTGGAGAAAGAGTACAGCAGGACCTGGGGCATATGCCTTTATTGGGGCCCAGGGGTGGATTGCTTTGGGGTTCCTGGGCTAAGTCTTGATTGGTCAATTCAAACCAAAAAGAGAGGAGGTTTTGTTAGGCTTCAAGTGGGCAGTGTCTTATCTAAGGGTCTCATAAGGGGAAGGCTTTGGGTGGCTGGGAAAGAGCTTACCACAGGAGTGGTTGGGGGAGCCATATCGGGAACTTACATTTACTTGTGACTCTGCAGGACATGCGCTTGAGGGAGGGGGCGAGTGTCAGTTCAAGGCCCCTGCAGACTGCTAGGCCGCACGAAAGGAGGCCGAGGAGACAGCCAATTTATGGAGTAGTTTACCTAAATTCTCAACACCACAGTAAACAGCAATAATAAATCAAGCAAACTGAACTTATCTCCTAACGTTCTTTGTTTCAGTTCCCTGACTCAGCCTCCATCTTGTCCATCTGACACTCCAAGTCCTCTTCTCCTAAATGTATGTGCATTAGTTCATCTGCTTGGAACACACATCATCTTCCCCTGATTACTGATCATCCTGCAGTTCTTAGCTTCAATGATGGGTCCTTAGCAGGGCCTTTTCAGACACCCATTCTCAAACAGCCTTCACCCTCCTTCTATTGCATATTTTATTTTACACGTATTTTCTACTTGTTTTTTGTCTCAAAGGAGCAGGGACCTTGCCTCCCTACCAATTCCTGGAAAATGCCTGACATATGGCAGGCACTCACATCATTTTGAAAGACATGCACACTGAGATAAAAAATGAAAACATCACAATATTAAAATAATGTCAAAATTCTTCCTATTTTTAAATAATTAAAATGTTGACCAGTGTAAATTCTTCTAATGAAGGCAGTACACAATTCACAAAAATTGTCTCTTAAATTTTTGCTCATGTTCTTGCCAATGGAGAAGTGGAATTACTAAAATAATGTTAAAATAGTCTCTGTTTTAAAATAACTAGAAATTGACTATGGTATATTCTTATTAAAGAGATACAACACAATACTCAAAAAAGTCTTGAATTTTTACTGACATTCTTTCCAAGTGTTACATAGAAATTCACGCCAAAATTTGTAAAGTGTTTTGCATTTCCAATGGGTTTTTTCCTTTGTTTTATATATGCACCTGCTTTCAACTCCTACATAAGTAATTTCTCCAAAAAACTAGATGAAGAGTTGGTATCTGCAAAAATCTTGTGTTTTCAGAATTACATTTATTCAAATGCAATGAGTCTAATCTGTTCTAAAGAACAGACATGAAAAGATAAGAAAAGAATATTTCATAAAAATGTTTAATATCAGATTTTGCTGTCTTTTTTCCTAATACAAAACAAAAACAAAATTATTTTAATTTTATTTTGCTATTTGTCTCTGTAAATATCTTTGCGTCATTTTATTAAAATTTTATTCAGTGGCCTATTCTCATTGACTAAACTTCCCCTAACGTCCTCCAGTACTTTTCCATTAATTTGCCCCAGTGTTTAAAAATTCTTCTGCTTTTTTTTAAAGCAGATTTGAGATCACTCTCTGGCCCCTATTGCAATAGTCTTGATCAAATTCTTCCTAGCCGTTTTTAACAAGTGTCTGGTGCGATTTCTCCTTGACAGAACTTTTACCCAGTTAATAGCATAAGAGAAGCCTAATCTGATAGACAGGAAAGGAATCAAAAGCCAAATTAACCCAAAACTTACACTGAAAGGGCCAATAATACTGTAACCTAGCAGATATAAGGTTAGTTTTCCCCTAGGTGAGCTAGATGGCTGGGTTGGAGGTAGGAGAAAAATTAGACAAGTTATAGTGAATAAAAGAAAAATCAGTGTTTTCTTCACACCTCAGACTAAAGTGTGAGAGAATTTGGACTCTACTCAAGTTATAGGAAGAGCGGGCGTGCCAACCTAAGTCATGAAAGTCACCCCACTGTCAACAAGCCAATCCGGCACCCTCCCTTCACAGACAATATCGGAGAAATCAAGCTGCTCTGGAAATCAATTGACAACAGCTCAGCATTTCAAGTGAAATATGAACATTTGTGGGTGTAAATAGCAAGAACTTTCTGAAAATAGCAGTAAGGCACATAAAATGTAGGAAGTAAATGATTTTTACACCAACATAATTAAACAATAATGCCATAAGATAAACAGAGGAGGATTAGTATGAGCTGTAAGAGGAGGAATTTAGACCAGAAAAGAACTCAGATTATTCCCTTAGTCCCTGGATAAGTGATTTCCTCCAATTCAAAAACTAGTAAACTGGAAGTTTATATATATATATATATATATATTTTTTTTATCAACGTAAGTCCCAAACCCTAATCTATTGTGCATGCTATTCTTGAGAATCTATGCCTGAGACTTGTGCAAAGGTGCAGGAATCTGACTTAATACCAAGGCACTGCGGAGACCCTTTCAACCACTGGCCCTCAATCTGCACTAGCTATACCCAAGATACCCAGTAGAAGGTCTTCATGGTCCCTTTGATCTAGGGATCTTTTGCTTTTGTTCCATCTTTAGGGCATGGAAGTATTCATTGTGGCTAGAACCACCAGTACCCAATACCCAGCATATACCACAGGCCATTTGCCTTGAGGTTGTCTATCTCCCTTGGGGCAATGCCACGGAGCAGGGCACATGTGCCTGTGGCTTTGTGACCCTAAATCTTCTATTCCCTTCCTAGGCTCTAGGAATCATGTCACTGTCTCCTTCTCCTCACAAACCTTCATCCATTCACCTTCTGCTCTATGACACCAAAATTCTCTCTGCTTTTAGAGAAGGAGCTGATATAAATCAGATTATACTTCTTTTGAGTAAATAAAATTATAATTAGAAATCATTTGAAGTTACTGGACACTAAAGTTGCAATACAGATTGTTCTTGTGAATTATATTTTTTCTCAAAGTAAATTAAATTACCCAAAGTAAAAGATGAATACTCAGTTAACTTCATAGTCTTGTCACAAATGTTTACATAAAAACCCATTTAATAGCATTTATGGATGTTATTTATATTTACAGATATATAAAAAGTATGCACACATTTGCACATACCAGTATGAATATATATAAACATACACACATATATCTTAAATTAATATATATTAAGTTACATATATATTTCTCATTTAAGAGTATAGTTACTATTATGCTTCACAGATTATTTGGACATTTGCCTCAAATCCCCAAGTAATGAATCCTTCCAGGTGTTGCCGTATAAAGAAAATTAAACCTGGTGAGCAGTAATTGCAGATTTCTTGTGCCAAAATTGGGAAAAAATTATGCAGGTCCTATCTCACTGAAAACTGGCTTAATAAGGTTTGTTTCTTTTTGTGTTTGTTGTGCACTGCACTCTGCTTTCATGACACATGACGGGATGACTCAGAAAAATATTTTGATTGAAGTTCACACCAGTCTGTCAATTTTAAATTGTGCTCCATGAATATACATTGCAGAGGATAAGCTCTCACTATTAAACTGATCAAATTAAACAGATTCCTGAATAATTAATGTATGTGAGAATGCCTAGACTAGTGCCTTTATACCATATAGACTTTCAGCCCATGTTTATTTCATCCAGTATGAAATACAAGAAGGAAGATTCGGTAATGATGGTCTTAGATCGCAGGTATTTTTCTACTCTGATGTGAATGTTATACATGAAGAGATGGAAATTCAGAGGGCTTGATGACTGTTCGTGTTCACACACTTAGGGTGAGAATCAGAACCTAGGATACATACTGTCCACTCTGGCAGGCTTTCCATATGCCATGCTACTTCCGTAGACACTGGTGTCATAACAGGATCATACCACATTAATTTGTAGATCCTGATTTGCCATGAAATAGAGCCAGAAAACTTTTTGGCCCTAAAATATAACAGAAAGATTGAATAAGCAATCCAAAACATTTCACAAGTTAAAATCCTATAGAGACAAATGTGTGTTCTCTCACTGTTTCTTGCAGCGAAAACAGACAGGTGGTATATATAGATTAGAAAGCCAGGAACTGGGCTTATTTCTGATTTGTGAGTTCTCGTTGCCAATCCCAATTCTGACAGTAGCTCATTAAAAGATGTTGGGCAAGCTATTGTTCTCTGTACGAGAATGTGCTCATTATACAAAGAGAATCCTAAACACAAACCTGGCTAAGAGCTGCGTGACAGCTGCAGCAATTGGCACTGGCGACTTCTTCCTTTAGGAAGCATTCTCTTCAGACACAACACTATCCTTGCTTGATTCTGTGACTCTGTATTATTCTCATTTAGATTATCCTCATCTGACCCCCACCTCTGACTCTCTGAAGAAACCTGCTCACTTCACTGAATTCTTTTCCTGCTCATCTTCCCATTGCAAGCACTCACAAAAGCTCTACCCACAGCATTCTTCTCTTTTCTCTCTACCCCAAAGCCTTCTTTGCTGCAATTTATCCATCATATTCATTCAGGTGATTCGAAGTCTATGTTTAGCACTTCAAGTTTCTCTTTATATGTGTTATTGGTGGAATTATGTCTCCTCAAAAAATCATATGTTGAAGTCCTAGCCCCTAGTGCCTCAGAATGTGACCTTATTTGGGAATAGGGTTGTTATAGATATAATTAGTTAAGATGAGGTCATACTGACATAGAGTGGATCACTAATTTGATATGACTGTTGTCCTTATAAAAAGAAGAAATTTGGACAAAGGCATAGGGAGATTGCCATGTGAAGGTGAAGGCAGAGATTATGGTGATAGTTCTACAAGTCAAGAAATTCCAGAGATTGCCAGGAAACTACTTGGAGCTAGGCAAGAGGCAGGGAGTGGATTCTCTCTCACAGCTCTCAGAAGGAACCAACCCTACTGAGACCTAGATCTTGGACTTCTAGCCTCCAGCGCTGTAAGACAATAAATTTCTATTGTTTAAGTCACTCAGTTTGTGGTATGTTACCGCAGCCCTAGCAAACTAATACCGTATCTCAAACCCTAGTACAGAGTCACTAAATTCAGTTTACTCTTCCTTTGGGTACACAACTAGATGACTGTTGTTAGTCTTCCTCATGATTAAGTGATTGTCATGGTCAATGGAATGTGAGCAGAAGTGATCAATATTTCTTTCAGGCCTGGTCCATCAAAATGTCCACACACGATCTGCCCTGTTTTTTTTTCTTACTGGTTGGCTAGGATGGAAAACACCTCCAGGACAATAAACCATATGTTGAAGATGGAGGAGCCACAGATGAAGGAAGCGTTAGACCTAAATTGCTACTCTCAGGAGAAGACCGGCCAGACCAGAATACCACTTAGGACAGTGAAGCAAGCAAGATGCAAGCTTTAACATGTTAAATCACTGAAATTTAAGGGTTTCATTGAGGATAGAATAGAGCACTATTACTTTTATCTAACGAATTTTGTTTCTTTCCTTACATTTCTATGTTTTGAATTTTATCTGAGCAACCAGAAAATATTTTAGATCAAGTATCCAACAGCAAATTTAACATCTAAGCACATAAATGGTCATATACTCCCATATTTATTCTCTTATTCAATCAGCTGTTCTCACTGCTAATCATCTATCTTTGAAATTTTAGTATTCTCCCCAATATCTTCAAATCTGTTACTATGTAACGCTCATAGATACTCCCTCCCAGATACTCTCAGATGGATGCATTCCTTGATTTTACCACTCATGCTTAGATCAGTTTAATTTTTTGGAACTAGTACAGTTATTTCCTGTCTAGCCCTCCTATCTAAAAACTCACCCTTTCTATTATGTATATGCCCGATCCCAGTGGTTTTCAAACCACTAGTTATAATAATTCTAGCTCACAATGAAGCTTGTGGGTCACAAATATCATTAAAAATGAGATAGAATAGAACAGAAGAAAATACAGGGGGACAGAATATCATAACACAAGTGAAAATATGTCCCTTATAAGTATAGATAAGTAATTTTATGGATTTTCTTTTTGTTAAATGTGTATATGTATATACGGGGCAGGTGGTGATGTAATTACTGTGGTTTTCAGTGGAATAAAAATGTATGGCCTTATATGCTATTGATGTACTAATATTTTAAAGGTACATGACATTTTATGTAGGTTCTAGGCTAAAAAGAAATGTAAGTGACCTCCTAGGGCACTATTACAAATAAGATGAACTCTAATATTTTCTACCATACACGAATTCTACCTTCTAGTATCGTTGGGTTGTTTACTGTTTTCTTTACATAGCTTCATGTTTTCACCTCCAAACATTTAATCAGGCTCTTCCTTTGGGCTTAAATCTTTTGTCTAACTCCACGTCTATGCCACCATCTAACAAAACTTTACTGTCATTCAAAAGCCTACATATATGCACAACACTCATACAGTTTTCCCTGATATCCTGAAACAAATGATGTCCCTTGTCTCTTAACACCATGAAGACATTTTGGATTCCTAACCCAATATTTCTCACATTCTATCTGTGATTACTGCCTTCTATCTTCTTGCCCTAGCGTGTACACTTTAGTATAAGAGAAAGATCTTAGCCCAACATTAAAGGTGTTGCTGAAGCGACTTCTCAATAAGTCTTATACATGAATATCAACAAAATAATAAAGTTTGCTAAATATTTGTGTGTGGTAGGTGAATATCACTCAAGTTTATTAAATGTACTGAGTATATGTAAAGTTGCCCTGATTCTGGATTCATTGAGAAATATAGCTAAGAAAAAAAAAAACTACAATATGGAAGAAAGAAAAGAAAAATCAGTATTTCAGTAGATATTGTAATTTCACAAATTACAAAAAAACCTCTGCTGTTAATCCTCAGACTTGGCTGAAAGAATATACACAAACTGTTGACCCACTCGGGTTCTGGGCAGCTGCTGCTTGAGGATCATGGATACCCTGGGTGATGATAGAACAATTTTGAATTTCCTAGAACACAGCCAATAATGGACCCATTCCCTCAATGTGTCTTCCTCTCAATAGGAGAGCATATAACATATCTTTGAAAAGTTCCTTCCCCAGGTTTAGTGCCCTGGCAAATGCCTACAATATTACAAGAGATTCTATGAGTTTCTTGGGAAAAATATACATATGAATAAGATAAGTTTTCTCAAAAGAATTTAAAGTAATTTGTAGAAGATGAATATGGACACATAAATTAATGAAGTAGATAAATTTCAGGAACAGGCAATGAATATAAATGTCAGCAATATATGGTAATGGATAGCCTCCAGTTTTCAAAACTGAATGAGAACCTCAGTTAAAAGCATACAGATATGATCATCAGTGAAGAGTAAAATAGAGATGGTAAAGACTAGAGACAACCAGAGATCAAGAGCCTCAAAAAAAGAAAACCACTCTTCCATCTTATTCAAACTTTGTTGTACATAATTAGTTATTCCACATCTGAAAAGTGATGGCACTGCTGGTTGAATTTTCTGTTTGACTTTTATACTATGAAATTTTTAAGACCATATTACACCTCCAGTTTCTGGTATGGTCTGAAGCATATCCTGACTTCATTTCTGAGAGCTGAATCAAAACTTAATGTCCTCGAAACATTAGAATTCCTTTTGCTTTGGCAGTACTTTTCTATGCTATAGTCATGGCTTACAATAAATTCAGAGTCATTCTCTGTTACAGAAGCTAATTATTTTGGGCATACATTCTAAAATCAAGTGCAAATGGTGTTCCTCATTTCCAATTCAGGAAGCTGAGAGTCTTTGGGCTAATTGGATGAGTGACTACTTAAACTAATATAGGTAATGAAGTCTAAAATATTCACCTTCAGAATCCAAAGAAAAATTGTATTACTGGTGATTCTTCAGTATTCAAGGATATGATGATATTTTAAGTCTCTACAGCATGAAAATTGTGCCATAATGACAGAAATTAGACCAGTTGTTTAAAATATATCACAGCCGGTCAACAAAGAAAAATGTTTTAGGTAAATCTAACCAAATTATATTTTCACATCCAATGACTTGCATCTAATAGCTTAAAGAATAACAAAAACATACTAAAGATATTTTTATATAACATTACAAAATTAGATAAAGGAAAACAAAGATGCCAATTATAATAATATTCAAAGTTAAATGAAAGACTAGTCTATATTATGATCAGACAGAAGGCATAAAAATATATATTAAAGAATAGATACAAAATTACCCAAAATATTCTAATTTAAATGAAAATTAAATGAAAGCTTTTTGAGATTGATATCTGAGGTATTGTTATTGAGGCAGTAATTTGATCTGTTACTAGGACACTACCTATTTTTTAAGATGTATGTTAAATACTCTGCATGTTTTCACTTTTCACTGAGTATTATACAAGAGGCCAATATTTATAAATATTTGCCAATAAGCCAATTTTGGCATATGAAAACTGTGTTATCATTTTTATCAGAAGATAAAATATGAAATTAACTCAGCAGTTTACTGCGTAGTGAATACAGCTAATAGATTTTTGAGGATGTACTGTGTGCCACACTTATTTCCAAGCTCGTTATAAGCATTCAGGTATTTAATTTTATGATGATTTTATGAAATAAATACCATGCTCTTACAAGATGCAGGCTGAGGGCTCTGATTTTGGAGATGATTCTATTACTGTCACTTCCAAAAGCCCATGGCTTTTCTGCCCACTGTTAGTTAATACATGATGCTTCAGCCCTTTTAACTGACAAACAAAATCTTGACTAAGAAATTTGGATGTCTGGTACAAGATATACAATAATGCAAATTTGATTTAAACCTTTTCATTTCCTTTTCTCTATCTTGAGCCTACTTTCATATGGATATTTAACAACAACAAAAAAAACCCCAGCAAATTTGACTTCTTCTATAACTATCTTTTTTTTTTTTTTTTTTACCAATTTCTGAGATCAGGAGCGGGGGTAAGAGGTGTGATGGGAACAGTGTGAGGCAAGATAAAAAGAGGTCAAAGGTAGGGAAGATCTTACTTGAACTGGTTGTTGTATAAGCTGCCCTTACACTATTGTGTGTGCCTGGTGACTCTTTCTCTTGTGGGTTCTTGAGAGAGTTGTTTGCTGAGGACCTTCATCCTACAGATCCCTTGACTTGGGGTGTGAATCCTTTTGGGTTGTCACTTTCAACTCCTCCTCTAGCGTCTAGGGTTCTGGTGTTCAACTTCAGCCTCTTGCTGTTGTAGCTCTTCCATTCTTCCCAGGGACCTTATTTAGCAGGACCTAACATGAACCATGGTTGTCCTCTGTCATGCACACCCCGTACCTAGTACACAGGAAAGATTTACACATCCTTTGCCTTGCAAAAGGCTGAGTCTGGGATTACAAAGCCAAGTCAATACAATAGCCATCTCCAGCCTGATCCCAAAAGAGCTGCTCTTTTCATTTTCAAAGTAGTAAGTTAGTCCATCTTTGATTCTCCAGATCTCTGTGGAAGTCAAGTGCTTGTCTCCTGTGTTTCACAACTTTAAGAAACATAATTCAGAACTCTGAGTGGTCCCACTGCATTGCCAACCTGAGTAAAAGGAGACAGAGCTCCTTTCTCTTCTTAGGAATTCACATCCTAGGAGATCTTTCTCCAAAAATCCTCCTCAAATTCTTTCTCTTCTCATAATTCTAATCCATTTTTGTAACTTACATCTTGTCAAAAGGACCCGAAATAATGGAATCCATTTTTTAAATTTCCTTTGTAAATTCTATATGTAAACATTTTCCCATCCTCCCTTTGCTGCCAGATATCTGTTGTATTTGTATTTTAGCTAACATTGAGGTAAAGAGAGCTTGTCCAGCCTCCTGTTAATATTTATATAATGTATATCAATATATGTTATCAAATTATAATTTCTTATATGTCACATATGTACAGATATTTGTATGTATATTATATATACTTTTTCAGTGTAATGTTTTATTACTAAAGTTGGCACTGGAAATAAGTTAGGGTAAGAATCATTCTTAAATGAGTGCAGTGTAGATTCTCTGATTTCTGGCTTGCCTCTGCTCCTTTCTTAGTAAACTAGCACAACATAACACCTTAGGTGAGGATCTTGTTTGTTAGATGGATGTTCCTGCTGGAGAACATATCATAGTTTCTTTCAAGTTGTTCAAGGTACACTTTTGCATATGTTTCAGTGTTTGTTTTTGTGAGGTTTTGAGAGATTTGTTCCAGTGGGTTCACATCATCATCATTATTATGTAAAAAATAACATATGGTTCTATTTCTCTTTTAAATTAATACACAATTATTTAATAATAACTAATTATTTTTTTCTTTAAAATGAAACCTTTCAAGAATTCATGAACTCATATTGAGTGACAATCCCAGGTTTGTGAAAATCAGATAGGAAACTCCTGGCATAGTCAATCAATCAATTGCATTATCAACTCTTTAGTTTCACTAACCACTGTCATAGTTAAAATCACTAAATAGTTTTAAAGTTCTTTTTTTCATTCTTACTCACACTTTGGTTAATTTATGCCTATAATGGAATACTAGTAAAAGCAGGCACAAAACACATTTATGGAGAAATATGACAAGATAATGAGGAACATTGAAACTGATAATTATGCAAAACCAGTTAGATTTCCACCAGATGTATAAATTGCATTCTTCTGATAAAATTTCTTTGACAGTACATCAAAATGCCCCTAGTAATTAAAAACCTATATAAAAGTGATGAAATACTTTATAACATTTATTTCCAATTTACATTTTCATTAGTTGGGATCTAAAAACCCTCCTTTCACCAAAGCTATATTCAGGCAAATACTTATAAATAGCAACCAGGAACCTTCTCACCTAGGTCATCATTTGGAAGAGAAAATTCATAATTTAAAAAATAATTTATCTAGCCAGCCCCAATGGCCTAATGATTAAGTTTGGTGCACTCCACTTGGGTGGCCTGGGTTCGGTTCCCGGGCATGGACCTACATCACTTGTCTGTCAGTGGCCATGCTGTGGTGGCAGCTCACATACAAAAAGAGGAAGATTGGCAGTTAGCTCAGGGCTAATCTTCCTCAGCACAAAGATAAAGAAAGAAATTTAAAAAATAATACTTTATTATTTTCAAAGTATGAAATATAGGAATTCTAAAATCTAATGGCTATTTCTGTCACTTCTGTTTTTTAAATGAAGAAAGCTCTTATTTTAAGATTCAGGTTTTGGGTTGTTGTTCTCCTTTGACCTCTATAATAGGCCAAATGTCCAGTCTAGTTCAGTTGACTTCAGTACTAGTTTCCCGGCAGAAGTCAGTCAGAACTAACAACTAGAGGTTATCGTTTCCTTTTGTGATTGTTTCCTTATTAACAGAAGGAACGGCTTGGCCGGGTATGTCGTGTTTCTTATCAAACACAAACTAATAACATCCCAAATCCAATCCCTGTTATTTCTGATAACTGATATATAGACCATGCCCTCAAAATTCTAAGATCTAAATATAAAATCATTAGAGAAAAATATAGATTTACAATATCAAACATTCCAAAGTTAGACTTTAAATAATAAAAACTTAAATTAGTGATTAAAAACATAGCACCAAATTCAGTAAATATATTTCTACAGAAATGGGCAGATATAGTTTACAAGTAGAAAATTTCCTCCATTCTGTACCTCAAGAAAATAGGACACATGAAGAAAGAATTAAAGTTTTATAATTTTATCTCATCTATCAAAATAAAATTCTATAATTAAATTCAACTCCCCAAACAAACTGTGCTTAGCATCCCTGAGTTAAAAAAAGTTTTTCATTAACTGAAGGTATATTGCAATAGAAGCCTAAGGCGTAAACACTGTAACTACAAATGTAAAGTTCCACCTTATTTCCCTTTATATTGTAACTTAATAAAGGAGAGCAATGCATTTTGAAAGTGTTGCATTGTTTTGGAAATATTTACATTTGTATTATCTGATGTATATTAACATAATGGGCCTTTCATTTTGTTGGTATTCATCTATGACAAATAGGAGAAACAGTTTTTTTAGAATGCACTTTAGTCTTCACATAGTATAGAGTAGTTTATATTTAATGCCTCATTTAAATAAAATCATAATTTTACATTATGATTTGTTTGTGACAGAAGCCGCAAGATAGTTCAAAATCTTCATAGAAGACATCTGTATGTAATAAGTCTAATATGTGAAGGAACATTAACAATTTAAATTCGAAGCCTGTGTGGTCCAGAGAGAATAGCTTGTAATGTAAAATCACAATTCCATCCTGGGAAGAGAAATAATATAGATTTTTAAAAAATCATTTAGTTACTCAGCTAGGAGTAAATACCAGTTTCTGATTGTGGAATAAAAACATTCATCTGTCAATTATTTAGGGTAAACTTTACAAATGATCAAATTATGTGTTTTTATTTCCCTACCTTAAGGAATTAATCAAAGTATTCTGAATAAAAATACTTCATTAATTGATTGGGTTGTTTCACATGTTTATTGTACCTCTCCCTGTACCAGGCACTGCAAAGGCTTAGTATTTTCATTCAAGTGGGTCATATGCAGTGAAGAAAGACACATATAAACAATGCAACATAATCAGTCTATAATAAAATTCAAAGCATATTTGAAGAATACCAGAGTTTACTAGAGTAAGCTCAAAGGAAAGATGGAGTAAAATTTGGAAAGGAGAATTTGAGTGGAGACTTCCAAGATTAGCAAGAATTTTCCATGTTATCAAGAGATTATGGGGAGGGAAGGGAAGAGAAGAAGGAGAAGAGAGAAGAGATGGAGCAGAAGGCTATCTATAGGTGGAGATACGCGTGGAATATAGGCGAGGTTAACTCATGATGTGCTAAGTTCAGATTTTAAGACGTAGATAATAGAAATCCATCAACACATTTTGACTGAGGGTAGTTACATATTCAAATATAATTTGATGCAATCAAATATGTTGACGCATCCGAAATCAGAACAGGAAAGCCATGTAGAAGACAATTGTAGTAATTCATGGAAGAATTTTTGAATATCTGAACTAGGGCTATTGTAGAGGCTAGAGTGGAGAGAAAGGATGTGATTAACTATTCAGAGCCAGAAGCTGTTTGGGGCAGCAGAAAGCTCATGGATAAGAGACACCCGGTTTTGAATAACCAACTATAAGCCATTTTCTTTTAGCCTAGACAAGTTATTAAGTCAGTCAGCATCTCTCTCACATCTCTTAATGTATCATTAGAGATTGTTGTAAGAATTAGTATGTTATCAATGTTTTGTAGTTTTTGGTGTTGAAGTTTTACACATCTATAGTCAGATTTAGTCCTATGTGTTTGATGTCTTCTGATACGATTGTAAATGGTATTTTTTCAAAATGTTATTCTACAATTACTTCTTGCTAGTGTAAAAACTCAACTGAATCCCATATAATAAATTGTGTCCAGCAACTTTGTTAAATTAAATTGTTAATTTTAATGGTTTATTGATAGATCCTTTTGGATGTTCTACATAAACAATTTTATCATTTGCAAATCACAAAGGATCTACTCTTTCATTTTCAGACTTCATGCATTTTTTTCCTTTTCATGCCATACAAATTGACTAGAAACTTCGTTAGAACAATAATTCGTCCTAGTCTTCTTCTAACCCAAACTCTTTAGGTCATCTTCTCCAGAGACCATAATTTTTGCCCACAGAAGTGAGAACTACCAAAAGGTTGGGATCACTATTCCTTCAATGTTGTAAAACTGTGCATATTCTTACCATAGCACATAATATTCCAATCACTCCATTTTGCCTGTATTTATCCCCTCCGAGTAAATGGTTCTTAAGAATAAGTGTTTTTTTCATATTTATAATTCAATCTTTAATGCCCAGAATAGTGCTTGATAAAAAATAAATAAGCGTTTGGAAACTTCTAGAGGTAGAATGAATGTGGACCATAGAACAGTCTTTTTGACATACAAGTGATAGATCACAAATCCTTCACATCCCCTTCACTTTGTGTTTTTCAGCTCCTCTCAGCAAGAGGCAGAGCCTATTTCTCAATCTTTTCCATCTGTGTTTGGCCCGGTGACCTGATACAATATTAGCAAACAGGACTTAAGCAGAAGCTTGATAAGTGCTTACACATTGGGGTTTTCCTCTTCCACCACTACTGGTCAAGGTCCCCATTATGTACAGTTTTTGTGGGATACTAAACTTCAGTGCTTGTATAAACAGAAGAGTTCCCGAAGTATTGTTCTACTTGATTCTACCCCTTTCCAACCAGGTAAAGCCAAAGGGCAGACGCAAGACCTGTTTAGCAAATAAGAATCTCTCTCCAAGAATTATGAATTTGAACCAAATGACCCAAGGAATATGGAAACGGTACTAATCTGTTCTTTCCAATGATGTAATCTAAGTGACATACTTGAGTTCTCCTTTTAGAGCGTTTTATGCTGCCAGATTCCCCAGCTTGGTTCTTTAGTTACCTGATGTTACAGTTAGAAATTTTGCATAATTTCTCTGATTTGGGATTGCCATGCACTTCCAGGTTTCCCCTGAACATAAGGTGTTTGAATGAACGACAGAGCTTGCTTCAGGTCATCTTGGGTACCGTGCAATAGGTGCTGGAGAGTGAGAAGCCCCCAGCAGAAAGAGGCTAAATTTGCTTGCATGTACCCAGAAGTTGAGGACAGAGTCACATGTATATAACCTGGGGGTAGAAAAGTACTTGTCTGGGTCAGGGGAACTGAAGGAAATATAGATCCTTTAGGGGAACTGAAGCGTTGACAAAAGAGAAGAAATAGCTGTCAGGATCTCTTAGGCTTAAAGGCAGGAAATTACCAGCTGAGTCAAAGTTGGCCAAGTCCATTCTCCATCTTCCTCCAACTCCTACCTTTTTGGACAGAGAAGAAATAGCCAACTGGTCAGGGGGAGAGTGAACTGGGAGAAGGTAATGATCAGAAGGACTAAGCCCCAGGCAGCTCCCTGGCCTGAAACAGATCTTAGCTGGGAGAGAGTACAATTAATTCTAGGCCAAATTTGAAGTTTTGATTGCTACTTGGGATTGGGTTTTATAGTTCCAGAATTGAGAGTTTGTCTTTTTTTTAAAAGTAAATGCAGAATTCTCAGCTAACTAAGGATGAGAAAAAAAGCCATAATATCTATTCAGTTCGTATCCTGGGTAAGGTTACTTAGGTGAATAAAGTCTAAAGGAAGGGCAAGAAATAAAGTTGTGTCAAGATTATGTCACAAATCTTGCTTGTTCAATACAACACTCCATTATGACTTTATACATACAGATTTTTTCCTCTAAAATGCAACGCTTCAGTTTATTTCCCTTAAGAATTCTTGGTGACCTTATAAGTTTTCAATCATTTTACTTAATAATAAAAACATTTGTGTTACCATGTCTCTTTGAGTACAATAGAAAATGAAAGTAAACCTGTAAGCTTCTCCAATAAACAAACAACATTGTATGCTTGTTGCTGACCAGCTTACAAGATCCACTCCCTGCCCTTCCCTGCTCTCCTCCATACTATAGGGAACCAACCCAGCAAACTAGGTGTCCCAGCTTCTTTCACTAACTTGATGCTTGCTAGAGTTGCCCATTGAGAGGCACTGGTGAGAGATTAGAGAGTGAGAAGGGAGCAACCTTTATTTCTTCCCCTTTTTCTCTGACTGATGGGTACAGTGTAACCAGCAGTGGTCATGTCTCCTCCTTGGCTCCAACTTCCATTGGGCAGACCCCCTTCCGTGGTCCCACTTCCTACTGTGACAGCCCCTTCCGCAGTCCCAAACTCTGACTGATAACACCAATCTTCCATTTGAATTGCCTCTCATATTCTATTTGAAGTTTTAACGTTTCAGTTTGTAAACAGCTCTCCATGTTAATACCTCTTTACCGAACTACTTAGCATAAATTCTATTTCGCTGACTGGATTTTGACTCCTAACACCATTGTTAATATTTTGGGGACCTTAGGGAATTTACATTTGTTTTGTTTTAGTAACATATATAGTCTAAATAATACTCATCCTTCTCTGCTTCTTGGAGATTTAGGTAAACTTGGTCCAGAACTCTAAAGCCAGATCCTTGCCCATAAATTCTACACATTCTGACAGCCTATTTCCTCACTGGTTTTCACTATTACAAATTTTTTAAATTGTCTATAGTTATCTTTTAAATTTAATCTTTCAAGTAAATTGAAGATATCTTTAATTCGGAACATTCTCTCTCTCTGTGCGTATATATTAATTATATGTACTATGTATTTACATACAATCTATATTGTCTCTTTTCTCTGTCTTTGTGTCTTCATCTCTCTTTCTCTCATCACATAACCATGGACACAAAATCAATCTCATTGTTTATCATTTATATACTTCCTCTGTGTCCTAATTTATAGTGTTGCCAATATAATTGTCAAATTCTAAAGAAAGTGTAATTCATCTCCCTCTCTAATGTGTTTTTATCTAGTTCATTTATTTTTCATGACTTTTGCTGTATATAATTCAATGTTATGGCACTTGATGAGTAAAAGATCAGAACTATTACATATTTTGATGAATCATAGCTTGTGTCAATGCCAAAAAACCTCTTTCTTCCATTTATGCTCTATATTGAAATTTAGAAATTTTTTGGCTCAATTAAATATTGGCAAACCGGACTTATCTCATGCACACTTACATGACATATTTTTGCTCAAGCATTTATTTTAAATAATTTTAGGTCTTCATTTCATTTCTTTATGTGTAGCATTCAGATAGAATTTGCTTTTTTACCTAATCTTAGAATTTTTTCTGTTAATAGGAAATTAATATATTCACATTTGTTATGATTACCAATACTACTGTGTGTTGTTTCTACTAATTCAATTATTTTTCTATTTTCAATGCTTTTTAGTTGTCTGACTTTTTCTAGATTTAAATGTTTCCTTTGCTCTTTTTGGCTTTCTTTTTGTAAATTCTTGGGGTTTAGAAATCATATGTACTCATTAATCAATTAATCTTCTAAGAGTAAGCAGATTAAAAATGTATCTTTAGATCTAATTACATAATCTCGTCCCTCCTCCACCACCCAACATTTTCGCATACATTCAAGAGGGCAGAACGTAATCACCTTAAATATCATTCTGCTTATGATTAATAGCATCACTTTAAATGAACAGATGGCCAAATCTAGAATAATAAGAACAGAAGATTAGTTTGAAACAACTATAGGGAAATTTCGTTAACACAAAAGTTAATAAAATAACCTTATGCATACAAAAGAGGCATCATCATTTTAACATTAGAAATCCAAGGGATTATCTAGGCATACTTTGAAAAAAATACAGATATTCAGTACAGTTATAGACATTACTTTTGAAAAGAAGGAAACTATTCTACCAAATGACTCTTTAATCCAATAGAAGCTCAGTATAGCAGAAATACAATTTGTAAGTTCAAAAGAAGTATTACATCCTAATAAAACTCTGTATAGAGTCAATTTTTAAAATATGTTCATTTTAGAAAACAACAAGGGATACCATATTATTGTCTTCTGTGGGTGAGGTGGGAGACCCTTGTTTCCAGTAAGATCATAGGTAGTGTCAAGGGAGGCAGACATGGCACTACCACAATCAGCAAATTAAGAAATCTGATTACATGCCTCGACGTCTGCAATAGCCCAGTAAATACCCAACTTTCCTTCAAACTTTGCTGTATAAATTCCGTAAACTGCTGTGCTTTTACATTCCTTTAGCTTTCCTACCATGAATAAATGCAGTAACATTACACTGAAATTTAGATTAATTGAGCTCTTTTAGGCCAGGGATGCTCTGTCCTACACGTCTTTACAACCCAGTAGTTGGCACAACGCTTTGCAAAGAGTAAGTAATAGTTTATTAACTAACAATTAAACCCTAACTTTGGAATATAAAATTAAATTATAGATTTTATAATAGACTTTTTGATATCTCCTTTCATAGTTGAACTAAGTAAAAAAAAATACAACCAACAATAAAAGAATTATATCTATTTGGGCAGAAGCAGAAAACTCAACCTAAAGTTTAATTCTCAAGAAAGGGTAACTTGCATCACTTTGATTTTCTCCGTAACTGTTACTACATACATTTATCCATGACAGTCAAACATTTACAAATTGCAATGTTCCATTCTGGGCTGAGTTCTTTTTAATTTTAAGAATTTCTGCTAGTACTTTACGGTGCCCCAACAGTACTAGACTCCTATTTCTCTTTGACTATTTAGACCAGTTGAATTGTAATAATGCATTTACACATCTGTCTTCCTCACTAGAACATAAGGGCAGGCACACATGTCCATGTTTGTACACATAATGCCTGTGATAGATTAAACACTAGTACACGTTGGCTGAATGAGTCTTCCTCATTGCCAATAAGGGAGAAACACTTAATTACAGGAAAACTTATCTAGCTTTAGGTGTAGGAGCAAATAACAGGCAGGAACATAAGCGTCAGTATCCCCTTGCTTTTCATTTTCACATTTTCCACTTTTTTCTTTATCGCTGTGATATTGGTATTCACATCTCATGGCCCCTAGCATAGCTGGTGAGGAAGTGCTATGATTATGTAAATTCTTACTTTAAAATTAATAGTAGAGTACATGTTGATGAATATTACTAGGTTACTACTTTTATTTTATTTTGAATAAATAAATATTTATATTTGAGTTGTTTACTTGGGTAAAAGAGAGAAATATTTATGGGAGCTTTTAGTTAAAAAGGATTTGCACCAAGTTTAACCTTAACTTAAATATTTCTTATCAAATTTTTCCATTGCCCTTGAGAACTCCAGTCTGTGTTTTCTTTAGACAATATTCTTGTGGCCTAATAGGGGCAAAGGGGAAAAGGGGCATTAAATGAAAGTTTCTCTGACTCTTTTTTTTCAATAATGTGTTGTGTAGGCCACTTTAAAACAACTCCCAAAGATGTTTCAACTAGACATTGATAATACTTACACAGTAATAACATTCAATTTTGGTAATTGAATCTTCCCTGAAGTAAAACCAAACCCCTGGGGAAACAATATATTTAGATGTCATACAACTGTAAGTGCCGTCATTGTTTAGGCTGGATAGACTTAGAAAGTAAATTCGAGACATTCCATAAGCTTCTTATTACGCTGCTTAGCAAAACCAAGGACAGAGACTATCCCAACACAAGTAGACCTTAGGACGAGAGCCTAAAGGTTTGCTTTCAATCAGGTCGTTTACAAAGTAAACCCAAGCAAAGTTTTCATGTACGTTTCACTCAAAGCCATTCACCCATT
Source organism: Equus przewalskii (assembly GCF_037783145.1). Lineage (NCBI taxonomy): Eukaryota > Metazoa > Chordata > Mammalia > Perissodactyla > Equidae > Equus > Equus przewalskii. The sequence goes on from NC_091839.1 coordinate 46,604,554, forward strand.
GCCACTAAATTTCTGTGACTTATGTACAAACCAAAAAACCAGAAGTCATAAATAAATTAAAGTCAATCTGAAATCTATCAGTTTAAAAATCAAATAGCCCCAGTTGGAAAATCAATTTTATTTTTCTACTTGGAAAGTATGGCCAATGTTTTCACAATAACGAGGATGACTAAAATGGGATGATCTTTACAGAAGGATTAACACTATTTCAAGAATTGCAACCCAGTTCATCCTGCATCCATGAGCCTGAGCAAGACCAGCCCTGAACAGAAGAGCCAACTTCCCACCAGCCTGCGGCGACATCATCCTGCCATCCTGGAGGACCCCGCCCATGTCTCCTAGGTACCAGGTATGTCACAGCTAGCTCTTAGTGTCCCTACCTTTGCAGAACAAGGAGGATGTGATGGGTTCAGTTTGAAACTGTGTAGCCTAAGCATGTGAAGGAAGCTGTACTCTTCCCCTGGGCATAAATGAAAGGTAAGAGAGGCCTCTCTGAGAACTAGCTCCTTAACTCAAACTCTCTATCTAACTTTTGATAAAGAGGTTAGACTCAAACTTTCAAACTGCATTTTAAGCACCACATTCTTCTATCACTCAGCCAATTGTGTGTTAATTCTTCATAGTTAAACCTTTAGATAACAAGATAAGCTCAAGGAGTGGTCTGAAGGACCTGTGCAATATGAAGAGAAAATAAAATGAGTAGTAGTTAAAATGAACAAAATTTAATGTTTTGTAATAACCAGAAACTTCTTGGAAAAATATAATTATTTGGTTACAAAGTATAAAAAATTTGAGTATATACCAGGACAATGCATGATCATTACAATAAGTCAGATATGTTAGTTTTAATAAAGAAGTTTGACACGGAACATGTGCTTTGTCCACCAATTGCACTCTGTGACTAGGTTAAAGATTCCATTTCTGATTGCTGATCCTTTTAAGGAGTTTTGTGAATTAATCAAGAGGAAAATAGGTTCATCATCAGTAGAGTCTAGGGACTCAAATCTAGTGGAGTTTTGATATGCCCTGTCAGGATAAAATTAATTCTAGATTATTGCCCACCAAGATCTGCTTTCTACTAGATAAAGCTTTACTCTGGTTTCTTCTAAATAGAAAACATTTTTATAAATGAGCAATAATCTTTTATGAAGAGGAAATAAGCATGAATAATTTTGGATGATTCTATTCTGGGGAGAAGCTGGCCTGCAAGGAAATATTTTTACTTTGTTCTTGTGCACCTCATGCCCCTTAATTTGATGGATAATAGACAGAGGTCATAAAAGCAAGCCCCACCTATTCACACACTCAATCCAAAATGAAAAACTTTATAGCAACACCAAGAGGAACAGATTCAGATTATTATAAACAGCTCTGAACAATTGACTTTCCTCACAGACTACATTAAATAGAAGTGCATATTTCTTAAAAAGTTTGTCTGCATATTTCTAGGCATTAAATTAAATTTTCCCATTGCATTTGTCATTTCACTGCATTCGCTTTCCATTTGAGTTTTCATTGATTCTAGAATGCAAAAGAACCAGGCTTAAAATCCTGGGATTTCACCCTTAAATTTTTTTATTTTCAACTCTCTTAGGAAGATATTATATGTCCACTCTGTGTACAAAGTTCTGTGATTATAGATTTTCCTTTTATAATCCCACTTCTTTGAAACTTCTATTTCTGTATACAAAATTATGTAAATCTGTTAAGTCTACAACAGATATGACCCTTTAACATGTATTCCAGCCATCTTGTATCAACACCAGTTTAATATTCTAAATACAACTTATGATAATAATAGCCTAGATGACTAATTTACCCATGCCAAGCATTGACTAAGTATTCTATATGAATTATTCGTTTAATCCTTATGACAACCCTGTGAAATAGGCACTATTTAATCATCATTTTACAGATGAGGAAACTGAGGCACAGAGAGGTTAAATAACACAGTTAATAAGATAACTTGTTGAGCCAGGATTGGAATCCAGGCAGTGTAGCACTGGTCTAAGCTCGTAACCATCCCATGATGCTGCTTATCATTACATATATATGAAAATCAAGCACCTTTAAAAAAGAGTTATTATTGAAAATAAAATGCAAATTGTTAAACTAATCTTTCAAAATGGGGATATTTTTCCTCCCATTTGTTTTGTGATCTGCTGATGCTAGGCTCTCGTGATGGCATAAGTGCTGCCTGTACAGAACTCTGGAAGCCAAATTCAGCCAAGACTTCAATCCTGGTTCCCCCACCTTTTGGCTGTGTGAATTAAGCAGATTATTTTTATATCTCTAAACCTCAATTTCCACATCTGTAAAATGAGAATGACAATCACTGAACTTCTTCTCGGGGCTGCTTTGAAGAGTTCATGAGACAAACCATTTGTCAATGTGGCCGGCAGGGTGTTAAATGGTTAGCCGATATCTTATGTTAATCATTGTAGCCACACTTTAGCAAACGAGTCAACTTTGAATTATGTGACTATTTGCTGGCTTACCTAGTAATGTTACTTTACCCTCATTACCATAATGAAATAAACAGTGGAGGACATTTTAAATTAAGAGAATGGAATTCCCACCCATCACTGTTAAAAATCAGTTTAAATTCCAGTATTTGTCATATTAATGGCTCCAACTTAACTGTCATAAACATATTAGTAATTATGGGTAGGAGTGGTAGGAGGTGATTGCAGCAGTGACCAGTACAAGGCAACACTGTTTGATGAGTTCTTCTCCTACATATTGCATAAGGACATTATAAAAGCAAATGCAATTATTATAAATGCATTTATAATACTGAAATGTTTTCTGAATAATGAATATAAATTTTATGCATAAATGTATCTTACACATTAAAAATCATGTCTATAAAGGGAATGCTTAAGCTTGCAGGTATTAAATAAAAGATAAATTTCTTATACAAATATTCCTCTAGTGAAAACAGGTCTTTAAATATGACCAGTTCTCATAGAGATTTTACCCATTTTCAGAGCTAATCCAAGAAAAAAATCATTGTGCAATCCTGATCTCACTTTTCTTTTTCTTTTATTAGATACTTTTGCTATCTATTCGTAATACAATTTTCTCTTATACATCCAATATCTTTGCTAAACACCAATTCCAGTCCTTTTCTAGACTCTCCTATATGCTTCAGTTTTCATTCTGTGCTCTCTTTAGTGCCATACTTAACTTTGATTCTAAAATAGAGTGGGTTACTTTCAGGAAATATTCTGTAGAAAGTCATGACATGACCACATTAAGTTTAATTAATTAGATTTTAATTAATTATAAAATAGTCCTTATTCAGGTAACATTTCGTTACAATTGCATCTTTTCAGGTATGCTCATCCTAGAATCAGGATCCTGACTTCTATATTGAGCAGACTCAGACTAGACATCATTCCATACATAGCAATACCTAGAAGGGTGCCCTAGTTTGAAATTTGATGAAGACAACAAAAACATTAATTGAAAATGATTGAACTCATATTATGCAGTAAGAATTATCTATACTTTATAATACAGTTAATTTAGACGTAGTTACGGTCAACAAAATACACATACTCCGTTAATGCTTCTTCACTCCCTAAGGCTGAAAGCCTTAACCTGAGGAGGTAGTGTAGTGTAGCTGAAATTCTTTAGCATATAGATTAAGAACAAAGGTTTAAAAGTAAAAAAGAAATAGAGGTTTGTCCTGTCTCTGCTAGGAATTGTCAGTGAGTTCCTTGGGTGTGTTACTTACCATCTCTAATTCTCAGTTTCCTAATTTATAAAGTGTGGACAAAATAAACCTCCTTATAGAAGCACAGTGAGCAATTGATCAGATGATAGAAGGATAGAAAATAGTAGAGGGTCTGGATTAATCAGCATTCAATACATTCCAAATATACTTGGAATCTTGCCTACACAGGTGTGATCTGAATTTGTCTTCTTTTGGATTTTTGCTGATTTTCTTCTGACTCCTACAGATACCTATTAATATGATGTGGATATCCTTTCCTCCCGCCTTGTTAATTGCAGTAGAATCCCAATCTCTATCTGAAATTGCTGGAAGTCTAGACTTTTAACTGATATCTAAGAGCTTTTCTTCTCCCTAAAATGCCCTGAAAAAATTTCTTGTTCCAGTTTTACTTATAAAGTAGGTTTGGAGTCTGTATTGTGAGGCCCTGAGGTCCTTCAAACTCCTGGTCAGGTCAGTCTCCAGCAGAAATCATGAGTGTGGGCCTGGCCCTCTGCAGTTTCTCCTGTGTGATGGTGACAGGAATGAGGAATGCTGTTTTCTCTTGCTTGGTTATTTTGTTTTTGTTTTATTCCACATTTTATTTCATGTGTATATGAATTTGAAAAAGTTTTCATAGATAAGCAAATCCATAATATTTCTTGTGAAACTTTACTAAGCCCTTTTTCTCTGCCTATAATCAATGACATGATTTTACCATTTTACAAAACCAGAAGTGTCTTTAACAAGGATAATGATAGAACTACATTTTTTTAAACTTACCAAGTTTTTCTGATACGATGGCCATTGAAATGTACTCATTTTATTCCATGTTCTTTTTCCTAAAACAGTCTAATGGACTCTACGTGAACACAAACTATTTTCTTCCTATTTAATTATTAACTGTGACAAAACCTCATTCTGTGTTTTTTCTTTTTTTTTGAGGAAGATCAGCCCTGAGCTAACGTCTGCCACCAATCCTCCTGTTTTTTGCTGAGGAAGAGTGGCCCTGAGCTAACGTCCATGGCTATCTTCCTCTACTTTATATGTGGGATGCCGGCCACAGCATGGCTTGACATGCGGTGCATAGGTCAGCATCTGGGATCCGAACTGGTGAACCCCAGGCTGCCAAAGTGGAACGCGTGAACTTAACTGCTGTGCCACCAGGCTGGCTCCTCATTCTGTGTTTGGTTTTTTTTTTTGAGGAAGATTATCCCTGAGCTAACTGCCGCCAATCCCCCTCCTTTTGCTGAGGAAGAGCGGCCCTGAGCCAACATCCATGCCCATCTTCCTCTACTTTATACATGGGACGCCTACCACAGCATGATCTTTGCCAAGCGGTGCCACGTCCACACCGGGGATCTGAACCAGCAAACCCCAGGCCACTGAGAAGCGGAATGTGTCCACTTAACCGCTGCGCCACTGGGCTGGCCCCTCATTCTGTGTTTTTAATGGCATTTTAGCTACCATTCTAAAATTAGATTGAAAACTAACTTTGTTAAATTAAATGCAAAAATTTTATTGACAAATAACGATGTCCAATTAAAATAGGAAAAGAGGAAAGCAGATCTTATTAATCATAGTGTGAAGTTAAAATTCTCACTGAAAGTTTTGAAGAATGAGAGAAGAACACATAACCATTTAGTTAAAAACGTTAAAAGTATGGGGTCGGCCGGATGGCGCAGTGGTTAAGTGCTCATGTTCCACTTCGGTGGCCTGGGGTTGGCTGTTTCAGATGCTGGGTGTGGACATGGCACTTCTTGCCAAGCCATGCTGTGGTAGGCATCCCACATATAAAGTATAGGAAGGTGGGCGTGGATGTTAGCTCAGGGCCAGGCTTCCTCAGCAAAAAGAGGAGGATTGGCAGCAGATGTTAGCTCAGGGCTAATCTTCCTCAAAAAACAAAGCAAAACAAAACAAAAAAATTGAAAGTATAATGATTTTGTAACATGTTTGGTGGACATGTTGTTTATGAACAAAATATAAAAAGAGTACATTTTATACAATATTCAAGTAATTACTTAAATTTCAGAATAATTTGCAAATCAAAATTTGTTTTTACATATGTTAAAATATATACATTATGGGAATTTCTAATATTCATGGTAATAACTGATATATATTTATAATTTCAGCAAATGTCAATCATTCAATGCATTTTTTTAGGAAAAATTACATTAAAATGTTCTGTGACTTAAACATTGGAAATATTTCTTATCAGCCTTGGGAGTCCTGACTAAGCACAAAATAAGAGAAAATTGAAGGGTTGCATCTTTATGCAATATTAACATAAAACTTTTTTTGAGAGAAAAATATAATTCAAAACTATTATATCAACTTCCCTACTTTAGTAAACACAACAGACTCTGGCCAAGTGGCATCATAATAAATATCAGTTTTTGTTCTGTGGTGCTGGTTATTGTTGTGTTGAACTTATGGCTGACTAAATACTAGCTCCCAGAGATAGACAGAGCTTACTTTCCTGAGAAAGTCTCTGATATCAAGTTTTTGTTTCCATTTACCTCTTTCTTATTGAACTAAAATGAAGAACGTTCAGCTCTGTGACCTCCTGGGCTCTGTCTTTTTCAAAAGTTAATTAGTGAATCAGAGGCTGAATCAGCCTTCTTCTAAGTAATTTTCTTGCTCTTCAGAAAGTTAACTTCTCCACTCTCATTATCAATGTCCTTTGCCTTGTCAGTGGCATTTAAAATATTATCCATTATTTCTGCATCACTAGCACAATGTCAATGGGAGGGGGTGAGACTCTTTCTGTGGACCTGAGCCCAAAGGCAGGGTTTATTAGAGTGGCAGGATCAGGGATGGCAAACAGTTCAACAAGGTGACAATCAGAAATCTGAGTTGAGTTATTAGGTGCTGATGGTAACAGAGACAGAGAGCTGTCAGTAGAGCTGCAGCAAGCAGTGAGCAACATCAGGATACACGACATCAGAGCTAGGCTGCCAAATTGTGGTTAGGAAATAAACAATGAACAACTAGTAAATTTGTTAAGATTTAGGGAAAATGGAAGCTCATTGAAAGATCAAGATGAGGGTCAGAACCTCCGTTCAGGTTCACAGACTAGAACAAAGTAGGATCATGGGAACAGATTATTTGTTTGGTAAAATCTGTCTGAGATCTTTTTATTGAGCTTATCTGTGCTGGGGATTCTCCTTCCTTTGAGTTCCCCTGACAGAATCGTTTGCCTGACCCAGTCTCCTCACCCTTCTAAGGGATACACTCCTGTTTTGTGCCACATCACACTGCCTTTACTTCCAATAATATTTGTTACTAATTTACACCCTGAATATATAACAGTAACAAAATCTGGACCCTGATTCCCTTAGCGAAGGGAGAGGCATGAGACTGGAGAGCAAAACAGTGGTCTTTAACACTAAAATATTTTTAAGATGAAAAAGTGTGAGACAAATAGGAGAAAACATTACTGTTTTAATTTTTGTTGGGGGATACATAGGTGTTTGTTTTGTCTTTCTTAACAGGTTTCCTGAACCTTAAATTAAATGAGTGTGTGTGAGAAAGCGTGAGAGACACAAAAACAGAGAGAATGAAAGAGAAATGATAGCCCCTCTCTCCCCTGATATATCTTTTTTCTTAAATTAATCAAACACTATATTCTGTTTCTGATAATTTGATTTCAGTTTTCCATCTGTCCGGATTCTTGCCATCTGCCCACTATCGATTTTGGCTTCATCCTGCTACATTCTTTGAAGCTCACCTCAACCTAGTCCTGTGAATTATAGATAGGAAGTGACCAAGAACCAGAAAACACACAGACTATGTACCCAAGTACGAGAACCCTTAGGGAAGAAGGGACAGATGCAGAATTAGGCCAAGTGACAGTGACCTTGATCTTCTAGACTAAACTATCTGAGAGATGGTGGGTAAGGACATGATAAAGTGGCCATTGATTGCCTGGTATAATGATATTCTATTTGAGTAAGAGTGTGGTTGGATAAGAGTGAGGTTTATTTGGGGCAAATGCAGAAAGGAGATTTGGGGAGGAATTAGTGGCAGATGTTTCAAGTGATAATTAGGTTGAGACAGAATGAAAAAAAGAGATATGAGTGCAGATGATAGATAGATATAGATACGAATTTTTGTATGCACTGTTATCTAAATGAGCAAATAAATGACTCATGATAAATTTATATGAAAGCATTCTCAGCTAGACAAATCAAGTGAAAATTGAGCACAGCAAGGCAAATCATATTTTTAAGTGGGTGAATGTTATTAAATAAGGAAAATTTAACTCACTCTCTGCACTACCCTCCCCCCCAATAAGACACACACACAAATACACACACAACTTGGTGGGGAATATATTACGATATGGGCAGGGAAAGAAATTATGAAGTCTAAATATACTCTTCAGGTGGTTCTGGGTGTCTTCACCATTGAGAATGGCTGCTCTTAAGATTATTTGCATTTGTAAAACTCAAGAGTTTGTCTGACAGAATGCTGCATGTAAGAGTAGTAAAAATGAACTTATTCCCTTAAAAATTAGGAAGACAATTGATGAAAAAAATGCTAAATTAGAATATGGTAGGTATCATAAATAGACCAATCTCACTGGCATTGTAAAGCTATTCAGGGTCTAGATTATATTCAAAAATGAGTTCTCTGAAAAGGGCACAAAATTATAATGCAGCCTCATGGTTTATTCATTCTTTTTGATGGACTACAGTAGCTTTCTAATGTTGTGTCTGTATTTAAAGTGACAAAATTGTACTTGGGAAAAATCATGGCTTATTCAATTTCATTTGCTCATAGAAATATTTGAAAATTCCAATTAAGATTGGGACAGAGATGTGACAATTTCTAATCTCCTTCCTAAGACCAGTATTATAAAAGTGTTCCAAATGAGTCATACACAGAGTATGACTTTCATTGGCAATTTTCAATGCTTCAGAATTTAAAAGAAGACAAGATGCCATTTTTTGCGTTCTAAGTTTTGCACTTATGGAAAAATCAACATGATAATCCTTAATAATCTTATTTTCACAAATTTCAATCCTTGTGTTGTTATCTCCAATTGCACTCTAAGGTTTATGCCTTTTTCTCCCCCTAATTTCTCTTTACTCATGATTGGCAGATAGTTTTGAAATACAGGTGTAATAGATGCTATTTGTCTTCTGACTGCTAATCTCTTCTTTCGTGGTAGTATACTTCCCGGTTGTTAGCTGGAAATATGGCCGCCTTGAGAAAAATGTTATGATGTCTAATCCTTATTGCAGCTAGGTTAATTGTGAGAACCAAGTTTTTGCCTGTGAGTTGTGAAAACAAATGGCGTATGTAACTTCTAGGAAACATCTCTAGAAGGAGTGAGTGTATCCAGTTCCTTCCCCTTCCCTCCTCCCTGCTAGTTGCAATGACAGACATGTCAACTGGTACTGAAAAGCCACTTAAAATCCAAGTTTTGAGTATGATGAAGAAAAAGGTAGATAATAATATTCATCTGATAATAATTCAGATCACACCGGTCCTGGAATGACTATGCGGGTCTCTACATGAGAGGGAAATAAATTTTAATCTTGATTAAACTAGAATTTCTTTTACTTGGAGTTACACTAATCCTAAACACGTGTTTCAGGTGCATTCTATGCTATAGCCAGTTCTAGCTACTATTTCTGTTTAGGGGTTCGACCATAAAATAAAGACAGTGGGTAAACACTTGGTGTTTAATCACTGCTGTGTTATAGGAAAAACTGAACATTTAGTTGCTCTACAGACACCAGGGTCCTTCATTTGATGAAATTTGATACCGCTGAAGTCCTTTTTCACTCCCTTCCCCACTGAAGACTTCTCAGTCTACTCTCACTACTTTTGTTTTCTATGGATGTTCCTCCACTTTCTGCCTCCTCTTGAATAAAGTTATTTAGCTTACATCAAATGTCAATGGTTTTCTTCCTGTCTCTTTATGTTTATTCTGTTTCTTTAGACTTTTCTTGGGCTTCCATCATATTTTTTGGGTTTTGTGGACAGTGTTGCTTTATAGTTAGAGGTTTTTGTTTTTGTTTTCGTTTGACAAAGGGACCAATCACATTTCAACATCTTCAATCTGTTTTTCCTAATTCACTCCCAGGTCTTTCAACAGTGACTGTGAGACTCCAACCCACACACTCTCTCACTCTCTCTCTTTCTCTCCTACGTTTATTTTTTTTCTTAGAAATTGAATATGTTGGACATCTGAAAGAAAGATAATTTGTATGTCTAAAACATTTTAAGAGGCTCTGAAAGGCATTGGGGTACTTTTTAAAAACACTCTTATTCTACTTTTTCAAATCCTAGTGATGCTGCTTCTCAAATTAAAAGTAGAAAATCTAATGATGATTTTTAATCATTACTTAATATTGGCTTATATGTTCTATAAAACAATTTGCTGATTACATACGACTGAATCACAGGCCAATCAGATGAAAACGTGTAAGTAAAAGTAGGTTATTGCAGCAGAGTCTCAAAGATTTTTAAATAGTTGAGGGTGGTTCAGAAAAAAACAGTTACAAAATACACAGTTCTATGACTATGTATCTGAGTGACATTTTAAAAAGAAAAATTAAAGTAGTTTTGAATGTACTCTAAAGAGGAATGAGGATCTAGGAGAGATAAGAACATCAGTAAAATGACCAATTCTTTGAAATTCAACTTGTTCCATAGCCTATTTGTGGAACAAGCCTGAAATAAAATACAGTATCCTAAGAATGCCAGTGATCAACCCACAATCAAAACAGGAGGAATACTGCCGCCAGCCATGGTCTTAACACACGATGCTGTTTTCTTATTTCATGTATTTTTCCTGACAATTCTTCTACGTTATTTCTCATGAGAAAAATTGAGTTAAGTCATCCCCAGAAAAGTGAGTCATAGTATCTAAACACACAGGAGTATCATTCCATGGATGAATAAATGAGAGCAGTTCTGTTTCAAACATGCCAGATGCTATACATTTTCTGGAAAGGATCAGGATTTCAGGTCTTAAGTGAGACTTCCAGCTAAGCTGAACATCTGTTCATAATATATTGTGCACTTGCTCGTAAGCCTAAGAATGCTAAGGCAATTAGAACATCTTGATTGTGTTTTCCAATAGTATACAGACAAAAGGAGATGTCAAATCGGAGCATGGAACAGGCAAGAAATGAACACTCAGCCACCGTCCAAATAAGTACCACTTTGTTTCCCCTCTACTTTCCTTTATCAATGTTAGAAATTTTCACAAAAATATAATTGACCCATTACTTCAAGAAAATTATGTGACTTCATCCCTGAAATGAATGAATAGCTAATGATGATGATATATAGACAAAAAGTAATTTTCACATATGCAAAAACATATCTACCCCTTTAAGTATATTAATTTTTTGTCTGAATTGTTTCTCTATACCATTGAAATCGTGAAGTAATGAATACAATTAGTGTAACCTCATAGGACATATGGAATTGATTGCTTTGTGAAATTGACCTTCTATTTAAATATTTCCCTTCATCCATTAGTTTATATCTGGTCATTTACCAAATTCTTTCTGACTTTTCCCTAACCAATGACCTTGTATCTGAAAATATTTCATTAAAAATTCATGTATTCTATGAGAATCTCCAAACAGGCACTGTAATGAGCTTGAAAAGCAATCAAGTCAATGTACATTATTTGCAAATTGAAAAAAAAGTAAATTTTTGACTACTGAAACATAGCCCCCTTATTAAACCCTCTAATTTACTGGTGATACAGATTCAGAAGAGTAAGAATGCAATTCTTCCCTTAGGCAGTACCTGATTAAGCAAATTTGATTCAATTAATTGAATCTATATGTGAGGAAAATCCCTAAAAACCTCAATATCTTGAAAAGTTTATAACATGGTTTCATTTTGTAAAGAAAAGATGGTTAACGTTATAGGTACAAGAAAGATGACAAGAGCATTTTTTCCAAGTACCGTAATCAAACTTCAGTCAGATTGTTTTATTTTCCATATTATCTTTGAAAATGTGTTTCATATATTCATTTTGAGTTTAATTCAGACAAAGAACATGATACTTTGCTAAAACTAAGTGTTAGAAATGAGTTTTCAAGATTTTTAAAAAATAATGATGATCGCATACATAGGGATCAAAATCAATATAAAGCACAAGTGAGAAATAAGTTCGCCAAAAACATGTTGTACTTTAGCTTCTCAGACAGAAAACAGAGAAGTCTTTCAATAGTTCTGACCATATTCAATGCGTGAAACATTTGTCATAACTTTTATATAATTGTAATATTCAATTGCCCAAGGGAAAAAATGATTTGTTTGGTGAAATTCAGTTCTGCATCTCAGCATTCAGCAGAGTTTAGTAGATTATTCCAACCCATGGATGATGTGAAAACAAACAAAAAGATATCTTATAGTAAAAAGAATCATGTTATGGGGCATCTTATTTAAACTGATGAGTCTCATGAAGTAAATTTAAGAAAACATCGCAGCTGTACCAAATCACATGAGTTAGTAAAATATGTGTAGTTTGCATACATTTCCCCAAATGGCCCAATTCAGAGAAGACTATCTCAGTAATTAGCAGTAACCAAGAGGGAAAAGTCCAAAATGAATTACTGAGGCTACTGTAATATCTTCAGCAGGGTGTTTTGTAATAAGATTAGTATATTCTAAACCCAAAGTACTGTTGATAAGATACCTAACATATGATCCAGTCTAGTTCTGTAGCTAGGATATATATATTTATAATGCAAATTCAATTTTGTTATTTTTCAAAGCTAACCTAGTCTTTTCCTGTCATTCTTATTTATTCCTAATAGATTAATTATCGATAGCTTTACTTGAAAAGCAAACTTCAAAACTCCCAAAACCTGGAAATTTTAAGTAGATAGCAATAAGTGTAGTTCTGCATTTTTTTAATTCAGTTTTACTTTTTTTCTTTAGGGCTTCTTTATTACACTTCCTTCAGTGAATATTTAGTTTTATATCGTATAAAAAGGAAAGCTTGATTCACTTATTCTCTGAGTGTATATTTTTAGAATGTAGATTTAACTTTGAAAAGAAGTAATGTTCAGGTAATTGTTAGTACTGAGGTGATTGTAAGAGAATTTAGCTCCTATGAATGAACTCATGTCTCTTTCCCTGAATAATTCATATAAGAGAGTACAGAGAAAATTACAGATAATTCCTTTGACCTATGCCTATGTTGAGTATAGAAGAAGAATGGGAAAGAAGCCAGAATGTTGGAAACAGAGAATTGTCCCAATTACAAAACAAAAAATGTCTCACAAGAAATCACTGGTGTCAGATGTCTTTTGCCTTTTAACGGGTTTATTAGATTGTGAGAAGCCATTCATAAGCACTTCCAGATTTTTTTGCAAAATATTTTTCAAAACCACTCATAATAAACTTGTGAAAAAAAAAATAGAGAAAGAGAGTTAGAAGAAAATAGTCTTAAGTAGATTAATAATTGGTTGAAAATCCAGGCTTATGAATGCATCAATGTCATTTTGGACAGAAATCTTAACACTGTACTTTTCAAAATTTTTACCAAGGACTTGACTGATGCTGGTAGCATCCTTAAATAGGTTCAGGTTTAGCATAAAGCTTGAGGGATAGCTGATATCCAGATAGCATAACTGTATTCAAAGAACCATTTTTATAAGTTGAATTGATTGGCCATATCTAACAAGAAGAACTTTGGTAAAGATAAATGTGAATTCCTACTTAGGTTTCAAAATCCACTAAAAAGCTGGAGGAAAATGAAAGTATAGTTCTAACTCTGTGAAGCCTTCAGACAGAGGATGTAAAGCTTTGGATGGGAGAATGAAGTAAATTACTTCTAAGATTTCTTCCTCCTCTGAAGTTAAATAATTATATTATATATTTATTATATCATATGAATTTGAGGATTGTTTTGAAAATATGAGTAAATCTCTTTATATCTCTCTGAGCATCTGGGCAGATAAAAATCCGTTTGTCCAGAATGGTCATGATATAACTAAGCTCAGGTAAAAAAAAAAAGTTTTTCAAATTATCCTGAAACTAGAACACTTCATCTAATACAAGTAGTCAGTTCATTTTAATGTTGTAGAAAGAATGTGTCTGCTTTTACTTTTGTAGGAACTGGTTCCACTTCAGATATTATTATAGGAGATGTATTGTGCTCCTTTTACTTAAATAGACAGAATAATTGGAATAATAATTTCCAATGCATATCAAATATAATGGTATAGTCATAATTCTGGTACTAGAGAACATTTTCAAGTATTTAAAAACATCTAATTTTTAATAAAGCAAGTTTCATGTTGGCAATAAGGTCAGTTGGAAATGGATTTATTACAAATGATATTTTTCAAATAAAATTGATGCTTACCTTTGGTTTGAAAAATCAAAAGAATCAGGACATGGTAATCATATTGTTCTTACAAGAACATTCCTCCCACTGAGGTACTAAGTTTAAAGTTCTTAAATAACCCAATTAAGGACCTTTAAGAGAGTGAGGGAGAAAGAAAAAAAAAACCTGGCCAAATGATGACTAATTAGAATGACAGGCGTTCTTCTCACTCATGGGGGAGTCACAGTACCTAAGCAGTAAAAATAGTGTCTCATTAGTCTTTTACACATTATTCCCAGGTTTCCATGAAATTGATATTTAATCACTTTCCCAGTGTACGGCAGGCACTTATTACACTGGGAAGACATGGGGAGTGAAAAGTTTATAAAATTTCTGTCAATCTCTTCTCAATTTGAAGAATGATTCATTATAATGGGCCACCAGTGGCAGAGGGACGCTGAATGGGAGCCTGTAATTAACTTCACTTCCTGCTTTATTGATGGCATTTGCTGGGTTCTGAGATTAGATGGTGTATCTAGGGGATGTACCCTATGGATCATGCTGTACGATATTCTAAACTACATCTAAATCATAGCTACAGAAATATTAGTCACAATTCTAGATATTGGTTTTCTGGAATTTGGGGCTATTTTAAAGTATTTGGAGATTAAGTTTGCTACTCAGAATACAGCATGGAGATAGAATTTGTGTCTATGGGAAGAAAATGCATATCTAAATTTGGGGGCAATGATGTAAAGAACAAATATTGACCTTAACATGATATAACACGACGATTTCCTTTTGAAAATTGTCAAAGCGTTTAATCTCTGATTTGTTCTTCTGACATAAGGCTATTCTTTTAGAAGTGTTCAATACTATTTTACTCTTGTTAGGTGCTTAAAATAAAAGTTTTGAGAGCTATTTCATTTTGTCATTAAGTCCAAAATTTAGCTTTCTTGTGCACACATAAAACCATAAGAAAAATTCATCTAGCAACCACCCTTTCTTCCCCCCCAAAAAAACAAAGAATATTTTTCCACATTTAACCAAAGTAAATAGAAGAGAGTGAACACCTTAAGTTCTTTCATCCCATTACTCATTTAAACAACAACCCTTATTTCCCAGACACAGCACGACAAATCTTGTGGTGGGTCACTGTAAGATAGTAGGATGGTCATTCTTTGTTTTTAGTTTCTATTAATAAAACATTCTCTATATTTTGTATTTTCAAGAGAGAAACATAATCACAGCGTATTTGCCATACTTTATATTGTTAAGCTCATCTGTTTCCAGTTTTCCATTCCCAGTCCACTCTAGGGAACACAGATTGCTTCATTGGGATAGAAGGTTGGCAGGGAACCCAGTGGCATTTACTGCTAAACTAGTACAGGTCTTTGTCCTTACAAAGATCGTACTCTAATGAGAGTAAGGACGTGAAAAATATTATAAAACAATGCCATAAGTACTTTTCTAGCACAAACTACAACTTCTCTAGCAAGTGTTAGGAAGAGCATCCAGAGCATCTGAGGCTCAGAAATGAGCGGTCTCAATAAATATTTCAAAGTAACTCAAGAATCTTCAAACTGTTAAGTTAGTATGGTCTAGGAGAATGCATTATTCTGAAAATCAGGCAACAGGTTCTGCTATAGTTACACTAAGTAAAATTGGGGAAATGTGACACTAAAATTTACTTTAACCAAGTGGAAAATAGAAATAGATTTTTTGCCTTGATTGAAAAATAAGAATTTATAAAAAGTCCTTCTGAAAATTGCATTATTACTTAAAATCCCTGTGCAAAAAAATACTTTTGAATTAGTGCTCTTATACAGTTCAAAATTTAAAATAAAATATGTGATATTCAGCATAACTATTCCAACATCTCTGGCAGAATCACAGCATTATCAAAATCTTCTTTATACCATCCGGTAACCTTTACAGATCATATGCAGAAAGCAAGACCTAAATTTCACAATGTGCATTCCGGTTTTCTATTAAGTGAGAACCCTCTAAAGACCACAAAGGGGCCAAATTATCTAAAATATTAAAGGCTTATTATATTTCTACTAAATTATCAATTTTGTAAAACAATTAAACAGGGAAAGCCAATTAGTGTAAAAGTGGTCTTTAGAGTATAATCATTAGTTAGAAGCTCGTTTGATAAGGTTAGGTCCAAATCTAATAAGTTAAACCCCCAGCAGAACCGTAATAGAGCCTTAGTGGCAGTTTTTAAGAGTATCAGTCTCTAAATAGAAACCACGAGAAATTAAGGAAATTGAAAAAGAAGTTATTTTTGCCACAATCAACAAAATCTCTGTAGAGCTATGTCAAGTAAGAATCAGAGTAGTTTCTTAATTATGATCACTAGAAATTTATTTGTACTATGAATCAAAATTATCATTAGTTCCAGTTTCTTCTAATAGAGTACGAAGGGCTACAGGTTAAAGAATTAGGAACAGAAAAGGCAAAATATAAAAAACCAAATGCTTTGTAACTTTGGGAAAAATGAAAGAATATTAATACAGTGAGAACACAAAAATCTGCTCTATATGACCATCACAGCACTATCACCTTTTTAGCTTCTGTTAGCTCTGCCTCTCTTATGTTTGGAAAATATTCTTTAAGTAAAAACAAAACAAATTAAAGGAGAAGTAAAATGGTTTATGTGAATGTATCTTTTTACGTAAGCATGAACTGATCTAAACATTGGAATAAAACTTCTGGATTACTAAACCAGTTATTTTGCATAGAGAATTAGACATTTTCAGAAAAAGAAGATGCAGCCTAATAAAGGCTAACCCATTGACCTATTTGAATAAAGGAAAAGTTACCCACTTTAGACACAGGATTTTTTTATATAAATATATATAAAAATGCATATTTATATAGTGTATATAAAGCTATATAATATATATTTACTATAATATATAACATGTATAAAGCTTAAAATAAAGTCTCCTTAATCTATTTTTTGCCTCAGTTACATATATTCCGCTTAACTATTACATGAATAGACATGAATGAAAATGATATATTACAGATCAGAAAAATCATGCTCTCTACCATTTCCTTCCATCTTTACAAATTCTGTCTTTTGAATTCTAAAGGAAGTAGATAATTGATATGATCTGATCATCTACCCATGAGTATATCCACCTTCAAAAAAGGACAGAGGGGTCATTAGGGAACATTGGCTGATAATATCTCTTATGCCACCCTACACAAATATGCTCTTCAAGTGGTTATAAAAGCATTATAAACAGTTCTCTGACTCTTTGTATTCCCTTTATTTCTCTATTATTTCATGTGCATATGCTTCATTTTTCACTTTTAAATGCTGCTATAATTTAATAATCTATTTTGATGTTTATTTTGAGGTGTCAATCTTTGTTATATTCAAGTATTTTGAGTGGCTACTTTGCTCTTTTTCAGTAACAATGTTCTGAAGCCACATCTTATTATGATAGTTGCATAAATAATTGTGCCAGATCCCTCAGGTAATTGAAAAATAAAATAAAATGAGCATCTGTTTGTACAAATTTCTAATAGAAGTGATAATATGCAGGTTAAAGGTTAGAGAAAAAATTGGACAAGGTGCATGAACACAAAATGAATTATTACATGGCTATGTAATTTTATTGCTACCACTTAGTTAATTATGCTGTATATCAAACTAGTAGTTAAATAGGCCAGCTCCTACTTCAGGATCCTATTCATACAACTATAAATTACTTCACACATCTAAAATTGCGATTGGCCACAAATCTCACAGCAAGGTGTAATAACAAAATACAATTTGCCTCACTACTGGAAAACTTCACAAATGTACTTTTAAAATACATTTCAAAAGAATTTACATTAACTCTAGCAATCATAGCTTAATAAATTTAAATACTTCAACATATAGAGAAAAAAATGTTTCCATTATCGAAAGCTGCATAACAAATTTCCTCAGAACTTAGTGGCTAAAACTATAATCTTCACTTGCTTGCAATTCTGCATTTTGAGCAAGGACAGCTCATCTGCGTTCCACAAGGCATCAGCAGGGTAGCTTTACTGAGCCTGGACAATCCACTTCTCAGATGGCTTCTCTCACATTTTGGGAAAGTTAGTGCAGGCTGCCAACTGGGAACTCAGCTGAGGCTGCTGTCTAAGGTTTTTGGTTGTTCTTTACATGGTCTCTCCCATCGGGATTCTTCACAGCATAGAGAAGGGGGCCTCGGAGTAATCAGACTTCTTACATGTTGGCTGGTGGGACCCGGAGTGCAAAAGCATAATATGCCATAATATAGTTGTGGGTTCTTCTAGTTTTAGGCCTTCTTAAAGCTTTGAGCCTCAACTGGCACACCCTCAATTTCTCTGCATTCTGTTGGTTAAAGCAGGTCACAAGCCAACTCAGATTCAATGGGAGGGGACGGCACAGGTGTATGAATACGAGGGCCCTGAAAAATATTCTACCTCAACAAATAATTCCCTGCACAATATCCAAAAGCACAAACCAATATGTTTCTAGTCAGTATCAATTTCATTTTAACCTAATATAAACACATATACGTGCCCAGATTTTCCAAGATTTTAATATCAAGGTAGCTAATTTTAAGTGTCTTTTGTTAAAGATCAGTGGAAAGTCTTAGAGCAGAATTCTATGTATTTTATCCATATTCCTCATCTAATTAAATTTGGTTTTTTAGCTCTGCTCACCACTGTGTAGAATTAGCCCAGCTGGCAACAGAAGAAAGCTGATGAAACCACTGGGGTCCTGATACTTGAGGAGACGTAATAATGTCTTCTTCTTTGTCAGATTACACCTGCATTCATGGCAATGTTTCTCATATTCTATTCCTGCAGTGTACAATACTTTGTATGTCCATCAAAAGTAATAATAATATTGAGATAAGTTCTTTCATTTGTTTTTTTTGTTTTTGTTTTTGTTTTTGCTGAGGAAGATTATCCCTGAGCTAACATCTCTCACCAATCTTCCTCTTTTTTTGCTCCTTCTTTATATGTGGGTTGCTGCCACAGCATGGCTAACAAGTGGTGTAGGTATCCTCCTGAGATCTGGGATCTGAACTGCTAACCCAGGCCACCAAAGCAGAGTGCACCAAAGTTAACCACTAGGCCATCGGGCTGGGCCCAAGATAAGTTCTTTCTCTTTTTTTAAAACACTTTTTTTTTTTTAAAGATTGGCTCTTGAGTCAACAATTGTTGCCAATATTCTTTTTTCCTTTTTCTTTTTGCTTTTTCTCCCCCAAGTCCTCCCAGTACATAACTGTATATTTTAGTTGTGGGTTCTTCTAGTTGTGGCATATGGGACGCCGCCTCAACACGGCCCAATGAGTGGTGCCATGTCCACACCCAGGATCCAAACCAGCGAAACCATGGGCCACCAAAGCAGAGCATGAGAACTTAACCACTCAGTCACAGGGCCGGCCCCCAATAAGTTCTTTCTTTAAAAGGTAATTCCTTAGAATTTTATGCAGTAGAAGATGGTAAACTTAAGTAAAAATACTTATTTAAAGGTAATTTACTGGATGAACTTAAAATGTTTTACCAGTTTTCCAGATTTAGAAACTTGGACAATCACAGTCCCTGTCAGTTGCTGATCCAAACAATGCAGGTCACACCGAGGCAAAGTCAGTAGCAAAACTGAACAATGCCCTGAGTGGAAGAAGTTGCAAAACAGAAGGAACATATAAAATATGAAGATGCAGAAGAAGTTGGGAGAAGTGTATGAGAGGTGAAGTGAGAATTAGTCACGAGAGAGAAGCTGCCAAGAAATTATAACGTCTAACATTTATTGAGAACATATATATCAAGTACAATATTTATACCACTTATGAATTTGAAGTAAGCCTGCAACCCACAACAAGTTACAATTCTCACATTAGGGAACAAAAAGAAAGAGATGAGAAGAGACATCTGGCCAAATGGAAGAGCAGAAGTCAAGTCTGAGCAAATACCCGTGAGAGATGTCACTGCTCGCAGCTTAACCTCAGTGTTCCCTGAGTCATTACCAGTACACGGGTTAGAATGAATTGGAAAGTATCATTGCAAAATTAGAGAAACTCAGAGAAAATGGGAACAAATGTGTGGGAGTGGGTGAAGGATTTGGATTAAGATGCAATGAGTTTGGGGTGACATAATGGCTAATGCAAATATGTGGTATAGAAATAGGATCCAAAACTAAAGAAGAGATACTAATTAGAGGAACATAAGCATAGAATCTCAAAGTCAAAATCATCTCACAATGGAGAGTAGAAGGAAAAGAACAAATTAACAAAGAGTCAGCACTGAGGAAGATATAATTTGCAAGGGGAGGAGAAAGAAGACTAATGAGGGGAAAAGGAGGGATCGTAAAAATAAGAAAAGAGTAAATGCTGTATAGTGTCATACACAACACCAAGGCAATACAGAAATATGGCCGACAACGTTAAGCACAATTAGGACTGAGAAAGAAAGACAAAAGCTGTTTGTTTAATTTTCATTTCGGAGTAATAGCCTCTGAGTGATTCATTTGGATATGTTTTTCTAATACATCTTTATGGCAACAGCTCAGTTTGATAATATATTAAACCACTATATTTCTCAGGAGTGGTTTCCATGATGTATTTCTCTAATGGCAATGCTGTGCAATATACTATAGATGCTTTAGCAAATTTAGTTTTAGTTTAATTACACAATTAAAACACTTCCTGACAGTAATATACTGACGACACATAAAATCATCTGTATTTCCTTAAACCATATAAAAAACAACCTAGATAACAGTGTTACAAAATTAAAACCAAAGGGATACAATTAAGAATGTTTTTACAAAATTAAAACCAAAGGGATACAATTAAGAATGTTTTGTCACTTTCTCTTAAAGATAACAGCTTCATGCTCTTGAACCTGATGTTTATTAGGACAAATTAGCCTTGTAGAGTAGCCAGAACAAGAGAATTTTCATTGAGAGTGTGCTATTTGCATTTAAAAACATACTCATTGTTTTAGTATTGTCCTATACTACTTAAAAATATTTGAAAATATATTTTTAAATGCAACTTTGTTTTGCAGCCTCTTAGAGAATTTAGGACAGTGACCATTTTATTGAGCATGTACTATGTACCAGCCACAGTTCTCAGTTCTCTATGTATGTTAGCTCATTTTAACCCTCACAAAATTCCAATGAAGTAGATGCTATTGTTTGCCACATTTTATAGAGTAGGAACCTGAGGCTCAGAAAAGTGAAAATTTCCTCAAAGATTCAGAATTAGAAAGTGGTAGCATCAGTATTCAAATTCAGGCTCTCTATTAGAAGTTGTATTCTTTACCACCCCTAGATGATAAAATGTCAGATGACAAGGTGAATTAGACCCTTAATTGTCCTGCCAGCAAGTTTAGGGACAAGTATTGCTCTGAGTTAAGTTATGTGATATTTCGTTAGATACCTTATTAGAGCCCCTGCAGAATCTGCTTGATACACCTCAGGGAGGGCTCTTCAATACTCGGAGAAACTATTAAGGAATTGGTCTTAAAGATCTAGAAAGCAAAGACTTCATGAGAGCAGCTGCCCTCCAGGGAAAGTAACCATAGAAATGAACTTCCTCCGCCCTCCCACACTCCCTTGCCTGGCAGATCAGAAGCCTGCAACCCTGTGAATGACCCATGCCTTCAGTCTGTTTGAACATTGACTTTGAGTACTTCTGATAAAGCTAGAGAATTCACACAGGACTAAAGAATAAATCAATAAAGGAAGTTCTCAGAAAATATTTATGGAAAACAATAAGCTCCATGTTTGCCCTTTATGACCACAACTAATCTCTACAAATCTCCATGCACAATGACCTCACCTAACCCCTAGTCTGAATTCATCCTTATCAATGTCTTACTTCTTGATCCTGTGACCTACCCTAAGCTGGCCTCAAACAGTTGAGGAAGATCCGTAATAAAATTATGAATAAATTAAATGGGAAATGCATAATATCTAACAATATTAAATGACATTTATCTATATTTTTTGAAAATGGAAACTCATTTCTTTTAGTTTCTAATAAAAGTAATAGGTGTTTATTCATTGAAAATAAGCTTAGAAAGCTTAAAATCTCTCATAAGCCTACTCTATGATTTGTCTCTGACTGCCAAAACAAGTTAATTTTGGCACACTTTTGGCTGCTTAGAAACACATACTCACATTTGAGGGCTTATTTAATTGAATGCATACACTTAAAATATTTTAAATGGCTGAATACTATTGTCTTTATTTACTATATTTTTTAAACAATTTAATGTACATTTAAGGCACAGGTTATTTGAGCAAACTGATGAACATTTTTTCTGCCTCTAATGATTTTTTTACTGTTGTAAGTATTTATGTGTAAATATCTTTGGGCATACATTTTTGCACATTTCTTTATCCTTTTATTTAATTTTTTACACGTTATTAAATTTTTCTTTTAAATTAACATAATTTACATTTCCACTAACATTATTTTCAAGGGAGCATATACTTACACCTTACAAATGATGGATATTAATCATCTTTTTAAATGTTTTAATAGTCTCTTGTTCATTTCAGTGGGGTTTTGAAAGTAATGGGAAGTAAAGAAATGGAATAATTGACATCCCAAAGCTAGAAGTGAGAAGAATTTATTACGCTAACTTGAAAAGCTTTGATAATTCTTGTTCATTTTTATTAAAAAATATCAAATTAAGACATTTTGTTATTCTACAGAAAATATATTTTATCTTAGATTTTGTTAAAGGATGCAAATCTTCTAAATAGTTTCTCAACGTAAAAAGAACAAAAGACTTTCCTGTATCTATACCTTTTCATAAAAGTTCATCAGGCTTTTATAAATATTTTTAATATATATAAAATCAAAGCACCAAAATCCTTGGCATAAAAGGGAAAATTCTGAGGGCCGGCCCAGTGGCATAGTGGTTAAGTTCACACACTCTGCTTTGGCAACCCAGGGTTCACTGATTCGGATCCTGGCCACAGACATACACACTGCTCAACAAGCCATGTTGTGGTGGCATCCCACATAGAAGAACTAGAAGGACTTAACACTAGGATATACAACTATGTACTGGGGTTTGGGGGAGAAAAAAATAAAGAAGATTGGTAACAGATGTTGGCTCAGGGCCAAATCTTCCTTACCAAAAAGCATAGCTTTAAAAAAAGAAAAAGGGAAAATTACATTCTAAATGGATGTTTATTCCTAAGCACAGCTCAACATCCCTAGTCTGTGAAAGTGAAATCAAGAGGATGAAGTAGTCATGTCACATTGGTGCTGGTGCAGCAACGCCTAGGGTAGGACCCTGTTAGCTGGAGGCTGGAGACAAACACAAATCTGCTCGGACTTCAGCAAAAGACATGACAGCAACTTCTCCCCTGAAAGTAGCTACTATTGTTCCAAAGCAAACACCAATGGAAAGTCCCAAGGAAAGAAATGCCTGGTGGAAAAGGAAAAGAGCCCCAAACAAAGAAACAAGGGTGGTTCCGTGTGGTGCCTCAGATAGACTTTGATTATTTGTTCCTTCTGACAACTGCTAGGAAGGAGCCCAGAACAGCTGCTACCTTGGACAAATCTCAAAGACCTTGTCGACGAAAATAATCCATAACCAATCTGTAAATGAAAATTTGGGTGAGTTTATTCTGAGCTGAAATCTGAGGACCATGGCCTGGGGCCTTTCTTCCCAAAGGAAGAAAGGGCACCAAAGAAATGAGGTATACAGAATGGTTATATACCCCCAAAGAGGGTGCTTTACATATGATTGAAATGTCCCTCCCACAATAGTCACAAGATTGCCCTGTCTGCACAGCGCTTGATGGACACAGCAGGTAGTGGGTCTGCTATCTTCATGGGTGTAGCAGGAGGCAAGTCTATTGTCTCGAGCTGGGCGGTCACAGGTGAGCGCAGCAGTTTCTAGCCTAAGGAAAGATGCTTAATCCTTAAGGAAATGCTGACGTGGGAGGGGGAGGGAAGTTGCACCTTTATCTCAAGGGCCTTTTGCTCTTGCCATAGGGAATCTC
The DNA here is from genome assembly GCF_037783145.1 of Equus przewalskii. Lineage (NCBI taxonomy): Eukaryota > Metazoa > Chordata > Mammalia > Perissodactyla > Equidae > Equus > Equus przewalskii. Next base: position 46,628,605 of record NC_091839.1, read on the forward strand.
TAAAGCAGATATACAATGCATGCTCAACGCCTCTGTCAGGCCCTTTTGGAAAGACAAGGTCAGGCTGAATTAGGTTTACACCAAAATGGCTTCCTCATATATTCCAATATATCCTATTACTTGCCATTTTTATTTGACAACCTCATGGCAAAAACCAGTGCATTTGAAGTGCTCGTCCACTTTCCTATGTGGAGCTCACTGCTACTTTTAAAAAATATACTATATATTTAAAATATATGTATTATGTTATATATATATTATGTGTTATGTACATTTTTGTATACACAAAATATAAATATACATAAGCACATACAACATATCATATATTATACATTGTATATAATATAAATGCATATATATACAAAAAATATACACATAAGTATGTATCTGTAAACACATATATTTATACATATTATATTAAAATATATACAATTTTATTTATATATGTATATATTCTTCCAACTATATTGAGGAATAATTGACTAATGTAATTACATGCATTTAAAGTGTACAATGTGATGATGTTATATATACATATGCTGTGGAATTTATTACCAAGGTCAAGATAACTAACACATTTATCACCTCACATAATTAATTCTTTTTTTGCACTGAGAATGCATAAGATATATCCCAAGCAAGTGTAAGTATAAAATACCATATTATTAACTGTAGTGGCAATACTGAACATTAGATCCTCAGAACTGAGAGTTTGCATGCTTTGACCTACATCTTCCTATTCCCCCCTCCCCTCAGCCCCTGCAACCACCAATCTGTTATCTGTTCCTGTGAAATCAGTTGTTTGTTTAGATTCTGCATGTAAGTAATACCCTACAGTATTTGTCTTTCTCTTTGGCTTCTTTCACTTAGTGTAATGCCCTCCAACTTCATCAATGTTGTTGCAAATATCAGGATTTCCTTCTTTTTTATGGCTAAGTAATATTCCAGTGTGTGTGTGTGTGTGTGTGTATGTATGTAAATGTATATAAATATATATCACATTTTCTTTGTCCATCCATCAAAGTTACTTTTACATCTTGGCTATTATGAATAATGCTGCAATGAGCATGGGAATGCAAATGTCTCTTCAAGATACTGATTTAATTTTCTTCAAATATATTCCCAGGAGTGGGATTGCTGGATCATGTGGTAGTTCAATTTTTAAATTTTGAGTAACTGCCATATTGTTTTCCATAATGGCTGTACCAATTTACATTCCCACTAATAGTGTATAAGGTTGCCCTTTGTTCTACATCCTCACCAACTTGTGTTAATTCCTATCAATTTGACAATTGTCATCATAACAGGTGTGAGGTGATATTTCTCTGTGATTTTGATTTGCATTTCTCTGATGATTAGTGATGTTAGGGACCTGTTCATGTACCTATTGGCCATTTTTATGTCTTCTTTGGGGAAATGTCTATTCAAGTCCTTTGCCCATTTTTAAATTCGATTTATTTTCTTTTTTCCTATTAAATTGCAGATGTAATGATTTTATATATAAAAAACCTTAAAGACTTCACCAAAAAACTTTCCGAACTAATAAATAAATTCAGTAAAGTTACAAGATATAAAATCAACATGCAAAAACAATTTTAAAGAGAAATTAAGAAAGAAATCCCATTTAAAATATCATCAGAAAAAATACAATACTTAAGAATAAATTTAACCAAAGAAATGGGAGACCTGTATGCTGAAAACTATGAGATACTGATGAAAGAAATTAAAGACACAAATAAATAAAAACATACCCCATGCTCATGAATCAGAAGAATTAATATTGTTAAAATGTGTATACTACCCGAAGTAAACTACAAGTTGCACACAATCCTTTTCAAAATTCTGATGGGATTTCTTACAGAAATAGAAAAAAAAATCTTAAAAGTTGTATGGGACCATAAAAGACCCCAAATAGCCAAAGCAATCTTAAGAAAGACGAACAAAACTGGAGGCATCACACTTCCTGATTTCAAACCATATTGCAAAGCTATAGTAATCAAAATATAGTACTGGCATAAAAACAGGCACATAGACCAGTGGAACAGAATAGAAAACCCAGAAATAAACCCATGCACATGCTTGTCAATAATCTTTGAGAAGAGTGCCATTATATACAATGGGGAAAGAATAGTCTCAATAAATGGTGTTAAGAAAGCTTTAGATTCACATGCAAAAGAATGAAATTGGACCCCTATCTTATACCACTCACAAAAATTAACTTAAAATGAATCAAAGACTTAACTCTGTGACCTGAAACCATAAAACTCCTACAAGAAAATATAGGGAAAAAGCTCCCTGACATTGATTATGGCAATGATTTTTTGGATGAAACATCAAAAGTATAGGCAATAAAAACTAAAACAAACGTGGGATTACATCGAGCTAAAAAGCTTCCACACAGCAAGAGAAACCATCAATAAATTGAAAAAGCAACCTACGGAACGGGAGAAAATATTTGCTAATCATATATCTGATAAGGAGTTAATATCCAAAATATACGCACATATTTACATATATGTATATCTGTATTTATGTATATTTGTAGTTATGTATATATGTGTATATATATCATCTGTACACTTATCTGTATGTATATCATTTCAACAAAAAGATTACTTAAAAATAAGAAAAAATCCAAAATTATACTTAAAATGTAATTATCATTATATTTTTCCTTAAAAAAATGAAATTTTAAAGTCTTGAAGGAGAGAAGAGGGAATGAATACTGCTTTTCTCAGGTAGTATTCAGATAGCTACCATCTGATATTGCTCACATTACTTGGCCTGACTCTCAAGGAATTGTCGATTCCTTCTGTGAGATTAAAAACAAAACCAAACAAAAAATTATGCAGTTGTACATTTTATAAGTTTTACTCTTGACTATATCATATAAACATCCACTAAATATATTTGAATTTTAATTGCATATATGAATATTTGAAACTTCAGTATTTGAAAGAAGTAATACATCTTAGCAGAAATGCATTTATCTGGTTGCCTTATGCTCTTTCAAACCATTCTTTGATTTAACTTAACTGCGTTTTTACTGTCATGTAAACAGTTTTTAGTAATAAAAAAGCATCTTCAATTTGGCTGTTCTAACTCTTCTGGTTCAGCCGTGATAAAGCAGGGAGATGAGGTATATTTCTGCTTCCTTATTGCTGGACAAAGTATTAGATGGCCAGCCAGACATATTTCTATTAGAAGTGGTGGTGTTAATTTTAGAAAGCTGGAAAACAGAATAACAACCTCAATTGATGAAAAGCACTAGTGAAAGAAGAGGAGAGCTGCTCTATGTGATCAGACATTGCTCTTTACATGTTACCATCTTTTGCAATTCCTCACCCAGATCACTAAAGAAATACATAAATATTTTTTCTAGAAATATGTTGAAGTTTATTAAAATTTTGATACATCTTAAGATGGCCTCAATACAATTGTTACTGATAATAAATATTTTAACTAAGGTTCAGAAAATCAGAATGCGTAGTATCTTCAAACTGGTAAATTTTATTTTCTGCCATTCTTGTCAGCCTACTCAGCTTTTACCACCAAGTGTCTATGATCTAGGTCAGTCAGGACACAGTCAAGGGATGTCGGAGCTGCTGTGGTCAGCGAGGGGACAATAAAAAAGGAAGTAAGAGGTATGTTTGTCACATAGACTTATATGTACCATAGGCATATGTTATTTGTTAATTAGGAGCTATTCTGATAATAATACAAATTTGATCAAAACTCTGCCTCTTGCATATAATGTTTGTATTCTAAAAGGACTGGGCATTGGTGTTGGAACATGCCAGCAAAGGCAATCATTCTAAATTAGTGACCTGGGGGATTGAGCATGAATCCTGAACACAGTGCGAGAAATTATTACTCTGTAGCAATGGTTTCAATAATACATTATACATATTTCACCATTTAAAACACCAAAGGAAACCTGTAGACATAAATAGTAACGAAGCAGAAACATGGTTAATACTGTTTCCCTATTAACTTTATGGTGCATAATACTTATATAATGCTGTGAAAATGCTCACTTACAATGAGGGGTAATGACTACAATAACACTTTATTCAATGCTTTAATTTGTCCCATGAATCACCCAGGCCAATGTAATTGCAATGTTAATATAGCACTGTTGAATAAATAGGTCATGCACAAATGGAATGGGTCCTTCTTAACTGGGCCATGGTAAGCACTTCTATGAAAGAAGCTTCTGGATAGTTTTACCTGAATGCTTGTTATGATCAGCTCTCTGAGGGAATGTACAGTGAGTTTTACACATTTGTACAGTAGTCTAAAGACTGTAGGGACTGGTTGTCCTGCAAACCTAAAACGGGATCGAGGAAGATTTGGGGATTTCCAAGCGCTGCGTTGATTCCTATCAAATGTTTATTCCTACTGCGTTCACAGTTTTATGCTAAGATATGAGACATAATTAAATAATAAAATATGAATTATATTTAGTTATATAACAAGTTAATGAAAGATTTTCTGTAAATCAGTGGCTATATGGAAAGGTTATTGGAAAGATCACTGTGGATGGGAATAATTATGGGATATATTTCAACAACCACAGAATGACACAATGTTGATTTGCACTACAGAAAAAGAGAAAGTAATTATAAATAATATAAAAACCCTTTAAAAATAACTAAAAAGAATTTATTATCTTTAAAATGCAAGAGAACAAGGTAAAATATGCCCTACTTGAATTTCTGTCAGAAATTAGAAAATTTTCAAAAATAATCTACAGCAGGAGGATAAGAAATGAAACTTCTATCAACTCAGACAAGAAATGAAAGCATAGCTTTCTCCAATAGGCAGGAAGTGAAAATAAACACTTTTTTTTCCTCAGCTTCAAATGCCTGATCCTTGCAGGTTACAAAAATTCCTGTTAGCATGGTGATAACCTTTGGACTAAAACTTAAGATGACTGAAGATCTAGAACCTCTCCAGACAAACTACAATCGAAAATGAGAGAGTAAAGTATAGCATATCCATATTGTGCGGTAATATGCAGCCATTAAAAATGAAGATGCTGAAGACCTCACGATGATATGGGAAGTACTTGTGCTATAATGTTATGTTAAAAAGATCACAACATACAATCAAATATCAGATGATACCTGGAACAGAACAGCTAGTGGAAGGAGACACACAAAGATGTTAATAATGAGTGGTTTCAGGTTACAGGAGAACAGGAGAGTTTTCTTTCTCTGTTAGTAAGTTTTTTCTACATTTGGAAATTTCTTTAATAAGCATATATTTTATAACTATATTTTTAACTATAATAAGTATATATTTTATAACTAAAATTTCTCAGTGTGGTTTCTAAAAATGCAACTGGCTGCTCAGACATATTAGAATCGTGGGAAGGGAAAAGAAATCAGGAATGATGTTAGAAGAACAAGTTAGAGTTTGAATCAGGTGAAGATTGAATTGGGTGGAGAACAATTTAGAGATAGCTAAGTCCTAGCCTGGAAAACAGGAGTCTCATTAATATGTTCAAGCGCCATATTTACTATGCTGAAAGGGTCAACATTTAACAGAAGTTATACTTTTTTGAAAATTCTGGTCTTACAATGGCATGGAAAAAAAGGAAAAGAAAAATAGAGCAAGGAGATGGGAATCAGAATGCAAGTGTGAGGAAAGGAGTGGGCATAGTAGTAAATAAATTTGTCAGGTAGGCCTCCATGTGAGAGTGAAATTTAAGAAAGTCTTTGAGAGAGGTGGGGTTAATCAAGTGGATATATGACCGAAACAGTTTTAAATAAATTGACATATTGCTTACTTTTGTGAAAGCTTCTAGAATTCTAGTACACTAATGCAAGCAACCACTTGACTTCTTTGGAACATTTACACATGTGACCCCGCGACACTCATAATAAAAGTTGGTTTCTATTCTGGGTTGCTGGCTGAAATTATTATTCTATTAGGATTTCGTTCTATATTATTGTTATTAACATTTTGGGAGTTACCAAGAGAAACTGCTCAATGATAGCAGCCTCATTAATTCCTCCAGTGAAACACTTAAAAATTTCATTGATCTTGGTTCCAAATACATCAAAATGCTGTATCACAGTTTTGTTGAACTATTAACCCTATTGGCATTTTCAAGTGAATAAGCTTATTCCCAGTTCAAAAGTTCTTGTTCTTGAGCTCCAGGTACAATAAAGGAACAGCAAAACTGACCTACCTAGATTATATAGGAAAACTTTATTTAAGCTTCTTACTCATTTTTTTGTATTTACTTCTATTTTCTACATTATGAATATGCTACTGGTCATTTATTTGTCTTTAACATATTAAAATTTAGGGGCCGGCCCAGTGGCATAGTGGCTAAGTTCACACGCTCCACTTTGGCAGCCCAGGGTTCACAGGTTTGGATCCCAGGCACAGACATAGCACCACTCATCAAGCCACGCTGTGGCAGCGTCCCAGATAAAATAGAGGAAGAGTGGCACAGATGTTAGCTCAGCAACCATCTTTCTCAAGCAAAAAGAGGAAGATTCGCAGTAGATGTTAGCTCAGGGCTAATCTTCTTCACTAAAAAGAAAAATTAAAATTTATACACACACATACAGAGTAAGGAAATCTCAACAATAAAAACTTTAATGAATGTAAAGTTTACTGTACAAAAGCCTTAGGTCCTAATTCATTACTCTAAGACTAGTTAAATTCACAAGTAAATAAATGACTTTCTAAACTGGCTCTCAGGTTTTGCTCTGGGGATCTTGAATGAGTTTTATTCCAATCCCAGAGAAGACCTACATAAATTATAGTTTCTGACATGAAATATGTATATATTTTCTCCATGTGATTGAAATGAACCACATTAATTTGTAAACAATTACTTATGTTTATTATTGGACCACATGATATGTAAGTCCATCTGGTTCTGATTCAAATACACAGTAACTATAGTATATGCAGTCTTGTATAACAAAGGCTTCCATTCGACGTGTCACTATTGAGGACCATTAGGAGCATGTAATATTCTAGCTATTTCCCAGGAATCGAATGAAATCACTAGCATAAAGTCAATAGCACGCATGATTATTTAAATATCTTATTTCTATCCATATAATTTTCTGACTTCATGAAGAGTAAGAGGATTAACAGGAAATGACTAAAGGTAGATAGCATTAAATGATTTACAATGTTGTGCATAAGTGAAGAATATGTAATATGATAATGTTTTCATAATATGTGATTAGGGCAGGCACAGTGCCTACTATTTTACTATATTGAGGCAAGTAGATATTTAATAAAGTATTTTGAATTATTTATTATTCCATCAATTGGTTAAAAATTCATTCATACTGGAATTAACTGAATTTTGCTTTCTTTTGCTTCTAACATAAACGTAAACTCATCATTCTATGTATTGTCTTCTTTTACTATGATTGAATAGCAGAGTTTGAATGGAATAAAATCTTAATGTCTTATATATAACCAAGAAAAGTATAACAGCATCACAGCATGTTATTTCAAACACCAAAAAGTGTCATATGTTTTACTACGAGCCTGTGACTAAGGTCATTCCCTAATTCCTACTCCAACATGAAATAACCTATCTGAGTAAAACAAGATTTAAATAACTAAAGTAACTATGTTATATTAGATTTGTCAAAAAGATAGAGAAGTTAATTCTCTAGCATTTGTGATTCTAAACTATATCAGTATTGAAATCAGGATGGCATATACAAATTCCAAATTGAAAAAAATAACTCTTTTCTTATTAGCCATACAGTTAGATCTGCCATGTGTTGAACAGATTTTTCTTACTTTTACCTGAAAAACTTTTCTTTCCAGCTATTATGCTTTGAAGGTTGTTCCATTGACCTGTCTAAAATTTTTGACATGAAAACACTCGTATTTTTTAAAGCTAATCTAATTAGCCAGGATTTAATAATTTTTGCAAGTATTTATTTTGGCAAAAGTAAATAAGTCTACATTATGTTGTTATGAATTATATTGAAAAAAGTTTACAACCAGCTAATATTTTTTAAAAATTCACTCTTCACCTTTTGAAAACACCAATGAAATTCAATTAAAATTTTACTTTGTGAGGCAGATCTGTGGACTAGTAAAAAGAAGTGTTCATGAACTCAGGATACACTCTTCCTTTTAATTGATTATACTCAAGCTCATAAAAAATGTACAGTAAATGAACTACACACGTTTCAATGTATTGCTGGAAAAAGGATTCATAGGAGGTGACTAGATTCTTTATTATTAGTGTTCAAAGGTCATAGCAAAAATTTGGAGATAAATTAAAAAATACTTATATCCCCAAAGTCTCTATTATAAAACAATAAAAACCCTCACAACAGAAAGTTTAAATTTTAACCATACGTTCAAAGTTCACATTCAATCTTCAGTTTTTGTGCCAAATGCTTCCATTTCTAAAAAACTCTTAAATTTTCTCTTTTATGTGTAAAGTATTTTGAGATATAACTAGAGTTGAATAAGGCATACATGTTTGCAATGCTGAGCTTTTTCTTCCCACTATCAAGATGATTTCTTCTTGTGAAATTACTAAGCCCAGTGCTTTGCTGGCCTCTATTGTCATAATCTTGGTATAACACTTCTGCACATGGTGTAGTCTAATGTCATTTGAGATTTCCAATGAAGAAATAATATGTAAGCTAAAATTTTAAAGATGTCACAGAAGAGGAATCCGATTGCTTTCAGATTGTACAAAGAAAACTAAGCAATTCATCTGAAATAATGACATATATGACTGACAGAAAACATACATATATCTATGTCAGAAAGAAAAATCTCACCTTCTGAAAGTTTCATTAATTTGTTTTTGTAAATCAATTAATATTTCTCCTTGCCCCAGTCACCTATGTTCCTAGAAAACAAACCAAACACGGCCTGGCAGAAATCCTCAATATATTTTGCCAGATGTTCTGTTAATACTCAATCTGTAACACTGCAATGAGATTGTGTGGTCATTATATACTTCACTGAAAAACACATGCTGGCTATAGTTAATTTATTTAGAGTCCAGAGATCAAGTCTCTATCTTCTCTGTGTAGAGATGTTAACAATTTAAATAGCAACTTTACCAAATTTTAATCAGATAACACAGTTCACTTTTATGCTTGATGAAATACCATGGTGCACTACATTACTAGAGATCTGTTTCAATGATGTATTAACTGTTTCCTTAAACTTCATTTGCATAGTTAGAAACAAGATAAATAGCAAAGACATGATTTCTAGGGTATCAGAGTAAAGGATGGGAGTGAACTGGAAGACTTGTCTTAAAACTGTCATTAAGTATGAGCTAATCATTTGGGTCTTGCTGTAAAAGCTCAGTCACCATCTTTGCTGACAGACTAAACCTGGATGGATCACCCAACTGACTTTCCAGGAAGGGCTTTTCCTCTAGTACTGCCTAGATCAGCACTCTCCAAAGGAAATATAATGTGAGCCATGTATATATTTTTTTAAGTAAAAAGAATAAATAAAAGAAACAGGTAAATTTAATTTCAATAACATATATTTATTTGACCCAAAAAAACCCTAAATATTATTTCAACAGATAATAAATATGAGAAGCATTAATGAGATAATTTACATTCACTTTTCAATGTTAAGTTTTGAAATCAAGTGCGTAATTTACATTTTCCACATTTCAATTCAGATCACCCACATTTCAAGTCTTCGGCAACCACATATGGTTAGCGGTTTCTGTACTGACCCTGTGTCTAGATCTTCTGAATTTAGGGAAAGGTTCCTGAAATGCATAAAGTGCAGTGGTTTTCCCTTTCCAGTGACCACTACTTTGCAGTCTAAGTGGGGAATCACACATTGTTCATAGAGGAAGACAATATAAGAATGGTTTATGCTTCCAGACAATTCAGGACACCCACCTAGATATACAGGATAATCCATTCGACAAATATTTGAACACCTATTTTGTCACTCTTCATCAGTGAACAAAATAAAATAGAAATTATGAGTATAGACTGTGGTTGCAGTCTGCCTAGATTTGAATCTCAGCTCCACATTTTATAAGCTCTAGAGTCTGGAGTAATTTAGTTAACCTCACAGTGCTTCAGTTTCTTATTTAGAAAATGGAGAGGATAATAGTACCATACCAAAAGGCAGATATGAAGATTAAAGGAGTATACTTGAAAAATAAATAAGAAAAGAGAGAAAGGTAAAAAAAAGATAGAAAGTCTCTAATGAATCTCAAATTCCTGAGTTCCAAGAACATGACAAAATAAATAGGCAAAATACCCAGTATGTGGGAAGGTGTTAAATGCTAGGGAGAAAAATTTTAAAAAAAGAAGAGAGATAGATGGTTTGGAGGTTGAGACCATGTTTGCAAATTTTAAAAGATTGGCCAGGGAGAATCTTATAGAACTGGGGATATTTGATCCAAGACTTGAAAGTGTCAAGGAAGTGAGCTATGCATATAAATAGGGAGAAGAGTTTTTCCAGGTGGAGGGAATAGCAAATGAAGGATTCCTAAATCAAGTGCATTCCTGCTGTTAACAAGTGTCAGAAGACCTATGAGAATCAGACAGATTGAGTGACTAGAAGAGCAATAGGAGATGGGAGCAGAGAGGAAATTGGGTGACCAGATCATTGAGAGTCTTGTAGACCATTACAAAGACTTTAGCTATGGACATGTGAAGTAGAAAGTCTGTGAAATACAGTCCTATGAAGGATTGTATCTGGCTGCTATGCTGAGACTATGCTGTACAAAGCAAATGAGGAAGTGAGAAAGTTAGAAAATGTATGCAGTAATGAGGTAAGAAATAAAGATGGATTTTTCTAGGAAGGTGGTATTGATACTATAGGCACATTCTAGGTACAGTCTGAAGGTGGAGCCAACATAAGTTGCCCACACATTAAATATATGGTATGAAAGAAAGAGAATAATCAAGAATAACATTAAGATTTAAGATTTGATTGTGTAATTGGAAGAATGAAGTTGCCACAGTTCAGGTGTAAAAGATTGAGGGAGGAGCAGGTTTAGAAGTGAAAAGAAGTTCTGTTGTGGACTTGTTAATTTTAAGATATCTATTAAATGTCTTGAGAATTAGAGGCCTTCATCTAAGGGGGAAAAAAGGCAATTTAGTTTCCTAAAAGCCAAGTGAAAAATGTGCTCCGAAAAAGAAGTAAATAATTGCATTAAATGTTGCAAATGGGGCAAATAAATGAAGACTGAGATTTGACTATTGCGTAAAATATCAGAATCAAGAGAAGCTTGCTTTTAGAATTGAAGAAATAAGTGTGAATGTGAAGAATCCAATAGAATGGGAAAAAAGAGATTTTGGAAAAAGAAAATCGCTGGAATGATGAAATTAAATAGGTAAGATAGAATGGATTCTACTGCACAAACAGAAACCATGACCTTGGCTAGGATCACTGAGAATTCATCCAGAGGAACAGGAGAAAAGGCAAGGAATATTTGCACAGATGCAGGTAGATTGTAGATGTGATGGGGAACAGGTGGAAGTTCTCCTCCAATTGCATCCATTTTATCAGTGAGTAAGGGTAGGAGTGGATGTTGATGATAGAAGAGAGAAGATAGTATGAACCAGTCATATGGAAGAGTGGATTGTGAAGTACAGCATGATTGCTGGGTTGCACAAAGGACCTATTTGCGATTAGGAATGGAAGAGTAGACCAGGATCAGAGCCTCCTTTGACACATCTCTTTCCAGCATCATGGCCTTTCCACATATGTGATCCTAGAGAGTTCACATAAAACACTCTGTCCCTCAAGTTGGAACATTGTATGAGACTGTGGTAAAAATGTTTGGCTCTATCTAACTTCAGTTGAGTTCTAGCCTAGAGAAAACATGTTGTGATTGGAAATTCTTCAGTGATTTTTAAATATATCTCATTCTATTTATTAGTTGATCTCTTCTCTCATTTAAGTACAATTAGGATACATGCTCATGAGATTATCTCAAAAGGAAATTGTCACTTTTTCAGTTACAGAAGATTTTCTGGAAGAGTTGTCTGTGCTTCCAAACTTTAGTGATTTGCACAGCACCTTCAAGATGTTCTTCTTATCTGATTGTGTTGAATGGACCCAGGCCAATTTGGCTGTTCAGCAATTGTTGGGTACTTTGGGTAAATATTGGTAGCCTCTGGCAGTTAGTGGTAGGTAGGTGCTATGTATCTTCTCTCCCACGATCTCCATGCCAGCTGGTCTGTTACAATAACTGCAAATCTTATTCCAAATTCTGATAAAGATACAAACATTGACTAGAAAGCCAACACAAAACAGCCAAGCAATCTGTTCATATAGCCTGAGTGAAGATCTCACTCTGTCCTGACACATTCCAAGGAGCACCTGATAGGAAGTTTTACTCTGATGTGGAGATAACAATATTCTGATGGCAGGATCAACCAACCTCTAGTCAAATTGTTTGGAAGACTCTCCACTTAGTGGAAGCTCCCTATGTGTGAGAATGTTAAGCTTGCCAATTTCTTACACGTTATTCATGCACGCACAGGGAAGCGGTAAAATCTTTCTAACCAAACCATGTCTTATAATACCACTCATCCGATTGATGAAAAAATGTTGCAAATATTGCTAATGACAATCAATAATCCCTGCTCCTATATATTTTAATAACAGTATTGAAGTGCTTAAGCACTCTGAAGTGTAGATTCCTGATTCAGATAGTGCAAATGCTAACCAAACACACCTTGGTTATGGTTAAGGTTAACTAAGACACACAAACTCACACTGATGTACCATTCAATTTAAATAGAATGATTCCTCCTCACTGTCCAAAATCAGGGCCAGAAAACATTGCATCTCACTCGAACCAGTACCCTTAATTCATGCTATTTGTGTGTATATGTATGTAATCTATCTACTTTAATTTCTTCCTGGTCAATAAGTATGTAAAATCATAAATTTGAGGATTAGTTATATTTGATTCTAATAATGCACTTTTAATAAATGCATGACTCTTCAAATTGTTCTTCTGTAGACAACCTAAATGAGAAGGCACTTTGAAAATTTAACGACTTTTTTTAATATTCATCATGGTAAATATAATCTTCAGTATGAAAATTATTATGTTTTTGGTATAGCATAAAAATGAGATCTATCAACTCTGTAGTATTAGTTAGTACTAATATAAACTTAAAAAGCAGTAGCTGTGCCAAAAAAATAATAAGTTTATCTCTGGTATCCTAGTGGAGCACAGTTTATGCCAAATACCTAATTTTTAAAAAATTTTAATCACATTACCTTCTTTTCCTATAATTCCCCTGTGCAAGATCTGTCTTAATATGCCTTTGACAAAATTTCTGAAAATAGAATCAGGAGAATCTCATTTCCCTAGCTTGAGTTATTTTTAATTAATATACATTACGTTTCTTCACTAATAATTAGTGATAAAACAAATTTCATTCAAATAAACTTGATATTAGTAGAAAATTCTCATTATGCCAAATAGAACCTAGAACATTTTTCTTTTACTCTTAATAGTACCAGACTTATTAATTCTGTTTGGAAATAAATAGGAAATTTTTCATGATAATATTTACTACTACTTTATAGTCTTTAGTTTACCACATATTATATAAATATTCTCTAAATAATTCTTTTCTGTGTTGTTCCAATATAAATAAAAATGGCTTATCTTCAACCATTCATATGATCACAAACAACATTCTAAAGCTATTGTTTAATAGTGATTAATTTAATAGGCCTCCAAAACACGTTTATACTAAATAAACAGCACTTACGTGAATAAGCCACAAGGGTAAAGTGTGTTGGAATAAGAACAAAAGGAGAAAAAGGAGGAAGAATAATGGGAGTAAAAAGGGGGGAGAGAGATGAAAGAAGAATGGGAAGAAGGAAGAGAAATGCAAATTAAAGCAATGAGATTCTACTACAAACCTGTTAGAATGGCCACAATCCGGAACACTGGCAACACAAATTGCTGGAGACAATGGGAGCAACGGGAACTATCGTCTATCGCTGATTGGAATGCAAAATGGTACAACTACTTTGGAAGACAGTTTGGCAATTTTTTACAAAAGAAAACATACTTTTATCATACAATCCAGCAATCAAGTTCTTTGATTCAACCCAAAGAAATTGAAAACTTACATCCACACCAAAACCTGCACTTAGATGTTTATAGCAGCTTTATTCATAATCGCCAAAACTTGGGAGCAGCCAAGATGTTCTTCGGTAGATGATGGGTGAATAAACTATTGTAATCCAGACAATGGAATATTATCCCATGCTAAAAAGAAATGAGCTATGAAACCATGAAAAGACATGGAGGAATCTTCAATGTCTATCACTAAGTGAGAAAGCCAATCTTAGAAGGCTACAATACTGTATGATTCCAACTACAGTAGTTCCCCCTTGTCTGCAGGCGGATATGTTACAAGACCCCCAGTGGACACCTGAAACTGAGGATAGTACTAAACCTTATATAAACTATGTTTTTTCCTATACATACATACCTATGATAAAGTTTAATTTATAAATTAGGCATAGTAAGAGAATAAAACAATAATAAAATAGAACAATTGTAACAATAATCTGTAATACAAGTTATGTGAATGTGGCCTTCTCTCTCTCTCTCAAAAAGTCTTATTATACTGTACTCACCCTTCTTTTGTTGATATGCGATGATGCAATGCCTACATGATGAGATGAAGAGAAGTGAATGATGTAGGCAATGTGATGTAGTGTTATTTTCAGGCCACAGTTGACTGTGATAACTGAAAGCATGGAAAGTGAAACCATGCATAAAAGGGAGACTGCTGTATATGACATTCTTGAAAAGGCAAAACCACAGAGACAGTAAAGATCACCATTGTGGTGAGTGATATTGATAATGGCAGAGGCTATGCATGTGTGGGAGCCAGGGTATATGGGAAATCTCTGTAACTTCTTCCTAATTTTTTTGTAAACCTAAAACTGCTCTGAACAAATAAAGTCTGTGAAAAATACAATAATTACAAGAGAGTTTGTAGGGATAGGGAAAACAAGAGGAGCGCTATTAGATCAAAGGAGATATGCCTCTCCCCACAACCCTTTAACGTCTTTATTCCAGACTCTCACTTTCATCTGTTGACTTTATTTCTTTTTCAGCAAGAAAATTGAAGCAATCAGAGAAAAACTTTTATAGACTACCACTACTATATCCCCCAACTTTCTACATCTGGGCCCGTGCACTCTACCTTCCTCCTTGTTTCTATAGATGAGCCGAATATGCTCCTGGCCAAGGCTATCTCTTCACTTGTGCAGTAGCTCCCATGCCTTCTTGCCTACTCAAGAACACTGTTCCAGTAATTATATCCTCGTTCCTCTGATTGTCTATCTTTCCATTTATATTTGATAATTTTATCAGCACAAAAATATGCTATTTCTCTCATCATTAAAAAATAAATTATCTGACTTCTTTTCCCTTCAAGAAAGCCCCACGTCTCTCCTCCCATTACAGCAAAATTCCTTGAGACATTTCTCTATACCTGCAATCCTTAATTTCTCTGCAAGCATTTTCTCGTGAATCCACTGTTTTAGGATTTCATCTCACCACCCTCCACAACTCTCTCATTAATAGCACCCAATGGCTGTCTTTGTGTTAAGTCTTCAAGACACTGTAAGTTTAGTTTTTTCCTTCCTCTTAGGACAGTCCTTCTCAATCTCTTTTGCAGGTCTTACTTGTCTTGTCTCCAGCCTCTAGTGTTGGCGTGTCCCAGGGCTCGTTCCTTGGATGTCTTCTCTAATCTATTTCTCTTACCTCTGCAGATGATCTTATCTAACAATATATATCTACGTCCAAATTTGTATTGCTAACCAGACTTTCTCCTGAACACCAGACATATATATCTTTACTAGTTTCCTATTGCTGCAGTAACAAATTACCACAAACAGGTTTAAAACAACACAAATTTATTCTCTTACTGTTCTAAAGGTCAAAAATCTAATATCATGGTGTTAGTAGAACTGCTTCCCTTCTGGAGACTTTAGGAAAGAATCCATTTGTTTCTTACTTTTTCAGCTTGTAGAGGTTGCCTGCATTCCTTAGCTCATGGCCACCACTTTACATCACTCCAACCTTTTGCTTCCATCATCATGTCTCCCACTACTGACTCGTATCTCCTGTCTCCGTCTTATAAGGATCTTTGTGCTTATATTGGATTCATGCAGGTAATGCAGGATAATTCATCCCTCTGAAGATTCTTAATCACACCTGTCAAGTCCTTTTTGTCACAACAGGTAACATTCATGGGTTCTAAGGATTAGGACATGAACATCTTTGGGGAGTCATTATTCAGTCAACCACAATATCCAATTGCCTACTGAAGTCTCTATTTTAATGTCATCTCAAACATCAAATGGCCCAAACTGAGCTTCTGAGATTCCCCTACAAACCAGCTCTTCTGTTAATGGCAACTCCATTCTTAAAATTGCTTTGGTCAAAATATTTGGCGTTATCTTTGATTCATGTATTTCTCTAAAAATCCCAAATCCAATTCTTCAATAACCAAATCTTGTTGGTTCTGTGATCAAAATTCAGAATTCTATCACTTATTACCACCTCCAATGTCACTAACTTGGACCATGCCACCATTATCACCTACATATATTATAGCAGTAGTTTTGCTTCTAGTGCCTTGTAAGCTATTCTGAACACAGTAGAGCAGCATGAACATAGTAAAACTGAAACCAAATCATGATTCTTTTCTGCTCCAAGCCCTCAAATGTCTTCCTACCTTATTTTTAGTAAAAGACAAAGTTCTTGGTATCTGTATGCCCTGTTCCCCCACCCATACCCTTCTTCTCTTTCTATCCTCATGTCCAGCTTCTCTCCACCTTGCTCACTCAGGTCTAGTCACATTGGCTTTTATGCTACTTCTTGAACTTGCCAGACTTGATACTTTCTTACCCTTCTGCACTGGCTCTTCTCCCTGCAATAATGTTCTTGTTAACACCCTCATGATTTTCTCACTAACTTCCTTTGGGGTTTTACACAAATATCGCTTCTCAGTAGGACCTTCCCTGGCCTCGTATTTGAAATATGAATTCCTTTTATAACCAACATTCTTGCTTACCTTTTCTCTTTAGTAATTGTTATCATTAATTCGCTAGGTATTTCACTTACGTTATTTATGCTTCTCACCTCCACAAAAATATAAGATCCATGAGAGCAGAAAGTTTTGTGCACATGGTCCAATACTATATACCCAATGCTGAAACAGTGCATGAATCATACAGGATCAGTTAGTTAACAAATTAAAAGTGCAAAGTTGTTATTCAAAACTTTTTTCTATGTGTTGCCTACAATCATAAGGTTTTAGGTACCTATTCATTGTAATCTCTTCAATCTTCTAGGAAGACCACATATAGAGAAGTGAGACAATACTCCTGACTTAGAGCAGAAAACCTGGAGATCCCTTTCACTATTGTGTTTCTAAAAGCCTTGAAGAATTTCTGTCTCACTCCAAGTGCCGCTGGATGCCATATATGGACATTTCTCCAATCATGAAATTATGGCCTACAGAAATAAAAATGACCTCTACAGAAAAAAATGGCCTCTATATAAGGTTGTTTTTGCATATAATGGGCTACATTTACTCATGATACTGAATTTCTTCTCATTCAAAAATATAACTAAGTCACATAAAATAAAACACTAGAATTATTGGTATAACTGTTATTTCAGGGGCTTGACTAGAACGAGATTATCGCTGCAGTTACTGCTTTTTCATTTCACCTCAGGCTCCAATATGGCTTGGTACTAAGTCTGTATTTAAAAATTAGATATTTTGTTCATCATGATTTTTTTCATCAATGCATTTTTTTGCATTACTTTTTATTTCTTAAATATTTCATCAAATATTATTTATCTTAATTACTAAGCTTTTTGGAAACTCTTTAAATTTTATGCCTGAGGCAAGTTCCCCACTTGCCTCGCTGTCATCCCAGCCCTGTTTCATACAAGCTCAACTGTAAGAGAGTAGATAAATATGAAGAATACCTCCCATGTGCCCTTGTTTGCTTGCTATATTACACCCAGCAGAACTAGACCTATCTATTTTACTGACCAGGATGTTTTCTGCCCTCATCACAAAATTTAGACCCATACTTAGCACAGCTATGGGAGCATATGCCCTTGAGATCATTGAAAAATGTTTCAGAATTAAAAATCATAATAATCCTTAAACAAATCTATTTAAAGCCTCAGTTTAATTATTGAGAAAGTATATACAGAGAGCAAACATTAAGTATAAGTTCGCATATGGGAATTAAGAATCCCACTAGACACACAAGAAAATAAAATGAAAGCTATTAGAATTATTAAGGATTCAGTATAATGACCATCTAAAAAAATACAGAAATCAATAGCTTTTCTTCAGAACTTCACAAAGCAGTTGGATAATATAACAGGAAAATAGAATACAACAAAAGTTAACTGAGACGTTTAATACATGACAGAAAAAAATGAAGTGTCATTACTTACTTGGATTGAAAATGATAACACCAGAAATCTAAATTCTTACGTTAATTCACATATTTAGGATAATGCCAAATAAGGAACAATGGTACTTTTAAAACTTGGGGGAATTTGACTTCCAGAATGGCAGACTAAGGACCTCTGAAAATCCCCTTCTCCATTAAAGCAACCAGAACATTTTTGGCAAAAATGTCAAAATCAACCTTTTCTGAACTCAGGACATTAAGCTAAAGGATTGTAACAATATGAGGAGTGTTTATACAAGAAAAACAGCTTAATCTCTGTAAGAATAGTGTAATTTGTGGAATTTTAACTTGCCCTCATATTATCCCCCGGTCCTCAGCTCCATTATAACCTTAAAAATTGTGTCTTGCAAATACAATGGCTGTTAAAACCAGCAATTTGGGGCAGAATCATCTAACAGCTCCCCAAAAGTTGTATCCCCAGAGATTTCTTACTATTTTACTTGTTTGGCAGCTTGCTGAAAATCACCATGCTCAAGATTTGTCTTTCTTTGAGCTTAGTCAAAGCTCTCACCTTGAGTAAGGAGCTCTATCTCCAGAGCTTGTCAAAAGCAATCATCAGCAATTGTTTAACTTCACATCTGTCTGAGGTGGCATTACTTTCTGGGACTAACAAGACACTGACCAAAAAACTTAAAAGACAAAAACTGGGGACTGAAATGTTCATAAGGTGCTCTGAAAAGCTAAAACATATTCCAGAAATCTAGAAGGCCACACATATGCTCTGGGCTATGCGCATGCCCAAGAAAGAACTAGGAAGACCCTAATCTCTCACCTCTAGCTGAACTTAAGACTGTGCAGCAGGAAGTTAAGGCTAACGCAGAGTGGTAAACTGCCTGTTATAGCATTAAAATTAAGCCCCAACACACACAGGGCTTCTCAGCAAAGAATGTGAGGCTTATTTGATCCAGGTATTTAAGGAAATCTCTGTCTAATCATTAGCTAACCACTAGGCAAATCTAGCATAGATTTCAGTAGCCACACATGACAAAGAATACAGCCTGTGCATAATTAATCTAGGAAAATCACTGGACAAACAGCAACAACAAAAACAAAATATCCTGGGGAGAAGGGAATCTGATCTCTAGAATTGCCATAATATATTACTTGTTTATTTATTTTTAACACCCTTATTGAGGTATAATTTATATACAAAACAATGCATGCATTTAATGAATATATTTAGATGAGTCTGGACATAGCCATACACTCATGAAACCATTACCACAATCAAAATAATAAATATATCCATCACCTCCAAAAGTTTTCTCATGTCCCTTTGGTTCTCTTATTTTATTTTGTTGTTTGTAAGAAATCTACCCTCTTAACACATTTTTCAGTGCACAATACAGTGTTGTTAATTATAGGCACTATATTGTAGAGCAGATCTCTAGAAATTATTCATCTTGCATAACTGACACGTTATACCTATTGAACAACAATTCTGCATTTCCCCCTCCCCAACCGCTGGAACCACCGTTACTTTTCCACCTCTGTATGTTTAGCTACTTTAGCTACCTCACATAGGTGGAATAAAGCAGTATTTGTGTTTCTGTGACTGGCTTATCTTATTTAGCCTAATGTCCTCCAAGTTCATCCATGTTGTCATTTAGGGTAAAATTTCCTTCTTTTTTAAGGCTGAATAACATTTCATTGTATGTGTATACCACATTTTCTTTATCTATTCATCCACTGATGAACATTTAGTTTTTTTTCCATATCTTTGGTATTGTGAATAGTGCTATAGTACTTAAAATGTTTAGTTTCCAATAAACAATTATGAGCCACACAGATAAACAGGAAAGTATGATACATACACAGAAAAAATAGAAGTCAACAGAAAAAGTCCCTGAGGCAGTCCAGATGTTCAAATTGCTAGACAATAACTTTAATTCAACTATTGTAAATGCTTTCAAAAAAGCTAAAGAAAATCATGTCTACAGAATTAAGGAAAATTATAGAATGATGTCTCATGAAATAGAAAATAACAATAATGAAATAGAAATCATATGAAAGAAAAATTGAAATCCTGGAGTTGAAAATACAATAATTGAAATGAAAATTCACTAGAGGGACTGAATAGCAGATCTGAATTAGAAGAAGAAACAATTAGCAAAGTTGGTAGTAGGTTGTATTAGTTTCCTCAGATTGCATAACAAATTACAACAATCTGAGTAGAATAATACAACAGAAATTTATTACTCACAGTTATGAAACCTAGAAGTCTGAAATCAAGTTCTCAGGAAGATGCTCCCTCTAAAGGCTCTAGGGAAGAGCCCTTCCTTGCCTCTTCCTAGTTTCTGGTGGTTGCCAGAAATTCTTAATGTTACTTGGCTTGGTTAGATGCATCAATCCAATCTTTGTCTTCATCTTCACACGGTGTTTCCTCTCTGTCTCTGTTTCTCCCCATGACCTTCTTAAAAGGATGCCAATCATTGGATTTAGGGCCCTCTCTGATCCAATATGACCTCATCTTAACTAAGTACTTCTACAAAAACACTTTTTCCAAATAATGTCACATTCTGATGTTCTGGGTAGACACAAATTTTGACAGATACAATTTAACTCAATACTTTGGTCAAATAAGATTATCATGTCTGAGGAACAGAAAGAGAACATAATGAAGAAAAATTATCAAAGCCTTAGAAGGACCTTATCAAATATACAAACATAGATCTAATGGGAGTCCATTAAGGAGAGAAGAGAAAGAAAGGGGCATAAGGATATTTATTTGAAGAAATAATGGCCCCAAACTTCCCGAATGTCATGGAAAACGTTAATCTGCATCTCCAAGAAGCTCAATGATTTCTGACTAGGATAAACTTGGCACAAATATCTGGGAATATCATAGTGCAATTGTTGAAAGCCAAAGGAAAAAGAGAATCTTGGAAGGAGCAAAAGAAAGTGACTCATCAATTACAAAGGATCTTCATATAGATTAAAAGCTGACTTTCCATCAGAAACCATGAAGTCCAACACACGATGAGATGGCATATTAAAAGTACTAAAAGAAAAAGACTGTCAACCAGGAAATATATATCCAGTATAACTATCCTTCAAAATGGAGAAATCAAGACATACCATGATAAACAAAAACTGGGAAAATTCATTGTTAGCAGGCCTGCTTTACAAGAAATACTAAAGGGAGTCCTTCTGGCTGAAATAAAAGGAAACCACTCAGCAATGTAAGTATAGAAATAAAGAGCACCAATAAAAGTAACTACATAGGTAAATAAAGAAGGTATATAAATGTATTTTTTCTTGGTAATTCTTTTTTGCTCCTATCTAATTTAGAGACAACTGCAGATAGCAATAAGTATGAAACCATGTCAATGAGATCATAATATATAAAAAATGTAACTTTTATGATAATAATGGTACAAAGAATGGAGAATAGCAGAGACATATTGGAGAAACTTTTATATACTATTGAAATTTAGTTGGTATTAGTCTAAAGCATGTTGTTATAAGTAAAGATGTTAGTTTTAATCCCCAGGCAAACCATGAAGAAAATAATTCAAAAAAATATAGTAACAGAAACAATAAAAGAATTAAAATGGTATACTACAAAATATCTACTTAATACAAAAATGTAAGTAATAAAGGGATGGAAGAATAAAAAAGACAGACAGAAAAAAAGGAGGAAAATTGCAGACACAAATCTTATCTTATAATTGTACTGAATATAAGTGGATTAAACACTTCAATCCAATGGTAGAGATTTGCTGAATGCATAAAAAAGCATGACCCAACTATATGCTGTCTACAAGAGAAACGTTTTAGATTCAAAGACACAAATAGGTTAAAAGTAAAAAGATGAAAAAAATGTATATCGTGCAAAAAAATATCCAAAAGAGAGCTAGAATAGTTATGCTAATATAATTTAAACTATGCTAATATAATTTAAAATAAAATTGTTACTAGGGGCAAAGGACATTTTGCAATAATAAAAGGGTAATCGATCAGGATGACGTAATACTTATAAACATGTATGATAAAAAACAGCCCCAAAACGCGTAAAGCAAAAAAAAAAAAAAAATGGCAGAATTGAAGGGAGAAATAGATAATTCAATAATAAGATTTGAAGACATCGATATCCCACTTTCGAGAATGGATAAAACAATTAGAATATCAGCAAGGAAATAGAAGACTTGAACAAAACTATAAACTGACTGGATCTAACGTGCATCTATAGAACACTCCAACAAACCATAGCATAATATACATTCTTCTCAAGTGCACATGAAACATTCTACAGGATA
Organism: Equus przewalskii; assembly: GCF_037783145.1. Taxonomy (NCBI): domain Eukaryota; kingdom Metazoa; phylum Chordata; class Mammalia; order Perissodactyla; family Equidae; genus Equus; species Equus przewalskii. The sequence continues at coordinate 46,651,374 of NC_091839.1, forward strand.
CACCATACGTTAGTCTTTAAAAACAAGCTTTAAAGGCTGAAATCATACAAAGTATATTTTCCAATCACAATGAAATTAAATTAGAAATCAACAGCAGAGGTAAATTTGGGAAATCTGCAAATGTGTGGAAAATAAACAACTCTCTCCTAAATAACAATTGGGTCAAAAAAATTACAAGGAAAATAGAAAATACTTTGGAATGAGTGAAAGTGAAACCACATACCAAAGTTATGAGATACAGCAAACACATTGCTTAGAGGGAGATTTATAGCTGTAAAAGCCTATACTCCAAAAGAAGAAAGAAAACTATCAATAACTAACAGAAGGAGCACCTAAAGAAAGTAGAAAAAGAAACGCAAAGAAATATTGAAGAAAGCAGAATAAAGAAAATAACAAAAAACAGAGTGGAAATGAATAAAACAAAAACTAGAAAAACAGCAAAAATAAAATCAGTGAAACAGTTTCTTCTTCACTCCTAATAAAAGGGTTTCAAAGTACAGAATGAAAAACTGGTAGAATGCAAGAAGAAATAGACACAAATCCACAATTATAGTCAAAGTAAGTAAAAGGAAGGTGATAATAAAAATAAGAGAAGAAATTAAGCAAATAGTAAATTAACAAACAGTAAAAGAAATTTGACAAAGCCAAAAATTGGTTCTTTGAAATGATCAATAAAATTGATAAACACTGAGTTGGATTGATGGGGAAATAAAACAGAGAACACAATTTACCAATGTAATAAGTGAAAGAAGAATTACCACTACAGATCCTACAGACTTAGAAAGAATGCAAATAGAATTTATGAGCAATTGTATGCCAAAATATTCAACACCTTAGTTGAAATAGAGGAATTCCTTAAGAGAAGATATACAGATGGCCAATAAGCACATAAAAATGAGCTCAACATCATTAGTCATCAGGGAAACGCAAATGAAAACACAAAATACTGTTAAGCACACGTTAGAACTGAAAAAGTTAAAGACAATGCTGACAACAATGGATTGTCAAGAATGTGGAACCCTTGAAAATCTCTGCTGAGGGAGTATTTAGAGTTTCTTAAAGTTTATCCCTACACCTAATATATGACCAAGGCATTTAAATCCTGGATATTTAACCAAGAGAAAGAAGAATATAAAATTCTTAAAAATTAAAACTAATCTATAATGACAAATGGCATATGAGTGACTGGCAGGGACAGACTGCAAAGGGGCACAAGGAAATTTTGGAGGAGTCATGGAAACATCCTGTATGCATCCATCAAAATGATCTAATTTTGCTTTTTAAATGGGTGTAGTATTTGTCTCTGAATTATACCTAAATAAATTTGCTAAGAAGAAAACATGAAATAAACAGAAGAAAATTACTTATAACAGTTTCTGCAGACTAAACACAGTTAATCTGTTTAGCTTCTATTCTAAGAAACCTTTAAAAACCCCGTCATGGGCCAAGTCTTTAGTATTGTTATTTTTTATTAGATTGGTTATACGACTCAGAAGAAAATATATCTTATAAACAGATATCATTATTCTAAACATAGAGTCAGAAAAATGATTGTTCATTCCTAAAAGATCGTTTTATATGTTGAAATACCAGCGCTAGGGACATGAAAATTTTGCAAAACTTCCATGGGAACAAGCTTTCAAATAAACTGAGCCCATAGTGTGCAAAGGAAACAAACTTGGATAATAAATCAATATATTTAATGTTTCTTGGAGCCTCAAAGTACCACTCTAATTTTTAAATCTCTGTAGTGGATTTAACAGGCAGATGGGACCTCCTTCCCCGATGTGTCTTTTGAAATTGTGTAGGAATTATCCAGTTTAAAATAGGCACTTCTTTATAGTGAATAGCACTATGTTGAGGGCCCAATATGTTAAATTAAGAACTTCCCTTTGTTCTTTTATTTTTTACACAAATATCTTTCAGTCAGATTTTTATCTACCCATTATATTTTTAATCACTAATATGTAGGCAATTTTAAAAATTAATCTGGTGATTCAGGCCAAAATAAATTAGTAAAATAGACTCAATCTTATTAACACAGGTTCTTCGTCCATTTGACCCGCAACAATTTGCACATGCCACTAGGATGGCTTCCTATTCATTATCAGTAATCACACTGTTAGTAGAGCTGTGAACAAGAAAAATGGAAAATGAAACGCAAAATTTTCTTTTAATTTAACTTTAAATAAATATTCCATGTTTATTTAAAATACATTTGGTTTAAAAATATTGTTAGTGGCATCTATAGTAGAGATACTTAGCTAATACACATTTCAGAGAAGCTGATGCATTTGTTTAGAGTATTTATATTTTTAGCATATATAGTATCTATATTTATAGCATTCAACTCCTGAAAGAAAACAAAAGGATAAATCATTATTGAGTATTAAATTTTTCATTAGGGTTTCAAAAATTGTTTTCCCTGAATTTATGACTAGCCTGGAACCACTAGAGGGCAAGCTTTACATTATAATGAAACAAGAATTCACTTTCGCACCCATTGTAATAATACACATTAAAAATGGTTTAAAATGACTATGTTAAGAATAGAAATCTATCAAAAATAACTAACTTTTTTTAATCTGAAATCACATTTTACATGTATTCCTTAATTTAGCTACTCAAATGCAGTAATTTTAAATTTTTGACACGACAAATTTTTTAGAATCAGTGTTAGATGAATCACACACAATTCCGCATCTTCATAAAATTACATTCAATACCAAATATATACTGCTTCCTAATGGTTAGCTCAGAAATAAATTACGGATTAATCTAATCTGTATGCTTCCCTGACCTGTGCCCTGGATAAGGCAAAAGGAGTTCGGCCTGAAACTTTGGCAGCTGGGGTTACGTCAAAATCTCTGTAAAAGGCACAGAGCTCATTAGTCATCACAAAAATCTTGGAAAATGTTAATTCATCCATAGGTCACATCATAAAATGTGTGTGTTATGTGTAGCATAAAATTCCTATTTCGCTATGAAAATCTTGTAGTTAGCTGAATTGACAGCCAATATAAGATTTGCACAAGTGTATGTATATCAAGCTATATTATATATATCCTATCATTCCTTCCTTGGGTGTGTTCTGCTGCTCGGGAGAAATGGATTATTAGACTCATTGGTTATACTATATTTGATCATTGGCAGAGGTATTGAGTACTTCACATTTTAAACTATATATCTTGCTCAAAGGCACACAGTTAGTGAGTGTCGATTCTGAGTTACTACTGATACCCGCCAGTAAATCTCAGAACTTACTTTTCCAACTAAATCTCCAAGGTCCAAATAACTACTAACAAGGGAATGTAAGGCATTTGAATCATTAGATTGTAGTCTGAGAAGGAATGACCTCAGACTAAGGAGTGGCCCAGCTACGATCAAGTTACAGTTTGAACTCTTGAGTGACCACCTAGAAGTCCTTGGTAACTTGAGAGAGATCAGACATACCCATCTAAACCTAAGTGTACTTTCATTAATTCTTTTATTAAGGAAGATTAGCCCTGAGCTAACATCTGCCACCAATCCTCCTCTTTTTGCTGAGGAAGATTGGCCCTGAGCTAACATCTGTGCTCATCTTCCTCTATTTAAATGTGGGATTCCTGCCACAGAATGGCTTGATAAGCTGCGTGTATGTCCATGCCTGGGATCCAAACTAGCAAAGACAGGGCCACCAATGTGGAGTGCACAAACTTAACCACTAGGCCACTGGGCCAGCTGCCACTTAATTTTTTAAAAAGGTGGCATTATGCTACATGAGTTAGATCAATGAAATGGATACAAATTCAAGATCATCAATTTATTTTGTGAAAATTGTTACATTTTCTTTTCATTGAACTTAAATACTGATGGTAGAGTGATTGCATTGATGGTCCCAGTTAATGGCTTCCTTGAATAAATGTCCTTGACAATTTGACTTTGCTAGTGCCATGGGAACATGGCGACGCTAGCCTTTTGCAAGTTTGTGATAGACTCATGAAGTATGAGACACTTGGAAGAAAGCCCGCAACAAGCCCCAGAAGCATGTATGTCTCACTGATCCTCAATCCTTTCTAGAACCGTGGGAGAGTTTAGCTGTGCTTAGCTGCAGTAGGCAGAATAATGATCCCCAAAGATATCCACGTTGTAATTCCTGGAACCTGTGAATAGATTACCTTAAATGACAAAAGGCCTATTGCAGATGTGATTAAATTAAGAATCTTAAAATGGAGAGACTACCCTGGATTGTCATGGTGGGTCCAAAGTATTCACAAAGGCTCTTAGAAGAGATGGGCATGGCGATCAGAGAAGGAGATGTCATGACAGAAGCAGAGATCAGAGAGAAAGAGGGATGTGATGATGCTACACTGCTACTCTGAAGATGGAAGAGGCCGTGAACCAAAGAATGCAATCCATCTGTGGAAGCTGGAGAAGGGAAGGAAACCGATCCTTCCTAGAGCTTCTACGAAGAAGACAGCTCTTCCAACAGCTTCACTGTAGCTCTGCTACACCCATTTTACGCTTCTGACCATCAAAATGGTAAAATAATAAATGCGTGTTGTCTTAAGACACTAAATTTTTTATGGTAATTTGTTACAGCAGTAGGGAACTAGTATACCCACCTAAAGTATATCCTGTAGATTCTTGAGTTAAAATTGGTAGCTGGTGTTTGGATTGGAAGTTTAAGTTTTGGACTGTTTTATTATCCCATTGCTAACTGATATGCTCTTTGAAATAGCAATTTCATTTTCTATGTGTAAAAACATCCTGAGTATTTAAAAAGGTGAAGCATATGTTTGGAACCAAATGCTGATAAAATGTTGCAGAACAAAATGTTTGCAAAGGAGAAAGAAAAAGAGAGAGAAGAGGAGGAGAGCAAGCTGTATCACCAGCACTTCTCTTTGTCAAAATGCTTTTTCAAAATGTACACTCTTCTCGTTTAATTCATAAACAACCATATGGGTTAAATAATTTTAATGAGGCATACTTTAAAACCCTGAAATACAGATATAATGTAAGTTCTACAGCTAAAAACGAGAGGTCTTAAAACTAGGTGTGAATCTTATTAATAGTGAAGCTTATAACTTTCAAAGTCATAGTATTAAGAAAAATAAATATAATAATATGACTTTTATATAACAAAACAGACATTTTTACAGTCAGTGTACAATGTTATATTAAATCTGTGACCTAAGAGATTTATAGGAAATTCTCCGCTTCAGCAGAGTGTTTTCAGATGAATGCTTGCCTTTGTCAGAAATAATGTAATTATCATGCAATAGCAGACACAGAAGAATATTGTATTAGCTTTGCTTTGAAGGTCTATGTAAATAGTATCAAGAGCGTTTGAAAGAATTTGATGTTATAACAAAAAATACTGCTTTTAATACTTTACTAAGAAATTTAGGGCTAATGGTTTCTTTCAAGTCTTTCCTAAAGATATTTTTGTCAGAAACATCAATTCCAACCATGAAAGGAGAAATACAAAGGTATGCGATAGAACATCACAAGAGAAAATTTCTTCTAGTTCTCACTGTTGACTATATAAGGCTTTCCAATTGGAATGATTATATTTCATAAATGGGCATCGCAAAACACAACTAATGGCATTTTCCTCATCTTTTTGCAAAGTACTTGCTCCTTTACTTTAGTAAACGCCTCTTCTAAAGAAGCACTTATCTTTATACCGATATTTAATTAATCATCTAAAGCAATGCTATCCAATAGGAAAAACATAAAAAGAAACAGATAAAATTAATATTAACAATATATTTTATTAACACAATATATCTAAAATATTTCAAAAGATAACCAAGAGAAAATTTTTATTGCGTTATTTTACATTCTTTTTTTTCATACTAAGTCTTTAAAATCTAATGTATATTTTACATTTATTTCATACCTTAAGTCAGACCAGCCACAGTTAAGTGCTCAATAGCCACATGTTGCCAGGAGCTCCCATATTGGACATCCCAGCTCTAACGAGAAGTAGTGAAAGAGAAAAAGGATTAATGACATCACTTTTTAATAAGAAGATTGAAAAAGACTTAGGGGAATATCCTAATTGCTTTTGGGGATGCATCCTGGAGCTACTAAATTAAAAATCTGCTTTTATAGGACCTGGAAATTGTAATTTTAAAAAGCTCTCCAGATGAACCTGGTCTTCAATACAGGTTTGGGGAACTACTTTTATTACATTAGAGTGGCTGTGATCTCTGGTTGGTTAACAGAGTTACAAAGGGTCTAGAGTGGTTGAGCATTGGGGTTATAGGGTCATGGAGACTTTGATTTAAAATCATACTCTTTGATTTATTACCAGTGAAACATGACCAAGTTACTTTACCTTTCCTTCGAAGGCTTAGTCTTTGAATAGGTTAAGAATATACACCTCAGTGTTGGCCTGGTGGTGTAGCAGTTAAGTTTGTGCCCTCAGCTTCAGCAACCGGGGGTTCGTGAGGTTGGATCCCAGGCATGGACCTACACACCACTCATCAGGCCATGCTGTGGTGGCATCCCACAGACAAAACACAGAGGAAGATTGGCACAGGGACAATCTTCCTCAAGAAAAAGAGCAAGATTGGCAACAGATGTTAGCTCAGGACTGATCTTCCTCACCAAAAAATAAAAAAGTAAAAAAGAATACATACCTATTAAAATTATTAATAGGATTGCATCAAATAATGTCTGTAAATAAAAAATCTTGCAGAGTGTCAAATAATTATGGGTTTTACTAACTACAGTATGGTGCTAATGAGCCCAAAGTGTGGAGTTTCATCCTCATGCGGGCCATATGTAATCCCTCCATGACCTCAAATGGTATTTCTAACTCTAGTTATCTCTCTTAAAATTCCATGCTTGTATTAGTCTGCTTGTGCTGCCATAACAAAACACCCAATACTGTGTGACTTAAGATTGGAAATTTATTTTGTCACAGTTTCGGAAACTAGAAATCCAAGATCATGGTTTCATCAGGGTTGGTCTCTGGTGAGGCATCTCATCCTGGCTTGTAGACAGCTGCCTTCTCATTGTGTCCTTACGTGGCTTCTTCTCTGAGCAAGTGGAGAGAGAGAGAGAGTTCTCTGGTTTCTCTTTCTCTTCTTATAAGGTCACCATTCCTATTGGATTATGGCCTACCCTTATGACATCGGTAGACCTTAATTACCTCCTTAAGGCCCTATCTCCAAATATAGTCACAGTGGGGGTTAGGCCTTCAACACATGAATTTGAGGGGGTACAACTAAGTCCATAACAGCGCCATTGTTTAGTAGTATTATGCATTTATTGCCCAAACACAATCTATAAAACTTTCTCCTGCACCACCTCTACCAAATCGAGAATAGAATCAATCTATCTGCCATACCCTGGCCTATGTCTATGTGCCTTGGAAATCATTTTAGCTCCTAGACATCATGAAAATATTGTGCATAAGCTTCCACAATTGCTCAGCAATCATGCCAACTCAAATAAAAGAAACACCAGGTCATGCTCTTTCTGTTCATGAAATTAGACTATAAACAATACATAAAACTGACTCACCAGGAGGATATCTTTTCATAAATAACAGTTGTAATTTACTGTAAAGTTAGTTATCTGGGTTTATAATCTTTTGGAAGAAACAGAGTGCCTTATCAATCCTTGACTGTGTACTATTGTTATAATCACAGAGAAATGTGTTTTATCCAATTTTATGTATAATATATGACTGCTAATTTGAAGAAATGGACAAATTATAACCCAAAGAGAAAAACGTTTTGAACTTATCTCTAATCTTCTATTTTAACATTCCATTATATACATAGAGCTTATCATATCTTTGCCCTTCTATTTTTCTCGTATACTTTTTGGCTATCTAGGCCTATCCCTCTTGCTTTCCTTCCCTACTATGACTTACATTCTCCATCATGTTATAATGTTCCCTCCTAACCCAACAGCAGCCACCCTCAACCTCTTCTGTTTATTGCTTGCCAAATGTCAGTGATGACTTCCTTCTCCAGCCCAAGAATAAGATTCAGTTGTGTTAAAATAAGCTAGAGACAAATATACCAGGTCAAATTGTGGTCTAGAAACAAACCAAAGGTATTCTTCTTACCCATATTCTCTACTAAAAACGATATTATCTTACTTTAGACATCACCACACTAGTTTCAGCACTCTTATAAAATTTAGTCTTTTTTTCATAGGCTTAAACCTAACTGAAATCCACTTATATTTTTAAAGCAAATACCAACTGTTTTGTCTATAATTAGATGTTACTTTGAGAGAAGGAGGTGTTCTTGGCTCTTTCATAACTCTCTTTGGCAGAAATAAGATTGACAGTAACAATATACAGCCATAATTGTCTGAAAGTAGTTTGGTCAAGATTAATGCACAGTTAGTTCTCTCTTGCTTAGTCGTAACACTTAGTTTCAAAGACTAATTTTTAAAAACATTTTTCTCAGTACTGATAAACATTATATGTTCCTCTTGTCTGTGATGTGAAATTTATGTCTGAGGAGGATGTACAGAACTTGGTTGGATTTATTTAAAAGTTATATTTAATGCAATCAAAATGTACTATTGCTGTAATTATCCCAAGAAAGAGAAAGAAACATTTAAATGTGTCTTAAGGATTTAAATGTGACATTAAGGATTTCCTGGAAAATCCTGCCCTTTTTTGTCTGACCCAGGCATTCTCAGATGTAGGTACCAGAGGATGGCTGTGCTTGGGTTCATCCTTGACCTCCCACAAACCATGCTCGCCCCAAAGGCTGAACTAGAAAAGAATAACTTAGACTTCTACTCTTAGTGGTTGTTACTATTTTCTCCAAATTTAACATTGTCTGTGGCCCCTTCTGTTTATTCATTGATAAAATACTTGATAGAGTTTTTAAAGAAGATTAAAAGGAGATTAAAGTTTTATTTTCATAGTAATTAATGATACAATTAGTATAATGATATGCCAGCTATGTTAGTTCGTTACTTTTAGATGTTTTTTCCTTTTTTGTAAGTGAAATTAGCCATTTTTGATACATATGAATAAAATGACTTATTTTGGCAGTTTGATCATACATCTTTTATGATTGTTTAATAGTCACTCACCAAAAACATAAATATGGTGAATAAATGAGAGCTCTATTCCCCATAAAACACATGAATACACAATTATTTGCTGAAGATAATAAGGTTTTACTTAAAGAAGTTTTCAAGATGTGAAAAGTTAAAATTGCGTTATTCATGGTAAAGCCATGAAATTCCAGAAATACATCAGAAATGTAACAGGTGAAAAACTCTGACACACCAACATATTTTTATTCATAGAGTAATTTTGTTCATAGCATTACCTTCATTCAGGTGCATAGTATCTTGGAAGAGATGGAGTGCCTCAGTTGTTGCCAGGTACAGAGAATTCTTGTTGTTGCTATTGTTCTGCCTTTTTTAGTCTTGATATAAGAGTAGCAAGTCGAGAAAGTGGTCAAATTGTAGCTCAATGAAAAAGGTATGAGAGAGAATACAGAAAAAAAAAATTATCTATGTTTAAGCTGTAGGAATTTTAAAAAAATTGAATATGCTTGACCATAATCATTATTTTAGATTAACTGAAGCAACCCGAATACAATGAACAGCATTTCAAATTAGGAAAGAATACCTTGAGGGGCTTGGAAGAACGCTGAGCTAAACCTATTTGTCCTTGATGAACCTCTGAGATCTCTGTACCCCCAACTTCATAAATGATAGATATTTCAGGGTGAATCACACAAGATAATTAGTTATTTACCATTGCCAAGATTCTTGCTAAAAAATCAACTATTATTTTGATTACTAAGAGCAGACTAGACAAACATACCTGATGACACTGATTAACTACAATTGCTCAGAGCAATGTTCTGTACGAATTTCATGATTATTTCATCAATACAAAATACATTTCTCTTTTTTTTAATTAGCAGTTTTATGGTGATGATTAGAAGTCTCTTTCTCAAAAAGGATCTGGATAAAAATAAAATGAATATTGACTCACTAGAATTGGTTCATCCTCCCTGTTTAGCAGTACTTCCACAAAAGTGTCTAAAAGACTTAGAGAGATTTTTTAAAAATGAACAAATTATTTGTATAGTATCATAAAAATCAGTACATATCTGAAATAATTCCTTTTAACCTTCATAGTAAATGGGAACATAGAGCTAACTATATAGTCCTACAAACCTATTATAGATATCAACAGACGTCTAGATTGCAAAAAGTTTATTGGCAGGGTAACTAAATTGGATTCCTACTGAATATCATAAGAATTGTCTATATTGATTATCACTGAAACTTTATACTTAATAAAATAGAACATTTCTTTTTCTTCTTGGAATTTGTAAAATAAGTAATTTTAACAGGAAAAATCTGTTATATTTTATGAAGATATTTCCTAAGAAACATATGACATTTATGGTATATGTTTCCTTGTCAGAAAACATATAGTCTTTTTTAGGAAGGTGGAGGGAACCCTGGAAATTCTATAATTCCAGTGTGGTATTTACATTTCCTTTAAATATCACATACCTGTTATACATTTAGCTGATAAATGTCGCAATACAAAAATGTTTATGAGAATGAAACTCAGATGAATCCTTTCTCCTTTAGCATTTATTTAACATTCAATAAATTTTTATTGACCCTTTACTTTGTGGCAGATCTTGTTCTTGGAAAACATGTGTTGAAAGGAGAAAAAATATTGAAATGCTCGCATATTAGTTTATCTTTTCTCCTTTTCTTTGATAACTCAGTCTTTAGATTATAGTTCAAAAGAAGCAAAGATCATCCCAACAAAATCAATTTGTAAGCCCCATGGTTATGACTGGATAATGGCAGCCACCTAAATCTAAATTTATCTGCATACCCTCCAAAAGAATATGTATCACACAAGTAAATACCTTTCCAACCGACCCCTACGGGATAACTAGAAGTCAGGGAATGCTGACAAGTCATATTTAAGCAGGATATCGGCTAAGAGCAGACAGAGACTGTGTGGGAAAGAGAAGCCAGGAGATGCCTAGTGGCTGATGGAACTCAAAAGGAAAAATAGTCTATGACCATACCACCCTGAATGTGCCAGATCTTGTCTGATCTCAGAAGCTAGGCACGGTTGGTCGGGTTAGTACTTGGATGGGAAAAAGGAAAATATAAACAAAAAATAGAAAGTCTCACATTGAATAGAGAAATACTGAGGTCTTAGACATGGTGTGTTAGTGCACTGGGAATCAAAAACAGAAGGTGCAAAGTGCACAGGATCAGGGAAGGGGTCTTGCGCTTAAAAAGATTGTCAATCTTCATCCACAAAGATTTTTAGATAGCTTCACGAACCAATGCAAAACTCTTTTGCTAGCTCCTATTTAGATGTGTTGTGAGTTAAACTATTGATGTAATATTTACAGAGAGGAAAATATGAACTGATGTGCATTAAGAAGTGTTTTTGCAAACCATACATCAGATAAGGGGTTAACATCCAAAATATACAAAGAGGTCATACAGCTCAACAACCAAAAACCAACAATCCAATTAAAAAATGGGCAAAGGATGTGAACAGAGATTTCTCCAAAGCAGATATGCGGATGGCCAGCAGGCACATGAAAAGATGCTTGACATCATTAGCTATCAGGAAAATGCAAATCAAAGCTACAATGAGGTATCACCTCACTCCGGTCAGAATGGCTATAATTAACAAGACAGGAAACAACAAATGTTCAAGAGAGTATGGAGAGAAGGGAACCCTTGTACACTGCTGGTGGGAGTGCAAACCAGTGCAGCCACTATGGAAAGCAGTATGGAGTATCCTCAGAAAATTAAGAATAGATCTACCATATGATCCAGCTATTCCACTGCTGGGTATTTATCCAAAGAACTTGAAAACGCAAAGGCATAAAGATACCTGCACCCCTATGTTCATTGCAGCCTTACTCACAATAGTCAAGACTTGGAAGCAACTTAAGTGCCCATCAAGGGACGAATGGATAAGGAAGATGTGGTATTTATACACGATGGAATACTACTTAGCCATAAGAAATGATGAAATCCTGCCATTTGTGACAACATGGATGGACCTTGAAGGTATTATGCTGAGTGAAATAAGTCAGAGGGAGAAAGTCAAATACCATATGATCTGACTCATAAGCAGAAGATAAAAACAATGACAAACAAACACATGGCATTGGAGAATGGATTGGTGGTTACCACAGGGGGAGGGCTAAAGGGGTGATTAGGCTCACATGTGAGGGGATAGACTATAATTAGTTTTTGGGAGGTGAACATGATGTAATCTACACAGAATTCAAAATATATTATGATGTACATCCGAAAGCTATATAATATTATAATCCAATGTTACTGCAATTAAAAAAATTTTAAAAAGAAGTGTGAATCAGGGAGCTAGCCCATGGCCTAGAGGTTAAGGTCTGCGAGTTTTTCTTCATGGGCCTGGGTTTGGTTCCCCAGCACAGACCTATACTGTTTGTTGGGAGCAATGTTGTGGCAGCAACCCACATACAAAATAGAGGAAGACCAGCAGAGATGTTAGCTCAGGGCAAATCTTCCTCGGAAAAAAAAAAACAGAATTGTGAATCAGTAGCTGAGTTACCGTATTGTCACGAATGGAAACATTTAGTGATTAAGCCATTTTTACGATATAAGAAATGACCTTTTGACATTTCTTGTTGTCTGAAAAGCCTTATGTCTGTCTCTGTTTGATTAATAACTCAGGAAAAATTGTATTTGCTAAGAGTCAAAGCACTTTAATACACCTGGATTACTTAATTGCATTCTCTGTGAACATAAGCTAATATACTATGTTTTTTCCTGCTTTTATAAAGCACTTTCAATTTATACGTGGGAACACATGTCATACATAGATTTAGAAACAATTTTTTTAAAAAACCTAATGAATTCCCACGTCTCTACCTGAATTCACTTGCAAATATTTTGTGTTTTATAAAGACCTCCTATTATAAGTTCCCAGCATCCAGCTTTGACTATAACAAAACTAAATAAAAAATGTTTGCCCTGTTTTCCATTGAGCTTCATAAGTCGCTCTATTTGGGGCATGACTAGTGACCCACACACACACACACTCCCACGCTGCCCCTTACTGCTACTACTCCATGATTCTGTAAAATTTATTACGGTTGGTGCAAAGCTGATAGCTGCTGGCAAGATGATGGATGAAAGACCAAAAGCATATTTCTTCAGCTTAAAATTTACCTTCAATGAGAAATCTATGCCTATTACAACCTGGATATTTATTTTTAAAGACTATCAAAGAAAATGGTTGTTATATATTTACATTCCAGGCCAGAAAGATCTGAAAATTATAGTAATATCAATGTGATCTTTTGCAAGTTCAGTTTTTTAAGGCCAGCTGAATTATTTTCTTTAGATTCCTTATGTAGAAATATGAGCTTATCTTTTGTATAAATAAGATTCTCTTCAGATAAATGATTCGATTTCAATTTTTTTAGGGAGGGATGTAAAAGAAAAATGGTCTGGGCTCCCTTTGCAACTTGAGAATTACATTTATGGTTTAAATAGCAGTATGACATTCCAGCAACAGCATAGCAGCTGCCTCCTGACAAGCATAATTTGCTTTTATGGTTATGAAATTAATACTGGAACAATAGGGCAGTAGGGAAAAATGTGTCTGTTACAAGAACCCCTTTGCAAAATGTGGGTTTTCTTTAATCCTGATTTCTGATGAACCAACAACAAAAATAATTACCTATTTGTATACTGTTACATTTTCTAACTTGGAGAAAATTTTTGAGCATATTACTCATTGCATGTAATGACTTGGTAGGAAAAATGTCCCTGAAAAGTAAGCATCAATGATAAATGCAGATATTCTTTCATTCAATGTGTACTTTAAAACAAGGCAAAATTTCCATTTGAACTGCCAATGCCTTCAACCAAAGACCACCAGAAGCATACCTGTAATTGAACACATTTGTATTGATTAACTCATTGCAATGACAGAGACAGCACATTATGACAGCTGTGGGGTGTCTCTGTAAGGGGTGTTAGGAAGACTTGTTATAGGATGGGGGCTTGTGTAACATGATTTGGGGGAGGGTTCAGGTAGCTAGCTGGGTTTTGCTCTGGAATAGATACTGTCAGGAAACAAGTTGATAATTCTTTTCTTGAGAAGAATAGAGTGAGGCTTATGCTGTGATTGACAAAGAGGCAGAAGGTACTCATATTAGCCAGAACAGGGAGATCTTTGGTCATTTTCATGGCTTGGACGGTGTTCAGGTTTTTGTTTGTACTCATATATAATTGCACATTGATCATGTGTTGGCCTTGATCCATCTTGGTAGCATGGTGGCCTTCTTTGTGAAATTGTTAACGTTAAACAGGAAAACACCACAGCTTAGCTGTGAGTGCCAGGCAAGCTCCCTTCTGGCAGCCTCTGCTTTTTCTTTCTCAGAAAAAAATCACTTCATTGAGAAGACTCTTGAATTCTTTAAGTGATATGTTTGAGCAATTAAAGATGTTGTCAAAATCCATCACTTAACATCTTTCAATTATCTGGTATGCTTTTCAAACTCTTATAACAATGTTATTTGCACGATTCATATAGTATAAAGATTTACAAACATTACAAATTTTACTAATAAAGAAGCATTCACATGCTATAAAAACATTAACAGCTTTATTGAGGCATACAATTGGCATACAATAAACTCTACATGTTTAAATGTGTCATTGTATAAGTTTTGACATATGTACATACCTGTAAAATAATCTCTACAAATAATATAATATGCCCATCATTTCTGTCTTTAAAGTATTTAAAATATTTAAACTTTAATTTAAAGATTAAGTTAAATCTTTAATTTAATCATATTTAAAGTACAATTTGTGCAATCATATTTTTAAAGTATTTCCTTAATGAATAAGTATTCAGATAATAAATATTACTATTTTAATTTCTTCTATCTTATATTTCTATCATCTCTTGGGCTTAATTTATCCCCAACAAGATGGACTGAAAAGAATATAGCCTGACTATGACAATCACAGGAGAGAGGAGTCAGTAGCATGAGCCGATAGAAATTTACCCAGCCAGCCAGAATACAGCACTGCTTTCAAGCTAAGTTGAGAAAATTTCAGTTTATTTTCTTAATTAGAAGTGCCAGAAATTGTCTTTGGCTTATTTAAATAGAATAGAATTTTGGATAGTTCACAGAATCACCTGGAATGCTGAGGACCCAAGCTCAGAAATTGGTCGGGACCAGGGAGACCGAACAGTGGCCAAGTCCACTGAACAATATTGTACTAAAAAGTGGGCCTGGTGAGGACATGACGTCACTGCTGCTGAGGCCTGGGTGATGCTGAGCACATCGGATCCCCACTGTCATTGCCTCTGGACACTTCAAGCCTCACTGGAAAATCTGAAACCGCTGATCTTAGAGATTCAATGTTGCCACCCACGGAGCCATCACCCTCCACCTTGCTGCTTTCCATCAAAGTTCAGGGCAGGTTCAGGGCAGGGCAGCCACTCCTCAGTCAAGTGGTGATGCTCGGGCTTCAAAGGGGAACTGGGAAAAGTGAGCATCAACTTTTTCAGCCTTGAGTGTGGGTAGCAAGTTCTACTTTCCACCAAGATATAAGCTGATTTCTTTCACAATAGAAATGGGAAATGGGGAGCAGGTCACGGACAGCAAATAATAAACGAAAATTTTCCATTAGAGTCTAGACTGAGTAGTTTACAGAATCATTGGAAACAGCCAGTATAGAAAGGAAAGTAAGTGACAGTTGCCTTTAGTCTGTGATTTCTTGGCAAATCCTACTACTCAGGGATGATCTAACAAGAGTGAGCCAGGATTTTAGTCTCTGCAAGAGGACACAACAAAAAGCCAGTAATGTACATTTATAAATTTGGTGGTAACACTCAAAGTAGTTGCTAAATAGAATGCTTGCCTCCTGATAGTCAACAATCTACTCAGGTAAATAGAAAAAGAGACCAGCAACCAAATAGTGCCTGTTGCCCATCTTGTTCTCTGTGCCAGTTCAGCAGGGAGTCAAATGTTTTCCACTTTGACTCCCGCCCCTTTGGGCACAGTGATAATGGAACCCATTTCTCTACCCACCCACCCTTCACTCCCAGCTCACAAACCCTTTGTGGCCCATGTGTCCCAAGGCAGTGTATCTGTAACATCTACTTCATTGCTCCAATACTCCAGAGCCCTATCATCCCAACTGGGAAAAGTTTGCATCTCAGAAAAATGGCACATGGTTCTATAGTAAGGTTTTATATCTGCCTTCAAAAAGAGAGAGAGAGGCTTACTTATTAAATGCCCCACTCCATTGTGCTTAACCGTACTATTTTGTTTGTCCTTCTAAATTGTCCAGAGAATTTGAGCAAGGCTAGATTTGCAGGTAAGATAAACGGTGGACCCAGCTCTGAGCACTGGAGATAGCAAGGTAGATTTAAGGGTAGGCCAAAAGTAGCAAAGTATATCATATTCTAAAGAAGTCACCAGCAACCGAAGCCAGCAACATCCACTGGGTCTATTGAGAGTTGCCAGAATTGATATCTGCCAGATCACTACGCCAGCCTTGTGAAGAGTACATTGTTTATGGACAGAGGCCGTTTTCTTTCTTATACAGGGAACAGGAGAGAATATTTCCCTTCTCCTATTCAAAGAGAAGTTGGAAAAGGGCTTGAAGAAAAAAACACTCTAGATATTGGATTTTCTTCCAGAGGGAAGGATGAGAATTTCATTCTCTATTAGGACGTCTATTTAGGCAGCAGAGTTGCTAAATTCTCTGTACCACATCTAGCACAGAAGAAAAGAAAAATGGAATCGGTTGGCCTGGTGGGGAACCGCCAGATGGAGAGTCAGGACCACAATCTTAAATTCTCAGCTCCCAGGGAATACGGAATGTGGGCCCAGCGTGTCTCCATGGTGGAAAGTGCTGAGACTACACTGCGTGGCAAACAAGGAGACGCAAATACTATAGGAGGTGTTGTGATGTCACTACTCAGAGTTCAGTAGGGAGAGGTAGCCAGTCTGCTCAGGGCTCCTAGGAGGTCTACATGGGAACAAGCCACTCATCAGTGGAGCCCGTGGAGCCATTTCCTTTTCATGGCTGAACAAAATGAACTACAACAGCAGTTAAAGTCAACCAAGACGAGATGTTTGTAATTTTCTCTCTCTATCTCCTGAAACAAAACGCTGGAGAAGCTAGTCCCAAAGAGACAATACAGCCTGGGGAAGTGGATGAGGAGCTTGGAGGCAGTTTACAGAAAGCTGTGTTCTAAGAGCAGAATTGAAGTTTTTAAAGGGTATAAGGAAGAAGGTAATATCTATGGAGCTAGAATGGAGACCACTTGGAGGGGCAGTCACACTAGTTAGTGCCAGAAGGGTCTTTAATGAGCCCCAAGCCTGAAGGCCGCTCTTGACCCCTCGTGCAGCATATATGCTGCTTGGTGCTCGGCAGGCTTTAGAAACTCTAGCTGTCTCTCTTGTTTTCCTCTAGAAGACCTGTCAGGTAGAGATTCTCTATTCTTTTTTGAAGTTTTCTTTCTGTCTTAAACTTTTTCTTGTGGCATAGACCCCTTTGCAGATCTGATAATTGTGCTAAAACTTTTGTTCAGATAAAGATTCCTGCACACAAACACATTTTTGGATACAATTAGGGGGTAGTTAAAGACTCCTTAAAGATCACTGTAAGATATTTAAGAATTCTTAGACCCTAGTTTATGAAGATCAGATCTATTCCTTTTCTTGGATGCTCTCAATATGCAATTATTTTCTGTCCCTGGGAGTCAGGGAAATAGGAAGATGATTGATCTGTTTTTGTTTTTGTTTTTGTATCAGGATCTGCACAAAAGCGTTCCCTCTGTACAGAACACTTTGTCCAACTCTCTACACCTAACTATGTCTTACTAATTCATCAGGATTCTGCTCAGCAGCTCAATTGTCAAAAGCCTTTCACAGTCTCCATCATGAATCAACTGTCCTTTTATTTTCTCCCAGAGCAACATGGGCAGGCGTTTGTTAGAGTATTTTTTATAATGTAATCGCAAGTTCCCTAGACTATAAGCATCATGCGGTCAGGATCCTGTCTGTTTCAAATCTGTGTGTTCTGGAGTCAGCATGACTGAAGAGATGAGTAAAGACATCTGTTGTTTGGTATAATTTTACTTACATTCTTAAGTATGTGCCCAATCCTTCCCTCTATTAGTAAATTCTAATGTTCTGTTTATCAGCAAAAGCTTCTCAGAGTCTCTCATCTTTTGGCATTGATTCCTCATTTCGCTGAGGTCAGCAGACCTCTGGTCCAGATTTGGGATGCTCATATTCTCCTGGATCTGCTGCGACTACTGTTCTCTGCTTTAGCAGTTCTCAGCCCCTCCAGCCTTGGTTCTAGTGATCTGCACTCTCACTCTTCTCTGCCTGTTTAATTACTACCTATGTTGCCACAGGAGGTCCTATATCTTACATCTTTATCCTTCTGTGGCCCAGCCATGTTTCCATCTTCTCGCACAAACTGAGATTTTATACCACATGATCCAAGTCCTCTAAACTAACCTCACTTCTGGGAACATATAGTACTGCAGACATTTGCTGGTTGCCTTCCCAACATATTTCCCTCCTTATATCCCCAGGCATACTATGGTTATTCTTTCAGAAGTTATCTCTCTCTCGTCGTCAGAAGTGCATTTTTGGTGATATTCTCCTTTTTTGTTCTGGCTTTAAGAGTGGGTCCATACTGGTCTAAGCCAATTTTGCCCATCTCTTTCCCTTTAGCCCAGATGGTCACCTGGCCAAGTATGGGGCAATGCATAAAAAGGACTCCCATTGCCTTTTTTGGGAGCTACTGGAAAAGATTAGATTCTCTATTTTTCCTTTGGATGGCGTAACGTGTTGTGGGAAGGCTGGAGTTTCTGCTCTCATTTTGCTACCTCATTCAAAAGAACGAGAGTTTTGGGGGTCCACCAAAGAAGTGGCCTAAAAATGGAACTAGATCTGGTTCCTGAGAAATAAGACTACATTTTTGCCTAGGTTTTAAAAATATCCCTTATTATTTAATCCCATTTAAGGTGTTTATTTTTTCTATAGTACTTTTGTCTTTTATAATCAAAAAAATCCAAACCCAAAGACTGGGATCAAACTGGAAATTTTATACCCCAGGTGAAAAATAGGTCCTTAGGGTTCAGATCTCAGAGGAAAAAATATGAAGGAGAAAAAAAATAAAGGAGGGAAATGAGAAAAATAATGATAAAAATAGGCTTCAGTTTATATGGACCGTATTTGAATGAGACATCAAGATCAAGAATAGTTCATCAGTTTGATCCCCAGTGTAGAAAAACCGACTATATGAGAAATCGGAGAAATGAATCAAGTCTTGCAATTTTATGAAATGGAACAACTGCCACTGTGTTGGTATTGCCTTGTTAACTTGTGTATTTGTTAGGATCCCAGTTTAAGTGATGGACTAGAAGAAGCTTTAACCCAACAAGGGGATTTATTTAATGGATAGTGGAATACCAAAAGAGGACAAGAAAAGATATGCAGATGGGCCTCAGGAACAAACCAAAGCCAGGGACCTATGAGGATTCTGCTTTATTATCTTTACATGTCTCTGTATGTCTGCTCCCTTCTTTTCTTTCTCTCTGCAGAATAGTATCCTCTGCCTCTCTCTTTGTTCTTAATTCCAAATCCCTGGGAAGGGGATTCTAAATGACTCAGCCCAGGCCTGGGCTTCAATCTGGACCAATTAATTGGTGCCGTGGAGTGGAATAACGATTTATGACTATATGCTGGAAATTTAAGGAGTTGGTGTCATGCATAGCACTTTCTTTAAAAGGGGGAGAGTGAATTCGACCCAACTGTTGTCCACTACTATTGGATCAGAACAGTCTATGATGAGATCCATGGACTATAGTTCTACAGTGTTAGGGGACTGTTTTTCTGCCTCTTTCTATGCTATGGTATCTAATCATTGGCTTTCACTGTGCCCTCACTATGCAGCTTTAGTCTCTTGTCACTCAGTCAGAGAAGTAAAGACAGACAAAGGTTTCTATTTTGTCTTTGCATTTTTTCTGGTTTGATGCTGGAATATAAGCTCAGAGTCAACACTCTGAGATGACAAGTAAACTCTGTGGGTAGTTTATTGACAACTGCCACAGAGGAGCACAAAGCTCCTTCTTCCTAGATATGTCAGGCATTAATATACCTCATTTTTATATAACCCACTTCCCAAAAGCTTAATGCTATATTTCACATTGTAACATTCTCCTAGTAAATAAGGAACATTTTATTAAATGTATATCACATTTAGCAGCAAGGCTTTAAAAGATAATGATTTTCTTCATTTTCAATTGGCTTTTTCTCTTAAACCGAAACTCAACTTCTTGCTATATTCTCCTACCTATGATCACGTATTTGCAACATCTAGTGCACAATTCATATAAAGAGCCTAAACTGAAGATTTCTCCCTTCCCTCCTTCTAAGGGTGAAATCCTAACTTAGTTGATCTGATTTTATTCTTTCATGCAACCTTGCTGTTCATTCTACTGGTCAAGGATGAAAATGATACAATTCACTGCCGAACTCAATCTCCATAAACCATTTTCTCAAGCCCCAGCAATTCTTAATGGTCAAATCATAAACACCAGAAAAGAGGAGTTTAAAATAGAA
This sequence comes from Equus przewalskii, assembly GCF_037783145.1. Taxonomy (NCBI): domain Eukaryota; kingdom Metazoa; phylum Chordata; class Mammalia; order Perissodactyla; family Equidae; genus Equus; species Equus przewalskii. Next base: position 46,672,019 of record NC_091839.1, read on the forward strand.
ATGCTGACAAGCCCTTAACTACAGCACATTGAATGATGCTGCCATAATGTGCTATATTAGATGTACTCCTTAGAGCTTATTGCCAGGGGTGAGTCTATAAATTCCTGAATTAAACCTCAAGTGCTCATAGCTTACACTTTTAAATTAAATTTCTTACTTGATGCTCTCCTTAGAGGAATCTGTTCTGCAGCATCTGGTACACTCGGTAAATAAAAATAGGCTAAACTAAACTGCTTACATCAGGTTTGAAATGTATTTCTATCATATTGCCACTACAGAAAGTGGTGTGTTCAACTTACCAAAAATGTCTTTGGGCACTTTATATTAAATAATTGTGGCCAGCCACTCCTAATAAATAAAGGAAGAACAGGGGGAAGACTGCTGAACGGTGTCCTCTGAAACTGAAAAGTGATGTAGAAATTTTGGAAAATATCTGTTTAAAAATATTTGAAGAATGTTTTTAATATATTCTGATTTTTCCATGCCATTTAAGATGAGAAATAATGAGGCCAGTTTTTCCACTTTGTATTCAAATTGGTAGCAATTTTCTCCTATGAATGTATCAGAATCAATTTAATTTTAGAATTCAAACAACTCGTCCCTAAGACAGAGTCATCTGGGGAATGTGACTTTCATTTAGTTGCCTTGACATGTTAATAGGTAATCTTTGTTTAGTCAAATGAAGATGGTTAGTTCACATTATTGCTTAGGGATTCTAAATGTGAGGATTGATCAGAGAGTATGAACAGCATGATGAATGTTCTTCCTGGACTCCTCAAGCAAGATTTATTGAGTTTTCGATTTTCATATGTTTTATAATTTGAACTAGAATTTCATCTTGAAACTCATCTACTAAGGACTTCAGAAAAATCAAGAATGAACTTCATGAAATATCTTCATTAACTTATTCCTATAAATCTTTCAGAGACACATACTTTTTTCTACTTTCATTTCTGGTCTTAAGCAAGTAGTCAAAAATCAAAGCACACATTAATGTTGGACACATCAGGATGCATAGATGAAACCATAATGCTTGAATATTTAGGGAAAAGGATTTCAACATTTTATGGTCAAAAGATTTTAGGAAATAAAAATAAAAATCATTTGCTCAAGTCATGCCAGCTTTTTCCCTATTAATAAAATGGATAAAATATTTCTAACTTGTCTCACTTACTTTTAAATACAATAGGCTTTCAAATAAAAGTCTTTCAAATGAAAACACTTTCAAATAAAAACTAAACATGAAATGAGAAGGGAACTAGTTGAGTAAGAAATCACCGAATCAGATAACACTTTTGTTTCTTTAAATTGACTTTCTTATCTGGCACTTAGACTCTAAGATAATTTTTATTAAATATGTTTTGGTAAATGTTTTGAATCATAGTAATACTCATGTAGGAGCATAGGAGGATATGTCCAAATGAGTTTGTATTATTCAGAGGCAACATTTTCAGTCAGGATGTGCCAATGAGATCTAAAGTTTGGGCACAAACATTAAATCTATGGCGCCTTGAAGCCAAAATGCCATCATCAAGGGTGGCCTCTGGAGAACACATCACGGTGTTAGGAAAGATAGCTCTCTCTTGAACTATTTGTTCATTGAATTTAATGAAAAAATTGTAGAGACAGTATTAGATGTAGAGTCACTGAGGGACCATCCATGTGTGGAATAGTGGGTTCAATAGCTGGAAAGTCTACGAATTTCCTTTTGCAATTTGAACTTTTGTCTTCCAGGTTGGAGGTAATGTGATAAAGACGGATCTGAAATAGAGAGGTGAATTGAAAACATTATCACCCAAAATGATCTGTTTATCATTTCACCTTCTCACTGGAGCTTAAGATACACAGAACAGTGTTAAACTATATCACCTATGTATCTTTTTATATGTTTTTATTAGGACAACCCATGTATTGTGACAGTATTGGAGTCTATGCCTATAGATTTCTGACTAATAAACCCTTATTGATTTAGCTATAGCCTCAGTTGCAGGAAATCTCTAGAATTTGACCTTTTTGAATTCCCTCCAGAGGCTAGAAAATGCTCAGCCTCCTTAGGAAGGGTTAATGCTGAAAACAGGTTGGGTATCCTACCTCTGCTTATATTTCCCTGATGCAAAGAGAACAGGACTTGGTAAAAGGAAATACTTTGATCTCTATTATCCTTTTAGTAGACTGCTTTGATGCTGCTGCTATCCTCTCCCTATAAATGTGGAAGTACTAATGATAGCCCCAAAATGAAAGAAAAAAATCCTTATACGTAGACATTCCTTATAGGTTGGCTCAGGCCTCTTCAGCTTTCTTTTCATATTGTCTTCCTGATCCATCTTATCTATTCCTTTAGTCCAGATGCCAGCAACTTTTCAGTAAAGGGCCAGACAATGAATATTATAGATTTCCTGAGCCATATAGTCTCTGTCACAACTGCTCAACTCTGCCATCATAGCATGACAACAGCCATGGACAGTACTTAAAGGAATGGGTGTAGCTGGGTCCCAATAAAATTTACTTACAAAAATATGTGACAGTATTGCAGTTGCCTGATCCCTGTTCTACTTCATAGCGTTAACCATCATTTCTTCAAATATGTATTTGTAGCCCTGACTTCTTCTTCCTCGCCTCTGGGCCCACATTTCAATCCCAATAAACATTACATTTGGATGCCAGATATTACAGTGGACTCCATACATGTTGTCCCATTGATCCCAATCCTGTCTGAGTTAGCTATTATTATCCTCTTTTATAGAGACCCTAAGCAGCTTGCCCCCTATTCTAGCTAGAAATGCAGAGATTTGTTTGAACACAGATTTATCTCACTTGAAATCTCAAGGTGATAAATGACCTCACTAAGTGTCCTCCCATATACAAAATGAAGTTCAACTTCCTTAGTCTGGTGCTCCCTTTACTTCCCAATCTTGTTCAGTACTCATAGAGACCTTGTGTTTAAGCTGGAGTAGCATCTTGGTTGGTCTACAGAAATAGTCCATTTACCCAAAAGTCATTTCAAAATAATTCAAATGTCATAGGACAAAACACAGCTCCAAAGATCTTCACAGAATATGGTTTCTTTGAAAGAAAAAGATATAATAGTGAAAAAGAAAACCAGGGTCATGACATTTCCAGGTTTTCCCATGAGAGCTGCTTCTTCAAACCCTCCAAGAGACCTTTCCAGAGTGGGTCATGCTCAAAACTTCTTTTTAGTTTACCAACTAAAAGCACATTAATGCAAATTACATCATATAGTCAGGTCAATACATATACTGATTCATTTCTGTGTGTCTTTGTTATCTATCATTTTCACTATGGTGAGGCTGCACACCTGCACTATACTATTGCTGCCTGCCAGCTTCTGTTCCTCTCAAATCCATGAGAACTCATCTTCCGACCTGAAGACTTTTACTCCTAATCTCTCTTTACATCACTCTCTCTACTTGTTATTATAAAATCACCTCCATTTTGCCAGTCTGAGGAGGACATTTAGGATTTCTGAAGTACAGCAAAAAATTGTGTGATGCCAGCGGCCTCTCAGTGGGCAGTGGGAGGGGAAAGTCTGCAAACATTCATATCTGTGCTATTCAGCCAGGTTCCTTGGCCTCAGCAGTTCTGTTACTTCTCTCTTGTGCCTCTATGTGGGAGGAACCACACAAGACTATTGCTATTTCCCAAATGTGAGATGTCCTTTCAGGCTTTTATGCTTCCTTACTCATCCTGGAATAATTTCCATCATCTGCCCCACTCGCTATCTCTATGTATGGAAACCCTCTACCCTCAGTAGTATGTAAGTTCCATGAGGGTCTTCATCTCTCATGTTCACTCCCCTTTTTGCAGGGCCAAAATCAGTGCCTGGCATATATGTTCCCATAATTATAACTCAATAAAACTGTGTGAAAAGAATTTCAAATAAAAAATGGCAATAATTACACATGCTATTAAGCATTAACTATGTTCCAGGCTTTTTTCTAAAGACCTTATGTATAACAAGTCATTTAATCTTCTGAATGATTATATAAGGTAGGTATTGTCATCCCTGTATTATAAATGAAGAAATCTAAAGAGGTTAGGCAATTTGCAAACAGCAACTAAATGGTAGAGATAGGATTTGAAACCTACAGCCCAAGCCGGGCCCACATCTTCATTAAGATATCTCTGATTCCCACACATAACTCATCATTTTTATATCTTTATTCCCAAGGTAGATTTTCCTCAACTATTACAGCAACAATTATTCTTTGGCAAATGTGTTTACCAATCAGGATTCTCAGCTGCAATATAGGAAACCACATTGATTGAAGGTGAAAATAAATTATTGGAAAGATATTTCTATTTCATGGAATCAAAGCAAAGGCTAAAAATTCAGACTTAGAAAACCAGAAAGAGATTAAATAAGCAAGGGAGCAAGAACTGCAGCCAAAATTATCCCAAAGGTATAACGGATAGTCCGCCATGTTGCCCCTGCTGACGCCTCCACCATGGCTTGTACTGGACATGAACATGCCACTGTCACAGCTGTCATGGTACCAGATGCTGGTTCTACTGTTGTCTCCAAAATGAATTCTAAGCTCTCTCATCTTCTCTGCATCATTTGTCTCAGATTCAAAGTCCTGGACAAAAGTATCTATGCATTTCAGTTTATGCCCATGTTCTGGCTCCCAGAAGCTGAGAGAGTGAATATTGGTCAGGGTCCTACTTTCCAGCTGTCTTAGAAGTCACCTCAAATAGGCAGGGTGTCTGGGGACCAGGTAGTAAACATGACAAATGACCACTTTAGGGGCATGTCCTCCACTAACATCAGTTTCCCTGAGGGTAGGTACCAGAGATTTCTAAGCCAATATCCTGTGGAGCCCTCCTTTTCATGTTACTGACTCTGAAGCATTCAGCCTGCTTTTCTTTCCATATTACAACTATTTGCTTTCTCCCCATTTGAGAGTGTCACTCTCCTCTATAATTAGTCCATGGAGGAGAACCTAAATATGTCCTTCTCACCACCAAATCATCTCCAAGTACTTTCTTGTTTTAGTATTTTGAAGATCTTCAATCTGAAGAAATAAAGAATAACAAAAATAATGAAATAGGGAATTTACAATGGATCAAGAAGTCTTATAAAATTCTTGTTGGTATAATTTCCAATCTAGAGTACATGACTTCCTCACCAGATTATATCCAGAAGCCTCATTACATGATGCAAGAAAACAGATACCTTGTTGCACTTTAATCCAGAATATACTCTCATTTCTAAATCTGGTGTGAACATCAGCCCCTGCCAGTAGCAATTTCCTAGTCTTTTCCTGGGTCTTGTCCCCTTTCTTGTTACATCATCTTTTGAATAAAGAACACTCCACTGGATTTATTTCGAAATTTCAGGATGTTGTCACTGAATTTTCAGCTATCACACTCATGTCCCTTTGAGTCCTTTCTACTAGACCCTGGAGTCCAAGAGACACTCCCTCTGCCCACATCCCAATGAGAAGAATGTCCTTTTATCTGAGTCCCCTCTGCTTCAATCTTTCTTCCATTGGTTTATTATAGTCTCCCTCACACTATTGGGAAACAGTTGGCTTTAAACTCTATAAATCATACTTTTCTCCTGTTCACTTTTTTTTTCTTTATGCCCTTTACATTTTACTTGTAGCCTACTGTTAGCTTTTAAAGGATATTGGCATTTTTATGTCTAATGTTTTCAATCTTTCTGTACTGATGGCTATATGGCCTATCAAAAAACTGACTGCTCTGTTTTCCCCTTAAAGTTTCTAGACAGTGTCTTAATTCAGAGATCCTCGTTTGCTGTACCCCTATCATCCAGTTTCTATTTTTTCTATTTCCTGTTAAAATTATTTTAGTTCACAGTCAATTTGCAAGGCTGAAATAATTAGCACACCCTGAGAGAGAGCCCTCCCTCATTCAGTCACTAGCTCGATCTATACCTCAGCGTTCTCTGAAATGGTTCTCATTCAAATGTCTCATTTATCTGCTAAAACCTATGCTTCAATTCTGTTATTTTTTTATTCTCTATTTTTGGTAAGCGAAATAAAATGGTGTAAAAGTCCATATACACGCTTTTCACCAACAGGAGAAAGAGAGTCACTTCAGGATAACTTTCCCTGTCATCTAGCACTTTGCTCTTCCAAATTATATGTACTCAGTAAACATTTAATTTGAGTTGAAGTAACATGATGCGGCTTCCAAGTTTTTTACATGCCAGACTCGGAAAATAGTTTTATCTTAAAATGTTTCTTGCCCAATCTTAGGTGCTCCTGATCTAAAAGTATTCAGAGAATAATGATTAGCTCTGGTGATTGGGAAAGACTTTCGTACTTTCTAGATATATAGTAGCACTATACATTGTAATTAGAGGCATGGATATACACGTAACCTTTCTTTAAATCTAAAATTTAATTATATTAACATTACTTTCTTTAATTAGGAATTGCTGTTGTTTGTACAACTGAATGAATGCTTTAAGAAAGCTCAGCAGTCTAGTGGGCCACTGCATGACAGATATCAGTATCACCATCTCCCCCCAAAACTCAAATCAACCTCTAGGATAAAATGTATTCAGAAGTGCTTTTCTCTCATCATTTTCATGCTGGTAATTCTTTGTCATACTTTCAATTGAAGCAGATACAAAGCCACCTTGAAGTTTAACCAACAAAACAGATACGTTTAACTATAATCAATAGAGAAAAATGTAAATTGAGAAAAATAGGTCATCCATGTTGTTTCATAATTATACTATGGATTCTCTTGCCAATAAATTACTTTACCAACATGTTGAGGATAAACGTAAATTCTCTGTAGAGAACTTTACAGATGATCAGTGATGACATTAATATATAGCTCAAATGAGATATATTATGCTAAAATAGAAACTCACTTCCAAAAGGTTAAAAATCTAATCAATAACTTGCTGAAAGAAAAATGTATTAGAGAGAAACTGCAGTAATTTCATACAGAAATAAAGGAGGCAAGTATTAAACAAGGCAGCTAAAATTAATGTTTGGTTTATGCTCTATGAAAGCATTAAACTCATATTAGTGAAACTCTACACCATTGTCTAAATACTTGCATTTATTTTCCAAATTAAGTCAACCCAGAGTATTATGATGATTAAGCGGTTATCTGGTGTATATTGGGGTAAATTTCATATACAACCAATCAGCATAATTCAATCCACAAAGTTGGAATTAGACAGACTTTCTGCTTTTCCCTGCTTAAAGAACTCCGTGGTGATTTCCTCAAGGAAAAACAAAATTATGAATAAACATAACAGAATTGCCAGGCTTGAGACTCCTCGTTCTGTGAATATTCAAGGCACAGTCCTGATTCAGGTTCACTGTACCTTGAATTTTAAGACCTCAACCTTTATCAGAGCATAATGCACAAATCCATGTTAGAGAAATCTAACAAAGTGTTGTCATATCTATCCCTCTTATATCAGCCGATTAAAAGAAGGGTAGAGAAATTGGGAATGTTCATACATAGTTTTCCCAGCCAAATTTACACATTCTGAAAGACGTTAAAAATGGTCTGAAAGACCCTTTGCATGGAATATTGTTTTCCATTCCTTCACTTTCAGCCTATGTGTGTCCTTGAAACCAAAGTGAGTTCACTTTTTTTTCAGAGCACATTTTGTTGAAACATAAACTTATTAACACTTAGGTATTTATTCCTACAATAATTGCAGTTAATAATGACCCCAAGACCCAGAGCATTCCATTTATTAGTCAAAGAAAAGTCAAATTATTGTTGTTATCCATTTAGAGTTGTGCTCTTCATTGCCTTCTAATCCTTTGGAAATTTATAATTTTATACTGGTGTGATACACTGACTCTCTCTTGACCAGAATATTGGATTTTTATAAACTCTATTTCTTTAACTTTACAGACAGCAATGTGCTTGCTTTTACAACATTCTGCCTAATATAGGTGTAGCTGTAGAAAGTGTTGAATCTCCAGTCTCGGTTTTGTGTCTCACACATTTATGCTACACTTGCCTCAGTGATGAGAAAATAAAACAAATGAAATGCAAGCTCCTTAGCAGGTGGAGCTTGGGGTACTCATTTTCAGTTGAGAGCTGATAATTAGGCTGCATCCGTTCAAGCTCCTAACTAAAGGTAAGATGGTTCTGCCAAAGACGAAACTGTTCTAGAGCAATTTCATTTCTAATTATGAGTCCTGATAGAATATGCTTGTACCTAATCTATGATGGAATGTAATCTCCTGGGAAATAAGGGAACCAAGATATTAAAATCACATTTTTATGTTAGAAGTTAGGAATAATTCCCGTTTGAAAATGTGTCCTATAAATATGAATGTTATTTACAAAAAGATAAAAATCTGTAAGAGGAAAGTAATTATATTTTCCAAGATCCTGGCTAGGAGAGAAGGGTGATATATGCTGATATACATGTAGCAGTAGATATGGATATAGAAATAGATATAGCAGACATAGAGGTGAGAACAGAGGCAGAAAGAGACACCAAAGTGGAGATAGAGCCACTCGTATTCAAAATTTTCAGAATAGTTTCCTGTACTCTGACCTAAATTCCCCTTGGGGGGTTATAATGCACAAACTTCCAGCTATAAAATAAATAAATCATAGGGATATAATTTCCAAAAATAAATAAATAAATACAAAATAAATGTCATGAATTAATTCATTGTTTCCAAATGATCAAGCTTTCCACATAAGAAGCATATACATTGAGGCAAAACTGGCTCAGTCTATTTACCATTGGATCATCTTAGAGTGTAACAAATTCATCTTGATCTAAATTATATGTATTTAATGTGTTGGATGCTGAATAGGGCTAACAGTGGTCTAGCATCTTTAGATATTTTCCTAGATTCATGAATCTGTTCTCTCTTTCCATGAGCACATAATATAACCCAAGTAAACCAAATAAATAGAATTAAAAACGCATAAAATTGACTCTAATCTGACTCACAGAATGGTTACATTTCAAGTCCAGGGACAGGATCAGTGTGGTCGGAATTAGGGTCTAGTTCGCCTACTATAGGACCTGCCACTCAGACACTAAATATGATATTGGCTCACTTTCTTGAGAAATAAATTTGCAATTTCACTTATTAAATGGACTAATCTACTGAATGCATTCAAAATTGCCTCACAATCATTTATTTCAGGATTTTGTGTTCTCTTAAATATAATGTGATTATAGTTACTAAAGAAATATCCTACTGATCAGTTTGCACATCAGCGCAGGTTAAAATTTGAACTATCAACCGAAGTTATTTGTAAGGGTTTCAAACTGTACCAATATGCTTGCATAAAAATACAATTCAATTTTGTTCAAATGGTTTGTAAGAGCTGCCCAAAATAATTGCATCTCTAAAGGAAATCTTTGTTGCCTGATTTGCAAAAGGTCTTTGCAACATTTTCTAAATTCTTGAGATTCAGAGAAACACCACTTCTGTGAGATACTCCATGGAAGAAAAAAAGTTCAATGTCCACATATATTTTGCAAGCTCTCTGGGCTTATTTCCTTTCTCGGAGAATCAAAACACACATTAGAATAGTAAAGGCTCTGAGAAATGCCTGTTCAAGAGAAACCTGTTTATAATTAAGTTTTGTTTAACTCAATGTTTCTTAAAGGCTTATTTGCCTGTGGAGCCAAGGAAATACTTTTAATGTAACATATTTTAACACTCAACAAAATTATTAATCTGCAGAACACACTTTGAAAATGCTGGCTGATTTAAATGTATTGTTTTTACTACACACAAGATAAGAACTATTACTTAATTACAACTGCCTAATAGTTAAATCAAAGTTCACTTCTTGTAATCTCAGATGCCAATCTGTAATCTTGGGTCCATGAACTTTACAAATTCAGCAAACTCTTGAAAATTTGTGTTAAAATGGGGGCATATAGTCACATTTTCCTTGGGAAGGAGAAAATAACCTTCATCAGATTATTAAGAGTCCATGATTAAACATTGCGTCCTTAATCTAGTAATGCTAAAAATCTATTTCGAAAGTAAGAATCTTAAAAATGCATTAATAAACATTTGAACTGCTTAGGAGAGGAAACAGTGGTGTCTAAAGTCAAATCTGTGCCTTGAAAAGGTGATATTATGAACAGAAAGTAAGTTTCACATCAATTGGACCTGTGTTTTGTGGAAAACAGCAGCAATTGCACCTGCTTCCCAGCTTCTGATATCACCTCAGTTTATGCTTCAAAAGAACCCTGGCATGCTCATTGAATCACTCTTGTATTCCTACTGTGACTAATTTTCTTCCACCATGTTACACAGAGAAATATACTTGCCACGTTTATCACTGCACCGTTCGAGGAAGAGCCCCCCCCTCCAGAATTGAACTGAGGAGGACTCCTCCTGCCAGCTTATGAAATGAATGAGATTGTCCATGAAAGAGGCCAACGTGGAAAGGTATTTTTTATTGTGGTAAGAAATATGAATATCTCCAGTGTTTTACCTGTTCTCATGGAAATTAACAAAAATATTAACTTCCTGAAGAAAATCTAAAAATGAAAACTAGGATTCGTTAGAGTTCTCCATGCTCCATTCTAGTGTAAGGAAATACTATTCAAAGGGTAGAGAGAAAGATCCACGGCACTTCTTGTTTTCTTCTTCTGCAACTTGACAGCAAAAGTCAGGAATTGCTATCACATCTAGGTTTTCCTTGGTTAGACTGTGAAAGAAGAAAGACTAGTCAATAGCATCACCTTTGATTCTATAGCTTTTGGCATGAAGTATTTATTCTTTTATAGAATTTAAGCTCAGGTCACTTGTCAAAAGCAAAATGATATGTTTAAGAGCCATATTTAGTTATTGGTATTTACTTGTTTTAAAATTTCAAATGTTCTTTTCTCTTTGCTCGGAAAGCAGCATTTTGGGGTATAAGGGTTAGGTAGTCCTGGATGGATTGTAACAAACTAACACTCTTCTGGAAACAAGAGGACATACTTTAGAAATTTGACAAACATACAAATGGGGAAGGTGATTAAGTTAATATGACCACTAAGGAAATGTTACACTAAGGTGCTTGCCTTAGTTACAAAAAGAAAAGAAAATTATCTTATTTTGGCCCCCCAAAATAGTGAACCTAGTATAATAATAAACAGTAAATACATACATAGTGAAATACGTGTTTTCTTAAAGCCATTAATATGCGCAAGGAATTAAGATCTTATCACAATGCAGCTTACATACACACACACACATACACAAACAGTTATGATTTTTATTTAACCCAATTGCTGTATTTTAACTGCTAAAGTCCAGATACAGTGATTTTCCTAAATGCTAAGTAACGACTAATTCATAACTCAATACCAAACAACAAGTAATATTTAAAGTTTTTGTGCTGAGAATTTAGTGTGTGGTAAATGAAACTCTAACTTCTGTCTGTTTTAGTAATTCCTTCTCAAAGTTACACAACATCCTTGGACCTACAAGGTGTGCCATATATGACCCGCATTGCCATTCACTATGCACTATCCTTAGAAGACAGTCTGAGATTGATGAACTTAATGACAGTCAAGGTCTACGAGGCTTTAGGCGATAAATGTAGGCGGTCTACATTATCAAAGAACTCCAGCGAGTCTAGAAGTTCTGAGTTTGGGACTGCATTTTAAGGTACAGCAAGTAAGCCTAGCAGAGTTTATTTGGACCAGTAATGCTCCCTAAACCACAAACCTTGTGTGCCCATGCTCAGGTGTCAAATGTTAAAGGGACTGGGGAATTGCCAAAGTCTGAGAGGAAATAAGGATTTTTTTTATTTGTGGTTGCTAGTGTTATTTTATCAAATGAACATGTATTTCTCTTTCACAACATGTAACATACCTTCCACACCAAATGTTTGAAGTCTGTAAAGTGTAGCTATTTTTAAATATTAACTGACTTTTTTATTTTTAATACTTCTATTGTTCTCTTTTGGATGAGATTCATGAAGGGGTGGAGATATTAGACACCTATATGAGCCGTAGGTTTGAGGAGGCTGGTGAATTCACACCTTACTCTCTTCTTGATGTTTGAAATCTGATCATTAGAGATTTAGTCTTTCTGTTTTCACTTAATACCCTTATTAGTCTCTCTCACTAATTCATTGTAAACAGGTTTAGTAATCTAGTTTCTTCTGTGGTAGTATTTTAAAATGTCTGTTCCAGATACTTTAAAAGGAAATATCAAAAGGAAACAAAATACTACAGACAAGGAAAGGGGGATCAAACCGGATACAAACTATGCCTAATTCAGAGCTGTGTCTAAGCCTAAAAGAAATGCTGCCTTAAACAGCTTTCTGTCTCTATTCTACAACAGTCTACAGGCAGAACAAAGCTAATTGTGATACAATTGTATGGTTAATATGAAATGTATACATTTACACACACACACAAATACATAGATCTACGATACACACATCACACATGCATATATATATTTATACATATTTACACATATATAATATAGATTGTTAGTGCAATATGAGAATGGCTATTTATTTAGATGTTGAGGAGTGCATGTGTGTATAGAGGGAATATTTCCTCTGGAAATTCAATTGCATATACATTTATTGATCATTATGTTTGTCCCTAGGTATATAAAATCATGTCACATCTTCAACTCTTATTCTATTAAATAAAGTAAATTTTCTGGTATTTTATGTTTTGCATTCATAAAAATATAGGATCCCCAATTCTGAAATTCTGTTGAATAACATTATTCCAATCTGCATATCAGAGATGATATATTTTATATCAGTTTCATACAAAGTTTTGGGTAGGAGGGAGCACAATAATTCTTCCTTTATAGATGAGCAAAGATCTGGAGACATGAGTTTCCCATCCAAATCATAAAGCCAGGCTATACTAGGGATATTTCCGGCCTTTCCAAAATGTTCCAGTGGTAGAATTTCAGCGAGTGCAGAAGGCCAGTGTGATACAGATTCCTGGGCAGAGGATGGGATCCTCCTAGTGCACTAGGGGTAAACCAAGCTTGCTCTTAAGACTCTAAATCTGTGGAAAATGAACCAAAATTAACAACTCTTTTTCTCTCCATGCCCAGAAAGACCACCAACACTACCCCCTTATGCAAGTTTCTCTCCATTGCTATGACACTCGACTTCACTTGAGACTCTATTGCAACCAACCTTTGTCTCCCTAGGTCCTTAAGAAAAGAGAGAACATAGTAACTATTTTAAACAATTAAATATCCGTTAGATGCAAACTCGATTAGATCCCACTCAGAATCAATTTAAAAGCCTGAACTAGAGACAAAGAAGAATTTTAGGCAGTTGAATTTTAGATCAGAATCAAGAACTAAGGGGAGAAGTGAATAATGATTGACATCCCATATATTAACTCATATTCTGAATATAACCATACGACAAATATTGCATTTCCAATTTACACATGTGTAAAATTCCTATGAAGTGACTGAAATAAGATTTAAAACTACCTCTGAAATATTTAAAACCCAGTAGTATTCATTCTATCATTGATGTTCAAGAATTTTACTACATTTAGATGGAATAGGTCAGAAGGCCCAAAGCCGATTTTCCTCACCCTATCCATGTTTTCTTTCCTTGGAAAAATAGCTTGATGACAACAAAGAATTAAAGATTAACAAAACAAACCCACTGAAATAAATTTATTGCTAGCTATGGGTATGAATTGCTTATTAATGTTTCAAGAGATGAATATGATCATATATATGAATTTTATTATAAAACAGCATGCTATAATGTAAATATAATTTGGCAAATATTATACTTATTTAATAATATATTGCAAGTTATTTAGATAGCATAAATGCATAGGTAAAAGATAACCAATGAAGCTGTCAATATGTTGGGGAATACATATAGATCTGCTTTAGTAACAAGAGTATGTATGATTCATTGTTGAATCTTCAATACTCCACATCTTAAAGTCTATTCATTGTAAAATGCTAAATCAAAATTAACGTATTTACTAAAAATTGGAGAGTTCACCAAATAATCTCAAACCAGCTAAATTGACAAAGATGAAGTTAAATAAATAGCCTAAATAAAAGCTATTTCCATAATTATCCCATAATTTAAATGCAAGAAGAGCAGCGATTGCAAATCATCCTACTTGAGGCGCAAAACTGATGCAATAGTGGCAAAACACACTGTCCCCTCAAATTCTGGGACTTGTGATTCTTTTCTGTGTATATAAAACAATAGAAGTTTTATAGTGTTGTCTTACAGTCAGACTGAATTATGTAACAGTGATTTATAGCTCTCTGGAGATGCAAGCACTAATGAGACTAAGTGAGTATAAAATTTAGTAAGCCTTAATAACTTGCTTTATACAACACTAGCAAGTTGCTTTTGGACATAGGAATTACATATTCAACCTCATTACCAAAGAGTTAATAATCAGAGGGAGAATTCAGAGGGCAATTGGGGGATCTATATACAGGGGGAGAAAGGGCATCAGTGTTCATTGATGAAGAAAAGAATGAAACAGTGAAAAAAATCATGGAGAAAAAGAAGTCAGAGCTGTGAAATGTCTTATGTTTGTTTGACCAGACAATGAGGGAGTTTAATAAAGTATTATTAATTTCCAAGAAAGTCTGAAACTGTTCACATGGGTACCCCCAGCTACTTAAAGAGATGGTTCTCCTCCTTATGCTAGCATCACTATTATAATAAAACTTTAACAAAAACAAACATCGAAATGAAGTAAACAGAAGCTTAGCTTTCCTGTGTCCAGCTAGCTTCACCTTGGGTCAATCTGAGAAGAAGTTTGGGAGGAGGTTGTGACGTTCTAAAAGATCAAGGACAGAAGACAAGACATTTTAATGGAGGTTGAAAGAATTGACTCAAGCCTTCAAATTCAAAAGAACTTTGTGGTACCGTAGACACGCCATTTCTTCTACAGAATGGCCATATCAAGGTAGGTATTAAAACATAGGTTTGCATATCCAGGTTGTCTTGCTTACTCTATCCATGCCTGTAAAAAGATTCCAAGACTGAGAACGACTGAAGCTCATTCCCCTGATCCTTACATAAACTGGGTTAGGGCTGGAGGAATTGTATAGCTTACTGCCAAGGTGTTCTCCTGCTAACCAGGAGACCTGGGGCCATCCAAAGTGGGGAGGGACAACACAATTGGGAATCTACAAGAAAAGTGCAGATTTCCCCAGGAGAAAGTGTTTAAACTGCAACTGAAAGTCAGTGCTATTCCATCACAGCATAGATTGAGTATGGTGTCATAACTATACAAGACAGATGGTGGAAAAAGTTAAATAGCATTCTGGATCTCTCTAAAAAAAAAAATCAGTTCCATATAGTGGTTAAATTATTTTAGTCAAGGTATGAAACCTTCTCAGAATATCAGACTCAACCACGATAAAATGTTCCTAAGAAACACATTTTCAAGAGAACACACATACACAAATAACAACAAAAAAAGATTCTTGGTTACTCGTGTCAGTATGCCACTATTTCCTTTCACTACCATGTATAGTGAGACCCCAATACAAATGCTGGATATAGTAGGTCTTAAATCATAGTAAGACCTGAAATCCCTATGATCTGGAGATTTAGATAATGGAGTGAAATGAATGTGGAGAGTAAGACAGGGTGTGTGTAATTTTAGATCTGCTGTCTCGTATCCATGTCAAAATAGATAAGTCCTTTAAATTCTCCAATCTGCTAAAAAAATGGAACTCGTAATATCTTTTACAGAGATGTGAACATTAAACTGCATTAAATTATCAAAAGCATTTTGTATACATTTAGAAACTAAACATTTGTTGATATTATGGGCTGTTGACTAGTAAGAGCGAGGAACATACTTTTCTTTTCCTCTTGTGACAATTTGCAATGAACACCAGCTATCCATGACTTGTCAGAGAACTGACAGCTATCAAGAGATTTATGTACCGAAATAGTACTCTCAAAAATACATGGTTAAAATGTTTTTAATTATCTGGATTATGAAAAAAAATGAGACTCCTGGTTTTTTTTCCTGTCACTATTTGAATAGTATGATCATACATACTTGTCTTTAAGGTCTATTTATTCTGATTTTTTTAATTATATGCATTTAGTTAGTCATTGAGATACAAGAACTTATCCTTTACCCACATCTAATGAAGAGAGTTGGAATGAGCAGTCATGCTGAATATGTTTAGGAGTCAAAATTGGTGCTTCTTAAAATAGTAATTAATAGGCAGAAATAATTGCTTCTTCTTCCCTGAAGGTCGTCAGACTATTTCAACAAGGCAATGGGTTTCCCTCTTGACACTATCAACCACAGCCCTGTATGCCTACCCATGTATGGTTGTGCTCACAAAATGTTTACTATAACTTAAACCTGGACCAAGACATTGTATGACGCTGGGATTTCAAAATGAAAAAGTTTCCACCAAGTACTTATACAAAAGTAAAATGTTCACTAAATATCTATGATTTGTTACTGAGGAGTACTGAATTTATAGAAAGATAGACGTTTGATTCTAGGCCAACCACAAACCTAAACATTATCCATTCTGGATATATCCTTTATATCATTTATAGACACTTCCTTAGTCATCACAGTTGAAATAAATAAATTCCTGACTTTTTCCAGCTACTATTAATTGTGTTTTCTATTACACACAACCAAAAACATGTTTAACTCATACAACTCCCTAGAAATGAAAGTTTGGGGGCCAGCCCAGTGCTGTAGTGATTAAGTTTGCGTGCTCCACTTCAAAGTCCCAGGGTTCAATGGTTCAGATCCCAGGCGTGGACCTACATACTGCTCATCAACCCATGCTGAGGTGGCATCCCACATACAAAATAGAGGACAACTGGCACAGTTAGCTCAGTGACAATCTTCCTCAAGCAAAAAGAGTAAGATGGCAACAGATGGTAGCTCAGGGCTAATCTTCCTCAGCAAAACAAAACTGTTCATTGACCTTTTACAGAGAACACAAGAAGATACAGGTACTAAAGGAAAAAGACTACTAAATAAATAGTGATGATAGCTCCACAGACAATAAGAAGTACGTATAAATAAGAGGATACTACAACCAGGGATGGTGTGGGAGCTAACTAAATATTCATGAAGGTCAAAACCCAAACTTTATCAGAGTATCTTTTTAAAAAATGAGATAAAACAGAATTTTGATGAAATATCTAGGGATATGGATCCCACTACTTTATTCTATTTTAGTGAATAAAGTTTTAGTGGCACTTTAGGAAAACTCTATTTATAAATTTGGAATCATTTTTATTTGGTATCATCTGTTTATAAGTAAAAACAGCAGTTCCTAAGATGTCAAAAAATATTTTCTCCATACTTCAGTTTAAGAAATGTATACTACATTTTTTTCAAACTTTTTTGTTCAAGTAGTATTTTTCCATAAAGTTAATACAAAGGAAAACAATATCCTCTATTCAAAGGTTATTCCGCTTCTGATGGATGAGAACTAATTAAACGAGTTTCCCTCTATGTACATAAGACTCAGTGTTTTTACTTCACCAGGTGTAGGATTATTCCTCATCTGCTTCTGTTGCTAACTCAAACAAATCTGTTTTTCTAAGTTTACTCAAGTGAGCCATATTCATAGAAAAGAAGTCAGTTAAAACAAAATAGTCCTTTCCATAATAAGCTTTAATATTCTGAGACTTATCACTGCCTTTAGCACTGTTATGTGATGGGGAGAGGAAAGAATGGGAACAGAGGCATAACAGCTAGGAAAACAGCGAATTCCTGATTTAACACGCCGTGAACCCAGGGCTGAGGAAGGTACAAGTTTCTGTTAGCAAAATACAGAGACCAATTCTCTATCTAGAAGACAGCTTAGAAGTGATCTAGCTTTTACTTGTTATTTCGCATATGAGGAAACTAAGGCTTGGAGAAGAAATGCGATCTGTCCAAACTTGCCAACCTGGGGAGCCGGAACTTGAACGCGAGCTCTTGCTTTTCAGACTGGTGCTTCTGTGCTAACGTGGCGAAGTTTGGCCTGGCGTTGTGGTAGCCCAGACACACATTGTTCTCTTAGCCTTGTAACTTTAGAGTCAGCCGCAGTTAGAATGCTTGCTTGCTCCTTTTCCTTGATCTTCATTTCCCTTTGTATTTCCATTCAGTTAAACTTGTCAGATAGGTCTTTTTTCAAATCTTTTACAGAAAGGGTCATAGCATACACACATCCAAAATAAAATGCTCATAAAATCCCACATGCGTATTCCCATTTTAAGAAAATTTTATAGCAAAGATACACTATCTTTCAACAGTTTTAGATAAGGTCACCTAAAATTAATTTAGTGTGGCGAAGCCTATAATGTTTACCTTAATCGGTAAGTGGTCACTACCTATAACATACATATAAGCAGTCATTGCACTTCACACTTATGCTGTAGTTTGGGATTACTGTAACTTTTAGGACCTAATGAGAATATATATTCAGTCTTAAACACATGTATTACATTTCCAATTTGAAGAAAATATTGCAGATTTTAAATTTACAAGTCTACATCTAATGTGCCAGATTAAACTAAAAATACTCATGCTTTTTTCAGATACAAAAAATGTGTGCCTATCACTAGTTAAGTGGCAAAGAAAAAGAGAGAAAGAAAGAGTAAAATAAAACAGAGCTTCATATTTTGAAATAAACTCTGTTAGTAACATAAATAATACACTGAGTGTTTAGGACATAAGGACTCTTGACAAAGGATCAGACGCCTGAAAGGATAAGCTTGGAGTTTGATACACCAGCGAAGCAATGACAAACATAGTAATCTTTGAAACTGAGTGTTGAGACGGCACTTGAGAAAAGCCTCAGCACTGAGGGCTTGGGGGGTCATAGGGAAACAGAGCAATCAGAACTGGAGGCCATTCTCTTGTCATCCATTGTAGTTGATGCTATAGGCAGAGGACAACTTCACAAATTTAGAAAGAAGCAATAAAATCTACTGAAGCAGCTAAATTGTCTGCTAAAAGACACTGGACGCTGTCTAAACTGAGGTTATAAAAAAGGAAGTGGATCCCAAATCATCTTGCAGTAGAGTTGAAATAAACATTTTTTACCAAGTTCCCCTGCATTGTCTACTCTTAGAATTTTCAGCACACCATTCTTCAGATCCTAACGCTCGTATTCAGCATTCCTAGCCTTGATACATAAAGTTATTTCCCAAAAGGTTGTTCTATTGCTTTAGAACATTGACTTTCAGAGAATGGAATATTAAAAGGGAATTTTGCATGCTGAGTCACATTAAGTCAAATTTTGGTTGCCCTCTTTCTAAAAAAGAATAAAAATATAGTGCTTTGATATATTATGACTAAAATTTAGTTGTCTGGTAAATTGAGACAAATATATTGATGTATTAGCTAGCTGCAGTAAAGCTAAACTCCAAAATCGCAGTGGCTTAACCTAACAGTATTATTGCATTCTCACATGATCTTTCCACACAACCATGCAGGGGCCCAGGTTTCCATCTTGTGCCTCTGCCTTTTTCTAGGGTCTTGAAACCCTTTGTTCAGTTAATAGATGGGGAAAGAGACTATGGGAAAAATGGCTTAGCCATTTCTGGATGGTGTGAAAGTAATACACGTCATTATCCCTTCACTTCCATGGCAGGAACTAATCACACATGTCCCCACTTAGATGTAAGGGTGTGGTGGTGGGAACTGAGAAATAGCAAGCCACTTTCTAAAGGAGCAGAGAAGCCTCAGCCACCAGGAACTCAGAGAAATCATGCAGAGGCTCTGGATTTTGCCCAATCAAAAAAATTTAGCAGATTCAAGTAAAGTCACTTAAATTTAAAAAGGGAAGAGACCTAGCTGATATAGGCCTTTAAGAAGGTTTATTGAAAGAGTTAATGACCCTTTTCTCAGTGAGTAGTGATATCTAATCCTGGTACAGTGAACATCTATCAATCCTCTGCCCACCAACCCTTTTCTTCTGGGCACTGTTTTTGGTGGGTAATGTGTATATACACATTAGTACACGGTGAAACTGTCCTCTGTCTAGTGGTGGACTCCTGATCTAACCTTAACCTTGAGAGTTTCCCCAAGGTGTCTAGAACTGAATTTGTGAAAATCTCTCTTTTTGACTAAAACTGTAAACTGCTGAACTCGAGAGCTCTCAGTGAGATATATTCTGCCCTTAGAGCAAGATGCTTTACACCCAATAGAATAAAATCGATGCCTTGAAAGAAGAGGGGAAAAGGGACAGGAAAGTCTCCTTGGCATGAAGGCTCTTAACTCCAGGTGTGCCTGGGTCCAGCATTCTCTGTGCTCTTCTTAAATCTTAGTGCTCAACTCTTCCCTGAGTCCTGAGTTACACAAGTATTCCAGCAGTGAGTCAAACTAGATCAAAATGACAAATTTCTTGCTGACAAAATACCACAAACTCAAGTTATCTCTATTAAGTAATATTTTTACTATTTCACTGTATATGTGCATATTTAAAATATTTCACCATAAAATCCTAAGAGCTACTTATTTCCAAAATCACTATCATCTCAATGAGTCTCTTGTTAATAAGTGAATATTTCAAAATAAACATCCCATACATTTACAAAAGAAGTACATGGGGCCAGCCCTGTGGCCAAATGGTTGAGTTTGCGCACTCTGCTTCAGCTGCCCATGGTTTCGCTGGTTCAGATCCTGGGCGCGGACCTAGTACCACTCATCAGGCCACACTGAGGTGGCATCCCACATAACAGAACCAGAAGGACCTACAACTAAAATATACAACAATATACTGGGGGGCTTTGGGGATAAGAAGAGGAAAAAAAAAGAAGATTGGTAACAGATGTTAGCTCAGGTGACAATCTTTCAAAAACAAAAAAGAAAAGGAATACAGACTTCCATTATATAAGACTGAAGTCTCTACAATAATAAATAATATAAATTTTTATTCACTTAAAAGTCTCAATAAGAGATAGTGACTTAACAATGGTCTTTACATAATTTATATACCAGTCTCTCCCAACGCATATTAAATGTAAAGCATTATTGAGTTGTTGTGTAATAATATTTGTAAAAGTAGTTTCTTTACTGAAGCTTTTCTAAGTGTCTTTAGCATACTAATGAGAATCTCAGCCTTCAAAATGAGCCTATTGAACATGATGTTTTCCCAAACTTACTCTAAACATTTTTTTTTTCTTGCACCAGGTTAGTTTCTCATGGGACTGTTATTGAAACGTGGTAATATACAGAGTTGAAATATACATTTATGTGGAAAAAGAGCAGTGTCACGAAGTAGAGGAATATATATCTGAGAGACATGCCTTGAAGAGCCCCTAAAACTCAAACTCCCTTACCTTAAACAGCCTAAACGGAAATAATAGTAATAATTATAATCATAACAATTACCATATTTATGAGTGATTGTTTAGTGCCAGGCTTTGAGTATTTTACAAATTACTTTGTTTGATGATTCAGTCACTGCAACCAAACTGTTACGTTGGCATGATTATCCCCATTTTACTGGGGAGGAAAGCTATCCTTATAGTGGAAGAATTGGGATTCTAATCCACTTTATTTGAATGTAGGATCCAAAAAGTAAATAACAGATGTCACGATATTATGTCTTAATTAGAGTTTATTTAAAATTTTATTAAATCCACATCCAACAAAAAAGTTCGTTGAGAACAAGGCACAGAGATAATGGGAAAATGTGGCTGATATGCCAGAGAGAAGGTGCAGGAAGATATGTATACGGTCACAGGGTATTGCTTAGAATAAGTGGGTCCTGGGAGTCCCAGGTGCAGGACAAGGGCACAGTTAGCTTTTGGGGACATGGCAAAGAGGAGGAAGACAGGCCAAGGGTTACCTTTTCTGACTTCACAGTTTTTCAGGATCCACTTCAGTAATGAGGATAAAATTTAATGGAAGAGAAGAGAGGACTTTGCAGTCATGAATTGGTCATTATAAATCTTTTCTCTTTTCTCCTCCTCACAGCTGGTCCCTGATAGCCCAGTGTTCGTCACAGGCCTGGGCTATGGAAGGCAGTGACAAATGCTCTTTGGTTTGAACACAGTTGAATGGATGTGAACGGAATTGATTTGAATCAAATTAAACAGAATCTAAACTACTGGAGAAACAATTTCTATTTTAGATAATTTTAAAAGGAGTCTGGAAAACTGCCTAATCTAATGACCTCTGATGAGAAGTGAAGAACTCAACGTGCAGCAAAATGAAACTCGAGAGCATGCACGCTAATTAGTGGCCCACATGGGACAAAGTCCTAGTTTTCTGATTTCCCGCCCAGCCTTACTTCCAGTATGCAACACTATGTAAAACTGTGTGACCTGTAAAAATAGAGAATAGGAAGAAGAGCACAAGAATGAGGAGAATTTTTATATCTGTAAATAAGGGTTATAGAGATATGTTGAAGAATGGACTGAGTATTATTAAAGCTATGATTCTCTAACATGGTTCTAACATTCAAAAGAAAGGGACTTAGTCTACTGCAACTTGCTTTTAAAATGTGAGGATAATTATTTAAGGCTGTGAATGAAGATACAGACATATTGAAATAAAAAGGTAAACCTAATGGCCTCATTCCCTTTTAGTGAATTATTATCACCATTTCTATTACAAGTGTCAACTTTTTGTGGAATCAGTCTGATGGAATAAGCCATAGTAATGTAATTTAATTCATCATCTTCATTATTTAGGTTGCATACCAACAGCCTTAAAATCAAGCAAGATAATGTAAAACACAAAACTGAATGTGAAGATATGAGCTTGTGATGACAGAAGGCCATATCCTGAATTTGCCATAGTGGAGATTAAATGTATTAAAATTGTTTGAGAAGATATTATGATTATGAAAATTACTTTATCTTTCTACTACTCCATCTGATACCTTAGACACCTAATGAAACAAAATCCATAAGATATTGTAACTCAGAAAAGGCCTATTTATTTATTATATTTAACTGGTTCTCTCAGAAGAAGATACCATCTTTTACAACATTTCGAATAACATGGGTGGATATTTCTTTACATTATATGTGAGAAAAAATGGTATGTAAAATTTGATGAAGACATATATGCCAAAACTAACCAGTCAAATTTCAGTGATTCCTAATCTGTCCACAGAGAGGCAGTACTCTCCAGCAAAAGGAACATCAAACCTTAAAGAAAATCACATACAGTGCAAGTGAAAACAGACTGCTCTGTGAGATGGTTGTCACAGTTCGCAAGGGGAGAGGGGTGCCAAACAGCTCGGTATTACTGCCTTATGTTTAAGTAGGTAAAGCAACATACTGTCTTCATAATTAGACTTTAAAAATTACATCAGGGCCCAAGATGTATTTCTAATCGTAAATGGGTTTTGTTTTGCCTTTTTTCCCAATTGAATGATTTTTTGAAGCATAAATCTTTGAACATTTTGAACTTGACTGAATGGATGCTTGGGGATGCCCGGTGGCATAGTGGTTGAGTTCGCATGCTCTGCTTCAGCAGGCCAGAGTTCACAGGTTCAGATCCTGGGCACAGATCTAGCACTGCTCATCAGGCCATGCTGTGGCAGCATCTCACATAAAATAGAGGAAGATTGGCACAGGAATTAGCTCAGCGACAATATTTCTCAAGCAAAAAGAGGAAGATTGGTAACAGATGTTAGCTCAGGGGCCAATCTTCCTCAACAACACACAAAAATAAATAAAAAATAATAATAAATAAATAAATAATAAAGGATGCTTATCACTTTTGATGAACAAACCAATTTGGGCAGGAATTTAAGAAACTGTAGAAAGTTCTAAATCAATATTATCAAATAACTGGGAGAAAAACGTAGCTTGAAATTCTTTTGTAAAACTTTTAAAAGTGTTTAAAATTTTTTTGCTTACTGTATTTAGTTTTTGCTGTGATGTGTATTGTGTGGTCAGATTTCATTTGATAGAAAAATTTTGGAAATAAAAATACACCCTTATAAATGATATAGTTGAATCTTAGCATGTCATTGAATCAAGTGTTTTCAAAGCCCTTTTTGGTGTCCTTAAGATATAGGCCAAGGAGCCCAAGTTCAGGAAGAAGTTTTTAGAGAAAAGTACATTCCATATAATAAATAATAATATTATTTGTATATATATATCATGGGTGGGGGGAGAGAGAGAGCTCACTGTGTCAGTCACTATCCTCCTCAGCTGCTACCCTAATGTACATTCTCACCAACAGAGTGCAAAGTTTCCCTTTCTTCCACATCCTTACCAATGCTTGTTATCTTAAGTTCCTCAAAAAATCAGAAATAGAACTACCATGTGATCCATCAATCACACTTCTGAAAATGTACCCAGAGGAATCAGCATCTCAAAGAGATATCTGCAGTCCATGTTCATTGCAGCATTATTCACAATAGCCAAGATAAGGAAGCAACTTAATGTCCATTGAAAGATGAATGGATAAAGAAAATGTGGTATGTAACACGATGTAATGTCAATCAGCCTTAAAAATAGAAGGAAATGGGGGCCAGCCTGGTTGCATAGTGGTTAAGTTCACATGCTCCGCTTAGGGAGCCCGAAGTTCATCAGTTTGGATCCTGGGTGCAGACCTACACACCGCTCACCCATCTATGCTGTGGTGGCATTCCACATACAAAAGAAGAATAAGAATGGCATGGATGTTAGCTCAGCGACAATCTTCCTCAAGCAAAAAGAGGAAGATGGATGTGACCTCAGGGCCAATCTTCCTCACTGAAAAAAAAAAAAAAGGGCAATCCTGCCATTTGAAACAGCATGGATGAACCTGGAGGACATTATGCTAGGTGAAATAAGCCAGACACAGAAGGACAAATACTGCAGATACCACTTATGTGAGGAATCTAAAATAGTCAAATTCATAGAAGCAGAGAGTAGAATGGTGGTTACTGGAGGCTGAGGGAATAGGGAAATAACAGGGAAGTATTAGTCAAAGTTTCAGTTACACAAGACAAACAGATGAATAAGTCCTATGATACAGCACATTGCCTATAGTAAATAATACTGTATTATATGCTTAAAATTTTGCTAAGAGGATCTTATCACAAAAATATATTACATAATATAATAATAATGGTAATAATTATAAATAAAGAGGAAACTTTTGGAGTTGATGGATGGCATAGATTGTGGTGATGGTTTCACAGGTGTGTAATTATCTCCAAACTTAAGTTGTTTACATTAAATATGTTACAGCTTTTTTATGGCAATTATACCTCAATAAAGTGGTTTTTTTTAAGTGTCAAGTGTTCAAAACTCCTTATATATGTTAGTTATTTTGAGAATTCTTGAGTTAGTGACACTCTTCAAATCCATTTCTGACATTACACATTTTAATAGCAGCTCTCCAGCCTTTTCTGGCCTTTCATTGTTCCTCTTTATTTCATCTAGTAGTCCAAAAGCCTCTAGTGTGATCATTATGTAAGCTGCCATTTCTGATCCATCTCAGTCCCGGGACTGAACCTGAGTCAGTTCCTGTTCACCTACCAACTATCTCTTCTTCCACAGCTGACTGACTCCAGTTCCCATACATCTGCCTTTCCGGCCAGTCCCAACATATGGTCCATTGTACTTTTCAAGCATTTTAATATGTGTGACATTCCTTAATGAACAGATCATCTCAAAGTCCATGCTGAACTGTTTTTATGAAGCCAAAATGTCCCTGATATCAAACACAAAAAAAAGAGAGCATAAATAAAAAATGTAATGACCAATCTCAGATACAAAGATTAAAAAGTTATTCAATAAAACATTAGTAAGTAGAACTCAACAATATATTAAATACACTGGGAAAAAGTAGCATCTCCTCCAGAAATTCAAGGCTGTTTAATATTAAGAAGTCTATTAACATGATAAAAACATGTAAAAATTCTATAGTAAAATGAAAGACGATATGATGCATAGCTGAAATATTTAATACATGTCAACTTAAGGACAAGACAATGGAAACTCTTGCATCATTATTTATCATCATTATTCATGAATTAGCCAATAAAAGTCTTGGAAAGAAACATCATTAATATCAACAAATGATATGACACTTACTAACAAATTCAAAAGAACCAATAAACTACTAAAAATGTAATCGAGAGTTTTCCAATATTTCAACATAAGTCAGATAAAAATTTAACATAAGGCTCTTTAGTAATAGCAATAAATAACAACTTTTGATGAATTAGCCTATCAAGAAACTTTAACAAACTTTACAGATAAGTGTAAATTAAGATGTCAATAAGTGAAATAGAAATAATTAATGCATTTATGTGTTGGTCATCCCAATTTAAATCATGATGAAATTTTTAAAAACTAGTTCTAGAAAGTTTATTAAACCATAAATTGACAAGAAAGTGTTGTACATTTTAAAATAGAAATAATAATGAGGGGTTTGTTTTACCAAAATATTAAAATTTATCACAGATAAGCAACAATGTTAGTAATGTAATTAAAATGTACAAATAGATAGTGAAACAGTTGTGAAAGCCTCAAACACACTTAATTGTACAGAAGTAATTTATAGTATTTTTTTAGAGAAATTCATTTGTATAAAAATAAGCTAAACAAAGAATTAATGTTATCTGTGATAGTATCTCTCAAGATACTCATTACAGCATTGTTTATCATGGGAGAAATTTGAAAACTTAAGGATTCAACAGCATATCAACTACATTTTGTTTTCCAAAGATAAAATGCCAGAGCCATTAAATGAGATGAAAAACATTACAATATATTATTAAGAAAAAATACATGTTTAAAAGAATGTTTTTAGTATTAGCCCAATTTTAAAAATAAAATGGGTGATATACCAAAATTCTGGAACTATGTGCATGAAATATGGATAAGACTCATCTCTACATATTGGAATTATTATTTAATTTCCTTTAAGTTTTTCTATATTTTTCCAATTTTTTACAGAGTTTATATTATGTAATCAGAAAAATATTATTTCTATATATTAAACATTAAAACACATACTTTTAAGTAAGTGATATACACATGATAATAATAACCATTATAATAAAATAGATATTTTCCATGTTCTTAACCTGGAGCTGTTAGATCACTCCCTGAAGGGCTATGTGCTAATACTGAATTTTATTATTATTACTTTTCTTTGTAAGCCTATGTATCTATTTTATGCATTAAAAGACTATTCTGAAATGACTTTCATCGGCTTCACCTATGCAAAGGTGTCAATGGTACAAAATAAGGTTAAGAACTTCTGAGTATTCAAGACAATAACATCTCATTTTATTATTGCTTGAATTTCATATCTAAGTATAATTAAACACGAAAGAGTAGCACATTTCATTTTAAATATTCAATGAGATTGCATCACTTTATTAAAGCATAAATCATAAATTTATGAAATGAACATCCTCCCCTCGCTTGGCTCCCCTCTCCCACTGTTGTGCTAGTTGTTTCTGGTGTGTAAATCATCTTCATCTGAATCTTTACTCAGGCTTTGCTTCTGAGGATGCTGACTTCAGAAAAAATACTTCCTAAAATACCTGAAGACCTAAAAGTTACAGGAAGCTTAAAGCGAAAACAAAACAAACTCATCTACTGAGATTAAACCAAATATTTCCCACCCCTGAAAAGGCCAAGTGCACCTAGTTCTCTCTTGTGAGTTTTATGAACACCAAAATGGGTAAATTTAAGAACTATTCCTCCTACCACCAAGCTGATCATCTAATGCTCCTATCTTTCCTTTAATTAATTCACTGGATGACAGCAAGAATTGAAAACTAAAACTAAAAATTTTTTGTAAAGCCCTGAATAATCATCTATTTTGCAGGAACCAAACTAAGATCCCAAGTGCCAGTAAGTTACTTCTCCCTAATGAGCCTCCTCTCTCATTCTCTATTAAAAAATTTATATATATTTCAAACTATATCAGAAAGATCATTTTAGATAAGGAATAATCCTTAAATGCCTGTGGTACAGAATCAAATATTTACCCTTTACTGCCTCTACATGTCCAAGACAGATTGGCCTGTGTTCCTTTTAGTCCCTCAGGGCTCAAGGCAGCTCTTGTTGCCATTTTGACGTATTCTTTCATAGCTACCGAGGAAGAGCAAAGTAAAAGCAGAATTCAGCAGAATGCTCCAGCTCGGAGGTGACACATGCTACTTCTGCTCAAAAGTTGTTGACCAGAACCAGCCACTTGGTTCCACCGAACCGCAAGAGGACAAGAATTTTAGCCTCCATGGTGCCCAGAAAGGGGAGAGAACCAGCTGTCTAGGAGCAGCTCTATGAGTATCATGCAAACACTTTTCTTCTCTCTCCTCCACTGCCCTCTCACACTCTCTGAGCTGAAGGACTTGACTCATTTTCTCACAGACAAAAACTAAAACTAGGAAGTGTAAATTCCCTCAAGTATCTAACAC
Organism: Equus przewalskii; assembly: GCF_037783145.1. Taxonomy (NCBI): domain Eukaryota; kingdom Metazoa; phylum Chordata; class Mammalia; order Perissodactyla; family Equidae; genus Equus; species Equus przewalskii. The sequence continues at coordinate 46,700,335 of NC_091839.1, forward strand.
CAAAAGTAACCAAATTACCTTTAACCACACTCACCCTCCTCTGCTCTCCTCTAGTCTCAAATGGAGGTGACCCGTCTGAGAAAAGATACTCTCCTACCTGCACTGAGGTTTACTTCCTCTCCTCTTTAGCCACCCTGCTTCATCGGTGATTTCATTTTGAGTCTGTGTTTTCAGTCTCACTCACTTCTGTACTTTCCCTTCAGTCTATAAACGAGCTCAATTATCTCACCCCCAAACTATTCACAGCGCTGTAGCTCTCTTTCTCTAAATTTGGAAAACGATAGTTTGTGATTTGTTTCTCATCCTTTTCTCCCTGTACTTTTTGATTGAGGAAGATAATGCATATAAGATTACACATTTAATTGTGTAAGATTAAACATATAAAAGGTTTTATTATATATGTGTGCATATATATATGTATAATAATAGAAGGAATGCTTATTTACACAGTGTGTAAGAAATATAATAATACCCAATTCTTTGAAGTCCCCCTGTGTCATTTCCTTACCTACTCCCATAGGAAGCCACTTTCTTGAATTTTAGGATAATCATCTCCTTGCTACTCCTTTATAGTTTTACCAAACATGTATATTCCCCCTAAAACCATTTTCTTTCCTTTTTATGCTAGACCCATTTATAAA